>NC_141384.1:18816026-19561562 GCF_017979445.1 Akebia trifoliata | reverse complement strand
CCGTGTCGATGCCAGTCCTGCGCTGATGTAATTCGTTTGTAAAATATTTTACCAACTCCGTGTTGATACCAGCTCCGCAGCGAGCAATTACCACTTCGTCAAACACACAATAAACAACTTTACCTGATCTAATAAAACATCATGCATCCTCATTTTTTGTGAATAAGATAGTAACACTTGGTTGTCTGTATCCACAGGTGGCCAAACGAAAGAAATACAAGCAGCCAGAAGTGCCTCCCTATTTTCTCCGGTCATCCGCCGTCACCATGAGTTCTTCCGAACCGGCACAACCTCCAGTGACCGAAGCATCAGGTATCGACCCGCAGATAACAGCACTACTAAAGATAATCGAAAGGCAAGAAAAAATAGTCAGTACTGTGTTAGCCAACGCCAGCATCCTACAAGGGCAAACGATACAACAGCACGCATCCGGGTCGAATCAAGAGTTACCCGAACAACCTCCGCAGGGACCCCAGACTACGATGCCACCTGCAATGCCTGAATACCAAGGGCCCCCCCGCTTTATATTCCGCAGAATCGACCGCCCCAGTGGTCATTCCCGACGATGAATGCGAGTACAGAGCTACAGACGAAAAATTGGCGCAGCAGATTGAATCTCTACAGGAAGAGATGAAGAGAATGAAGGGCCTCAACACTATGAGCGGAACCCGATTCAAGGATTTGTGCTTCTACCCTAATGCTCAACTGCCGGCCAAGTTCAAATGCCCGGAGTTTGAAAAATATAACGGTATAGGGTGTCCGCTGTCGCATCTGAAATTGTATTGTGGTTCCATGTGCCAGTACGGCGAGGACGATAGATTGTTGGTACAGTTGTTTCAAAGGAGCTTAACCGGGCCGGCGCTCAAATGGTTTTCTGGACTAGATCACTCACTCATTAAGAACTGGCAAGACTTAGCCGAAATGTTCTGGCAAAATTACCGGTTCAATACTGATGTAGGGCTAGATCGAAATGACATGGCCAAAATGACAAGAAAGCAGAGGGAGACGGTGAAGGAATACGCCCAGAGATGGCGAGAATCTGCCTCACAAGTGAGGCCCGCAATGACAGAACAAGAGATGAATACTACGTTCATCTCAACACTAGGGCACGCCTTCTACACTCATCTGGTGGGACACACCACAGGCACATTCTCGAACCTAGTACAAGTGGCGGATAGGGTCGAGGACGGAATCCGAACCGGCCTGATCTTCGATTTCACGAGTCTAGGGGCAACAACGGGAATCCCTCTTCAGAGAAAGCCAGTGCCTCCAGGAAAGAAGAGGGAAGAAACTCAGGTCAATAACGTACAGCCAAACCGACCCCTCTTCATTCCCTCACCGGCACCGAGACCGCCAACACCGACAACTTCATGGGCACCAGCACCACCAATGTGGAACCCTCCTCCTCAAAATCAATTCAGGGCAAATCCTCCACCAGTTGCACAGCAGGCACCACTATACGGGCAAAATCAGCAGGCACGACCTAACCGAGTAAATAGAGTGTTTACCAGGTTACCCATGACATTATCAGAATTACTACCACTCCTACTCAGGGGTGAGTATCTTACAAAACGCCCACCAAATCCGGAGGCTGCCAAAGGACCAGGATACAACCCTAATTTATTCTGCGAATTCCACATGGGTGCACCAGGGCACTCTACGGACCAATGCTGGCAGCTTAAGCATCAAGTACAGAACTTAATTGATAAAAAGGCCCTCATCCTAGATGGGCCTGCCAACCCACCCCAGCAGCAGAATGTCAATCAAAACCCCCTACCCACTCACAATGGAGAAGGAAGTGGGCACAGGGTAAATGTCGTCTACGGAGAGCTCAACTTCAATCCTTCGGATCTGATAGCACCGGTAGGAGCAAAAATTAGGGTCCACTTAACCCAGAGCCAAAGATATCGTCAGTTAACACAGTCAACAACTACACAACCAATCCACCTCCAAATCCACAATTACCTCTCAGAATGGCCGACCTCACCATACATCCCACTCATCAAAATGCTGCTACCCGACCACCTCTAGTCATACCTTGCGAATCATCCAACCATCAAAGTCCAACCCGACCTCCCCTGGTTATACCGTGTACGTCGCCATATTCACAAAGATCAACCCGACCTCCCCTTCACGTACCCTACGTCCCATCCCCACGTCCACCACTCGTCATTCCATACACCACCACTGCCTCCAAACCATCACCGCCACCCCTCATCCTCAACATGAAACCCGATCCACCCCCCATGATCATACGCTCACCCAAACCATTCCCCTACAGCTCCAAACAGGCAGTCCCCTGGAGCTATGAGACCACTATCACCACCACCACAGGGATCGAAACAGTGAAAGAAACAGTAGTGGCAGATATCGACCATACGACGAGGGTAGGAAAATGCCAAAATTTGCCAGGAAATGGGGAAAACATGGGGACAGAAATCGAAGAGACCGTGGAAGAGGGGACAGATGAAGAAAAAAGAAAAGCAAAGGGGAAGGGTAAGCTGTATAAGGAGGAGAAAACAGAAGAAAAGGCAAAGGTCACCGACAAGGAAGCTGCAGACTTCATTAAGCTCATCCTCAAGTGTGAGCATAACGCAGTAGACAGATTAAACAAACAGCCAGCTCAGATTAGTATCCTGGGACTAATGCAAAAATCAGAAGAATACCAGGAGGCACTGCTGAGAGTTTTGGGAAAATCACATGTACCTTCAACCACGACACCATCACAGTTGGAACAAACAGTCAGCCAGATCATGGCCCCCAACCCTATTATTTTCACAGAGAATGAATACACGCCTGAGGGGACGGGGCATGTCGAACCACTGAACGTCATGGTCATATGCAAGGGCATGATGGTCGCCAGAGTACTAATCGATAATGGCTCAGCACTTAACGTCTGTCCACTTGAAACATTCCGGAAGCTCAACGCTGACTGGTCATATGTGAAACCCAATAATAAGGTTGTCCGAGGCTTCGACAGTTCGAGAAGGGATTCCCTGGGAGAGGTGGATTTACCTATCACAATAGGTCCTTGCACCTTCGAAATAACATTTGAAGTCATGGAGATACCAACGACATTCAACCTGTTACTGGGCAGACCTTGGATCCACATTGCCGGAGCTGTACCTTCCTCATTGCACCAAAGGGTCAAATTTATCATGGGGCAGAGGATGATATCGGTATTGGCGGAGAACCTTATTCCAGCTGGGAGAGCTCCAGATGTGCCATTCATTGATATAGAGATGACGAAAGATAAAGCACTCTACCATTCATACCAATTCGCGGCTGTCAATCACATCGAGAAAGGGAGAGAAAAGGTAAGGGCAAAGCTATCAAGAGCGAACCTTATGGTTGGTCGGATCATGAAAAGATCGGGATACCGACCCAAGCAAGGGTTGGGACCGGGAGGAAGAGGAAGGGCTACACCGGTTGAAGCCAGGAAGCATATTCCTTACTTTGGTTTAGGGTTTAAACCCACAAAGAGGGATATTGCCGAAATGAATGACAAGAAAAAAGAACTTCGGCTAGCCAGAAAGCAAAATCGTGATCCGAACATCTGGAATCTGGGCCGAGTCCCTCACATCAGTGTTAGCTTTCCGAAGTCCCATATTAGACCTGACGACTTATCAGAACTGCCATCAGCAAAAAAGCCAAGAACGGTAAACCCTGAACCAGTGAACATTCAAGAAGACCTAATCGTAGAGTCCCAATCATCCTTCGAAGAAGGCATTGATGTGCTATTCAATGGGGATTCCGATGAAAGTCCATCAGAGACTGCTCCAAAGCCTACTAAAGTGGAGGTTACTACCAACCAAGAGAACAACTCACCATTTTCATCAGGATTGACTGGGCATCAGTCATCATCCCACCAAGCTTGGGAGGGATTATGCCCCAACCTGACAACATTCAATCGGAGATCATGGTAATCTCCGAACCACCAACCAAATCATCCAACGAATCACTTGCTCATCTCATCCGCCCCCTCAGAGAAGGGGAGACATTGCACAACTGGGAGGAATTCCCACTGACACTTGAGGCGGTCGAGGCCTCCAAAAAAAAATGCCATTAGGCGACATCAATTTGCCCGAGGATCATAATGAGCCCTCGTCCTCGGGCGAAGACTGTTTTGGGGGCTCCCTACCTTTATTAACAAGTTTGCATGGTTGTTCTTCTTATTTCAGGTATCCAGAAAATCACAAAAAAATAATATTTCTCAAAAGGCAAAAAAATCAAAAATTTCTCAAAAATCAAAAAAATCAAAAAACTTTCAAAATCCCAAAAAAATAGATATTTCTCAAAAAGAGTTTTCAAGGGATCTGTCTCCATCAAATGAGTATTCAGATAAAACAGAGTTTGAAAGGGACGAGTATGATTTCAATCTTGAACTCGACTTCGACCTCATGGGGATAGAAGAAGAGTCTGAGGACGAAATGGAATACCCTCCCAAAGAAATCAAAGACTTGGTAGAACGCCACGAAAGAGGTGTTCAGCCAAACATCGAGGATACAGACTCAATTAATCTCGGTACCGAAGAGGACCCGCGAATTGTCAAAATTGGGGCTTTACTAACATCACAACAAAAAGAGGAAATGGTCGAATTTCTACGAAATTATCAGGACGTCTTCGCATGGTCATACAGAGATATGCCTGGGTTAGATACCAATCTCGTTGTACACAAGCTACCCATTGCTTCCGGAAGTAAGCCAATCAAACAGAAGTTGAGAAGACTGAAACCAGAATGGACCCTCAAGGTCAAAGATGAGGTCATGAAGCAGTTCGAAGCGGGATTTCTTGCAGTCTCTACGTACCCAGAGTGGCTAGCTAACATTGTACCAGTACCCAAGAAGGACGGAAAAGTACGGATGTGTGTCGACTATCGAGACTTGAACAAGGCCAGCCCTAAGGATGATTTTCCACTACCACACATCGACACTTTAGTTGATAGTACAGCAGGGCATGGCATGTTCTCATTCATGGATGGCTTCTCAGGCTATAACCAGATAAAGATGGCAGAAGAAGACCAAGAAAAGACAGCATTCATCACACCATGGGGTACTTTCCACTACAAAGTCATGCCGTTCGGGTTAAAGAACGCGGGGGCGACTTACCAACGGGCGATGACCGCGTTATTCCATGACATGATCCATAAAGAAATGGAGGTCTACGTAGATGACATGATCGCTAAGTCTGGCATTGAGGAAAATCATTTGGTCAATCTAAAGAAGTTGTTCGACAGGCTGAGGAAGTACAGCTTAAGGCTAAATCCAGCGAAATGCGTATTCGGGGCAACATCGGGCAAGCTGCTGGGATTCGTCGTCAGCAGAAGGGGCATTGAAATAGATCCAACAAAGACTAAATACATCCTAGAAATGAAGGCACCCGTTACAGAAAAGGACGTTCGGGGCTTCCTGGGAAGGATACAATACATTAGCCGTTTCATTGCTCAGCTCACGCCTATCTGTGAGCCAGTCTTCAAGCTATTAAGGAAAGATACGCCGAAGAAGTGGAACAAAGACTGTCAAGAAGCATTTGATAAAATCAAGCAATATCTGCTCAATCCACCAGTCTTAGTCCCTCCTACGCCAGGACGACCTCTGTTAATGTACATCTCAGTGCAAGAAACATCTATGGGGTGTGTGCTAGGACAACACGATGAATCAGGGCGGAAAGAACAGGCCATCTACTATCTCAGCAAGAAATTCACTGATTACGAAGCAAAATACTCGACACTCGAAAAGACTTGCTGTGCATTGGTTTGGGCATCTCAACGACTACGCCATTATCTGCTCAGCTACTCGACTATGCTTATCGCCAGGATGGACCCCCTGAAGTACCTATTCGAAAAACCAGCACTAACAGGCCGCACGGCGAAATGGCAGTTATTGTTATCAGAATTCGACATCACCTATGTCACCCAAAAAGCCATCAAAGGGCAAGCCATCGCTGACCACCTCGCCAAGCACCCGTTGCCTGATTATGAACCGTTAAAAACAAACTTCCCGGATGAAGCCATACTATTGGTCGAGACGGAAAACGATGATGACGAAGAACCTGGTTGGAAAATGTACTTCGACGGAGCAGCTAATCAGAAAGGAAACGGAATAGGAGCAGTCTTGATTAAACCAGACGGGTCCCATGTACCGATCGCAATCAGATTGAAATTTCAATGCTCTAACAACGAAGCCGAATACGAAGCATGCATAGCAGGGTTAAAAGCAGCATTAGATCTTGAAGTAGACGAGATTGATGTTTTCGGAGATTCAAGCCTGGTAGTCTATCAGACGACTGGAGAATGGAAAACTCGAGAACAGAGACTGGTCCCTTACCATGAGTATCTAGAGGAACTAAGCTCACACTTTCACAGAATCTCATTCACCTACATGCCTAGAGCGAAGAACCAGTTCGCCGATGCACTAGCTACCCTTGCTTCCATGATTAGTATCTCAGAAGGTCTGGTCATCGACCCGATTGAGATTGGAATTCAGGACGAGCCGGCCTATTGTCTACCCGTCGAAGTAGAAGAACCTGAAGAAAAAACTTGGTACTCAGACCTCAAAGCATATCTCGAAGATCGAACCCTTCCCTCAGATGCAACGCCTAACGATCGCAGAACCATTCAGAGATTGGCAGGGCAATTTTTTATCAGCAATGGCATCCTGTACAAAAAGTCACACCACGAGGTCTTACTCCGATGCGTTGCAGAAGCCGAAGCAAAGCGATTGATCGAAACTGTACATGGTGGAGTTTGTGGACCCCATATGAATGGCCACATGCTAGCAAAGAAGATCATGCGGATGGGGTATTATTGGTCGACAATGGAAAGTGACTGCTACCAGCATGTTCGCAAATGCCATCTATGCCAAATCTACGCCAACAAGATCAATGCCCCGCCTTCGGAGTTGCATAACATGACTACGCCCTGGCCCTTCTCCCTCTGGGGAATGGATGTCATCGGGCCAATCTCGCCAAAAGCTGCAAATGGACATCGCTTCATCCTAGTGGCTATCGATTACTTCACCAAATGGGTAGAAGCTGCGTCATATGCCAACGTCACCAAAAGCAATGTCCTGAAATTTGTCAAGAATAACATCGTCTGCAGGTATGGACTTCCCAGCGGGTTAGTAACTGATAACGCTAAGAACTTCAAAAACAGGGATATGGTCAAGATGTGCGAAGATTTCCAGATCACTCATCACAACTCCGTACCATACAGACCTAAAATGAACGGAGCAGTTGAGGCAGCCAACAAGAATATTAAGAAAATTATCGAGAAGATGGCAATTACATACAAAGACTGGCACGATATGTTGCCTTTTGCACTCCATGCCTATCGAACTTCGTTTAGAACCTCGATCGGGGCAACTCCATATTCATTGGTCTACGGAATGGAAGCAGTCTTACCCGTAGAGGTGGAGATTCCCTCCCTCCGAATCTTAAAAGAAACAGAATTAGATGAAACCGAATGGATCCAAGTTCGGATCGACCAGTTAAATCTAATCGAAGAAAAGCGGCTCGCAGCCATTTGCCATGGGCAAATTTATCAGAGGCGAATAGCTCGTGCCTACAATAAGAAAGTCAAGCCTAGGGATTTCTCGCCAGGAGACCTTGTATTAAAGAAGATCTTGCCGATCCAAGAAGACGCCAGAGGAAAATTCAGACCGAACTATGAGGGACCATTCATCGTGAAGAAGGTGATGACGGGAGGAGCTCTGATCCTTACGGAGATGGACGGACAAGTCTTCCCGCAACCGATCAATGCTGACACTGTCAAAAAATACTACGCCTAAGAATTGACCCTGAAATGACGAAAGGCCATCTTTGCTGTTCTAAACCAACAAATCTAACCCTAGTCAACCCTTTTTGAGCCATCACGTTCATTTCTTAACCTAAGACAGGGGTAAGTCAAGTCAAAAAAAAAAAAAAAAAAAAAAAGAGATCATCATCAAAACAAAAGCATCCAGCTACTCCTGGCCCGCATGAGGATAAACTGTGAACGGCTAAAAATACAAAAAAAAAAAAAAAAAAAAAAAAAAAAAAACTCGGACACTTGATCTGAGCTCGACCCAAATCTCCAGCCTAAACAAGTTCGAGAGACGCTGGGAGGAGATGCAGATCACCTTTTCGAAACAAAAATAGACAAGCCCCATGTCTAAACCGCTCTAATATATCCAGACCTTAATCCTTTTTGTAACCTTTCACCACCACTAGCCTAGGCCAACGTTTCGTCCCAACAAAAGTCCTTTTTGATCAGGGAATGTCCTAGGGCAACCCAATGACAATGACAGCATCAATGATCTTGCGACTTGGTCCGGATCTCCGAAGTCTTATTAGTCGTTGGAAGACTCGAGAGGGGAATCCAGGTCGGATATTCGAAAAAAAAGAGTACTCAAAGTGTAGAGTAGCCGATCTTGCAGCTCAACTTGAGTCGCCGAACCACGAATAGTCGTCAGCAAACTCGAGAGGGGAATCCAGATCTATTACTCGAGAAAGAGTGCCACTACAAGAGTAGAGTCGCCGATCTCGCAGCTCAACTTGAGTCACCAAGCCACAGAGACACAGAGACTCCGAACAGAATTGTAATGTAAAAATCTAAAGATACAAGCATAGTCTGAAAGGGCATAGTGAAAATCCGAAAGGACGCTATGAGTAAAAGAATCAGACTATGGCAAGATCAAAGCCACCGGCACGATGAAAATCCCAAAAAGGACGTCGATGCGCAAAAATGTGGAAACCGGGTCTGGTGAAAACCGTAACTGGCACCAGGGGCAATAAGGGCAAACAAAAAAAAAAACTCCTGGCCCGCAAGAGTATAAACTGTGAACGGCAAAATCCATCCAAAAACTCCGAGACCCCAAACGGATAACGACCTTCCGACACCAGGGCACTGGGAATGATTCTAAAGGAACCAAAAGTATAATTGACATCTGCATCACCCGTGTTGGGCAAAAACACCAAAATCGTCACAACCAAAGATTTTGCAAACTCTGAATTTATCGTACTCATTTGATAAAGGCATTTCACAAAATTGCATTTCAAAACTACTATTTTGGCCAATGACGACAAATCTAGAATGTATTCAACAAAACCTCAAGTTTTCAAGAACAATAGATATACCTGAGGCCAAGTAAGTACAAAACCTATTTTCTTTGCATTAATCCTTCAACATTTTGCATACATCCGCATAAGGAAAAGAAATACAAAAAAAAAAAAAAAACAAGGGCGAATACAACGCAGTCAATCAAATGTCATGGTGAGAAATGAAAAAGGAGTCAAGGCGTTCCTCCAAAGCACGGATCCGGGCAGCCTGACTCACCATCACTTTCTCGGCATCTGAAGCATCACGACTCACCAAGTATGCTGCAAAGTCCTCAAAATGAGGACACTGGGCAAGTCGATCCCTCAACTCATCAACCTCAGCTCGAAGCCTAGCCACTTCATTACTATCACCACTTCCGGACTGGGCAAGGGCAGATGTCAGTCGAGCAATCTCTTTCTGCATCCTCTTTTCGGATTTGAGCCAAATAGCCTGAATTCGACGATGATCGGTTTGAGACTCCTCAACTCGATCTCGGTAATCAAAGAAAGATGAAGCGCCGGGGCGTGTCCGAGGAACTATGGATACCGATGGTCTCCCAGAAACAAGCTCTTGAATCCAATGCAAGTATGCCGGGAACTGGTGCGCTGCAAAGATGGGTCGACTCAGAACCTCAACCCGACCCCATTCTTTCATGAGTCGACTCAGAAGTGTAGTCGACAACGACCAACCAACTCACTAAAATTTTCCGGGAGGAGCACGCCTTGGTCATAGCCAAATTGACGAAGAACCCGAAGTGGTACGTAATGAGTTGCCTCGTGAAGACCAATCAAAACAAGGAAACGAGCCCCATCAAAAGCAATCACGGGGGACCCTCGAGGTTGGAAGGCACCAACCCATCTCACTTCCTCATCATCAAGGTTGCCGACAAAAGAATACCATTCTTCTTTGCCGCCTGAGATAAAAGGAGCAACTCGCTTCGACATCATAAGTACGAGATCGGCATTCACGCAAAAGGGGCGATTAACCACTTCAGTTGAAGCCAGATGATCCATGAACCAGAGCTACAATAACAGGAGTATTCTAAAACTTGGGAAACTAATAAATTCTAATTCAAAATTTTAATCCAAACTAAAATGGAATTTACCTGCAGGAGGGGAGCACATCCTCGAAAAGTTCGATCGTGGCCCAAAGAACAAGTCGTGAGAGATTGGAACATTCCACTTAAAAGCATCGGGGCCAACCGGCGTCCCTCCCGGACTTGTTGCACAACGTGAATAAGAGAAAGATCTATGATGTCTCCGCCACTCGGGAACAAGAGTTGACTCACCGCCATCAAAGTGAGAGCATTAAAATGAATCAGAGGCTTCGAGGGATCCGTGAGGCGGTCCACCAAAAAAGACTTGGACATTGTCTTCAAAACCGATCCGCCATCCGGAATCTTCAAAAATTTGCGATTTATGCCCAAAAAATCGGAAGCCTCACTTCGGAATCCATCACGCAAAGGCGGAATCACGACGGGGCCCGATATCTCAAGCCCCAACAATACTTCAAATTCCTCGATAGTGGGAGTCATTTCATGTACCCCAAACCGGAAAAGATTAAGCTCGGGAATCCAATACCCCAACATAGCCTCAATCAAACCCCATTGCAATGGGACCTTAGGCAACGAGAGGGTGAACCCCAACTTGTTCAAGCACCATCGAGCTCTATCATCATTGTCCATGCTATCTATCCAACTACTCAAAAAGGAGTCAACAATGCCATACCTTTTCAAGTTGGGAAGAGTGGATGACACCTCCATAGAGCTTGAGAAGAAGCTTGAGGGAAGAAGAAGAGTAAAAATCGGCCAAAAGTAAAAAAGGGAAGTAAAGGTGAAAGTGAGATGTTAGGGCAAGGTGAAAGCTTAAGTAAATCATGCTGGTCCGTGCCCAAAACACGGATGCAATCAAAGATAACTCATCCGTGCCAACAACACGGATGAAGCAAGATATGACTGATCCGTTCCCATAGCACGGATAAGACATAAAATACCCCATCCGTGCTCTTGGAACGGATGAACATTGAAAAAGTCTATCCGTGCTGAGAGCACGGACCAGAACATTCTTCAGCCTCGGGACCAAATCAGTAGAAGTGCTGATAACTCCGGATTATCTAACGTTTATCTTAAGGAATTCCTACATGCTCGATAAATGTTTTCAAAGCTCGTAAAATTTCTCGAGATCATACTAGGCCAAATTAGACCTCGAATGACCACATTACTCGCCATGAGTCCCAAACGACTCACACCACTCAAGAGCACACTCGAAGGGTCCTTGGGACCCTCGTCGTACCCCTTTACCCGCCAATAGACTCACCGACACTCGAAAGGACTCGAGAACCCCAATGAACGATATCTCACCCGAGAAGTTCGAATGAATTACACATATAGTCATGACAATGTAACAAATACAAGGAACAATGAGCATAAATGCATATATACCAAGGTTATAATGTCTGCATACAATAGCTGAAAGTCTAATATAGAAACATCTAATGTTTTGCAAGGTACATAAAAAAAAAAGTCAGACAGAGGGGGGAGCATCGTCCCGAGCACTCTGAGTCTCTGGGATAGTTCCAGAAGAAGATCCAGCCACCGCACCCGAGCCAGACACCCCGGAAGAAGGTAGGCCGTGCATCCGCAACCGTCCCTCCGAATCCGTGAAGAATAGCTCCGCATCCAGGGCAGCATCTTGCTCCGTAGTACCCGCGAGATCAACGCCAGGGACAACAGGTCCGGTAGAAGGGGAGGCCTGAAAATAAGAGAAACAAAGCACAATGACATATGCAGCATGGGTATAGAAATGAACGGAATGATATATGCAGCATGGGTAGAGAAATGAACGGCTAAAATATAAGTACTTACCCTAGGAGGTGTCGGAGGCCGCGCAGAGGTGCTCGCTCCATCTCGGCGTCGATAGTAGTCCTGGAAATATCATATGTTGGAACCAGTCAAAATTTAATACCATGAACTACGAGCTACAAGACAGAAAATAAGCGAAATGACGTACCATCTCAGCCTGAAAGCGAGACTCACGCATGGCCATCTCCAGTTCCAACTCTTGGATCCGGGCCGCCTGAGTCTCGAGACGAGCCTCCTGCTCCTCCAACCGAGCAGCCTGCTCCTCCACCTCCGCCCTAGAGGCCCTCCACCTGTTCTCCATCTCCACTGCCCTCGCCGCTTGGGCCTCGATCACATCGTAACCCTCTCGAAGACGACGAAGATCATCAGGCTGAAAACAAGAAAGTCAACCATGTAAGAATGATAAAAAGCAGAAAATTCTAAAAGAAGGAAGGCAATGATAGAATATATACCGTGATAGCATGCTCCTGTAGAAGGACCCCTCCAATCTCAGTGATCTCGGCCCGGGCAGTGACAGCAGGCATAATGCACCCAATAGAGGCCTCTCGGAACCACGCCTGGTAGTCACCTCCTTTCACCAGTCCAGCAGCATCTACGCCCCTCGCCTGGGCAAGATACTCATCCACCGTCATCGCACCCGAGATAGGCTCAGGTGGAGCGACAGGGATGCGAAGACTCCCGTCATGCTGAAAGAACAAGCGCTCCCCTAGATAGAATGTATATCTCTGCTCACCAATAAAGTAGGGATAGCGCTGTCGCCTGGTGTTACGCCTATAGGCGTTCCTCACCTCCTGCCTCCCGCTAACGGTGCGGGGAAGGTCTCGCAAAGTAACAGAGAAGATCTGCAAAAGAGATAGTCAAAAGACAGAAAAGTTTAAGGCCAAACGAAAGAAAAGTCCAAGTACTCACGTCTCGAAGACGACACCGGTCGATGTGGGCCCGTGCACTCCTGGGGCTGCTCCTAATGGCCCTAGCATCTCTGGTGGCCCAAAACGCCCCCAATGGGTAACCCTCGTCAGGATGACGACGGGTGGGCAGATAAAAGGGAAAGTAGACGTGAACGAAGATCTGAAAGAAAGAGCAAGGCGTCAGATGAGAAAATAGGAAGTGGAAGGAGAATTAGATAGAGAAATAAAATCAGGACCTAGTTTACCTCAATAAAATGCCAGAAGAATCGAGTAGAGATGCCAGCTCCACGGGGCGCAGTAATGCCCACCACTACTCGATCAAGACCAGCCAGAATGGTACCATAAATGAGGCTACCCCAATCAAAATCGCCAATGTGGTCAATATCATGCATAACAGAGAGAAATGTGGTGGAAACTAAAGAATCGTCCTCTAAGAAGAAACAGCTACCAATGAGAATGAGAAAGCAGATCCGAAAGATAATGTCAAAATCACGATCACCAAAGCGGGCCGATCTCTCTCTATAGGTAGGTGGAGCTCCATCCTCTCCCTCAATCAACAGTAGACCCACCAACACCTCTGTGCTAATCCTACCCTGCTTCCCCACCCTAGAAGCGGGTACTCTAGTGATGCCCAACAGCTCTCCCACCTCCTGGATAGATAACAGAGTCAAAGGCAGAGGCTCTCCATCCATCGCGATACCTGTAATCGCCACAAAATCCGAAGGCCTGATGCCTATCTCCACCTCTGGCATGTGAAATGAATGAGTCGCCGGAAACCACCTCTCCACCATAGCCAAGAACAAGGGTCGATCCGCCTTGAAAGACGGTATCTGCAAGAAAGCGCCAAAGCCCACAGTGGCAAACTGCGTCCGAATATCATCAGAAAATAGGGTGGCAGTAGAAAGAAAGGCACTCCACCTACCCCTGAAGCTGGCTGAAGGATAGGGTGTAGGGATGTCCAAACGAACTAACATGGAGACATGCCTCCCTAATCCACGGAGAAGGGAGGTATCTGGTACTCTCTCACTCTCCTCTGCAGGGATCTCAACCCTGGGAACCTCCCTACCGACTCTACCGGCACCTACGGCCTATCCGCCCGACCTCGGCCACCGCGTCGACCTCTACCACCACTACCGCTCGGCAGATCCTCAACTGGACCGCTATGAGAAGAACTGGCCTCATCTACCCTGCTGCCAGACGAAGAACCAGCTACCGACACTGAATCAGGCCTACGTGAAGGCTGTCTCTGTGGCCACGCCGGATCCCAAGGCAAAGCGAGCCCGAGTCCGGGGCCTCGCCTCCTCCTCCTCATCATCGGATGACTGATGCCCTACTCGGCTCCTCCGTTCTCTAGCCATCTGCAAGTCGCCATGTGGTCAATCAACAACGCAAAAGTCCCGTATCTCGAGGAATCTGTCTAGGTTAAACTTAACCAAATCAAGTCAAACCTAAGGCAAAACTAGCCTAATTGAGTCAAACCAACCCAACTTAGTCAACCAAAAAGTCAAATCCATCCCATCTAGGTCAAATCTAAGTCCAACCCTACTCAACTCAGTAAACATGACCAACTCAGCCAAATTCAGTCAACCCGCAAATCCAGTCAAAACCAAACCAATCCCAGTCAACTCAAAGTCCTACCAAAACCTAGTCAACCCAGTTCAGCCGTAAACCAAGTTAACACACACCCAGTCAACTCAGTCCAACCAATCCGCCTAAGTCAAAACCCAAGGACAATCCAGTCAAAACCTAGTCTACTCAGTCAACCCAGTTAAACTCAGTCAAATCTGAGTCAAACCAACCTATTCAAATCGGAATCATACCCGGCTGATCTGGCCAATCCCAGTTAAAGTCTAAACCAAAACCTAATGGATTCGATCGATCCCAGTCCATCTAAGTCAAACTAGGTCAACCCGAGTCATACCCAGTCAACTCAAGTCAATCCAACCCTATCCAAGCCCAGTCAACCCGATCAATCAAAGTCAATTCAACCATACTAAAACCCCATCATATGTCACCCTCAACCACCATCCCTATATGACTCACCCTCAACCACCATCCCTACATGACTCACCCTCAACCATCATCACTTCCAAACTACACAAGCCCACCACCGCTAGGCATTCAAGGCCAAATACATAATACAATAGCAATTGAAATAAGGCAAGAGATGACAAGTGACAATGAAAGGTAATATACACTGTCCCTAAAACATGAAGACATTTAAAAAAGGGCAAGCATGACTCGTCTCAGACATTCGGGGAATCATCACGATATAAAGAAATCCAAATGAAGGCAACAAAAGTGACAAGGGAAGAGGCTGTGATCGGTAAAAATCAAGGTGTTCATTATCATTCTCATATGGCGAAAGAAAACAAGAAAAGAGAGAATAAAGCAAAACTCACCTCTAAAGCGTGACTCGCCCAAGAAGCTTTCAGGCGCTCTCAAGCACCAAAAGACCACACGTGCGCTCCGAGTAATCCTAACAACCAAGCCAAGTGCTCAAACCAAGAAGGGGCAAGAAGGAGACGAAGAGAAAGGAGAGAAATCGTCAGAGATAAGGAAGAGGGGAAGAAAAACTGAAAGAAACCGAAAATGAAAGGGCGTGCAGGTTTTGAAACGTTTGGATTCATACTGGTCCGTATCGCCAGAACGGACGAAGCAAAATTTGATCTATCCGTATCACCAACACGGATGAAGAGAACTTCGTTGGATCCGTGCCTCAAGCACGGGTCAAAATAATAATAATAATATAAATATAAATTTAAAAAAAAAAAAAAAAATCATCAAATATGAAAGTTCAAAAACCTTTCGAGTTGCACTCAATTTCGATTTGTTAAAACACGACCGAGAAATACCCAAATTTTAAAATCACTAAATCTTCATCAAATCCAAGGTCTCACACGAGCTCCGCGCCATCGAGACAAAGGAATCAATAAGGCAACTCTGTCAGACCCCGTGCTTGAGTAACCATTTTTATGCAAAAGTCATCAATTCAACCGATAATTCGAAGTCGTGTTTTGCAAAATTTCGTCGGGCCCGTACAAATAGGGGTTTGGTCTATTCTTTGCAGTTCTTTGCACGCAATTCCTGCAAAGAAGGGCAGCTGTAGACACCTCGATTTGAACGGGCCCTCACTCGAAGGGGCCCAAAAACAATTCAATAAGTTCGACTAACGGGCCTCAATGGCCCGAATCATCGGAAAATGATATTTTCGCCGAAACCCAAGCCACTAACACCTTTCAATGGGTTAGTAGGTCCACCAAAAGGGTTCGGCACACTCCGATCTACCCCGCTCCATGCAAAATACCGATTTTCCAACAAAAGGGGCCAACGGGCCCCTAAGGCCCAAAACACCAAAAGTAGTAACCACGGTTAAATCAATGCCCCTAAGACCACCCCGTGGTCTCAAGGACCCGCAAAAAAGGTAGTGACCCATCCCACGGTCGTTCAACATCGTCGCTCCGCACACGCATGCAAAAATCGATAAATTCCCCAACGGGCCCAAAAGCCCGATTCGCCAACACGTGGCATTTTGATTAAATCAATAGTTTCAAAAAATCAAAAAAATCAAAAAAATAAAATGCGAGACTTGGGATGCCTACCCCTTCATCCAACCTTCATCGTTCCATCTCCAAATCCACAAACACCTTAAACCCACTCAAGGCCCACGAACCATTAACTCATTTTAGAATTTTTTCACCTCACCCCCAAGCTAAAAATCAATCCTACAAACCAACCTACCTTATCAAAATTCAATCCAAAATGAGCCTTGTCCAATCCAAAACAACCTACATCTCCTATAAGCCTAAGCCCAATCCATAAAAAAAGCCCTCTAACCACTATCCATACCCCATTCACCATCCAACCCACAACCCAACCCATCAACCCTTACTCACATCAACCAATCAACCCCTAAACATCAAAAGATGACACTTGTCATCACCACCCTTCATCTCCCTCATCCAATCACCCACTCCCATTACCATGCTCTAAACAACCCATCTCACCTCTCTCCAAAATCACCTCAACCCATACCCTACCCTACCCTAACCTAACCTATCCCCATCCTCTAACATCATCAACCACCCACACCTCCACCCATACCCTAATCCATCACCATCATCAACCCCACATCACCACCCATACCTCTACCCATCATCTTCCTTAAAACACTCCAATAAAATCAACTCAACCCATACTTCATTCATCATCAATCAACTAACCCATTTCTCTCTCCCTAATCAAACAACCCCCATCAACCAATCAACCAATCTCACACCTCACCCCCTCATCATGATTGCCACATGGCATCATCTCCTTTCTCCTCCCAAAAACTAACTTAACAACCTCTTACACAACCCATTCTCCTAAATCTACACACCTCACCTCATCAACCAACCTAACACTCATTCTCTTAACCACTCTCTTACACCCCCACTCCACCACCAACCATCACTCATGTCAACCCATCAAACACTCTACCCCAAATGGGTTTGGGTAGGATCCAACCCATTTGGGTCTAAACCTCACCCATTTTCATTCATTACACATTTACCCTCCATTTCACCTTGAATTTCACACCCCTCACTCCTAAATCCTATACCATTACCCCTTATCTCACATTTTAACCCCATTATACCCCCAAACCCCCTCCAAACACCTATATATACCTCCCCTCTCACCCCAAAAAGGGTTACACCAAGTCTCACAAGAAAAATATTTTTCCCTACTCCTCTCTATCATTCTCTCATACTATCTTCTAAAAAAGGAAATTCCATTCCCATATTACACTAAGGGTTTAAGAAGCATAGAAGAAGAAGGAAGGGAAGAAAAGAAAGGAGAACCTTGAAGCTACAAGGTGGGTCTTAACCTCCCCCCCCCCCTTTTCTCTCTCTCTAACCTTCTACTCTTCCCTCTTCTAACACCCCCTTCTTCTATTTTATTTTACCCCCTTTTTATGATTGGACCCCAAGGCTTAGATCTACAAGGATCATCTCCATTGATGAGATGATCCTATGATCAAGCCAAAATTAAATCCCTACTTAGGGAACAAATGTACCCATGTGGCACACTTTCCACTTTCTTTTAAAAATCAAAATGACCGAGTTATTTGAGGTTACCGCCACGTGGCGGGGAGAAAGGGGTGCCTAACACCTTCCCTTTTCTCCAACCGAGCCGCTTGCCCGAACCTCTAGGTTTGATCAACCCTATCCGTTGCGAGTCACTAACGTCAAAAAATGGCAATTTTTCGATAGGCACACACCGGGTGACCATTCACACCCCTTTTCAATTTGAATGGTGGCGACTCCAATATTTAGTAGTTGTGGTCGTCATGACGACGAAAACCACGTAGCTACATCTCGAAAAGATACTTGAAAGGATCCATCCGAGATAACAAGATAATTTAATGAGATAGCATATAGTGTCGAAGTTTCTGAGTAGCCCATACTAGTGCCAAGCAAATTTTTTCCAGGGCTGAATACTTTCGTTCATACACTAACATCTTCTTACTGATGTAGTAGATAGCCCTTTCTTTACGAGTATCTTTTTCATACTGTGCCAGCATGCATCCCATAGCTTCTTCTGTAATTGACAGATAAAGAAGAAGTGGTTCACCCGGTGTGGGTGGACCCAAAATAGGTGGGTTCAAGAGATACTCTTTGACTTGGTCGAAGGCTTTTTGACATTGCTCATTCCAAACTATTGGTTCATTCTTCTTGAGGAGCTTGAAAATAGGTTCGCAGACGTTGGTGAGTTGAGCGATGAATCTACTGACATACTGGATTCTGCCTAAAAAATCTCGAATTTACTTTTCAGTTTCCGACGGTGGCATATCTTGGATAGCTTTAATCTTCACAGGGTCTACTTCGATCCCTCTTTGACTGATCACAAATCCTAACAATTTTTCAGAAGTTACTCCAAACACACATTTCTGCGGGTTGAGGCGGAGTTTATACTTTTGAATCCTCGTGAGAAATTTTTCTAAAGTAACAACATGCTCCAGTCGTTCTTTGGACTTGACTATCATATCGTCTACATAGACTTCAACTTCCTTGTGTATCATGTCATGTAGTAGAGTCGTGGCTGCTCTTTGATAAGTGGCTCCGGCATTCTTCAAACCAGAAGGCATAACCTTGTAGCAAAAGGTTCCCCACTGTATGATAAATGACGTCTTTTGCATATCTTGAGGATCCATTTTTATCTGATTGTACCCCGAAAAACCATCTATGAAGGACAATAAAGCGTGCCCTGCTGTACTATCTACTAGAACGTCTATGTGTGGTAAAGAAAAACTATCTTTTGGGCTTGCTTTGTTTAGATCTCTAAAGTCCACACACATCTTGACTTTTTCATCCTTCTTCGGCACCGAGACAACATTGGCAATCCTCTCAGGTTATTCTACTACTTCCAAGAATCCAGTGTTAATCTGCTTCGTAACTTCTTCTTTTATTTTCAGAGTCCATTCCGGTTTCATACGTCGAAGTTTCTATTTAATGGGTCGAGCATCTGGATATAACGGAATCCGATGTTGAACAATGTATGTGCTTATTCCCGGCATATCCTCATAAGACCACGCGAACACGTCATTGAACTTTCTGAGCAACTCTACTATCCCTTTGTGTTCATCAGGGGATAATGTGATCCCAATCCGAATCTCTTGAGGATTTTCTTTTGTTCCGAGATTGATAACCTCTACTTCCCCCATTGGAGGTTGAACCCGACGTTCATTTTCTTGTTCAAGTAATTTGATTATTTCAGGGGGAGGTTCTTCATCAGAAGATTCTCCCTCCGAAGTCAGATTATTAGTGAAATTATTATTGCGCTCAGGGTAGTCAAGAATTTCTTTCATTTCATTAAAAGAAGATGGGGTAACAGGACTCATTGTCAACTTGACAGACTCACTTAACTTAGCAGCAATAGTGGACTTACTTGACTCAACAGAAACAAATGACTCATCTGGCATGTCAGACTGAACAGGACTAAGGGGACTGACAGACCCAGTCTTGACATGCAATACAGGACTAATTACATGATAGCTAGAGAGACACCCTACAGCGGGTTTGATTGCAGACTGAGGATTTGGGATCCCTTTCTCAGTTGACAACACCAAGACACTGTGATCTTCAATGAATAACTGGTCGATGTTGAGGGAGTCTAGATTGAACTGCCAGTTTTCAATTTTCTTCTCTTCAGCTTCTGTGCTTGCTTCCTCTTCAGGCCAATCCATACCAAAGAAGATCTCAAACCCCGGCAGACGAGTACCTGTGATGTGGTCAATGAATGGCTCTGGGAACCCACAGTAACGAAAATCTTCTCCTTCGTTCACAAAATAGCCATTAAGGGTCTTACGATAAGGCTTCATTTTGATCAGATCCGTGGTGCGTTTTTACCTTTTCGCAATTGCTTTGTCTCGCTTTGTCTTCTAGTATTGGGCCCAATCTTCATTAGTAGGCTTATATCCTAACCCAAATGTGCCAATGACCTCTTTAATCACTGGTGCCTCTTTAATACCTTACTGCTTGCGGCCTAAGCCCATACCAGGAAAAAATCTCATTTTCTTGAATATATTGGCCATATTGCAGTTAGAAGTATTTTCCATTGGAAAATATTCTTTCATGACTTGATCCCATTGGACTGAGCATATTTTCTCAAACTCGAACCCACTGAGCTCTACTCCCTGTTGTTCTGGCTCAATCTCAAGCAGCGACTCATCCTTAGCTTCAGTACTATTTATGATCCCTACAATTTCAGCATTTCCATGGAGAGTGATCACTAGCCCATCTCTGATAAACTTGACCTTCTGGTGCAGCATGGAAGGTATGGCTTTGATTTGGTGTAGCCACGGTCTTCTTAATAATAGATTAAAGGAGGACTAGATGTCTATGACCTGAAATTCTGCCAGAAATTCAGCTATGCCCATGAACAATCAAAGGTGCAGAATTCCCAGTACGTCCCTTTTAGTGTTATCATAGGCCCTAACCCCTTGATTAGTGGGCTTGAGATCTTCAGTTTTAAACCCAAGGCAAGTGGCGATCTTCAAAGGGCAAACATTCAATGCACTCCCGTTATCGATCAATACCAGAGGTACCCTCATCCCGTTACAGTCAACTGTGATGTGCAGTGGCTTAGTATGGTTTGCTCCTTCCTTTGGGAGATCGGAGTCCGAGAAGGACAAGATATTTTCCACATAGGTCGCCCCTACTATGTTGGCCAGCTGATCTGGAGAAGTGTCAAGGGAGACTTGGGCTGTACTTAATGCTTTGAGAACAGCCTCCCTATGGGCAGTGGAAGCCATAAGTAATCCCCAAACTGAGATATTGGCTCCTGATTTCTTCAATTGCTTAATCACGGAGTTATCTTCTTCAATATTTTCTTTGATAGGATCTTCTCTTTCTTTTCTTGCCAAGGCTACTGGATTATCAACACAAAGTTCTTGTGGCTTAAAAACTCTTCTCCCTCGAGTCATATGTCTAACTTCATCACAGGAGAGAGGATAAGGTTCATCTTCTTCAGTCAGCACGTATGGATCTTCATCTGTCAAAGGTACGGGGCTTTTTAAGTTCATCTAGGCCAACAGGTAACTGGTGAATTCGGGGCTATTGTATCAAGGCGGGGATAAACAATACGTATCATCTGAGGTTAAATCAAATGGTTAATAGTTTGTGGTGAAAACCTCATCAGTGAAGGCTATCCCGGCAAGAGGGTAACTAGGCGGTTTGCCTTGGATGGGATGCATAAGAGAGACAGGATCTAATGGTAATGGTATATGAGACACCATGTTCAAAGTTGGTGGAGGTTGATAGGTAAGCAGTGGATTAGTGGTAACATTCGGTGGGCTAGGGATTGTGACCTTTTTGTTGTCGATCAGGTTTTGAATGGCATGGCGTAAGGTAATACATCGATCCGTGTGATGGCCAGGGTTTTTATGGAACTCGCAGAACAAGTTAGAATTGTATCCAGCTGGCAAGGCATTAGGTAGAGGTCGGGGTTGGATAGGGGTAAGAAGCCCTTTTTCACCAATTTGTGAAAAGTTACAGTGAGACTCATCCCTAGATTGGTAAATTGACGCGGAGTTCGAGGTTGACTTGGGTGAGCCTGGTTATTAGTTCGGACTGGGGGTTAAGCTGGGATAGCAGACGTGTTGGTTATGTAGACATGGTTGGTGCTAGGTTTAGAAACATAGGGTTTCTTAAGCTTGTTATCCGAAGAGTTAGAGAGGATCCCAGAGGAAAAATCGTCCTCAAGTTGACTTCCGGCTTGTAACAAAGACTCGAAAGTAGGGAGATATTGGGCCACTAAGTGCTGAGCATATCCTTGTGAGAGGTTCTTTAAAATGATCGCTACTTGTTCCTTTTCCGAAGGTCTATCCCACATTTGGGCAGCCTTGGCCCTCCAACGACCAATGAAGTCAGTAACTTTCTCCCCATTTTTCTGCTTAGTTACTTCCAAATCCCTTCTTGAGGTCTCAATCTCGGTACTATACTTGTACTGATACCAGAAAGCCTTTGACATGCTCTCCCAGGTGCCCACAGTAACTGGATCTTGAGACATTAGCCAGCGTAGTGCTGATCCTGATAAAGTTCTCTGAATCAACAATGTCATATGTTCGTCCCTAAGTCCCATAGTGCGCATGTTAGTAACATACACCTTAAGATGTGTTTTTGCACACCCTATACCACTAAACTTATCCATTTCCGGCATTACAAACTTCTCTGGCAAATGAATTCTAGGGATGCGGTTCAAATCTTCAATGCCTGCTGCAATTTCATCGATACCCTTTATACTCTTCATAGCTGATTCTAACTGAGACATTCTGTTAGCTAACATTGGGTTCTCATCAACATATTCTTCATCTCCGTCGAGTTCAAAGACTTCACGTGGACGTCTCTCTTCTACCTTCTTTCCTTTTGAATCATTTAGGGGATTGCCCGTTGATTCCGAAGTCTGTTCTAACATTTTTACTTTGCCTTTTATACTGTTGATATCGTTGGCAAAAGTTGCCAAGATCTTACAGATCTCTGTAAGTTCAGATTCTGAAGCCATCTCTGTTTGCTGACTTGGTACTGTAGCTCGTTCTAATCGACTGGACCTACGACTCCAACTAGGAGGTGGACGCTTGAGTTTGAGCGCAATGATAATCCTATATAACCCCATCAAAGGTAAATTTAGTCAATTTCAGTATTACCCTCTTGATAACATTTTAAGGAATCATTTCATTGAGGTTTGTGCACCAATCCATTAATTAATCCATTCACATAATGAACATTCAAAGAAGAAATCAATATTTATTTGAAAGAAAAATAGCTTTATTAAAAATGATTGACAAATAAATGTTCTTATTAAAACATCTTTCCACAAATTTGACTTGAACTATTTTTACATGGACGCTTGGCCTTGTCTTGATGGTCATCAGGATTGTTGTCAGGCTTGACCCTCTAGGCTCTAACAACTGACTCTTTGAATTCTGTCGGTCCGTCTAGATACCCTAAGGTGCGCTTGTTCCAGGCTTTCTCAATGAGGTGTACTAACTTTTCAGTCAATGGCTCGGGGGGAAAGAAAGCTTTGTGCTGAGGTAAAGATAACTCTATGGGTACGTCGTACTGTTCTGGGATCAAATTAGGATGGTAAAAAGATGTTTCTTCTAAACCGATCAGACGGACATAGTAGGATCCTTTGGTTCCTAGAACAGGGGGATCAGTCATCCACCAAGGGCACCTAAAACCAATATGACAGGCAAGGCGAGAGTCTAACCATTTGCTCTAAGCTTTGACTGAGTTGTGACACACTAACAAGTTTCTCTTGGAAAAGTGTTCTGGCCCATATTCAAGGTTTGATGGAATTTCTACGATTTTGAGACGATCACAAAGCCACATATAGAGTAAGTAGGGGCTTCCTTTGAAGTTTTTCCACTCACCATTTTTTATGGCATCTAAACCTGAGAAAGTTTCAGTTAGGATGAGAGGTACTAGGTTGGCTTTCCTTGAGAGTTGTGAGGCAATATCTATGAAGGACTCAGGGATAGTTTGGCCATCACTATTGGAGGTCAGCATGTATTGGGTTAGGATTCCTAGACACAATCTATAATCTCTAGTGGCTCGCCAGGTTTCGGGTTTTACATTGATAGGGTGACTGCGGGAGCGATACGGGCCCAGTAAAGGTATTAAGTCCAATCTCCCGTTATGAACTAAGGATTTGGCTTCTTCCTTGGAAATGTTCAGTCATGTGGCAAGGTCACCAGAATATCCAGTCTTCAATGAGGGCCTGACTAGAGGTCCCGAAGTGGATATCCCCATGATGCTAGAATAATCCTCGTGAGTGGGGCACAAATGCATATACCTCATGTGGAATATATGAAGGTGAGGGTTCTATCGCTTAGCCATAGCGTATAAGAGGTTCCAGTCTATCTCAAACTCGTGGAAGTAGAGAGCACTCCTTAACATGAATCTCCCAAAATTGATCTTCTCTGCAGGGTGCATCCCTACAACGGTCGTTTTGACTAACTGATCGATTGGGTTATCGCCTGCGACTAACATCCTGGTTTGACACAAAAGGGTATTTTAGTACTCTTCCAATGGTCCATGTAAAAGATCAATTTTTTATTTTCTTTTGGAAAATCTTATTCTTATGAAAAATATTTTCTGGAAAATATTTTTTCTAGAAAACATTTCTTCTAAAGAACACTTCTTTTTGGAAAATAATCTTTTCTGAAAAATATTTTTCTGGAAAACAATTCTTCTAAAGAACACTTCTTTTTGGAAAATAATCTTTTCTGGAAAATATTCTTTCAGTAAACTATTTGTCTTCTTTTGCAAATTTGATTTCCATTTTCAATTTAAATGGCTCGGCCCACCATGATTGTTGGACCGGGATGGACTGGGTCATTATTGTAAAAGAATGGATTCTTTATTGGGTCGGTGCACCCATTTTAATATTTAAAAACAACATTTGATCCTTGAGGACAATCATACACTCTTATCTACACCATTAACATCACTCACATACATTCATCAATCAACAGGCTCTATTCAATAAACAACCCGGGAACACCCACGATAAGTTCGAGTCGTGACCTACTGGGAAGGTTTCTAGACTCTAAGCTTACTACGTGCAATGCATTTTTATCTAGCCACCCTTGCCCAAGTACACCTATATACCTTTCGATACGTGGTGACTTGGTTTGATATACCGTATAGGTGATAATCTAAAACCTCAATTCACTTCTCTGAAGCAAAAAACAACCAGTTTGATCTCCAGTTAAGAGGTGGGCACAATGCTGAGCAAGGGCCCACTTAAATACCTCTCGTCTAGAATAGACGTAGTCTATCCCTTTCGTACAGTAGGGTACAGTGGGGCAAGATCTTGTTTAGGCACCGGTTTTAACCAAGAAGTGCAATTGATATACTTAGATTATCTTTTATACCTACGGGTACGAGTCAAGAGTTGTAACTTTCATAAATGGTTTAGCATCCCACGAGGGGACCGACCACGTACTAGTACTACGTTGGCAATCGGGACATGTGACTGTGTGGCTTACAATAGGTCCAAGGCTCAGGTTGCTCCAGCCTGGGTGCATCAATATACTTCTCAGAATCACCTGATCAGGCGGTATTGATGCCCCCAGTTTGATATATCCTAAGGTACGTGACTGGAGTTGTGATTTTCATGAATGACGTCACATCTACGAAGAGATCGGGTCACGCATTAGTGCCACGTTGGCTATATGGGACATGTAAGTGAGTAAAACAGTAAACGTGCATATGGTGTGTGCAAAATAGGGTGGGGTGTGCCCGGGGCCTTTTTCAAACAAATGGGCCCATGGGCCGGATCATATCACTACAACATTGATATCACATGAATATTAAATACCAATCCGATCACATTCCATCACATCCACATTATGATCAATATCAAACGTGTATTTCAAACAAGATTATGGCATGTTAGAAAGGGGATTAACAATTAAATCGAATCATTGAAATAAGCCCCTAGTTCCAAGTCTAAAAAAAATTTACATGGCTCAATCAAGGTTGTTTTGAGGTGACCCAAAATAATTCAAAATTTCTAAGGATATCGAATTGAAAGTATAATAATGATCGATGAAATAAAGAGGATATTTTTTTTTTTTTTTAGATAACAAGTTGATCTCAATCAAAAGCATTTTATGAAACCAAACAAGGCTAAAAGATATACACCCCTATGTTGTTGTCGGTGACATTCAAGGCTTGATTTTTTTTTTGAAAAAAAAAAAATATATATATATATATATATTTAAAAACTTTCTTATCGATTTGGAGACTTGATAGAGATAATTCAATGTAGGTGAACCCCTTAATAGATAGAAAATTGTCCGAGAATTGTGATATTTTTGCGGAATTTGATTTTAAATCAAAATTGTTAGATCGAAATTTTCCAACTGATAAAAACCTGGAAAAATAGAAGAACAGATCGGAACGGCTTGATCCATCAACGTCATGTGATTGTTTTCTTTGGAATCCATGGGTGCTTAACAGCCATCCCCGATGTCATGCGTTACAATAATTGTTACTGTAATGCAATCGTAATGGAACGGAAACACTTCATGTTCACCTCGATTATCAATCTCCGTTTGATAAACATTTTTATCTATCCAAAAACCGAGAGCAAGAACTAGAACCAACAATATCAAGCTAAATCAGAAAAACCGAGAGAGTAAAGAAAAACTTTCGAACTTTAAAATTCATATTTTTCGTTTTAAGCCAATTTACCCATTTTCAAATCAAAATAAATCAACGTTCTCAAGAAGAATCGAAACATTATATCGAACACAAAAAAAAACAGGAAATTTCTGCCATCAAATCTTTTTAGAACCGATCCATATCGGGTTCGATCAGGATGGCTCATGTCTCGATCTAGTTCGAAATTTGAACTCATCGCGGCTTGAACCAGTGACCATGGAGGTTTCCTTCGACAAAAAATGATTTATTCATGATGAACTCCTTTAATTCGAGTCGATTTTAAGGAAAACTACTTTGAGTCAAAAGGAATTAGCGTTTTCGAGCAAAAGCTAAAACGATCGGGCTGAGATTTCAGCCGATCGAACAGAGGGATGTTCGGTTTTTTTTTTTTTTGTTTGTTAAATAATGCTGAAACCAGGTCGTTCTCTTAAGGAAGATGATGTGCGGCTTTTAAAAAAATGATTTTTACTTGTACACACCCACTTAAAATCGTTGTCAACAGAACTTAAAAATGACAATTCTTTTACAAAACAATCGGTTTTATTCTTATTACACACCAACCCCTTCATTACTGTAGACAACACCCTTTTTTTAAGAAAAATAAAAAAATTTCAAAAGAAAAAACAAAAACAGAAAATGGGAGTTGCTAAAATGATTATCTTTCATCAATACCCTCAACCCATTATCATTGTTAATGGAAAAACTAATAAAAAAAAACTTTAACAAAAATAACAATAAAAATAAAACAAATTAAAAGAATAATAACAAAAACATCGAAGGATATATCATCCACCAAAAAAACTCCATTTTTAAAATAATAAAAAAAATCAAACCCACGTGGTTCACTAATCATCACTCCATCCTCAATTAAACTTCTTGATTTTTTTAATTATTTAGGATCATTTTAAATACCCTTCGATTGAGCCACAATAATAAAATAAAACGAACATACAAGGGCAGAATATTCAGGATCCAAACACATGATCAAACATTGAACAATAGGATGATAAAAAATAAAATAAAAAACAAGAATAAATAAATAAACAGATAAGCTAATCAACTAAAAAAAAAAACTAGATCGCTTTAGCAATGCTCCCATACTTGGGGTTTTTCAAGTCTGATCCTTAATGTCCCCAGTGGAGTCGCCACTGAAAGCGCCCTCGATCCGTAGGGTGCGCGGATCCGCTTTTGACCCTTGAGGTTTGGGAGTCGTCACCTAGTTATTATGGTCTAGGAACCAAACTGACTCTACAATGGATAACAAAAAACTAATCTACTATAGAAATCTGAATCTGGGGATCATGTTACAGGGTTGCAAGGTGTTAGGCACCAACCTCGCCTAGCCAATGCCGGTCTCTACTTATTCCAAATATAATTACATCACTAATAACAAAACCTAGATTAAAAAAATAATGAAAAATCTTACATTCGATCTGAAAAAGTACTATTCCCTCAGATATGGTGAAAATAGCTCCTTGTACCGTACTCCTTGCTTCGTTCTGTCTCCGGATCTGATTTCTGATCTCCGAGGCAAGGTATATTCTTCTTGGATCTGGATACTTTGAATTTGTTGTGAATTTTTAGAGTGTTTTTGAAAGGTTTCTAGGTATTTTTTAGGCTAAAATCGAAGTAGGGGTGTTAGGGAAGGAGTTGGGGCTCCAAAATTAAGATTTTGGGGAGGTTGTGGAGGCTTCTTCACCTACTTTTTCTAGGATTTTTTCTTTGATACGAAAATAGGGTGTGGAGGCTCCTATTTATAAAGTTTTTAAAGCATTAAGGTTTGATTAGGGTTTCTTTTAGGGTTTCAATTAGGGTTTTGACTTAGTCTTTAAGGTTTTAATTTAGGATTTTGACTTTAGTCTTATGAGATTGACTTGATTAGTTTAGATTAGGGTTTTGATTTAGGATTTTGAGCTTAGTCTTATGAGATTGACTTGATTAGTTTAGATTAGGGTTTTGATTTAGGGTTTTGACTTTAGTCTTATGAGATTGACTTTAATACTTGACTCTAGTCTTACTTAATTGACTTTAATTTTGACTTTAGTCTTATTTGATTGACTTTAATATCTTGACTTTAGTCTTGCTTGATTGACTTTAAATTTTTGGAGAACCCCCTTATAGACACCCCATTTTTGTACTCGACTGATTAATCAACTCGTCAACCCGATCGCAATGATTCCCAATGATGGATGTTATTTCCATTGTTTTATTTTGTTACCAGAAATGTTTCAGAAATCCGGATGAGGTATCTCGAATTGACAAAACCTTAGAAACCACGCTACGCTAGGAAAATACGACCCCAAAAACATAGAAATCATCATTTTGCAGACCAAAAAGAAGCTTCACGATAAAAATCACTAAAAATTGACCAAATTACCAAAATACCCCTATCCTCAAAATAACCTAGAGCCTACGTTACGCTTAGGAAAACTCTCTCAAACACATAAAATAACAAATCGGAACCAAATAAATCATTTCACCAATTTTAACAGAATTTGACAAAATTACGAAAATGCCCCTCATAAAGTTCACTACCATTTCACACAAAAAATTCCATAAATGACACAAACTAATATTTGCATTGAATTCCTTATGAAAAATCGATTCTAAAACATCCTAGAACATTAAAAATCGACTTAAAACGTGAAAAGTCCTCTCCGGGGGCAAAATGGTAATTTCACAATTTTCATAATTAAAATTTTCGAAATTAATAAATAAAATATTAAATAATTAAAGTGAAACATTGATGAAATTAATTTAAAATTTTGAATTAAAAAATTGATCAATCGGGCTTTCAAGTAAAATTGTTGAGGGTTCGTGGGATATTTCTTTAAGGACACCTCCATTTGGGGGTCCAAAGAATTACAGATATAATGGAGGTCTCCAAAAATTAAAAGTAAATCAAGCAAGAATAAAGTCAAGGTATTAAAGTCAATCAAGTGAGAGTAAAATCAAAATTAAAGTCAATTAAGCAAGACTGAAGTCAAGATATTAAAAGTCAATCAATTAAGACTAAAGTCAAAATATTAAAAGTCAATCAAATAAGATCAAAAGTCAAAATCATAATAGAGTTCTAATTAAAAAATAACTCTATCTAATAGAGTTCTAACTAAAAAATAATTCTACCTAAAACAATTCTAATTAAACACAATTCTACCTAAAACAAGTCTAACTAAAACACAACTCTAATTAAAAGAACTCTAATTAAATACTAAATCTATCCAAATCAACTCTTAAAAAAATCTATAAATAGAGGTGCTCACACCCTATTTTCGTATCAAATCATAAATCCTAATAGAAATAGGTCTAGAAGCCCCCTAGCCTCCCACAAACCCTAGTTTTGGAGCCCCAACTCCTTACCTAACATCCCTCCTTCGATTTTAGCCTAAAGAACACCCAAAAGCCTTCCAAAAATATCCCAAAATTCACAACAAACTTGAAGAGTTCAGATCCAAAAATAAGGAGATACCTTGCCTCGGAGATCAGAAATCAAATCCGGAGACAGAACGAAGCAAGAGAGTACGGTACAAGGAGCTATTTTTGTCAGATCTGAGGGAATAAAGTTTGCTATCGGAAAGGTATAAATTTTATTTTTATTTTTATTTTTATTTTTATCTAGGTTTTTAGCAATGTAATTTACTTGGGAAGTTAGTAGAGACCGGCTTTGGTCGGGCGGGGTTGGTGCCTAACACCTTCCAACCCCGTAACGTGATCCCCGGACTTTTTTTTCTCTTTCGTAAATTAGTTTGCCTTTTTTAGAGTCAGTTTGGTTCCTACACCTTAACAACTAGGTGGCGACTCCCAAACCTCAAGGGTCAAAAGCGGATCCGTGCACCCGCGGATCGAGGGCGCTTTCAGTGGCGACTCCACTGGGGACTATTGAGGATCAAACTTGAAAAATCCCAAGAATGGGAGCATTGTCAAGATGACCTAGTTTTTTTTTTATTATTTAGTTGGATTTATTTTATTTATTTTTTCTGTTTATTTATTTTTTTGTCTTGATTGTAGATGATTTAGGGTATTGCATTTTTTTTTCCATTTAAGGATCACTTTTTTATGACCCCTAAATAATGAAAGATTCAAGTTGACATATGAAAATGATGGAATGATGAAGGTTGGGACAGTAATGTTCAAACGTTTTTATAAAATATTCTAGTGAGAATTAAGTCTGGGAACCTCTTAATAAAAAGTAGATCTGATCGAGTAGATTAATTTAGAACTTGAGTTCACTCAATTTCATTATCGAAAGCCTTAGATATCATCGATGCAAGTTCAATATGTAAATCTGGAATTGTTGTTGAATGAAAGTTGGGACAACAATGTTAAAACTTTTTTACAGAATATTTTAGTGAGAATTAAGTCTGGGAAGCGTTAATAAAACTTAGATCTCATCGAGTAGATTAATTTAGAATCTGAGTTCACTCAATTTCATCATCAGAAGCCTTAGATATCATCGATGCAAGTTCAGTCTGTAAATCTGGAATTGTTTCGGAATGAAGGCTGGGACAGCAACGTTAAAACGTTTTTACAGAATATTCTGTTGAGAATTAAGTCTAGGCACCTTTAATAAAATGTAGATCTCATCGAGTAGATTAATTTAGAACTTGAGTTCACTTGATTTCGTTATCGGGAGCTTTAGATATCATCGATGTAAGTTCGGATTGTATTTTCCAAATTCACAGAAAATCTGAATTTATCTAATGTTAGCACAATTAATGTTCCTGAGAGTGAGCTCATCTCAACCATTGTCATTCTATCATCAATGTAACATCTATTGGAATCTCGATTTATTTTGGATCACCCAAAAGTAACCCTTGATTAGACCATAAACAACAAATTTGTGGGCCTTTTTAATGTTGGATCAGATTAATTATTATTTGTGTTATATGCCCATATAATGTGTCATGATCTCTACAGATATATCTGTGATGTGTTTGCTTTCATCTTAATTTCGATGTGATGGGTTTTGTATTATTTTCTTGATCAATATTCATTTGATATCCATATGTGATGACATAATCTGGCCCATGGGCCCATGTGTTTGAAAAAGGCCCCGGGCACACCCCACCCTGTTTTGCACACACCACATGCACGTTTACTGTTTTGCACACTTACACGTCCTATATAGCCAACATGGCACTTGTACGTGGCCCGATCTCTTCGGAGATGCGACGTCATTCATGAAAACCACAACTCCAGTCACGTACCTTAGGGTATATCAAACTGGGGCATCAATACTGTCTAATCAGGTGATTCTAAGAGATGTATTGATGCACCCAGGCTGGAGCGAACTGAGCCTTTTACCTATTATGAACCACACAGTCACATGTCCCGATTGCCAACGTAGTACTAGTACGTGGTCGATCCCCTCGTGGGATGCCAAACCATTTATGAAAGCTACAACTCTTGACTCGTACCCGTAGGTGTAAAAGGTAATCTAAGTATATCAATTGCACTTCTTGGTCAAAACCGGTGCCTAAGCAAGATCTTGCCCGCTGTACCCTACTGTATGAGGGGGATAGACTACGTCTATTCTAGACGAGAGGTATTTAAGTGGGCCCTTGCTTAGCATTGTGCGCCACCTCTCAACTGGAGATCGAACTGGCTGTTTTTAGCTTCAGAGAAGTGAGTTGAGCTTTTAGATTATCACCTATACGGTATATCAAACCAAGTCACCACGTATCGAAAGGTATATAGGTGTGTTTGGGCAAGGGTGGCCAGATAAAAATGCATTGCACGTAGTAAGCTTAGAGTCTAGAAACCTTCCCTGTAGGTCACGACTCGAACTTATCGTGGGTGTTCCCGAGTTGTTTATTTAAAAAACCTTTGGATCGATGAATATATATATGGATGTATGTGAATGATGAGATCAGGAATGCATGGTTGTCCTCAAGGATCAAAAATTTTGTTTTGGAAATTAAAATGGGTGCACCGACCCAATAAAGAATCCATCATTTTACAATAATGACCCAGTCCATTTCGATCCAACAATTATGATGGGCCGAGCCATTTAAATTCATATGGAAATCAAATTATGTTCTAAATTCGGATTCCAACCCATTTTCAAAGAAGAAAAATGATTTACAAAATGAAAGTATTTTCCAGAAGTGAAAGATTTTCCAAAAGGAAATGTTTTTCAAAAAAAAAAAGGTTTTCTAAAAGAAAATGTTTTCTAAAAAAAGAAGAGGAAGAAAAATATTTTTCAAAAAAAAACGATTTACAAAAGATCTATTTTTGCATGAAAAATTATTGAAATTAGATTTGTGAAAATTATTATTCAATAAAAATAAAAAAATTTCAATAATTTTCAAGAGTGCAACATAATTATTTTTCTTTTGAATAATCATTGAATGAATGAATTGTTTTTATGGATTGGTGCACAAAATTCAATAAAATCTCAGTGTTCATTTAAAATGTTATCAAGAGGGTGACACTGAAATTGATTAAATTCACCTTCAAAGAGCTTTAAAGATTATCATTGTATCTAAACTAAATCGTCCATCGTCTAGCTAGGGTTGTAAATCCGGTCAGTTAGAGTAAACGTTAATATCAAGTCAACAGTCAGAAATGACCTCAAAATTTCTCAACATCATCCAGTTGTTCTTTGAAGATCATAGTGCTTCAATCCTACCAGTTGTAAGCAATGTCTCAGTCCTCAGTCCTAATCAAGCCTATTGTGGGTAGTTGTATTGAGTTTTCATGAGTTATTTGAGTTAGCTCGAGTCCAATTTTTCAATGTCATATTTTCTTTAGATCGAGTCTACTCTTTTTCTACTGAGTCAAGTTAATTTGTCAAGTCTATAGAGGTGTCTGTCGCCCCTTCTAAATATCATTGGACAAAGAAAATTTTTTAATACCTCGAGCGCATTGACGAATTAACTTATAATCTAGCTTCAAGGATATATTTTTCTCCTGAACAAGAAGATAAGAGTCGGGCTCAAGAAAGCAAAGGTCATTGACCTCGGAACAGAAATAAATTCCTAAAGAAATTCAAATAGAAACCATCCTATCCTTAGAGGAACACAAGGGGATAATGAATTTTCTCAGAATTTTCAAAAGACTTGTTCGTTTGGGCCTATGAGGATATGTTAGGTGCAAGCTTGGGTGTTGTTCAACATGGAATAGATGCTCGCTTGATGAGATGAAAATATCGATAGAGATGTTATAAAATATATCAGTACTATCCTCACTATATATTAAGTTGCAAATCACATATTATCAGTCAATATGGGGGTACCATTTGAACTGATCCCTGATGATGGGTTATAATTCAAAGTCAAGGATTACCCTGTGTTCAAAGTTCAAAATCTCACACCATAAATCATCTCTGTACCGCCCTCAGACTAACGGAGTAGTTGAAGCAGCTAATAAAAATATTAAAACCATCTTCAGTAAAATGTGTCAATCACATCGAGATTTGTCAGAAAGACTGTCATTCGCATTATGGGCATATCGAACCTCAATTCGATCCTCCACTGGAGCTACTCCCTACTCCTTAGTGTATGGCATGGAAGCAGTCTTGCCAGTTGAAATGGAGATTCCATCTCTCAGGGTTTTGTTAGAAAGTCAGTTGTCAGAAGCAGATTGGGTTCGCCAACGGTATGAAGAATTGAATTTGATAGAAGAAAAATGACTAAGAGCATTGTACCATGTGCAAGCTTATCAAAGAAGAGTCGCCCGTGCGTTTGACAAGAAAATCAAGGCCCGTCACTTACAAGTCGGGGATTTAGTACTCAAAGAGAACAGGGCACTTATTTTTGATCCCAGGGGGAAGTTCAAACCAAATTGGGGAGGTCTGTTCATCGTCAAAGAAATATTACCAGGAAAAGCTGTCAGACTTCAAGATCATGATGGAATCGAATTACCAGAACCAACCCACCTTGACCAAATCAAACGGTACTACATTTAAGGAGGCCATCTTTGGCCTAATCAATTTCCCTGCTACCCAGTTCATTATCTCCTTTCTCAGCCCTTTGCAGCCTTTTCAAAAAAAAAAATATTGTGCCTTTTATTTCTTAGCCTGATCACCTAACCTAGGGGAGGGAAGGTTCGAACTACGTTTTGGTCTAATCCCAAAATTCTGGGGTACGTAGGCAACCTGAGAAGTTACTTCAGGCCCGACCACATCAAAATAAAAAATATATATAGATTCCCCGACAAAGAAAAAATCTAAAAAGAAATAATTCAAAAGAAAAAATTGTCAAAGTGGGAAAGAAAATTCAAGAAAAAAAGAAAATAATTTAAAAGGAAATGTCACACAAGGGGCATTTGGGTTTTTGAGCCTCAAAATCTCTTTCTTTTTATACTCAGTCCTAAGCTTACCCATGAAAGTCCTCCTAAGTACCGTGCGAGAAGTCAAGGAAGATAGAAAAGCATGATCAGACAGCAACTCCAGAAGTTCAGAGGAGAAGAAAAAGATAAAAAATGATGAAGCCTGCTAAGTTGAAAACCCGAAAAGGGCGACTTAGGCAAAAATTAAGGCAAGCTCGCAAGGTTGAAAATCTGAAAGGACAACTTTAGCAACAATCAGAGCAAAAAAAAAAGAGAAGAGCTCGCTAGATCGAAAACCTGAAAAGGCGATCTAGGTAAAAGCTAGAGCAAGCTCGCTAGATTGAAAACCTGAAAGGCGATCTAGACAAAAGTTAGAGCAACAAAGAAAAACAGAAGAAAATCCCAAGCTGAGAGCGGTCCGAGCTGAAACATCAAAAGTCTGAATAATCAAGTTCAATACTTAGTTTAAACCAGGCATAGACTCAGAAGCCACAAGTATCTTGTCTACGATCGATCTGAAAATGTTTACTTCCCCGAGTGAACCAATGGAGAAAATGGTGAATTCTATGATGAGTCCCAAAAGGAAATATTTTGTTCTCTTGAACCTGACTCAAAATCTTTAATAAAATTAATCAAAATTAAAAGTTGAATCTTTATTGCGCTTGTGGTAGTCAAATATTTCAAACCTTCATAGAAGGGGCATTTTCTTTCTTATAACTTTTCCCCCTTATACTAGGGGCATTTTTTTTTTGATGTGTTTAATTATTTTCAAGGCCATGTACATTGTCAAACCAGGGGCATTTTGTCTTCGGGCAATGTTAATCCTAAGAGATAATGAGAACCCCAAATTTAAGGTAACCCTCTTGATAACAGTTTTTCAAAAAAAATTTTGAGGTTCAAAAGAAATAAAAACTCAGGTTTTAAAACTTTTTGATAAATCCTTGAGGTTCAAACAAAAGCATTTTGGATCTCACATAAGGAGATATGGCATTCTTTCGTTCTCCAGATTCTTTTCAGATCCGATCATTCTTGGAATCGATCATTTCTCTTCCAGATTCATTATCTTCCAGATTTATTCGTTCTCCAGTTCGTTCTGATTAGTTTTCTCCAAATTCGTTCATTCTTTCACAAAATTCATTCATTCCTCTGCCAGTTTTGCTCAGTTTCCGCCAAGGGTTATCTTGGATTTTGCTCAGTTACCGCCAAGGGTTATCTTGGATTTTGCTCAGTTACCGCCAAGGGTTATCTTGGATTTTGCTTAGTTGCCGCCAAGGGTTATCTTGGATTTTGCTCAATTTTCGCCAAGGGTTAACTTGGATTTTGCTCAGTTTCCGTCAAGGGTTATCTTGGATTTTGCTCAGTTGCCACCAAGGGTTATCTTGGATTTTGCTCAGTTGCCGCCAAGGGTTATCTTTAATTTGCTCAGTTTCCGCCAAGGGTTATCTTGGATTTTGCTCAATTGCCGCCAACGGTTATCTTGGATTTTGCTCAGTTTCAGCCAAGGGTTATCTTGGATTTTGCTCAGTTTCCGCCAAGGGTTAACTTGGATTTTGCTCAGTTGCCGCCAAAGGTTATCTTGGATTTTGTTCAGTTGCCGCCAAGGGTTATCTTGGATTTTGCTCAGTTATCGCCGAGGGTTTTCTCGGAATTTTACTCATTTATGCCCAGTTTATGCTCAATCTATGCTCAATTTATGCTCAGGTTATGCTCAAATTTTACAGTACACACACTTCCACATTTGCACTTTTTAGTAAGGGAGAATTCTTTAAAATTCAAGGATCTGACACCGTCAGTGAGAGTTTGCGCTCAAGTACCTGACAACCTTTTTAATTCGGGGAAAGCTTTACCCTCAAGGATCCGAACACCTTGACGAATTGCTAAATCAGGCTGCAAAATGAACTGTCACTAGCTTTGGCATTCAGATATCGCACTATCTACAAAAATAGATTTGCTATCTAGTTTACTTCAACCTTCTGCCAAAGAGGGGCATCTGTAGACATCCAATTTTTGTACTCGCCTGATTAATCAACTCGTCAACCCGATCGCAATGATTCCCAATGATGAATGTTATTTCCATTGTTTTATTTTGTTACCAGAAATATTTCAGAAATCCGGATGAGGTATCTCGAATTGACAAAACCTTAGAAACCACGCTACGCTAGGAAAATACGACCCCAGAAATATAGAAATCATCATCTTGCAGACCAAAAAGAAGCTTCACGATAAAAATCACTAAAAATTGATCAAATTACCAAAATACCCCTAACCTCAAAACAACCTAGAGCCTACGTTACGCTTAGAAAAACTCTCTTAAACACTTAAAATAACAAATCGGAATCAAATAAATCATTTCACCAATTTTAACAGAATTTGATAAAATTACGAAAATGCCCCTTATAAAGTTCACGATCATTTCACACAAAAAATTTCATAAATGACACAAACTAATATTTTCATTGAATTCCTTATGAAAAATCGATTCTAAAACATCCTAGAACATTAAAAACAGACTTAAAACGTGAAAAGTCCTATCCGGGGTAAAACGATAATTTCACAATTTTCATAATTAAAAATTTCGAAATTAATAAATAAAACATTAAATAATTAAAGTGAAGCATTGATGAAATTAATTTAAAATTTTGAATTAAAAAAATTGATCCATCGGGCTTTCAAGTAAAATTGTTGAGGGTTCGTGGGATATTTCTTTAAGGACCCCTCCATTTGGGGGTCCAAAGAATTACAGATATAATGGAGGAGGTCTCCAAAAATTAAAAGTAAATCAAGCAAGACTAAAGTCAAGGTATTAAAGTCAATCAAGTGAGACTAAAGTCAAAATTAAAGTCAATTAAGCAAGACTGAAGTCAAGATATTAAAAGTCAATTAATTAAGACTAAAGTCAAAATATTAAAAGTCAATCAAATAAGATCAAAAGTCAAAATCATAATAGAGTTCTAATTAAAAAATAACTCTATCTAATAGAGTTCTAACTAAAAAATAATTCTACCTAAAACAATTCTAATTAAAACACAATTCTACCTAAAACAAGTCTAACTAAAACACAACTCTAATTAACTCTAATTAAATACTAACTCTATCCAAATCAACCCCTACAAAAATCTATAAATAGAGGTACTCACACCCTATTTTCGTATCAAATCATAAATCCTAAGAGAAATAGGTCTAGAAGCCCCCCTAACCTCCCATAAATCCTAGTTTTGGAGTCCCAACTCCTTACCTAACATCCCTCCTTCAATTTTAGCCTAAAGAATACCCAAAAGCCTTCCAAAATATCCCAAAATCCACAACAAACTTGAAGAGTTCAGATCCAAAAATTAGGAGATACCTTGCCTCGAAGATCCGAAATCAAATCTGGAGACAGAACGAAGCAAGGGAGTACGGTACAAGGAGCTATTTTTTTCAGATCTGAGGGAATAAAGTTTGCTATCGGAAAGGTATAAATTTTTTTTTTTAATTTTTATCTAGATTTTTAGCAATGTAAAAACCTTCCAACCCCGTAACGTGATCCCCGGACTTTTTTTCTCTTTCGTAGATTAGTTTGCCTTTTTTAGAGTCAGTTTGGTTCCTAGACCTTAACAACTAGGTGGCGACTCCCAAACATCAAGGGTCAAAAACGGATCCGCGCACCCCACGGATCGAGGGCGCTTTCACCCCCTCTATTATATCTTTGATTCTTTGGACCCCCAAATGGAGGGGTCCTTAAAGAAATATCTTACGAACCATCAATAATTTTTTTGAAAGCCTGATTGATCAAATTTTTTATTTAAATTTTATAATTAATTTTATTAATGTTTCACTTTACATTATTTAATGATTTATTTATTAATTTGAAATTTTTAATTATTAAAATTGTGAAATTACTATTTTGCCCTCGGAGAGGATTTTTTACCTTTTAAGTCGTTTTTCAATGTTCCAAGATGTTTTGGAATCAGTTTTTCGTAAGGAATTCAATGGGAATGTTGGTTTTTTCATTTGTGAAGTTTTTTGTATGAAATGGTCGTGAACTTTATGAGGGGTATTTTCGTAATTTTATCAAATTTTGTGAAAATTGGCGAAGTGGTTTACTTGGTTTCGATTTGTTATTTTATGTGTTTGAGTGGGTTTTCCTAAGCGTAATGCAGGCTCTAGGGTTGTTTTGATGTTAGGGGTATTTTGGTAATTTAGTCATTTTTAGTGATTTTTATCGTGAAGCTTCTTTTTGGTTTGCAAGATGATGATTTCTATGTTTCTGGGGTCGTATTTTCCTAGCGTAACGTGGTTTCTAAGTTTTGTCAGTTCGAGATACCTCATCCGGATTTCTGAAACATATCTGGTAACAAAATAAAGCATTGGAATAGACATCCATCATTGGGAACCTTTGCGATCGGGTTGACGACTTGATTAATCAGGCGGATGCAAAAATGGGGTGTCTACAGATGCCCCTCTTTGGTAGAGGGTTGAAGCAAACTAGATAGCAAATCTATTTTGGTAGATAGTGCGATATCCGAATGCCAAAGCTAGTGACAGTTCATTTTGCAGCCTAATTTAACAATTCGTCGGGGTATTCGGATCATTGAGCGTAAAACTCTCCCCGAACTAGAAAAATATCAGGTCCTTGAGCGCGAGCTCTCACTGGCAGTGTCAGATCCTTGAATTTAAAAAAAAAATGTCCTTGACTGATATAAAACTGTGCAAGTGTGTGGCCTCAAAATCTGAGATAGATTTCAAAGAGTTTGAGTTGGAAATGAGTCAAATCTGAGCATGAAGTAAATATAAACTGAGCATAATTCCAAGAAAACCCTTGGCGGCATCTGAGCATAATTCCGAGAAAACCCTCGGCGGCAACTGAGCATAGTTCCGAGAAAACCCTCGGCGGCATCTGAGCATAATTCCAAGAAAATCCTTGGCGGCATCTGAGTATAGTTCCAAGAAAACCCTTGGCGGCATCTGAGCATAATTCCGAGAAAACCCTCGGCGGCATCTGAGCATAATTCCAAGAAAACCCTTGGCGGCATCTGAGCATAGTTCCGAGAAAACCCTCGGCGGCATCTGAGCATAATTCCAAGAAAATCCTAGACGGCATCTGAGCATAATTCCAAGAAAACCCTTGGCGGCATCTGAACATAGTTCCGAGAAAACTCTCGGCGGCATCTGAGCATAGTTTAGAGAAAACCCTCGGCGGCATCTGAGCATAATTCCAAGAAAATCCTTGGCGGCATCTGAGCATAGTTCCGAGAAAACCCTCGACGGCATCTGAGCATAATTCCAAGAAAACCCTTGGCGGTATCTGAGCATAATTCCAAGAAACCCTTAGCGGTATCCCTCAGCGGCATCTGAGCATAATTCCAAGAAAACCCTTGGCGGCATCTGAGCATAATTCCAAGAAAACCCTTGGCGGCATCTGAGCATAGTTCCGAGAAAACCCTCGGCGGCATCTGAGCATAGTTCCAAGAAAACCCTTGGCGACATCTGAGCATAATTCCAAGAAAACCCTTGGCGGCATCTGAGCATAGTTCCGAGAAAACCCTCGGTGGCATCTGAGCATAGTTTCAAGAAAACCCTTGGCGGCATCTGAGCATAATTCCAAGAAAACCCTTGGCGGCATCTGGCTGAGTAAAACTGAGAATAAAGGAATAAATCTTGGAAAGAATGATTGAAAATGAAATCTAGAAAAGAGGGGTTGAATCCAAGAATGAATAGATCTAGAACAGAATAGATGCGCTATATCCTATGTGAGATCTAAAATGCATGTGTTTGAACCTCAAGGTTTTATCAAAATTTTTTATAAATTTAAAACCTGAGTTTGAACCTCAAGAGTTTTTTCGAAAAACTGCTATCAAGAGGGTAACCTTAAGTTTGGAGTTCTCATTATCTTTTAGGATTAACATTGCTCAAAAACAAAATGTCCCTAGTTTGACAATAAACATGGCATTGAACGCATCATTAAAAAATGCCCCTAGTATAAGGGGGGAAATTACATATTTAGAGGAAAAAGAAAAATGCCCCTTGTATGAAGGTTTGAAATATTTGATTACCACAAGCGCAATAAAGATCCAACTTTTAATTTTGATTAATTTTATTGAAGATTTTGAGTCAGGCTCAAGAGAACAAAATATTTCCTTTTGAGACTCATCATAGAATTCACCCTTCTCTCCATTGGTTCACTTGGGGAAGTAAGAATTTTCAGATCGATCGTAGACAAGATACTTGTGGCTTCTGAATCTATGCCTGGTTTAAGCTGAATATTGAACTTGATTATTAGGACTTCTGATGTTTCAGCTCGAACCGCTCTTAGCTTGGGATTTTTTCTATTTTTCTTTTTTATTTGCTCTAACTTTTGCCTAGATCGCCTTTTCAGGTTTTCAATCTAGCGAGCTTGCTCTAGCTTTTGCCTAGATCGCCTTTTCAGGTTTTCGATCTAGCGAGCTCCTTCTTTTTTTCTTTGCTCTGATTGTTGCCAAAGTTGTCCTTTCAGATTTTCAACCTTGCGAGCTTGCCTTAATTTTTGCCTAAGTCGCCCTTTTCGAATTTTCAACTTAGCAGGCCTTATCATTTTTTTTTTATCTTTTTCTTCTCCTCTGAAGTTCTAGAATTACTATCTGATCATGCTTTGCTACCCTCCTTGACTTTTTCACACGGTACTTAGGAGGACTTTTATAGGTAGGCTTGGGACTAGGCATAAAAAGAAAGAAATTTTGAGGCTTAAAAACCCAAATGCCCCTTGTGTGGCATTTCATTTAAAAACTTTTCTTGAACTTTCTTCCCCATTTTGGATGATATTTCTTTTTCTTTTGAATTTTTTTCTTTTTAGATTTTTCCTTTGTCGAGGAATTTATTTTTTTTATTTTGATGTGGTCGGGCCTGAAGTAACTTCTCAGGTTGCCTACGTACCCCAAATTTTTGGGATCAGACCAAAACGTAGTTCGGATTTTTCCCTCCCCTAGGTTAGGTGATCAGGCTAAGAAATAAAAGGCACAATTTTTCTCTTTTTGAACAGGCTGCAAAGGGGTTGAGAAAGGAGATAAAGAATTAGGTAATAGGAAAATTGATTCGGCCAAAAATGGCCTCCTTAAATGTAGTACCGTTTGATTTGGTCAAGGTTGGTTGGTTCTGGTAACTCGATTCCATCATGATCTTGAAGCCTGACAGCTTTTCCTGGTAATATCTCCTTGATGATGTACGGACCTCCCCAATTTGGTTTGAACTTCCCTCTAGGGTCAAAGATAGGTGCCCGATTCTCTTTGAGTACTAAATCCCCGACTTGTAAGTGACGAACCTTGATCTTTTTATCAAATGCACGGGCAACTCTTCTTTGATAAGCTTGCACGTGATACAAAGCTCTCAGTCATTTTTCTTCAATCAAATTCAATTCTTCATACCGCTGGCGAACCCAATCTGTTTCTGACAATTGACTTTCCAACAAGACCCTCAGAGATGGAATTTCCATTTCAACTGGCAAGACTGCTTCCATGCCATACACTAAGGAGTAGGGAGTAGCTCCAGTAGAGGATCGAATTGAAGTTCGATATGCCCATAGTGCAAATGGCAGTTTTTCAGACCAATCTCGATGTGATTGACACATTTTCCTTATGATAGTTTTAAGATTCTTATTAGCTGCTTCGACTGCTCCATTAGTTTGAGGGCGGTAAGGAGATGATTTGTGGTGTGAGATTTTAAACTTTGAACACAAAGTAATAACCTCAGCTTTGAAATGTGACCCGTTGTCAGAAATCAGTTCCGAAGGTACCCCGTACCGGCTAATGATGTTCGTTTGGATAAATTTTGCAACTTGAGATGCAGTGAGGACAGCATAAGAGGCAGCTTCGACCCACTTAGTAAAATAATCGATAGCAACCAAAATGTATTCATGCCCATTTGATGCTTTAGGCAATATTTTACCAATAATGTCGATTCCCCAAACTGAGAATGGCCATGATGAAGTTAGACCAACTAATCGAGAAGGTGGTACATGTATAAGATTTGCTTGTATTTGGCATTTGTGGGAGGTCTTGACCATGTGATAACAATCTGTTTCCATCGTAGGCCAGTAGTACCCTTTTCTCATAACTTTCTTAGCTAATATTTTCCCACTCATGTGAGGGCCGCATTCTCCTGAATGTAGTTCAACCATTACCTGTTCAGCTTGATTTTCATCGACGCACGACAAATGAATCCCATCATAAGACCTTTTGTACAAACTTCCTGCGCACAGGATGAATTGAGATGCTAATCTTAAAAGGGTTTGTCGTTCCTCGATGCTTCTTCTGGAAATTTTTGTTTTTCCAACACCTCTTTAATATCTGTGTACCACGGCTTTCCATCGGGTAGTCGAGTAGCAATATTGATCTGACAACAATATGCAGGTTTGTCTTTGAGTTCAACAGTGATCGGCCTCAATTCCATGCCAGGGGGTAAATGGATCATTGAAGATAGAGTAGCTAACGAGTCAACAAATCTATTATCTTCCCTTGACACGTGTTGGAACAGAATAGCTTCAAACTTACTCACTATGTTTAACAAATATTCATGATAAGGCTTCAGTTTTTCGTCCCTAGTCTTCCATTCTTCCAATGACTGGTGTATGACCAAGGCTGAATCCCCAAAAACTTCGATTTCTGTAATGCCCAGATTCAAAGCAGCTTCAAGTCCAGCGATGCATGCCTCATATTCGACTGTGTTATTGGTATTAGAGAAGACTAACTTAATAGCGATCAGAATGTGGCATCCTTCCGGAGAAAACAGGACTACCCCTATTCCATACCCATTCTGATTGGCGGCTCCATCGAAATACAACTGCCATGTTTGGTTCTGTGGCTCTTCTTCAACATGTAAGATGTTCTCATCTGGGAATTGATCAATAGGCCTTATTCCTCTGCTACTTGGTGATCTGCCAAGTATTCTGCTACAACTCTCCCCTTGATGAATTTCTGTGTAACGTGCGTGATGTCAAACTCTGATAACAACAATAACCATCGTGCGGTTCTTCCTCTCAGTGCCGGTTTCTCGAAAAGATACTTGAGAGGATCCATCCGAGATAACAAGATAATTAAATGAGATAGCATATAGTGTCGAAGTCTCTGAGTAGCCCATACTAGTGCCAAGCAAGTTTTTTCCATAGCTGAATACTTTCGTTCATACTCTAACATCTTCTTACTGATGTAATAGATAGCCCTTTCTTTGCGAGTATCTTTGTCATACTGTGCCAGCATGCATCCCATAGCTTCTTCTGTGACTGACAGATAAAGAAAAGTGGTTCACCCGGTGTGGGTGGAACCAAAATAGGTGGGTTCAAGAGATACTCCTTGACTTGGTCGAAGGCCTTTTGACATTGCTCATTCCAAACTGTTGGTTCATTCTTCTTGAGGAGCTTGAAAATAGGTTCGCAGACATTGGTGAGTTGAGCGATGAATCTACTGACATACTGGATTCTGCCTAAAAAATCTCGAATTTGCTTTTCAGTTTTCGGCGGTGGCATATCTTGGATAGCTTTAATCTTCACAGGGTCTACTTCGATCCCTCTTTGACTGACCACAAATCCTAACAATTTTCCAGAAGTTACTCCAAACACATATTTCTGCGGGTTGAGGCGGAGTTTATACTTTTGAATCCTCGTGAGAAATTTTTCTAATGCAGCAACATGCCCCAGTCGTTCTTTGGACTTGACTATCATATCGTCTACATAGACTTCAACTTCCTTGTGTATCATGTTATGTAGTAGAGTCGTGGCTGCTCTTTGATAAATGGCTCTGGCATTCGTCAGACCAAAAGGCATAACCTTGTAGCAAAAGGTTCCCCACTGTGTGATAAATGACGTCTTTTGCATATCTCGAGGATCCATTTTTATCTGATTGTACCCCGAAAAACCATCCATGAAGAACAATAAAGCGTGCCCTGCTGTACTATCTACTAAAACGTCTATGTGTGGTAAAGGAAACCTATCTTTTGGGCTTGCTTTGTTTAGATCTCTAAAGTCCACACACATCCTGACATTTCCATCCTTCTTCAGCACCGGGACAACATTGGCAATCCGCTCAGGGTATTCTACTACTTCCAAGAATCCAGCGTTAATCTGCTTCGTAACTTCTTCTTTTATTTTCAGAGTCCATTCCGGTTTCATACGTCGAAGTTTCTGTTTAATGGGTCGAGCATCTGGATATAACGGAATCCGATGTTGAACAATGTCTGTGCTTATTCCCGGCATATCCTCATAAGAACACGCGAACATATCTTTGAACTTTCTGAGCAACTCTACTATCCCTTTGCGTTCATCAGGGGATAATGTGATCCCAATCCGAATCTCTTGAGGATTTTATTTTGTTCTGAGATTGATAACCTTTACTTCCCCCATTGGAGGTTGAGCCCGACGTTCATTTTCTTGTTCAAGTAATTTGATTATTTCAGGGGGAGGTTCTTCATCAGAAGATTCTCCCTCCGAAGTCAGATTATTAGTTAAATTATTATTGCGCTCGGGTAATCAAGAATTTCTTTTATTTCATTAAAAGAAGATGGGGTAACAGGACTCATTGCCAACTTGACAGACTCACTTAACTTAGCAGCAATAGTGGACTTACTTGACTCAACAGAAACAAATGACTCATCTGGCATGTCAGACTGAACAGGACTAAGGGGACTGACAGACCCAGTCTTGACATGCAATACAGGACTAATTACATGATAGCTAGAGAGACACCCTACAGCGGGTTTGATTGCAGACTGAGGATTTGGGATCCCTTTCTCAGTTGACAACACCAAGACACTGTGATCTTCAATGAATAACTGGTCGATGTTGAGGGAGTCTAGATTGAACTGCCAGTCTTCAATTTTCTTCTCTTCAGCTTCTGTGCTTGCTTCCTTTTCAGGCCAATCCATACCAAAGAAGATCTCAAACCCCGACAGACGAGTACCTGTGATGTGGTCAATGAATGGCTCGGGGAACCCACAGTAACGGAAATCTTCTCCTTCCTTCACAAAATAGCCATTAAGGGTCTTATGATAACGCTTCATTTTGATCAGATCCGTGGTGCGTCTTTGCCTTTTTGCAATTGCCTTGTCTCGCTTTGTCTTCCAGTATAGGGCCCAATCTTCATTAGTAGGCTTATATCCTAGCCCAAATGTGCCAATGACCTCTTTAATCATTGGTGCCTCTTTAATACCTTGTTTCTTGCGACCTAAGCCCATACCAGGGAAAAATCTCATTTTCTTGAATATATTGGTCATATTGCAGTTAGAAGTATTTTCCATTGGAAAATATTCTTTCATGGCTTGATCCCATTGGATTGAGCATATTTTCTCAAACTCGAACCCACTGAGCTCTACTCCCTGTTGTTCTTGCTGAATCTCAAGCAGCGGCTCATCCTTAGCTTCAATACTATTTATGATCCCTACAATTTCAGCATCTCCATGGAGAGTGATCACTAGCCCATCTCTGATAAACTTGACTTTCTGGTGCAGCGTGGAAGGTATGGCTTTGATTTGGTGTAGCCACGGTCTTCCTAATAACAGATTAAAGGAGGACTGGATGTCTATGACCAGAAATTCAGCTATGCCCGTGGACAATCGAAGGTGCAGAATTCCCAGTACGTCCCTTTTAGTGTTATCATAGGCCCTAACCCCTTGATTAGTGGGCTTGAGATCTTCAGTTTTAAACCCAAGGCAAGTGGCGGTCTTCAAAGGGCAAACATTCAATGCACTCCCATTATCGATCAATACCAGAGGTACCCTCATCCCGTTACAGTCAACTGTGATGTACAGTGGCTTAGTGTGGTTTGCTCCTTCCTTTGGGAGATCGGAGTCCGAGAAGGACAAGATATTTTCCACATATGTCGCCCCTACTATGTTGGCCAGCTAATCTGGAGAAGTGTAAAGGGAGACTTGGGCTGTACTTAATGCTTTGAGAACAGCCTCCCTATGGGCAGTGGAAGCCATAAGTAATCCCCAAACTGAGATATTGGCTCCTGATTTCTTCAATTGCTTAATCACGGAGTTATCTTCTTCAATATTTTCTTTGATAGGATCTTCTCTTTCTTTTCTTGCCAAGGCTGCCGGATTATCAACACAAAGTTCTTGTGGCTTAAAAACTCTTCCCCCTCGAGTCATATGTCTAACTTCATCACAGGAGAGAGGATAAGGTTCATCTTCTTCAGTCAGCACGTATGGATCTTCATCTGTCAAAGGTACAGGACTTTTTAAGTTCATCTGGGCCAACAGGTAACTGGTGAATGCGGGGCTACTGTATCGAGGCGGAGATAAACAATACGTATCATCTAAGGTTAAATCAAATGGTTCATAGTTTGTGGTGAAAACCTCATCAGTGAAGGCTATCTCGGCAAGAGGGTAACTAGGCGGTTTGCCTTAGATGGGATGGATAAGAGAGACAGGATCGAATGGTAATGGTGTATGAGACACCATGTTCAAAGTTGGTGGAGGTTGATAGGTAGGCAGTGGATTAGTGGTAACATTCGGTGGGCTAGAGATTGTGACCTTTTTTGTTGTCGATCAGGTTTTGAATGGCATGGCGTAAGGTAATACATCGATCCGTGTGATGGCCAGGGTTTTGATGGAACTCGCAGAACAAGTTAGAATTGTGTCCAGCTGGCAAGGGATTAGGTAGAGGTCGGGGTTGGATAGGGGTAAGAAGTCCTTTTTTCACCAATTTGTGAAAAGCTACAGTGAGACTCATCCCTAGATTGGTAAATTGACGCGGAGTTCGAGGTTGACTTGGGTGAGCTTGGTTATTAGTTCGGACTGGGGGTTGAGCTGGGATAGCTGACGTGTTGGCTATGTAGACATGGTTGGTGCTAGGTTTAGAAACATAAGGTTTTTTAAGCTTATTATCCGAAGAGTTAGAGAGGATCCCAGAGGCAAAAGCATCCTCAAGTTGGCTTCCGGCTTGTAACAAAGACTCGAAAGTAGGGAGATATTGGGCCACTAAGTGCTGAGCATATCCTTGTGAGAGGTTCTTTAAGATGATCGCTACTTGTTCTTTTTCCGAAGGTCTATCCCACATTTGGGCAGCCTTTGCCCTCCAACGACCAATGAAATCAGTAAATGTCTCCCCATTTTTCTGTTTAGTTGCTTCTAAATCCCTTCTTGAGGTCTCAATCTCTGTACTGTACTTGTACTGATGCTAGAAAGCCTTTGACATGCTCTCCCAGGTGCCCACAGTAACTGGATCTTGAGACATTAGCCAGCGTAGTGCTGATCCTGATAAAGTTCTCTGAATCAACAATGTCATATGTTCGTCGCTAAGTCCCATAGTGCGCAAGTTAGTAACATACACCTTAAGATGTGTTTTTGCACACCCTATACCACTAAACTTATCCATTTCCGACATTACAAACTTCCCTGGCAAATGAATTCTTGGGATGCGGTTCAAAGCTTCAATGCCTGCTGCAATTTCATCGATACCCTTTATATTCTTCATAGCTGATTCTAACTGAAACATTCTGTTAGCTAACATTGGGTTCTCATCAACATATTCTTCATCTCCGTCGAGTTCAAAGACTTCACGTGGACGTCTCTCTTCTACCTTCTTTCCTTTTAGATCATTTCGGGGATTACCCGTTGATTCCGAGGTCTGTTCTAATATTTCCACTTTTCCTTTTATACTATTGATATCGTTGGCAAAGGTTGCCAAGATCTTACGGATCTCTGTAAGTTCAGATTCTGAAGCCATCTCTATTTGCTGACTTGGTAATGTAGCTCGTTCTAACCGACTGGACCTACGACTCCAACTAGGAGGTGGACGCTTGAGTTTCAGCGCAATGATAATCCTATATGACCCCATCAAAGGTAAATTTAGTCAATTTTAGTATTACCCTCTTGATAATATTTTAAGGAATCATTTCATTGAGGTTTGTGTACCAATCCATTAATTAATCCATTCACATAATGAACATTCAAAGAAGAAATCAATATTTATTTGAAAGAAAAATAGCTTTATTGAAAATGATTGACAAATAAATGTTCTTATTAAAAACATCTTTCAACAAATTTGACTTGAACTATTTTTACATGGACGCTTGACCTTGTCTTGATGGTCATCAGGATTGCTGTCAGGCTTGACCCTCTTGGCTCTAACAACTGGCTCTTTGAATTCTGCCGGTCCATCTGGATACCCTAAGGTGCGCTTGTTCTAGGCATTCTCAATGAGGTGTACTAACTTTTCAGTCAATGGCTCGGGAGGAAATAAAGCTTTGTGCTGAGGTAAAGATAACTCTATGTGTACGTCGTACTGTTTTGGGATCAAATTAAGATGGTAAAAAGATGTTTCTTCTAAACCGATCAGACGGACATAGTAGGATCCTTTGGTTCCTAGAACAGGGGGATCAGTCATCCACCAAGGGCACCTAAAACCAATATGACAGGCAAGGGGAGAGTCTAACCATTTGCTCCAAGCTTTGACTGAGTTGTGACGCACTAACAGATTTCTCTTGGAAAAGTGTTCTGGCCCATATTCGAGGTTTGATGGAACCTCTACGATTTTGAGACGATCACAAAGCCACATATAGAATAAATAGGGGTTTCCTTTGAAGCTTTCCCGCTTACCATTTTTTATGGCATCTAAACCTGAGAAAGTTTCAGCTAGGATGAGAGGTACTGGGTTGACTTTCCTTGAGAGTTGTGAGGCTATATCTATGAAGGACTCAGGGATAGTTTGGCCATCACTATTGGAGGTCAGCATGTATTGGGCTAGGATTCCTAGACACAATCGATAATCTCTAGTGGCTCGCTAGTCTTCGGGTTTTACTATGATAGGGTGACTGCGGGAGCGATACGGGCCCAGTAAAGGTACTAAGTCCAATCTCCCGTTATGAACTAAGGCCTTGGCTTCTTCCTTGGAAATGTTCAGTCCTGTGGCAAGGTCACCAGAATATCCGGTCTTCAATGAGGGCCTGACTAGAGGTCCCGAAGTGGATATCCCCATGATGCTAGAATAATCCTCGTGAGTGGGGCACAAATGCATATACCCCATGTGGAATATATGAAGGTGGGGGTTCCATCGCTTAGCCATAGCGTGTAAGAGGTTCCAGTCTATCTCAAACTCGTGGAAGTAGAGAGCACTCCTTAACATGAATCTCCCAAAATTGATCTTCTCTACAGGGTGCATCCCTACAACGGTCGTTTTGACTAACTGATCGATTGGGTTATCGCCTGCGACTAGCATCCTGGTTTGACACAAAAGGGTATTTTAGTACTCTTCCAATGGTCCATGTAAAAGATCAATTTTTTATTTTCTTTTGGAAAATCTTATTCTTATGGAAAATATTTTCTGGAAAATATTTTTTCTAGAAATCAATTCTTCTAAAGAAAACTTCTTTTTGGAAAATAATCTTTTCTGGAAAATATTTTTTCTGGAAAACAATTCTTCTAAAGAACACTTCTTTTTGGAAAATAATCTTTTCTGGAAAATATTCTTTCTGTAAACTATTTGTCTTCTTTTGCAAATTTGATTTTCATTTTCAATTTAAATGGCTCGGCCCACCATGATTGTTGGACCGGGATGGACTGGGTCATTATTGTAAAAGAATGCATTCTTTATTGGGTCGGTGCACCCATTTTAATTTTCAAAAACAACATTTGATCCTTGAGGACAATCATACACTCTGATCTACACCATTCACATCACTCACATACATTCATCAATCAACAGGCTCCATTCAAAAAACAACCCGGGAACACCCACGATAAGTTCGAGTCGTGACCTACTGGAAATGTTTCTAGACTCTAAGCTTACTACGTGCAATGCATTTTTATCTAGCCACCCTTGCCCAAGCACACATATATACCTTTCGATACGTGGTGACTTGGTTTGATATACCGTATAGGTGATAATCTAAAACCTCAATTCACTTCTCTGAAGTCAAAAACAGCCAGTTTGATCTCTAGTTGAGAGGTGGCGCACAATGCTGAGCAAGGACCCACTTAAATACCTCTTGTCTAGAATAGACGTAGTCTATCCCCCTCGTACAGTAGGGTACAGCGGGGCAAGATCTTGCTTAGGCACCGGTTTTGACCAAGAAGTGCAATTGATATACTTAAATTATCTTTTATACTTACGGGTACGAGTCAAGAGTTGTAGCTTTCATAAATGGTTTGGCATCCCACAAGGGGACCGACCACGTACTAGTATTACGTTGGCAATCAGGACATGTGACTGTGTGGCTTACAATAGGTCAAAGGCTCAGGTTGCTCCAGCCTGGGTGCATCAATATACTTCTCAGAATCACCTGATCAGACGGTATTGATGCCCCCAGTTTGATATACCCTAAGGTACGTGACTGGAGTTGTGGTTTTCATGAATAACGTCGTATCTCCGAAGAGATCGGGCCACGCACTAGTGCCACGTTGGCTATATGGGACGTATAAGTGAGTAAAACAGTAAACGTGCATGTGGTGTGTGCAAAACAGGGTGGGGTGTGCCCGGGGCCTTTTTCAAACAAATGGGCCCATGGGCCAGATCATATCACTACAACATTGATATCACATGAATATTAAATACCAATCCAATCACATTCCATCACATCCACATTATGATCAATATCAAACGTATATTTCAAACAAGATTATGGCATGTTAGAAAGGCGATTAACAATTTAATCGAATCATTGAAATAAGCCCCTAGTTCCAAGTCTAAAAAAAATTTACATGGCTCAATCAAGGTTATTTTGAGGTGACCCAAAATAATTCAAAATTTCTAAGGATATCGAATTGAAGGTATAATAATGATCGATCAAATAAAGAGGATGTTTTTTTTTTTTTTTAGAAAACAAGTTGATCTCAATCAAAAGCATTTTATGAAACCAAACAAGGCTAAAAGATATACACCCCTATGTTGCTGTCGGTGATATTCAAGACTTGATTTTTTTTTTTTTAAATATATATATATTTTTAAAAAACTTTCTTATCGATTTGGAGACTTGATAGAGATATAATTCAATGTAGGTGAACCCCTTAATTGATAGAAAATTGTCCGAGAATTGTGATATTTTTGCGGAATTTGATTTTAAATCAAAATTGTTAGATCGAAATTTTCCGACTGATAAAAACCTGCAAAAATAGAAGAACAGATCGGAACGGCTTGATCCATCAACGTCATGTGATTATTTTCTTTGGAATCCATGGGTGCTTAACAGCCATCCCCGTTGTCATGTGTTACAATAATTGTTACTGTAATGCAATCGTAATGGAACGGCAACACTTCATGTTCACCCTGATTATCAATCTCCGTTTGATAAACATTTTTAACTATCCAAAAACCGAGAGCAAGAACTAGAACCAACAATATCAAGCTAAACCAGAAAAACCGAGAGAGTAAAGAAAAATTTTCGAACTTTAAAATTCTGATTTTTCGTTTTAAGCCAATCTACCCATTTTCAAATCAAAATAAATCAACGTTCTCAAGAAGAATCGGAACATTAGATCGAACACAAAAAAAATTAGGAAATTTCTGCCATAAAATCTTTTTAGAACCGATCCATATCGGGTTCGATCAGGATGGCTCATGTCTCGATCTAGTTCGAAATTTGAACTCATCGCGGCTTGAACCAATGACCATGGAGGTTTCATTCGACAAAAAATGATTTATTCATGATGAACTCCTTTAATTCGAGTCGATTTTAAGGAAAACTACTTTGAATCAAAAGGAATTAGCGTTTTCGAGCAAAAGCTAAAACGATCAGACTGAGATTTCAGCCGATCGAACAGAGGGATGTTCGGCTTTCTTTTTTTTGTTTGTTAAATAACGCTGAAACCAGGTCGTTCTCTTAAGGAAGATGATGTGCGGCTTTTAAAAAAATGATTTTTACTTGTACACACCCACTTAAAATCGTTGTCAACAGAACTTAAAAACGACAATTTTTTTACAAAAAAATCGATTTTATTCTTATTACACACCAACCCCTTCATTACTATAGACAGCACCCTTTTTTTAAAAAAAATAAAAAATTTTCAAAAGAAAAAACAAAAACAGAAAATGGGAGTTGCTAAAATGATTATCTTTCATCAATACCCTCAACCCATTATCATTGTTAATGGAAAAACTAATAAAAAAAAAACTTTAACAAAAATAACAATAAAAATAAAACAAAATAAAAGAATAATAACAAAAACATCGAAGGATATATCATCCACCAAAAAAACTCCATTTAAAAAAAAAAACAAAAATCAAACCCACGTGGTTCACTAATCATAACTCCATCCTCAATTAAACTTCTTGATTTTTTTAATTATTTAGGATCATTCTAAATACCCTTCGATTGAGACACAATAATAAAATAAAACGAACATACAAGGGCAGAATATTCAGGATCCAAACACATGATCAAACATTGAACAATAGGATGATAAAAATTAAAAAAAAAAAACAAGAATAAATAAATAAACAGATAAGCTAATCAACTAAAAAAAAAACTAGATCGCTTTAGCAATGCTCCCATACTTGGGGTTTTTCAAGTCTGATCCTCAATGTCCCCAGTGGAGTCGCCACTGAAAGCGCCCTCGATCCGCAGGGTGCGCGGATCCGCTTTTAACCCTTGAGGTTTGGGAGTCGCCACGTAGTTATTATGGTCTAGGAACCAAACTAACTCTACAATGGATAAAAAAGAACTAATCTACTACAGAAATCTGAATCCGGGGATCATGTTACGGGGTTGGAAGGTGTTAGGCACCAACCTCGCCTAGCCAATGCCGGTCTTTACTTATTCCAAATATAACTATATCACTAATAACAAAACCTATATTAAAAAAATAATGAAAAATCTTACCTTCGATCTGCAAAAGTACTATTCCCTCAGATCTGGTGAAAATAACTCTTTGTACCGTACTCCTTACTTCGTTCTGTCTCTAGATCTGATTTCTAATCTCCGAGGTAAGGTATCTCCTTCTTGGATCTGGATGCTTTGAATTTGTTGTGGATTTTTGGAGTGTTTTTGAAAGGTTTCTAGGTATGTTTTAGACTAAAATCGAAGTAGGGGTGTTAGGGAAGGAGTTGGGGCTCCAAAATTAGGGTTTTGGGGAGGTTATGGAGGCTTCTTCACCTATTTTTTCTAGGGTTTTTTCTTTGATATGAAAATAGGGTGTGGAGGCTCCTATTTATAAATTTTTTAGAAGCATTAGGGTTTGATTAGGGTTTCTTTTAGGGTTTCGACTTTAGTCTTATGAGATTGACTTTAAAACTTGACTCTAGTCTTACTTAATTGACTTTAATTTTGACTTTAGTCTTATTTGATTGACTTTAATATATTGACTTTAGTCTTGCTTGATTGACTTTAAATTTTTGGAGAACCCCCCTCTATTATATCTTTGATTCTTTGGACCCCCAAATGGAGGGGTTCTTAAAGAAATATCTTGCGAACCATCAACAATTTTTCTTGAAAGCCTGATTGATCAATTTTTTGGTTTAAATTTTATAATTAATTTTATTAATGTTTCACTTTACATTATTTAATAATTTATTTATTAATTTTGAAATTTTTAATTATTAAAATTGTGAAATTATCATTTTGCCCTCGGAGAGGATTTTTTATGGTTTAAGTCGTTTTTCAATGTTCCAGGATGTTTGGGAATCAGTTTTTCGTAAGGAATTCAATGGGAATGCTGGTTTTTTTCATTTGTGAAGTTTTTTGTATGAAATGGTCGTGAACTTTATGAGGGGTATTTTCATAATTTTGTCAAATTTTGTGAAAATTGGCGAAGTGGTTTACTTGGTTTCGATTTGTTGTTTTATGTGTTTGAGTGGGTTTTCCTAAGCGTAATGCAGGCTCTAGGGTTGTTTTGATGTTAGGGGTATTTTGGTAATTTAGTCATTTTTAGTGATTTTTATCGTGAAGCTTCTTTTTGATTTGCAAGATGATGATTTCTATGTTTCTGGGGTCGTATTTTCCTAGCGTAGCGTGGTTTCTAAGTTTTGTCAGTTCGAGATACCTCATCCGGATTTCTGAAACATATCTGGTAACAAAATAAAGCATTGGAATAGACATCCATCATTGGGAACCTTTGCGATCGGGTTAACGACTTGATTAATCAGGCGGATGCAAAAATGGGGTGTCTACAGTGATATACCAGAATATTTAGGATTCTATAATTTGAAAATAGGTTAAATTACACTTTGATCCCTTGTAGTTTTGCATAATTCTATGTAGACCTCCTAACATTTTGATTATTGCACTTACCTTGCTTATAATTATTTAAGGGGCTCATTTACCCCCTTCCATCTATTTTCGTCAACCAAACATTTAAAAAATGATTTTTATTTTTATAAAGACTATTTTAACCTTTTTAAAATATTATTATTCATGAACAAAAATATCCTTTAAAAAAAAAAGAAATGAGTTCACACGTAAGAGTGTGACTGCTTAGATTGGGGCCTTTTAATTATCATTTTAAAAGTTATTTTTTGGAAAATAAAAAATAAATGAAAGGGTAAAATAACATCTAAATTTTAACACTGTTAGTGAGAAGGAAGGTAAGTGTAATCATTAAAATGTTAGGGGTCAATGTGAAATTATGCTAAACTATAGGAGTTAAAGTGTAATTTACCCTAGAAAAATATTAATTAAAATTAGGTTATCATGATCTTTTAAATTAAATTTGCTTTTTCGCATCCCAAATTTTATTGAAACAACTTTTTTTTATCTAGATTCTAGACCTGAATTTGTCGAATGGAAATGAATTGGATTTTATGGCTGATCCATTGACAACTTTCCAAGTTAGTTGGTCGACGCTAGTTCGATTCTTAAAGGAATCAAAATTCAAAATCAGAATAATTAAATTTTATTTATTCAAGTTTCGACTCTCAAATAAATGGAACCAGAATTGGAATCATCAAAAAAATTTCTCTTTAAACTATTCTTATTCATGTTTTTTATTTATAGGCTTTGGTTCTCATCCGATTAGGTTCCAAGTAATTAGATTCTGATCGGTTATAATAAAAAGGGATCTAGAAACGGGTTTCGGTTTCGGCAACGGTTAAATGGGTACCCATAGACAGCCCTGAATCAAGGCAATGAAAGGGGTCCCCACCATTTAGATTACCAACAACGACACATGTTAACAATATGAGGGCACACCTCTCACGAAAGGAGATCGCGCTCCACGCTGGCACACCTCAGGAACGGTCTCCTACCTTTCTCACTCTCTCTCTCATTATTACTTCCATTTAACTTTCTAGGGTCCAACGAACGCGGCGCGTCCAACCACGGTTATGAATTGCGAGTTGCGACCAGGAGATAAATAAAAGTTTCCTAGGGATCTGTTTGACATAATCTATATAAATATGGTCCCATCTCATCCCTTCGTTGGGCATTGGGTCACTGTACTTTGTGATTCGGTTCTGTAGTGAACAAATGTGTATGGACTGAGCCCACTTTGATAATAAATATAAAGAGTTTCTATTGCCACACCAACTGTATACAATTCTTTGCGATTTACATAAGAATTAGTGTGGCATTAGTAAAAGTTGGTGTGGCAATAGCAGCATTCAAATTATGACATCCAATCATGATTTAAAAACTTGCTATCGAGTTGACTCAGGCAAGTCATGTTGATTTGGGAAGCAATTGGGTAAAATAGTCACTTATGACTCATCCATCATATTGTTTTTGCTTATCGTCCGATATGCTTAAAATACTGGCCTGAGTTTATGAAATTTTGACCAAGTGGGTTGGAATTTTTTTTTTTTTTTTTGTTATGAAAATGAGATTTTGTGACAAAGTATTCATCAATCCACCTTATTATAATAATAATTAATTTTAGAAAATTTCTATTGCCACACCAATTTTTACTAAGGCCACACCAATCATGTGTAATTTTTTATATAGGAATTGTTGTGGCAATAGTAACTCTCTTAATTTAATATAAATAAATCTTTACAAATAATTTTAAATTGATTTAAATGAACGAGGTGACTCAATAAGAGAATTCGATATCAATTAGGGGGAAGACGAGTCAAATCATTTAAACTAGGTTTTAAGACCATGAGGTACAATTCTCCAAAATAAAAATTATTGAACCATATCTCCCAAAAATTATATATATATTATTTTCTCATGTTGCTATCATTGTTTTAAGAACCCAATACGATCATTGGTCCGAGTAGAATTTGCAACAAAATTGGTTCAATTAGTGAATCACAAATTTGTAAGTTTTCTCTTTTATGCAAATAAATGAAGGTGATTTTTAGAAAAAGGGGAAAAAAAAAGACATATTTGTACTTTGGGATCAACTAGCTAATTGTAGGTTATAAGTTGTACAATGCACCCCAACCAAAATAAAGTTTTTTTTTTTTTTTTTTTCCAGTTCTTATTAAAACAATTAGTTGTACTTTGTTGGTGGAATATTTACAATCTTCTTCAATCCACTTCATTTCTTTTTGTTAATAATTTTTTTTTTTTTGATGTGTTGTCAATCACAAACACCTTCTTTCTGTATTACAGTCACATGAAGTGCAATCAATAGAAGAAAAAAAAATGATGATGATGATGATGATGAAAAAAAAGATTGATGATGATAAAGTAAAAGAAAAAGAGTGATCTTTTATTTATTTTTGAAGGGTGATAGAAGAAGAAAAATGGAAGCGTCACAACCAATAGTAGGCTTTGACTAATTCATAGGTCTGGTCTATAAAACACATTGTTGTTATTGTCCAGAGGAAGGATTGTAAGCGACATCATCGACCCGAAAGGAGTTTGACTTTAAAACCGCACTCTTCAAACATTTTAATACAAATCTCACCCACTGTCGTGATTGGACCGTTGTGGTAGTTGAAATTATGATTAAAAATGAAAACTGTTATTGGCACCCAACTTTTACTTATTACATCTTAATTTCTTAAATTATTTACCCCCACCCCCAATTAAAGATTAAAACACACTCTTAGAACATTACAATGGTTTGGCACAAATGATAATCTCAACATTACAAAACATTGTAACACCCTTTCAAACAATTTCAGTAATTGATTACAATAATGATTAGGCTCATATATATATATATATATATATACATTCATTGCAAGATAAAAGGAGAGAGGTTTTATTGGTACCCCAACTTTTACTTATGGGAAACTATTCATTAATTTTCCTTATTTTTAATTGAGGTGTAATAAGTAAAAGTTGGGGTGCCAACAACAATTCTCTTTGAAAATGGAAAAAAAAAGAAGAAAGAAATAGATTCAGTGAATATGGTTTTGAATTGAATCTTACATAAAATGAATTTTTTTTTTGTTTATGGAGAACCCCCTAATAGAGGGTTCTTTATTAAATTATATTTTTAATTCTTCGAGACCCTTAGTGGAGGGTTCTTTATAAAATATCATATATGCCCCACTTAAATAAATGAGCCACCACTTAAAATTTGACCCGTGGATTTGATAAGTTGATTTTATTTATTCAAAAATTTCAATTTAATTTATTAAAATTTCACTTTACGTTAATTAATGTATTAATTATTAATTTTAAAATTTTAAAATTTTGGATTGAAAAATTATCGTTTTGCCCTCAAATAGGACTTTTGCGTTGAGAGGTTATTTTTCGATGTTTTGAAATATTTTGAAATCAGTTTTTCGTAAGGAATTCAATGAGAGTATCGGTTATGTCACTTATGGGTTTTTGACATAAAATGATCGTGGATCCTATGAGGGCGTTTTTGTAATTTTATTAAATTTTGTGAAAATTGACAAAATGATTTATTTGGTCTTAATTTGTTGTTTTATGTATTCGAAAGGATTTTCCTAAATGTAATGTAGGCTCTAGGGATGTTTTGATATCAGGGGTATTTTGGTAATTTAATCATTTTGTTCATAAAGTTTTTTTTTGTCCTAAGAATGATTATTTATATGTTTTAGGTCATATTTTCCTAGCGTAGCATGATTTCTAAAGTTTATTTGTTTGAAATATCTCATCCGAATTTTTGAAGTACATTTAGTAACAACAAAAAATATTAGAATATTCATCCATTATTGGGAACTGTTGCAATCGAGTTGACAAGTTGATTAATTAGGCAAGTATAAAAATGGGATGTCTACAGATACCCCTCTTTGGCAAAGGGTTGAAGCAAACTAGATAGCAAATCTACTTTGATAGATAGTGCGATATCCGAATGCCAAAGCTAGTGACAGTCCATTTTGTAGCATGATTTAGTAATTCGTCGGGGCGTTCGGATCTTTAAGGGTAAAACACTCCCCGAACTAAAAGTTTGTCAGGTCTTCGAGGCTGAACTCTCATTGACGATATCAAATCCTTGAATTTTAGGAAATTCTTCCTGACTAATGCAAATACAATGAATGTGCACGTTTGTGCAATGGTGTGATGCTTACGGAGTATTCTATCAGATCATTGAGAATAAACTCTCATAAATTAAAAAAAAAATATTAGGTCTCAGAAATCTTCTCTCATTGACAATAATGATTCAAATTGAAATGCACCCACGCAATGAAAGCAATCATGAAATTATGACAAGATTGAACAACGAGATAATTGGAGTCGTAGCATTATCGGCATCAAGTAATGTAGGAACTTTATTAAATCCCATTTGAGATTCTTTTTTAAAGTTCAAAATGTTTGAGTTCGTTTTTTAGACTCGCACTTACTAGAACCATGCTTTCAAGTTGATGTTAGAAGAACTTATTAAAATCTTTATTCAAAAGTTAACGTCTCGTTTCTCAGACTCAAACTTACTAGAACCACACTTCTAGGCCTTAGGTTTGTAAGAACTTATTAAAATCCTTATTCAAAAATTTGAGTTTCATTTCTTGGACTCGAACTTACTGGAACCACGTTGCTCGGGCTTGGATTTGTAGGAACTTATTTAAATCCTACCTGGACTCATATTCTATGATTCAAAAAATTGGAGTCTCGTTTCTCGTACTCAAACTTACTAGAGCCACGCTTTTCGGACTTGAGTTTGTAGGAACTTATTAGAATCCTACGTCAACTCATAAAGTTGGAGTCTCGTTTCTCAAACTTGACCTTATTGGAACCACGCTTATCAGGTTTGAATTTGTTGGAACTTATTAGAATCCTACTTCAAAAAGTTGGAGTCATGTTTCTCAAGCTTGGGTTTGCAAAAACTTACTAGAATCCTACTACAAAAAGTTGGAGTCTCGTTTCTTAGACTCGAACTTACTAGAGCCACGCTTCTCGGGCTAGGGTTTGTAGGAACTTATTAAAATCCTACCTAAACTCATATTCTGTGATTCAAAAAGTTGGAGTCTCGTTTCTCGAACTCGAACTTACTAGAGCCATGTTTCTCAGACTTTGATTAGTTAAAGACTCGATATTATCGAGTTCAAATATTGAGTGATTGGATCGTTATTGGCTTATCATGCATCTAGATTCATAATTATTATTGGGCTTCGTCGAATTTTTAGACTTTTGAGTAAGATTTTCTTTTTATCATGCGATTAAGAACGAAACTTTGGAATCACAATGACTTTCAAAAATGCCCTTAGTTTCAAAGTTGCCTTTTAACTGAAATTTGACTACGAAATTGATGGAATGGGTTGCTCTTGGAAAGTATGGACGAGAAACTATGAACTCTAATAAATGACAAATAGAAGACTCGACATTCCTTTAAATTTTCAAGACTCTTAAGATTATCATATGTGCAATAAGGAATTTGATCATTTTCTTTCAAATTTATTTTGAAAAATGCTTGAGCTGGACTTAAAATCTTGATAATTATTGGAATAGAAGATCTTTCTCTACAAAGTGGTCGAGGGTTTTACATTTTTCTTTAGCAAACAGTTGGACAAGTAAACATACTCTTAAAGATTTAACATGCTCAAGATGACTTTCAAGTTTTGTTGACTTCAGCATTGTCTTCGTCGGATGTGAGCTTTTGGCTGAGAAACAAATGTTGTGGCTTGAATAATTTTCTATACTTCCTAGTAAATTTCCTTCTGAATATTTCTTCTCAATGGGATTTTTCATTTATTTTTTTGGTGCCTTAATTTTTTCTTAGGTTGCCTTTTTTTCTTTGAGGATGTCTTGATTTTTTTTAGGTCATATTTTCAGGTTTTCAACCTAGTAGGTCTTCTTTTTTATGGTTATGCTCTAACTTTTGCTTAGGTCGCCCTTTCAGATTTTTAACTTAGTGGGCTTTTCTTTTTTCTTGATGATCTTGAATAATCAACTCGACAATTTCCTTTTGAATTTTCTTCTCAGTGGGATTTTTCTTTTTTTTATTTTGTGCCCTAATTTTTGCCTAGGTTGCCTTTTTCAGGTTTGCAACCTAATGGATTTTGTTTTTTATCTTTCTAAGTGTAGAGACCCCATTTTTGCACTCGCCTGATTAATCAACTTGTCAACCCGATCGCAATGATTCCTAATGATGGATGTTATTTCCAATGCTTTATTTTGTTACCAGATATGTTTCAGAAATCCGGATGAGGTATCTCGAACTGACAAAACCTTAGAAACCACGCTACGCTAGGAAAATACGACCCCAGAAACATAGAAATCATCATCTTGCAGACCAAAAAGAAGCTTCACGATAAAAATCACTAAAAATTGATCAAATTACCAAAATACCCCTAACCTCAAAACATCCCTAGAGCCTACGTTACGCTTAGGAAAACTCTCTCAAACACATAAAATAATAAATCGAAACCAAATAAATCATTTCGCCAATTTTCACAGAATTTGACAAAATTAAGAAAATGCCCCTTATAAAGTTCATGACCATTTCACACAACAAATTTCATAAATGACACAAACTAATATTTTCATTGAATTCCTTACGAAAAATCGATTATAAAACATCCTAGAACATTAAAAACCGACTTAAAACGTGAAAAGTCCTCTCCGGGGGTAAAACGATAATTTCACAATTTTCATAATTAAAAATTTCGAAATTAATAAATAAAACATTAAATAATTAAAGTGAAACATTGATGAAATTAATTTAAAATTTTGAATTAAAAAAATCGATCAATCGGGCTTTCAAGTAAAATTGTTGAGGGTTCGTGAGATATTTTTTTAAGGACCCCTCCATTTGGGGGTCCAAAAAATTAAAGATATTTTAGAGGGGGGGTTCTCCAAAAATTTAAAGTAAATCAAGCAAGACTGAAGTCAAGGTATTAAAGTCAATCAAGCAAGACTAAAGTCAAAATTAAAGTCAATTAAGCAAGACTAAAGTCAAGATATTAAAAGTCAATCAATTAAGACTAAAGTCAAAATATTAAAAGTCAATTAAATAAGACCAAAAGTCAAAATCATAATAGAATTCTAATTAAATAATATCTCTATCTAATAGAGTTTTAACTAAAAAATAATTCTACCTAAAACAATTCTAATTAAAACACAACTCTACCTAAAACAATTTTAACTAAAACACAACTCTAATTAAAAGAACTCTAATTAAATACTAACTCTATCAAAATCAACTCCTAAAAAAATCTATAAATAGAGGTGCTCACACCCTATTTTCGTATCAAATCATAAACCCTAAGAGAAATAGGTCTAAAAGCCCCCTAACCTCCCATAAACCCTAGTTTTTGAGTCCCAACTCCTTACCTAATATCCCTCATTCGATTTTAGCCTAAGAAACACAGAAAAGCCTTCCAAAAACATCCCAAAATCCACAACAAACTTGAAGAATTCAAATCCAAGAAAGTAGAGCTACCTTGTCTCGGAGATTAGGAATCAAATCCGGAGACAGAACGAAGCAAGGAGTATGGTACAAGGAGCAATTTTTGTCGGATCTGAGGGAACAAAGTATTTACTATCGGAAAGGTATAACTTATTTATTTATTTATTATTATCTAGATTTTTAGCAATGTAATTTATTTGGAAAGTTAGTAGAGACCGACTTTGGTCGGGCGGGGTTGGTACCTAACACCTTCCAACCCCGTAACATGATCCCCGAATTTAGCTTTTTTTCGGTTCTAGATTAGTTTTTTTTATCCGTTTAGAGTCATTGATCGGTTCCTAGACCGTAATAAGTAGGTGGCGACCCCCAAACCTCAATGGTCAAAAGTGGATCCGAGCACCCCGCAGATCGAGGGCACTTTCACTAAGGATGCCTTGATTTTTGCTTAAGTCATCTTTTTAAGTTTTCAACCTAACAGGCCTTCTTTTTTTAAAGTTATGCCCTAACTTTTGCTTAAGTAGCCCTCTCAGATTTTCAACTTAGCGGGTTTTTCTTTCTTCTTGATGATCTTGAATATTCAACTCGACAACTTCTTGGTTCCCTGCCCCTTAACCGAATCAATTAGCATTCAGGATGACTTAATAGGTGGACTTAGGACATAGTTTAGAAAGATAAGGTATAAGGCTTGACTTCCCAAAATACCCCTAGTTTGATATTCTTTTTTTTGTCGATTCTCTTTTTTGTTAATGCCCCTAGTTTAGCATTATTTTCTTTTCAACCTTTCAATAAGAGATTTTTCCTTTTGGATGACACTTTTCTTAAGAGAATATATATATATTTTTGTATATGACCGGGCCTGAAGTAACTTCTTAGGTTGCCTACGTACTCCAAATCTTTTTTTTCTCTTTTGGGATCAGGTCAAAATGTAGTTCATAAAAGATTTCCTTCTCGAGGTTGGTTGGTGTTTGAAAGAAAAGGTTATTGATTTTTTAGAGGCTGCGAAAGACTAAAGAAGGTTATCTTTTCTTGGTACGATAAGAAAATGATTCAACCAAAGAAGGCCTCCTTTGATGAAATACTACTTGATTTGGTCAAAGTTCTAGGAACTCAATGTCTTGATTTCTCTGTCGAGTAAAGTCTTCTTTTAAGAAAAGTAATTTTTAGTCTTCTTCTATGAAATTGAGTGTGATTAAGTTCTTTGTATTTGACATTGACTCCTTCAACCCTTTCTAAACTTCAAAAAAATATGATATATGTATATATAATATATATATATATGCATGCATATGGGGAACATTCTGCAAACAATCTTAGGGTACAATGTTGGGAGACAAAATTTTTCCTATCTTGAAAGTTTCGAATTGGGCTGATTTTTTGTGAGGATGATCTCATTGGTGAGAAAATCCTCCTTACAAAAAATCAGCCCAATCTGAAACTTATAACCGCATCTAAAGTGGTTTACAAAGTTGAAGAAATGTAGACCATCGATTTTTATTGTTAATTTGTAAGTCACTTTTGATAGGAATTAGAAGTTTCAAATTGGGCTGATTTTTTGTAAAGTGAAGATGATCTCCTCGTCTTTATGAAAAATCAGCCCAATCCAAAACTTTTAAGTCATATAAGACAAATTTTGTCTCCCAAGATTGTCCCCTTAAGATTATCTCTCAAACGCTACCACACACACACACACACACACACACACACACACACACACACACACACATATATATATATATATATATATGGGAGGTGTTCGCCGCAAAACATTTTGACAAACATTTTGGCAAACATTTTTAAGCCGTCGGATATAACGCAAATGAATGGATCAGATTCAATTTAACCATCTATCGGTTTAACTTTTAAAATTATAAGTTAATTACAGCGTCGTCCCTCATTTTCATAGTAATTAGTGCGATGTCCCTCTCCTCTTTCAATCAATTTTTCAAAAACCAGAGAGAACCTTCCTCTCTTACTCTCGAGTCTCGACAGATCCATTCATTTGTCACTCTCTCACTCACTCTCTCTCATTCTCGATTGAACTCTCTGATTCTCTCGAGAGACAGAACCCTTTCTCCCACGAAACTCTCTCGCTCGAGCTCTCTTATTCTCGCAAACCCTCGCTCTCGCTCTGGCGAACTCTCTCATTCTCTCTCGGTTTGATCTCGCTCTCGTTCTCACTCTCTCATCATCGCTCGTACTAACGACGAAGACTCCATCTCATTCTCTAGCTCTCATTTTCACTGTTTAAGCTACATCTCTCTCGCACGAACGACGAAGACTCCATCTCCTTCGCAGACAGGTACTCTCTCTCTCTCTTACTGTTTAAGCTTCATCTCCTTGGATTAATGTGAGTTTCGATTTGATGAAGACAAAAAATCCAGATTTATTTAGGACTTTTTTTATCTTCACTTTGGTAAACTAACAATAGACTGTGAACCTGATTGAATAACAATTTAGGTATTAATTTGAGTTTCTGTTATTTGATTTGAGAATATTCATTTGTGAAATATTTCACATAAAAATTCTGATTAGTTGTTGTGTTTTTTTATTTTAATCTCGTGAGCAAGTGAAATTTTTTAGTTTCTCTATTGGTCCCAAGTAACCAACCAACAAGATCACAAACCCAGAAACATAAATTTGAATTTAGTTTATCTACCAGACTCATAACTAAAACACATAAGAAATTCATGACATACTGATTTGGAAGAGCAGACGTGCATGAAAACAGTAACTCTATGAAATTGGCACCCACCATGCCTAATTCCATGTTTACCATCCACACACATCACATTAACTGTTTTCAACTTATTGAGGATATAAAAATCCCAATCGACAAGGATGAAAGGTGTTGATTGGGATGTTTGAAAGGAATTGAAATGGAGAACTTGGGAGATGGGGTTGGTGGTGATTTTATATATATTTGCAGTGTTGGATGGAAGATTGTTTAGCTTAGAATCAAAGGTAAAGGAGGTGGTGGTTGTGATTTTTTAATTATAATCAGCATCAAATAATGAAATCCAATCAAATATCTTTGAGAACAAGGATTTTGAGTGATTTATAACGGATTTTAGAGATCCAATAGTCTGTCCTATGGCCTACCCTATGGCCTATCTAATGGACTGTCAAATATTTGGTATCATGGATTTCATTCTGACAAAGAGTAATTATCACTAAGAAGAATCTACCTTTAATGCATTGATTGTGATTTAATTTATCAGTGAAAATATTTTATGTATACGATTGGCGTTGACAAGTGTGGGGAAGCGACTATTGGTGAAACCATGGGATCTTCATCGAGAATTCAAGTAGATAGTGGAGAACATGTTGATTGCGAGAGTCCTACAAAAAATGTTAAAAAGTTGAATGTTCCATATGTGGGGATGATCTTCGATTCAATTGAAGAAGCCAAGAAGTATTATGAAGATTACGGGCATCAAGAAGGATTTTCCATTCATGTTCAAACAACTTCTAAGTGTCGACGGGGTTCAAATGAGATAACTGGAATGATATATGTTTACACACATTAAGGAAAATATAAGGCGAAAGAAAAAGATGTTGAAGCAACAATTGTGAATGAAAGCGCTAATAAGATAATCATAATAGGTTCTTCAACTGTTAAATGTGGTTGTAAGGCAATGATGCGTGTTACACACGATAACAAATGGATCGCAAAATGGAAAGTGTCAGTTTTCGACAATTTCCATAATCACAAGTTAGTCACACCATCGAAGAGAATGAGGATGAGATCAAACCATTTTATGCTTACAGTAGCTAAGGATCTAGTGAAAACATTCAGAAGAGAAAATATTCAAATCACTAAAGTGCCAACCATTCTTGGCGGAGATCTAATTGGTTTTGATGGTAGGGACTGTTACTATCACTTGAGGAATGTCAGGCATAGGGAGTTGGAGGTAGGAGATGCACAGTCAGTATTGAATTACTTCATAACAAAACAAGCTGAAAATTCACAATTCTTTTATGCAATACAATGCGATGATGAGATGGGGGCAACGAATTTCTTTTGGGTGGATGCAAGGTCTAGATTGTCGTATGAATATTTTGGTGATGTGATGACATTCGACACGACTTATAGGACAAACAAATATGATATGTCGTTCGTTCTATTTACTGGAGTAAACCACCACTTTCAGTCTATACAATTTGGGTGTGCTCTTCTACAAGATGAGACAGAAACAACTTTCTTATGGTTATTTGAAACTTGGCTCAAGGCTATGGGAGGACGTCATCCAATATCGATGATCATCGATCAGGATTTGCCAATGAGGAATGAAATTGCTAAAGTTTTTCCCAACACACATCATCACTTTTGCATTTGGCACATCATGAAAAAGTTTCCTGAGAGGTTGGCTTATAAATACTTTGAATCTTTTGATTTTAAAAGTAAATTGGAGAGGTGTATTTGGTCGACATACACGAGGGAAGAGTTTGAAAAGAATTGGAAGAATTTGATTGTAGAGCATGGATTGGAAGGAAATGAATGGCTTGAACAATTATTTGATTTGCGGGAGTCTTGGGTGCCTGTGTATAATCGGGGTTGTTTTTTTGCTGGTATGAATACTACTGGCCGTAGTGAGAGCATCAATGCATTCTTTGATGGGTTTGTTACTGTAGACACCCCATTTTTGCACTCGCCTGATTAATCAACTCGTCAATCCGATTGCAATGATTCCCAATGATTGATGTGTATTCTATTGCTTTATTTTATTACCAAATATGTTTCAGAAATCCGGATGAGGTATCTCGAATTGACAAAACCTTAGAAACCACGCTACGCTAGGAAAATACGACCCCAGAAACATAGAAATCATCATCTTGCAGACCAAAAAGAAGCTTCACGATAAAAATCACTAAAAAATTATCAAATTACCAAAATACCCCTAACCCCAAAACAACCCTAGAGCCTACGTTACGCTTAGGAAAACTCTCTCGAACACATAAAATAACAAATCAGAACCAAATAAATCATTTCACCAATTTTAACAGAATTTGACAAAATTACGAAAATGCCCCTCATAAAGTTCACAATCATTTCACATAAAAATTTTCATAAATGACACAAACCAACATTCTCATTGAATTCCTTACGAAAAACCGATTCTAAAACATCCTAGAACATTAAAAACCGATTTGAAACGTGAAAAGTCCTCTCCGGGGGCAAAACGGTAATTTCACAATTTTTATAATTAAAAAATTTGAAATTAATAAATAAAACATTAAATAATTAAAGTAAAAAATTAATGAAATTAATTTAAAATTTTGAACCTAAAAAATCGATCAATCGGACTTTCGGGTAAAATTGTTGAGGGTTCGTGGGATATTTCTTTAAGGACCCCTCCATTTGGGGGTCCAAAGAATTAAAGATATTTTAGAGGGGGGTTCTCCAAAAATTAAAAAGTAAATCAAGCAAGACTGAAGTCAAGGTATTAAAGTCAATCAAGTGAGACTGAAGTCAAAATTAAAGTCAATTAAGCAAGACTAAAGTCAAGATATTAAAAGTCAATCAATTAAGACTAAAGTCAAAACATTAAAAGTCAATCAAATAAGACCAAAAGTCATAATAAAATTATAATTGATTAATAACTCTATCTAATAGAGTTCTAACTTAAAAACAATTCTACCTAAAACAATTCTAATTAAAACACAATTCTACATAAAACAATTCTAACTAAAACACAACTCTAATTAAAAGAACTCTAATTAAATACTAACTCTATCCAAATCAACCCTAAAACAAATCTATAAATAGAGGTGCTCTCACCCTATTTTCGTATCAAATCATAAACCCTAAGAGAAGTAGGTCTAGAAGCTCCCCTAGCCCCCATAAACCTTAGTTTTGGAGCCCCAACTCCTTACCTAACATCCCCCTTCAATTTTAGTCTAGAAAACCCCTAAAATCCCTCTAAAAACACCCCTAAATCCGCAACAAACTTGAAGAGTTCAGATTTAGAAACAAGGAGATACCTTGATCTAGGAGATCCGAAGTCAAATCCGGAGACAGAACGAAGCAAGGGAGTCCAGTACAAGGAGCTCTTTTTGTCAGATCTGAGGGAGCAAAATCCTTGCTATCGGAAAGGTATGAAATTTTTATTTTTATCTAGGTTTTTAGCAATGTGATATATTTGGGAAGTTAGTAGAGACCGGCTTTGGCCGGGTGGGGTTGGTGCCTAACACCTTCCAACCTCGTAACATGATCCCCGAATACAGATTTTTTATGGTAGATTAGTTCTTTTTAGCCATGTTAGAGTCAGTTTGGTTCCTAGACCACAATAACTAGGTGGCGACTCCCAAACCTCAAGGGTCAAAAGCGGATCCGCGCATCCCGCGGATCGAGGGCGCTTTCAGTGGCGACTCCACTGGGGACCTTGAGGATCAAACTTGAAAAACCCCGAGTATAGGAACGTTGCCAATGACCTAGTTTTTATTTATTTATTTTTATTATTTTTTTATCCTATTTAATTTTTAGTTAGTTTTTTATTATTCGTTTATCTTTTTTTTATATATTGGTGGGTTTAATCATTAATTTCGGTTCAACTTTGAATACGTTATTCTAGCATATTATTATTTTCATATAGTTCAATCGAGAGTCACGTGGGGTGATTTTAAATAATACCAAATTTTAACGGATACTTTGTTGAGAGTGGAATAACGATCATTGAGGATGAAATAATGAAACGAAAAGGGTTTCTTGTTAAGGCATGTCGATCCATGTGTGTATGGATAACGAAAGATTTTCTAGAAACATGGCTATATGTTACTTGATAATGCTTTTAAAAAATAAGAGATTTTGTTTTTTTCTTTTCTTTTTTGTTTATTTGCTTAGTACCTAGGTGTTTATTTTTTTAGGCAAGACATGCTGCCCTTTGACAGCATATAGGAAGTAGTAAAGTAAAAAAAATTAAAAATTAAAAATTAAAAAAAATTTCGACTTTTTTGAGGTTCTGTCGACAGAAAAACATGCTGGAAGAGTGGTGTGCCATGAATAATACGTATTCCTTTCGATTTACACACCATCTTAACATTATGAGGGCGCTGGTGGGCTGCTAATAAAAGTATTATTTTCATTTTGGCACATCATCTTCCCAAGATGATAAACAGTTGGGTTTAACGTTGGACGAACTCCTCTCTCTGCTGTATCGATTGGAATTTCGGCCCCATCCATGTCGATTTTAATTTCTGTTGATTCAAAGGATAGTTTTTTAAAGAAAACCGACTCAAACATGATGATCTCGTCATCCTCAATGGAAATTGACTGGTTCGAACCAGAAATCGATCGGTTCAACCACTCAAAACCGATCGATTTAAACGAGTTATGATCCCAGCCTTCAAAGAGAACTCAAGTTTTTTCTGAAAATTTGGGATCATCAGCCCCTGTATACCAACTCGACCTTGATCTCTCTGTGTTTCCTTAACATCATATATCGTTTTGATGCTCGGCAGTGGTTTTAAATCGGTTTTTGTTATTCAGTCCATCGATAAGGTCCACATTTTAGGCTGCAACTCTATTTTCTCTTTTTTTTTCGGTTCTACTCTTCACCCCTTGCACGTTGGATGCTTCTGATTTACCAATGGGTGGTGTAAAAACATGATGAGTGGGTTCATTCGTTTGTTTTCCTTTGAATGGGATTCAATCAGCTGTTGTTCACTGAACCGCACCAAAAAATTGATCTCGACCTTGTGGTGGTTGAGTTCGAATTGTCGTGATGGCAGTAGCATGTAGTTTTTTTTCATAAAATCATTGTAATTGTTTTTTTTTTAAATAAAAGAGAGATAAAAAAATAAAAGATTAAAAGGTTTTAAAAAAAAAAATAATGAAGCAAATCATATTTTAAATGTTGCCAACAACAACATATGTTTGGCCTTTGGTTGTGTTTTCTAAATTCCTTTTGATAGTGCTCAACCTTTTGTTTTAACAAAAAAAATAAAAAATCAAAATAAGAACATCTTCTTTATCTCATCAATCACATTTATACCCTCAATTCGATATCCTTTAAAATTTTGGATTATTGTGGGTCACCCCAAAACAATCTTGATTGGACTATAAAATTTTTTTTTGCAAGAGTTGGAACCGTGGGCTTATTTCAATGATTCAGACCATATTGTTAGGTTATGTTGATTGCCTATCGAACATACCATAATCTTGCTTGAGATACATGATTGATGTTGATCGTAATGTCGATGTGCTTATGTGATTGGAATAGCGTGATCTTAATTGAATATTCATATGATTTGAATGATTTTGGTTTTGATTAAATGTATGATGGTATGATCAGGGCCATGGGCCCATTTGTTTGAAAAAACCCCGGGCACACCCCACCCTGTTTTGCACACACCACATGCATGTTTATTGCTTTACTCACTTACACGTCCCATTTAGCCAACGTGGCACTAGTGCGTGGCTCGGTCTCTTCGGAGATGCGACGTCATTCATGAAACCCACAACTCCAGTCACGTACCTTAGGGTATATCAAACTGGGGCATCAATACCGTCTAATCAGGTGATTCTGAGAAGTATATTGATGCACCCAGGCTGGAGCAACCTGAGCCTTTGACCTATTGTATGCCACACAGTCACATGTCCCGATTGCCAACGTAGTACTAGTACGTGGTCAGTCCCCTCGTGGGATGCCAAACCATTTATGAAAGCTACAACCCTTGACTCGTACCCGTAGGTATAAAAGATAATCTAAGTATATCAATTGCGCTTCTTGGTCAAAATCGGTGCCTAAGCAGATCTTGCCCCGCTGTACCCTACTGTACGAGGGGGATAGACTACGTCTATTCTAGACGAGAGGTATTTAAGTGAGCCCTTGCTCAGCATTGTGCGCCACCTCTCAACTGGAGATCAAACTGGCTATTTTTGGCTTCAGAGAAGTGAATTGAGGTTTTAAATTATCACCTATACGGTATATCAAACCAAGTCACCACGTATCGGAAGGTATATAGGTGTGCTTGGGCAAGGGTGGCCAGATAAAAATGCATTGCACGTAGTAAGCTTAGAGTCTAGAAACCTTCCCAATAGGTCACGACTCGAACTTATCGTGGGTGTTCCCGGGTTGTTTATTGAATGAATGCATGTGATTGATGAATGTATGTGAGTGATATGAATGGTGAGATCAGGTGTATGACTTCCTCAAGGATCAAAAATTTAGTTTTTGAAAATTAAAGTGGGTGCACCACCCAATAAAGAACCCATTCTTTTACAATAATGACCCAGTCCATCCCGATCCAACAATCATGGTGGGCCGAGCCATTTAAATTGAAAATGGAAATCGAATTTTCAAAGAAGAAAAAGAAAATATTTGTCAAAAAAGATTATTTTCCAAAAGAAGTGTTCTCTAGAAAAAAATGTTTTCCAAGAAAAAATATTTTCCAGAAAATATTTTCCATAAGAACAAGATTTTCCAAAAGAAAATAAAAAAATTGGTCTTTTACATGGACCTTGGAAGAGTACTAAAATCCTCTTTTGTGTCAAACCAAGATGTTAGCCGCCGACGATAACCCAATCGATCAGTTAGTCAAAACAACCGTCATAGGAATGCACCCAGTAGAGAAGATCAATTTTGGGAGATTCATGTTGAGGAGTGCCCTCTACTTCCACGAATTTAAGATAGACTGGAACCTCTTACATGCTATGGCTAAGCGATGGAACCCCTACCTTCACATATTCCACATTGGGCGTATGCATTTGTGCCCCACTCACGAGGATTATTGCAGCATCATGGGGATATCCACTTCAGGACCTCTAGTCAGGCCCTCGTTGAAGACAGGGTATTCTGGTGACCTCGCCACAGGACTAAACATTTCCAAGGAAGAAGCCAAGGCCTTAGTTCATAACGGAATACTAGACTTAATACCTTTACTAGGTCCGTATCGCTCCCGCAGTCATCCTATCAATGTAAAACCCGAAGCCTGGCGAGCCACTAGAGATTATCGATTATGCCTAAGAATCCTAGCCCAATACATACTGACCTCTAATAGTGATGGCCAAACTATCCCTGAGTCTTTCATAGATATAGCCTCTCAACTCTCCAAGAAAGCCAACCCGGTACCTCTCATCTTAGCTGAAACTTTCTCAGGTCTAGATGCCATAAAAAATGGTGAGCGGGAAAGCTTCAAAGGAAGCCCCTACTTACTCTATATGTGACTTTGTGATCGTCTCAAGATTGTAGATGTTCCCTTAAACCTCGAATATGGGCCAGAACACTTTTCCAAGATAAACTTGTTAGTGCGTCACAACTCAGTCAAAGCCTGGAGTAAATGGTTAGACTCTCGCTTAGCTCGTCATATCTATTTAAGATGTCCTTGGTGGATGATTGATCCCCCCATTCTAAGAACCAAAGGATCCTACTATGTCCGTCTGATCGGTTTAGAAGAAACATCTTTTTACCATCCTAATTTGATCCCATAACAGTATGATGTACCCATAGAGTTGTCCTTATCTCAACCCAAAGCTTTCTTTTCTCCCGAGCCTGTGACTGAAAAGTTAGTACACCTCATTGAGAAAGCTTGGAACAAGCGCACCTTGGGGTATCTAGACGGACCAGCAGAATTCAGAGAGCCAGTTGTTAGAGCTAAGAGGGTCAAGCCTGACAGCAATCCTGATGACCATCAAGACAAAGCCAAGCGTCCATGTAAAAATAGTTCAAAACAAATTTGTTGAAAGATGTTTTAATAAGAACGTATTGTTTATCATTTTCAATAAAACTATCTTTCTTTTTGAATAAATATTTATTTCCTTTTCAAATACTCATTGTGTGAATGGATTAATTAATGGATTGGTGCACGAACCTCAATAAAATGATTCTTAAAAATGTTATCAAGGGGGTAATACTGAAATTGACTAAATCTACCTTTGATGGGGTCATATAGGATTATCATTGCGCCCAAACTCGAGCGTCCACCTCCTAGTTGGAGTCGTAAGTCCAGTCGGTTAGAAAGAACCACAGTACCAAGTCAACAAGCAGAGATGGCTTCAGAATCTGAGCTCACAGAGATCCGTAAGATCTTGGCAGCCTTTGCCAATGATATCAGCAATATAAAAGGCAAAGTGGAAATGTTAGAACAGACCTCGGAATCAACGGGAATTCCATTAGATGACCCAAAGGGGAAAAAGGTTGAAGAGAAACGTCCACGTGAAGTCTTCAAGCTCGACGGAGACGAAGAATATGTTGATGAAAATCCGGCGTTATCTAATAGAATGTCTCAATTGGAGTCAGCGATGAAGAGTATAAAGGGTATTGATGAAATTGCAGCAGGCATTGAAGCTTTGAATCGCATCCCTAGAATCCATTTGCCAGAAAAGTTTGTGATGCCTGAAATGGACAAGTTCAGTGGGACAGGGTGTGCGAAAATACATCTTAAGGTGTATGTTACCAACATGCGCACTATGGGGCTCAGCGACGAACAGATGACATTGTTATTCCAAAGAACTTTATCGGGATCAGCACTACGTTGGTTAATGTCTCAAGATCCAGTTACTGTGGGTACATGGGAAAACATGTCAAAGGCCTTCTGGCATCAATATAAGTACAGTACCGAGATTGAGACTTCAAGAAGGGATCTGGAAACAACTAAACAGAAAAATGGGGAGACCTTCACTGATTTCATTGGTCGTTGGAGGGCCAAGGCTTCTCAAATGTGGGATAGACCTTCGGAGAAGGAACAAGTAGCAATTATCCTAAAAAACCTCTCTCAAGGATATGCTCAACACCTAGTGGCCCAATACCTCCCTACTTTTGAATCCTTGTTGCAAGCTGGGAGCCAACTCGAGGACGTATTTGCCTCTGGGATCCTTTCTAACCCCTCAGATAACAAGCCTAAGAAACCATATGTTCCCAAACCCAACATCAACCATACTTACATCGCCAATACCTCAGTTACCCCAGCTCAACCCCCAACCCGGACTAATAACCAGGTTCACCCAAGTCAACCTCGAACTCCGCGTCAGTTCACCAATCTAGGGATGAGTCTCACTGTAGCGCTTCACAAATTGATGAAAAAAGGGCTTCTTACCCCTATCCAACCTCGACCTTTACCTAATCCCTTGCCAGCTGGACACAATGCTAACGTGTTCTGCGAGTTCCATCAAAATCCTGGCCATCACACGGATCGATGTATCACCTTGCGCCATGCCATCCAAAACCTTATTGACAACAAAAAGGTCACCATCCCTAGCCCACCAAATGTCACCACTAACCCACTACCTGCTTATCAACCTCCACCAACCCTGAACATGGTTTCTCACACCCCATTACCATTCGACCCTGTTTCTCTCATCCATCCAATCCAGGTTAAACCGCCCAGTTACCCCCTTGCCGGGATAGCCTTCACTGATGAGGTTTTCACTACGAATTATGAACCGTTTGATCTAACCTCGGATGATACCTATTGTTTATCCCCGCCTCGTTACGATAGTCCCGCGTTCACTAGTTACCTGTTGGCCCAAATGAATCTGAAAAACCCTGAACCTTTGACAGCCGAAGATCCATACTTGTTAACTGAGGAAGATGAGCCTTTCCCCCTTTCTTGTGATGAAGTTAGACATATGACTCGAGGGGAAAGAGTTTTTAAGCCACAAGAACTCTGTGTTGAAAATCCTGCAGCCCTGGCAAGAAAAGAAGGAGAAGATCCCACTAAGGAAAGCATCGAAGAGGATAACTCCGTGATCAAACAGTTGAAAAAATCAGGGGCCAATATCTCAGTATGGGGTCTACCCATGGCTTCCACTGCTCATAGGGAGGCTGTTCTCAAAGCACTTAACACAGCCCAAGTTTTCCTTGAAACTTCTCCAGATCAGCTGGCCAGTATAGTGGGGGCAACTTACGTGGAGAATATCCTATCCTTCTCGGACTCAGATCTCCCAAAAGAAGGGGCAAGCCATACTAAGCCGTTGCACATTACAGTTGACTGTAACGGAATGAGGATACCTTTGGTTTTGATTGATAATGGGAGTGCACTAAACGTTTGCCCGCTGAAAACGGCTACTTGCCTCGGGTTTAAGGCTGAAGATCTCAAACCTACTAATCAAGGTGTTAGAGCCTATGATAACACCAAGAGGGATGTACTGGGAATTTTGCACCTTCGACTGTCCACAGGCATAGCTAAATTTCCTGTGGAATTTCAGGTTATTGATATCCAGTCTTCTTTCAATTTACTGTTAGGGAGACCATGGTTACACCAGATCAAAGCCATCCCTTCTACACTACACCAGAAGGTCAAATTTATCAAGGATGGGCTAGTAATTACTCTTCATGGAGATGCTGAAATTGTAGGGATCATAAATAATACTGAGACTAAGGATGAGCCGTTGCTCGAGATTCAACCAGAACAACAGGGAGTAGAGCTCAGTGGGTTCGAATTTGAAAAGATATGCTCAGTCCAATGGGATCAAGCCATGAAATAGTATTTTCCAATGGAAAATACATCTAATTGCTGCATGGCCAATATATTCAAGAAAATGAGATTCTTCCCTGGTATGGGCTTAGGTCGCAAGCAGCAAGGTATTAAAGAGGCACCAATGATTAAAGAGGCCATCGGCACATTCGGACTAGGATATAAGCCTACTAAGGAAGATTGGGCCCAATACTGGAAAACAAAATGGGATAAGGCCATTGCTAAAAGGCAAAGGCGCACCACAGATCTCATTAAAATGAAGCCATATCGAAAGACCCTCAATGGTTACTTTGTGAAAGAAGGAGAAGACTTCCGCTACTGTGGGTTCCCAGAGCCGTTCATTGATCACATCACAGGTACTCGTCTGCCGGGGTTTGAAATCTTCTTTGGCATGGAATGGCCCGAAAAGGAAGCAAGCATAGAGGTTAAGGAGAAGAAAGTTGAAGACTGGCAGCTCGATCTAGACTCCCTCAACATCGATAGGCTATTCATTGAAGACCATAGTGTTTTAGTGTTGTCGGTTGAGAAAGGGATCCCAAATCCTCAGTCTGTAATCAAACCCGTTGTTGGGGTTCTGTCAAATTATCATGTAATCAGTCCTGTGTTGCATGTCAAGGCTGGGTCTGTCGGTCCCATTAGTCCTGTTCAGTCTGACATGCTAGTTGAGTCATTTATTCTAGTTGAGTCATTTATTTCTGCTGAGTCTATTGCTTCTAGGGAGTCTGTTTTTCCTACTGAGTCGAATGAGTCTGTCAAGTCTGCAATGAGTCCTGTTACCCCATCTCTTTTTAATGAAATGAAAGAAATTTTTGATTACCCCGAGCGCAATAATAATTCAACTAATAATCTGGCTTCGGAGGGAGAATCTTCTGACGAAGAACCTCCCCTTGAAATAATCAAATTACTTAAACAAGAAGAGGAACGTCAGGCTCAACCTCTAATAGAGGAAGTAGAGGTTATTAACCTCGGAACAAAAGAAAGTCCTCAAGAAATTCGTATAGGGGTCACTTTATCTCCTGATGAACGCAAAGGGATAGTAGATTTACTCAGAAAGTTCAAAGACGTATTCGCGTGGTCTTACGAGGATATGCCGGGGGTAAGCACAGACATTGTCCAACATCGGATTCCGTTGTATCCTGATGCTCGACCAATCAAACAGAAACTTCGACGTATGAAGCCGGAATGGACTTTGAAAATCAAAGAAGAAGTTACGAAGCAGATTAACGCTGGATTTTTGGAAGTAGTAGAATACCCTGAGTGGATTGCTAATGTCGTTCCGATACCGAAAAATGATGGAAAAGTTAGAATGTGTGTGAATTTTAGGGACTTAAACAAAGCAAGCCCAAAAGATAGTTTCCCTTTACCACACATAGATGTTCTAGTAGACAGTACAGCAGGACACGCGTTGTTGTCCTTCATGGATGGATTTTCAGGGTACAATCAGATAAAGATGGATCCTCGAGATATGCAAAAGACGTCGTTCATCACACAGTGGGGGACCTTCTGCTACAAGGTCATGCCTTTTGGTTTGAAGAACGCTGGAGCTACCTATCAAAGAGCAGCCACGACTTTACTACATGACATGATACACAAAGAGGTCGAAGTCTATGTAGATGATATGATAGTCAAATCCAAAGAACGACTAGGGCATGTTACTGCGTTAGAAAATTTTCTCACAAGGATTCAAAAGTACCAACTCCGCCTCAACCCACAGAAATGTGTATTTGGAGTAACTTCTGGAAAGTTATTGGGGTTTGTAGTCAGTCAGAGAGGGATCGAAGTAGACCCTGTAAAGATTAAAGCTATCCAAGAGATGCCACCGCCCGAGACTGAAAAGCAGATTCGAGGTTTTCTGGGCAGAATCCAGTATGTTAGCAGGTTCATCGCTCAACTCACCAATGTCTGCGAACCTATTTTCAAGCTTCTCAAGAAGAATGAGCCAACAGTTTGGAATGAGCAATGTCAAAAGGCTTTCGACCAAGTCAAGGAGTATCTTTCAAACCCACCTATTTTGGTCCCACCTACACCGGGTGAACCACTTCTTCTTTATCTGTCAGTCACAGAAGAAGCTATGGGATGCATGCTTGCACAGTATGACAAAGATACTCGCAAAGAGAGGGCCATCTACTACATCAGCAAGAAGATGTTAGAATATGAACGAAAATATTCATCCTTGGAGAAAACTTGCTTAGCACTGGTATGGGCTACTCAGAGACTCCGGCATTATATGCTGTCTCATTCAATTATCCTATTATCTCGGATGGATCCTCTCAAGTATCTTTTTGAGAAACTGGCGTTAACAGGGAGAACCGCGCGATGGTTATTGTTGCTATCAGAATTTGACATCACGCATGTTACGCAGAAATCCATCAAGGGGAGAGCTATAGCAGAATACTTGGCCGATCACCCTGTAGTAGAAGGAATAAGGCCTGTCGATCAATTCCCAGATGAGAACATCTTGCACGTTAAAGAAGAACCGCAGAACCAAACATGGCAGTTATACTTTGATGGAGCGGCCAATCAAAATGGGTATGGAATAGGGGCAGTCTTGTTATCTCCAGAAGGGTGCCATATTCCTATCGCTATTAAGTTAGCTTTTTCGAACACTAATAACACGGCTGAATATGAGGCGTGCATCGCGGGGCTCGAAGCTGCTTTGAACTTAGGTATTACAGAAATTGAAGTTTTCGGGGATTCAGCCTTGGTCATACATCAGTCATTGGAAGAATGGAAGACTAGGGATGAAAAGTTGAAACCCTATCATGAGTATTTGCTAAACTTAGTCAGTAAGTTTAAAGCTATCCTATTCCAGCACTTGTCAAGGGAGGATAACAGATTTGCTGACTCCTCAGCAACTTTATCTTCAATGATCCATTTGCCCCCTGGCATGGAATTGAGACCGATCACTGTTGAAGTCAAAGACAAACCCGCGTACTGCCATCAGATCAACATTGCTACTCGACTACCTGATGGAAAGTCATGGTACACAGACATAAAGAAAGTGTTGGAGAAACAAGAATTCCCGGAAGAAGCATCGAGGAAAGAACGACAGACCCTACTAAGATTAGCATCTCAATTTATCCTGTGCGTAGGAAGCTTATACAAAAGGTCTTATGATGGGATTCACTTGTCGTGTGTTGATGAAGATCAAGCTGAACAGATAATGATTGAACTACATTCAGGAGAATGTGGCCCTCACATGAGTGGGAAAATGTTAGCTAAGAGGATTATGAGACAAGGATACTATTGGCCCACGATGGAAACAGATTGTCATCACATGGTCAAAACCTGTCATAAATGCCAAATACATGCGAACTTGATACATATGTCGCCATCTCAATTAGTGGGTCTGACTTCACCATGGCCATTCTCAGTCTGGGGAATTGACATTATTGGTAAAATATCGCCTAAGGCATCAAACGGGCACGAATACATCCTGGTTACCATCGATTATTTTACCAAATGGGTTGAAGCTGCATCTTATGCTGTCCTTACTGCGTCTCGAGTTGCAAAGTTTATTCAAACGAACATCATCAGTCGATACGGGGTACCTTCAGAGTTGATCTCCGATAACGGGTCGCACTTCAAAGCTGAGGTTATCAAATTGTGTTCAAAGTTCAAAATCTCACACCATAAATCATCTCCTTACCGACCTCAGACTAACGGAGCAATCGAAGCAGCTAATAAAAATATTAAGACTATCCTCAGGAAAATGTGTCAATCACATCGAGATTGGTCAGAAAAACTACCGTTTGCCTTATGGGCATATCGAACTTCAGTTCGATCCTGCATTGGAGCTACTCCTTACTCCTTAGTGTATGGCATGGAAGCAGTCTTGCCAGTTGAAATGGAGATTCCATCTCTCAAGATTCTGTTAGAAAGTCAGTTGTCAGAAGCAGACTGGGTTCGCCAACGGTATGAAGAGTTGAATTTGATCCAGGAAAAACGACTGAGAGCATTGTATCACGTGCAAACTTATCAAAGAAGAGTCGCCCGTGCGTTTTACAAGAAAATCAAGGCTCGTCATTTACAAGTCGGGGATTTAGTACTCAAAGATAACAGGGCACCTATTTTTGATCCCAGGGGAAAGTTCAAACCAAATTGGAGAGGTCCGTTCATTGTCAAAGAAATATTACCAGGAAAAGCTGTCAGACTTCAAGATCATGATGGAATCGAGTTACCAGAACCAACCAACCTTGACCAAATCAAACGGTACTACATTTAAGGAGGCCATCTTTGGCCGAATCAATTTCCTTGCTACCCAGTTCATTATCTCCTTTCTCAGCCCTTTGCAACCTAATCACCTAACCTAGGGGAGGGAAGTTTCGAACTACGTTTTGGTCTGATCCCAAAAATTATGGGGTACGTAGGCAACCTGAGAAGTTACTTCAGGCCCGACCACATCAAAATAAAAAAAAATGTATTTCCCACATAATATAAAAAAATCAAGAAAAAAATTCAAAAGAAAAGAAATATCATTCAAAGTGGGAAAGAAAATTCAAGAAAAAAAAATAATTTAAAAGGAAATGCCACACAAGGGGCATTTGGGTTTTTGAACATCAAAATCCTTTCTTTTTATACCCAGTCCTAAGCCTACATATAAAAGTCCTCCTAAGTACCGTGCGAATAGTCAAGGAAGATAGCAAAGCATGATCAAACAGCAACTCCAGAAGTTCAGAGGAGAAGAAAAAGATAAAAAAATGATGAAGCTTGCTAAGTTGAAAACCCGAAAAGGGCGACTTAGGCAAAAATTAAGGCAAGCTCGCAAGGTTGAAAATCTGAAAAGACAAATTTGGCAACAAGAGAAGAGCACGCTAGATCGAAAACCTGAAAAGGCGATCTAGGCAAAAGTTAGAGCAAGCTCGCTAGATTGAAAACCTGAAAAGGCGATCTAGGCAAAAGTTAGAGCAACAAAGAAAAATAGAAGAAAATTCCAAGTTGAGAGCAGTCCAAGCTGAAGCATCAGAAGTCCGAATAACCAAGGTCAATACTTAGCTTAAACCAGGCATAGACTCAGAAGCCACAAGTATCTTGTCTACGATCGATCTGAAAATGTTTACTCCCCCAAGTGAACCAAGGGAGATAAGGGTGAATTCTATGATGAATCTCGAAAGGAAATAATTTTGTACTCTTGAGCCTGACTCAAAACCTCCAATAAAATTAATCAAATTTAAAAAGTTGAGTCTTTATTGCGCTTGTGGTAATCAATTATTTCAAACCTTCATACAAGGGGCATTTTCTTTCTTCTTTGTAACTTTTCCCCCTTATACTAGGGGCATTTTTTTAATTTTTGCATGATGTGTTCAATTATCTTCAATGCCACGTACATTGTCAAACTAGGGGCATTTTGTCTTCGAGCAATGTTAATCCTAAAAAATAATAGGAACCCCAAACTTAAGGTTACCCTCTTGATAACAGTTTTTTCGAAAAACTTTTGAGGTTCAAAAGAAATAAAAACTCATGTTTTAAATTCATAAAACTTTTTGATAAATCCTTGAGGTTCAAACAAAAGCATTTTGGATCTCACATAGGAGATATGGCATTCTTTCGTTCTTCAGATTCTTTTCAGATCCAATCATTCTTGGAATCGATCATTTCTCTTCCAGATTCATTATCTTCCAGATTTATTCGTTCTCCGATTCAATCAGTTTTCTCCAAATTCGTCATTCTTTCCCAAAATTCATTCATTCCTCTGTCAGTTTTGCTCAGTTTCCGCCAAGGGTTATCTTGGATTTTGCTCAGTTGCCGCCAAGGGTTATCTTGGATTTTGCTCAGTTTCCGCCAAGGCTTATCTTGGATTTTGCTCAGTTGCCGCCAAGGGTTATCTTGGATTTTGCTCAGATGCCGCCGAGGTTTTTCTCGAAACTATACTCAGATGCCACCGAGGGTTTTCTCAGAATTATGCTCAGATACCGCCGAGGGTTTTCTCGGAACTATGCTCAGATGCTGCCGAGGGTTTTCTCAGAATTATGCTCAGATACCGCCGAGGGTTTTCTCGAAACTATGCTCAGATACCGCCGAGGGTTTTCTCGGAACTATGCTAAGATGCCACCGAGGGTTTTCTCGGAACTATGCTCAGATACCGCCGAAGGTTTTCTCGGAACTATGCTCAGATGCCGTCGAGGGTTTTCTTGGAATTATGCTCAGATACCGCCGAGGGTTTTCTCGGAACTATGCTCAGATGCCGCCGAGGGTTTTCTCGGAACTATGCTCAGATACCGCCGAGGATTTTCTCAGAACTATGCTCAGATGCCGCCGAGGGTTTTCTCAGAATTATGCTCAGTTTATGCTCAGATTATATTCAAATTATGCTCAGTTTATATTCAAATTATGCTCAGTTTATACTCAAATTATGCTAAAATTATACTCAGTTTCACACAGTGCACAAACTTGCACATTTGTTCTTTTTAGTCAGGGAGAATTCTTTAAAATTCAAGGATCTGACACTGTCAGTGAGAGTTCTCGTTCGATGACCTGACAATCTTCTAATTCGGGGAGAGCTTTACCCTCAAGGATCCGAACACCCTGACGAATTGCTAAATCAGGCTGCAAAATAAACTGTCACTAGCTTTGGCATTCAGATATCGCACTATCTACCAAAATAGATTTGCTATCTAGTTTGCTTCAACCCTCTGCCAAAGAGGGGCATCTGTAGACACCCCATTTTTGCACTCACCTGATTAATCAACTCGTCAATCCGATTGCAATGATTCCCAATGATGGATGTGTATTCTATTGCTTTATTTTGTTACCAGATATGTTTCAGAAATCCGGATGAGGTATCTCGAACTGACAAAATCTTAGAAATCACGCTACGCTAGGAAAATACGACCCCAGAAACATAGAAATCATCATCTTGCAGACCAAAAAGAAGCTTCACGATAAAAATCACTAAAAAATTATCAAATTACCAAAATACCCCTAACCTCAAAACAACCCTAGAGCTTACGTTACGCTTAGGAAAACTCTCTCGATTACATAAAATAACAAATCAGAACCAAATAAATCATTTCACCAATTTTAACAGAATTTGACAAAATTACGAAAATGCCCCTCATAAAGTTCACAATCATTTCACATAAAAATTTTCATAAATGACACAAACCAACATTCTCATTGAATTCCTTACGAAAAACCGATTCTAAAACATCCTAGAACATTAAAAACCGACTTGAAACGTGAAAAGTCCTCTCCGGGGGCAAAACGATAATTTCACAATTTTCATAATTAAAAAATTCGAAATTAATAAATAAAATATTAAATAATTAAAGTAAAACATTAATGAAATTAATTTAAAATTTTGAACCTAAAAAATCGATCAATCGGACTTTCGGGTAAAATTGTTGAGGGTTCGTGGGATATTTCTTTAAGGACCCCTCCATTTGGGGGTCCAAAGAATTAAAGATATTTTAGAGGGGGGTTCTCCAAAAATTAAAAGTAAATCAAGCAAGACTGAAGTCAAGGTATTAAAGTCAATCAAGTGAGACTGAAGTCAAAATTAAAGTCAATTAAGCAAGACTAAAGTCAAGATATTAAAAGTCAATCAATTAAGACTAAAGTCAAAACATTAAAAGTCAATCAAATAAGACCAAAAGTCATAATAGAATTATAATTGATTAATAACTCTATCTAATAGAGTTCTAACTTAAAAACAATTCTACCTAAAACAATTCTAATTAAAACACAATTCTACCTAAAACAATTCTAACTAAAACACAATTCTAATTAAAAGAACTCTAATTAAATACTAACTCTATCCAAATCAACCCTAAAAAAAATCTATAAATAGAGGTGCTCACACCCTATTTTCGTATCAAATCATAAACCCTAAGAGAAGTAGGTCTAGAAGCTCCCCTAGCCCCCCATAAACCTTGGTTTTGGAGCCCCAATTCCTTACCTAACATCCCCCCTTCAATTTTAGTCTAGAAAATCCCTAAAATCCCTCTAAAAACACCCCTAAATCCGTAACAAACTTGAAGAGTTCAGATTCAGAAACAAGGAGATACCTTGATCTAGGAGATTCGAAGTCAAATCCGGAGACAGAACGAAGCAAAGGAGTCCAGTACAAGGAGCTCTTTTTGTCAGATCTGAGGGAGCAAAATCCTTGCTATCGGAAAGGTATGAAATTTTTATTTTTATCTAGGTTTTTAGCAATGTGATATATTTGAGAAGTTAGTAGAGACCGGCTTTGGCCGGGCGGGGTTGGTGCCTAACACCTTCCAACCCCGTAACATGATCCCCGAATTCAGATTTTTTATGGTAGATTAGTTCTTTTTATCCATGTTAGAGTCAGTTTGGTTCCTAGACCACAATAACTAGGTGGCGACTCCCAAACCTCAAGGGTCAAAAGCGGATCCGCGCATCCCGCGGATCGAGGGCGCTTTCAGTTAAATGGAAGATAAATCTAAGAGAATTTGTAGTCAAGTATGAGGAAGCATTGAAAAAACTTGTTTCAAATGAGACCGATGAAGATTTTAAATCAAAACACAAGTTTCGATGTGTGAAGAATGACGAGTTACTTCTCAAACATGTTGCGACAGTGTATACTAAAAATATGTTTGAGAAACTCAGGGAAGAATGGCTCCAAGTGAATCGACTTAAAATTGAAGAAATGGGAATCGATGATAAATTTCATACGTATTAGATAACAACTAAGTTTGGTAAGTCCGAAGAGTTTGTGTTAAAGTTAAATTTGGATACTTACGAGGGTGCATGTGAATGTAAGAAATTTGAGTTTGTTGAAATAATATGTCGACATTTTATAAAGGTGTTTTTTCGTTTAGACATTGATAGTATACCGTCAGACTTCATTCTTGGAAGATGGAGGAAAGGGGCAAACAAATTTAGGGTGATGGATTCAAAAGTAATGATTGATGGGAAAGAACCGCCAATTGCATTGAGATTTAGTAATATGTGTCAACAAGCTACTACATTAGCTAGTTTTGCAACAACTTCAATGAAGAGATACGAAATTTTCACGAATACCTTAAATGAACTATCCAAAAAACTTTCTGAAATTCAATGCAATGAAATGTTAGAACATGAAGTTGTAGTTGATGCATCTCCAGCTGTAGTTAATGCATCATAGTTGTTACTTTTGGACCCGAATGTCTCACAAACAAAGGGTAGGAAGAAAGATGAGAAGGGCAAAGGAAAGGTTGAATGTACAGGTAGATTAAAAAGTAGTATCGAGTTGAGCCAACAAAAGAAGAAACGAAAGTGTGCATCATGTAAAGCATTCGGACACGACAAACGAATGTCCTATAAATCCATATAAAAAACATACATGTTTTACAACCTAAGGTAAGTGAAATTATCTTTGTAAGAAAAACTATCACTTTAAAACATTTATTTTTTTTGTACATTCTTATTTATAATTTTCCTTTTTAATAAGTTATGATGATATTCGAGAATTGAGTCAAGACATGGAAAGCGATCATGAGGCATCTCCATTGAGTTAGACACTTGGACAAGTACTTCATCTCTTAGAGTATTTAAGATAATGATGATATTCAATGTTTGAAATCATTGAACCTTGATATTGCATTAAATCTATACTTATTTGCTCTTGGAGGTAGGCTACTTATCATGGATAATGATTGTTGTCTGTCAGTGTTAACAAGCTCACTATTCAAAGGTAATGGGATTGACTTAGTTTCGATTCTTCAACTAAGTGGAAGAACAATATAAGGCTACAATTCTTGGCACATCAAGTAAATGACTTAGGAATTAAAATTAAAGATTTAAAATTACTTACAATGAATTGTTCCTACTATTTATGTAAGCTAGTAAGCATTATTGACGATAAGAATATAAACTTTAAGAGCCTCTACTGTGAATCTATGATTGAATTGGATGGCAGAAACAGAAGAAAGATTTCAGCTCGAATGGATGGATGTAAAATTGTTGGAAACATTTAAGGATACCCTTTTTATATCATAGTTTACAGATTGGTCCCCAAATGGTCCTACCGAGGTTCAATTTAGTTGGATTGACTTTTTTTCCTAATTAAATTATATTTATTAAATAAAACAAAGAATTAAGTAATTAAATTTATCTAAATAACATAAGATTTAAAAAAGAAGTAGATCCTCTATAGTGCTATTTTTTTTTTATAATTATCTATAGGAATTTTGGTGGATGAATTTTCACCTTAAAAGCACCTATCTTCATACTCTTCAACCTTATTAGGCAACTGTAGTTTGCCCCCACTACAAGAAAATCTTGGTTCCGACCCTGCCCCCTAACCCGAAGCCATAAAATAATATATAAATATTTTTTTGTATTTTTACAATATAATTAATTCTTACTACATATATTATTTAACGTGACTTTCGTTTCTATTTGTTGCTTACTGGCTATAACTACATTGTTATCTATATAAATAGATTTCTTAAAGATGAAGATCCAACTTTCTACGCCTTCTCTTAATAAATGTTGAGTTATTATGCTTGGTAACAGGTTTGTAATGATGTTGTTGTTGCTCGATTACTTAATTCAACGCTAGTTGTCAATGGAACGTAATTCCATTCTCCTTGGCTTCCATGAAGAAAATATTTCTGAAGGGAGCTTCATAGATACATTTTGGAGGGTCACGGACCAAGGTGGCGAGAAGTGCCCGCACATGATCCTATAGTCCAAGATGTTGCAAATCATGCTGTGAAGACTATCCAACAGAGGTCTAACTCATTGGCCCCTTATGAACTGCTAGAGATCCTTCTTGCTAAGGCCGAGGTCAACATTTTCTGCTACTTTCGTATGAGTTTTTTTTTTACATCATTTATTCTGTTACGATCTTTTTCACACCGACAAACCCTGTATGTTTTTTAACGTAATTATCTATCACTTAGGGGTATTAATATTTTATTATGTTGCTCTTGTTGTGCCAGGTGATTGAAGAAACTACCAAGTTTGACATACTTCTCAAGGTAAAGAGGGGAAGCAAGGAGGAGAAGTATAAAATTGAAGTACATAAGACTCATGAAGATACCTACCATTTGAATCAGATGGAGCAAGACCACTTTTAGACTCTTGTAATAATCCTCCTTTGGTATGTTAAACTTATGGAGTGATACTTTGCTACCTATCTAGGACTCGGTGCTGCAAGCCTTATAATTATGCCATCGAAGAATAATCTTGTAAACACTATAAATACAACTTATATGTATGTATATACCCCTTTGACATGAGCTTCAAAAATCCAGTTCTATGGTTACAGGAATGATAGACATGGCTATCGGTATATATGCTTTTTCCCTACCTAATCTCTTAGTATGTAGTTTTGTTGTGTGGATTGCAAACATCATTGTAGCTCGGTTTGCAAAATAGTTAGAGTTCTCCAATAAAAAGAATTTAGATATGCTTCTTTCTCACTCCATTTTCTCAACAAAAAAAAAAAAAAAATTTGTTGAACATATTGTATCCTCAAATATGATTAAAATTTAGCAAAGTAACAATATCTTTACAAACTGAATCCCAGTTGGGATGAAATGTAATCCTCATATGTGATTGAAAATGTATCCCTCACATATGTTGGAATCAAGCAAAGTGCGAGTCTTTAGGAGGAACTGAAACTCATTACAGCCACGACATGACTAAGTTGTTATCAATCCATTAGAAAAGTTCACCCCGACTCTAAATATTCATATATTGTATAACTAACCTCACCTCAATATTAGTTCCAACAATTCCCATTAGGTCATACTTGTGAATCTTCCAAATCACTCCCTTGGCTATATTGCAGAAAGAAGCAAAGTTACTTATTCCCTACAGTTGCTATTATAATCAGGTGTATAATAAGCCAGCCAATTTGTAATTTTTAACACCTTGTAGCTTTGAATCCAACTCTTGCTTTAATCTCTATTTGTATTGAAAAGCTTACTACTCATGTCTTCATGTTTTTTTTTTTTTTTTGTGTGGTTGCAATATGCATTAAGCCCTCAGCCCCCCAACAACTTTTGTGGCACCACTACTGAACCATTTGTCCAACTATTGTTACCAAAATTCATTTTCATCTTAATTTATCATATCTCGTACAAAGTACCCAAAGGCTAAAAAGCCATTCATGAAAACTATTCAAATAGATGGTCACATATCCCACTGGCTTTCTATGGGTAGCAAAGTGATGGTGAAGGTAACATTGTTACCATATTCAGTGGTTCAACTCATTTCTGCCTTACCTTTGGCTTAAAATAGATTTTCTAATCAAGTTTAAAAATAGAAAAGAGCTTAACAAGATCAAGTCAAACTTAAATAAAATAGGATAAAGGTAATACAATATATATTCACTCATCAAGATCCAAAATCAATTATTCCTTTAAAAACTACTAAGTTCAAAGAAAATACAAACCCATGAATAAAGACAATATGAAAATAACTATACAAATTACATGCAATCTATTGAATACATTGGATTTTTTCTTCAACTCCACATGCTTCACTTCATCGAATTCTTGCTTCAAGTCATGGAATTGATCCTCTACTTCATGAAATGTTTCTTCAACTATATCATGATTACGCCTATCTTTGATAAAGTGTCTTTTGGCTTCCTCGTAAGATGAAAATGATTTGTGACAAGCTGACGGATATCCATCCACAAACTGGTGACATTCTTCCCAAGTGAAAAATATACCGGTCTTTCTCCCTACAAAGACAACATAAAATTTGCCCATTTTGATAGCAAACCTGACAAAACAAATTGTGAGTGGTTTCACAAAATTTTAAGAATTCTTATAATTATTCCTATAACAGTTAAAAAACGACAATAACATATGGTTCAACACAAACAATAATTACAATAGGGAAGATATATAAGAGCTGCTATATATATCTTCAACTCATATATCTTCAACTCAAAAAGTCTCAACTATATATCCATGTGAGAATTGTAATTCTCTGTGAAGTAATAATAAATTCAGATCAAATTATCAAAATCACAAGTATATTCGGGCACATGGTCGAAGAGGATCTGAACTGAAACCTTACCAATGTGTAGAAGGTTGTTAGGCCTTCACCTCCAATCTCAACTCTTGGTTGGTTCACAACAACGGAGGGTCTAAACCCACATCCATTGTTAACTTCACTTGTCCCATAAGTGATTTTAATAGGTAGAGTCCTACCAATTGCCAAAAGATCCCTGATCTCTCTACGCATTGAAGATTAATGAAGTATTGTTGGGATGGTTGAGGAAGATGAAGGCATTGAGGCTCTATATATAATGTAGGAAAGAATATATCAACTTTTTTGGTTTTTTTTTTTGGCTTTTGATCTATCACTAGAATTTACTTTCTTTTTTTAACCTATAAAGTTAAGTGGGCCTCAGTGCTTGTATTCCAGTGGACTGGTTTATAAAGTGATCAATTGGGAGGAATTCCATGTACCTGCTCTATGATTCCAAATATTCGAAATCATTTATGATTTGGAAGCATATTAATTTTTTTTGATATTTTTATGACACGGTGCAAGGCCATTCAACAAGTCACATTCTTATAAAAATGTTGAGGGAAAGTTCATTGAATTTGTGAAAAAAATCAGTTGTAATATACAATTGAAGAATGTTCAATTGAACACTGGTTTCATCATACCTAGCTTTGCTTCATCTATTTCTTACAAACCTTGAAATAGGAAAAGTAATCCAACTTTTCAAAATCAAATATATAAATTAAAAAAATAATAAACACCATAATTTTGCACGATTAAGGGTCAAAAAACATCAAAATCATAAATTTAAGAGTTTTAGTTCAGATAATACATGTAAATCATCAATAGAGTCAACCAAGAAAATATAGATCCCCAAATTGATAAAGAAATCAATGTATATCAAATGCATTAACAAACGACATGGATCACTGTGAGAACAGATGCATCAAATAAACCCCAAATAACAATCAAAACCCTAATCTCTCAATAATAAGTGATTCGTACCGGTACAAAGATTCGTAGAATTAATTTACCAAAGTGAATGAGAAATCGGAATATACAAATCACAAATATACAATTAGAATGAGAAATCGGAATAAAAAATTCTCAAATCAGAATAAAAAAACTGGAATTTTTTATACTAGCCCTGCTCACGAGATTAAAATTAAGAAACACAACAACAAATCCTTATAACTTTTTATATGAAATATTTCACAGATGAAATATTCTCAAATCAGAATAAAAAAACCCTAAATAATTTTGAAATTTTTGGCTTCGTCAAATCGGAACTCAAATTAATACAATGAGAGATAGAGAGTACTTGTCTGCGAGGGAGATGGAGTCTTCGTCGTTCGTGCTAAAGAGAATGAGAGAGTAAGAGCGAGACCGAGAGAGAATGAGAGAGTGAGAGTGAGAATGAGAGCGAGAACGAGAACGAGACCGAAACCGAGAACGAGACCGAGACCGAGAGAAAATGAAAGAGTTCGCGAGAGAGAGAGAGAGCGAGGGTTTGAACACGAGAGAGACGATGGAGAGAGGGTTCGACAGAAATAACAGAGAGTTATTTCATTCGATCGGTTTTAAAGAGGAGAGGGACATCGCACTAATTACTATGAAAATGAGGGGCAGTGCTATAATTAACTTATAATTTTATAAGTTAAACTGATCGATAGTTAAATTGAATCTGATCCGTTCATTTGCGTTATATCCGATGGCTTAAAATTTTTTGCCAAAATGTTTGTCAAAATGTTCTGCGCCGAACGCTTCCCTATATATATATGGGGGCAAATCAATGGATTTAAGTAAAAACATATGTAAAAAACAATTATTTTTCAAAATATGGTTTAGAAGTTTCAGATTGAGCTAATTTTTTGTGAGGATGATCTTCTCATCATTAATTTATATATATCGATTAATCAATCCCAATAGCTAAACCATTCATTTCTCCTACCCCTCTTGGACCAATAAGTTCACATTCAACTAGTCCTATCTTTCTTAAAAATTTCCCACGAACTCTTCATTTGGTCAGAGGTCAAATTTCATCTTGGCTCAAAACAGGTTTTTAAAAAATTATAAAACATAGTTAAAAAAATCATAAATATTAAAAAATCAAAATTCTGAGTAACTGAAATTTTATGCAATGTTTTCAATTAAATATTACATGTAACTAATGAAATTGAATGCATGGTAATAATTGGTAAACATGAGTCATGCTAATTTGACGCTCTTTTTTTCAGATGCCCCTTGCACGCCCCCATCACAAAAGCATAGATCCTTTGCTTCGAGCTAAGAAAAAAGATTTATGGTTCTGTAACTGCTAGGTCAGGGAGAGTATGGGGGCCGTCTGAAAAAAATGCGTCAAATTATCATTAGTCATTTTACATAGTAGAGCTGTTTTGAAATCTAGTAGCACTTTCTCTATGATTATGTGGGATCCACATCAAATATGTGTGGTTCAATTTTATCGAACCAAGTTAAGACCAAACATATTGAAATAAGCGGGACAAAAATATACACATATGACATATTGTTAAAGCATGGCTTGACCATATTAGATGCTTTATAAATTAATTCCTTAGGGTCACCCTCCAGGTTCCCGTTGACCATCGACTCAATTAGTTACACATAGGACTTTCTGAGGGGGTGGTGCGTGTGATCATGGGATTAGTTTCACCCAAAGGGTGGGGATACTCATGATAAGGGAAAAAAAATTATTAGATGCTTATTTTCCACACATATATTCGCCTCGAGATCTATCAATCTCAATGAACTCCACTCATAGTATATAAAAAAAAGTTAAAGTTGTCTTAGTAAAATCCACCATCTAAGTATATGATGATTTTACATCACAATATAGAATGTTTTAATAACTATTTCCAATTTTTTATGGATAAAATTAGGGGTGTCAATGGGTACACATTTTACTGAAACCGAATCAGAATCAAAATCGAATACCCCGGTTCCGGATCCCTTTTTATTGGAACTGATTAAAGCTGGGTCTAAAATGGAATCGAACTGATAGGAACCGAAACCTTTAACTTATATCCAATGGGTACCCGCAAGTCCTGGAACCTATTTATTCTGTCATTTCTTTTCATACTATAGATGATTTAAGGTATTTTTTATTTCAATAAATGCATGTTATATAAAATTCTTCAATTTTTCATATAAATTATTGATTGAAAATTAAAATGAGTTACTCTTCTAAAAATTTATTACTTTTAACAAAGATAAATTTATATTTTTGAAAAAATACATTAATTTGTATCTTAAGTATAACAAGTTATAACTAAATTAACAATTTCATTGATAATATGTTAATTTTTTGAAAGGAAATTTTTTTTATAATGATTTGAAATACTTTTTTGTCATTTGAATTTTGAGAGAATCTGAATCGATGGGCACACATGATTTTTGGCTGTTCTAGTTTTATTTATTTTGAAACTGAACCTAGAACCAACAAAAACCTGAACCGAACTAAAATAATGGTTATGGTTCTAAGTTCTTTAGGAACCGACCCATTGACACCCATACATAAAATTTCATGTAATGAAATAAAGAGTGGATACGTAATTCCACTTAGAAGTGGGTGGGTCTCTTGGTTATATACATGTATGAGTCATGATAATATGACGCCCTCTTCTGACAAACACCTTCATCACATAATCGTAGATCATTTGCCTTGGGATATGTAGAATCATAAATCATTTTCTTGTGTTTCCCAAGGCATTTGATCTATGGTTCTATGATGGGGCGTAGGGGCTTTCGAATACAAATGTTAGGCAGTCAACACATTTGTCCTATATGTCTTCAAAGTTTTGAATTGAGCTAATTTTTTGTGAGGCTGATCTTTATGGTGAGGAAATCATCCTCACTAAAAGTCAGCCTAATTTGAAACTTCTAAATCCATCAAAAGAGGTTTGCAAATTTTCGATAAAAAATTGATGGTTTACAATTCTTAACCATTTTTTATGGGGTTACAAATTTCAGATTGGGCTAGTTTTTTGTGAGGGTGATCTTGTCGCCCTATGGATCATCCTCACAGAAAAAATCATCCTAGTCTAAAACTTTTTAAGTCATATAGGAAAAATGCATTGGCTTCGTGTTGGCTACAGATATATATAGGGAAAAGGAAAATGTTGCATGGACCAAGAGACCATGTAGAGCATGGGAAGAGGTCCACATTTGTGCCATGTTGACTGCCTCGTTGGTCCAAGTGACAACTTAACCTCTTGTTTGTGGTCTAAATTGGGCTTGAAAATAAAAATTCCCCCCAAAAAAGTATTTTTTAGCGTCATATCTTAAGTTTTAAAAATGGACTATCATTGAACTCCAGCATTTAAAATTTAAATCCAATGGTGAAAAAATCTCTTTTTTCAATTTTATTTTTTTGAGAGTTCATAAAATTTTGTACTCTACATGTGCACCCGATGGTGTATTTGGGTGCCACATTGACATGTGGTCCATAAAGAAACATGGTCTTTCGATCCATATAACCCCATCTACTATATATATTTTAAAAAAATTACGATGTTTTAATTTTTTGTCAATCAAGCATCCTCAAAATGCTATGAGGATTTCTATAAATACTACCAAGATTCGCAAAGTAAAGCACGGTAAATATTGTAGTTACAAAACCCTATATTTCTTGTTATGCCCACAGATCGTTGGACATTGTCATAAGTGCAAAAGAAAAATGTCATGATTTTTTATTTCACGATGCTTGTTTACAACAATGAAAAAAAAGTCTCAAATGTATATCATTGTAAAATCCTAAAAGATAAAGAAAAAGTTGAAATATTTTTGGGTGAGAAAAAGTCCCATAAAAAGTAGTAAATTGATTTACTAACATTAAAAATTGGTGAATTACCAAGAAAATTTGTGACGCCCCGCCAAACGCTAACACAAAGTCCCATGTCGGATCTCGAGGCACTAAGTGGTGCCTCAAAATTTCGGCATGGTCTCCTCTGTTTATGTTAACATTCCAAGGTGCTAAAAACTTGCACCTGATAAACGACATACACTATATCCTACATATATACATACAAAATAGAATAATACCGGAAGCCTATATACATCTAATAATGTATGACAAATCAGAGTGTGAAAGAAGAAATTTATATACAGGATTATACGAACATTCCTCATTCTAACAAAATTCCTAACGCTCAAAACCAAAATCTATATTACTATCTGGACAATCCTGACACCGCTAGGTATGGTCTAATGCTTATCATGAAAAGAACTCTAGTCGTCTATCTGACCTACCAGATAATCTTCACTCATGCTTTATGCTTGTCTCGTCAAGCTTCGGATCTAAAACTAAAAAAAATGAAGAAAGAAATGGTGAGTAACAATGGTTACCTAGTAGGGAAACAAACAATTTATGTCAATAACCTCTCCTAACATGAATGAATAAACATACTAAATTATTTTAACATATGCAAAGTTTTGCATAAGAAACTACGATTAACTGGTACATATAGGCAAGGATGAGCAACTAAACATTTTAAAACTCACATTACATCATCAACAATACTCACTAAAATATTTTCTTTTTATACAAATCTAATTGACTAAATGGAAATATTAAACATGCATTTCATTTTATATGTCAAAATGAGGCAACAGATACATAATACACAATGGTAGAGTAGTAAAATTAAAGAGTTGGGATTCACGACTAGATGCTCCTAGTCGGGACATGATGTTTCATAATAAAGTATTAATTCCTGATTTTATGGTTGGTCGCTGTTTACCACACTTCCGAAATCATTTATCCTGCTCAAGTTGACCGTTTGACGTGACCATAAGCAATGGGTCTCTTTTTTATGTGTTAGAACGTTCGACTACTTTAGATTGTTACTGATCACTGACTAATTATTTTCATCTATGCCTATCAAGCGTGCATGTGATTCTCAAATATACAATCCATTCGTATACAATCACCTTTACATTACACGTTCACTAGTAAAGATAGAGAGGAATAAATCTAGATTCTAGTTGCGACTCTACTCTCATACGCATCCCATACCACGTATGAGTTTGGTTGTCCCTACCGTACATTCCAGGATAGTATATCACTCCGGATGATTCGACAGACTATCCCTTCAGGTATTCACAAGCTCTTTAATAGTTCACAATATATATATATATATATATATATATATATATATATATATATTTTATTTTTTAAAAATAAATAAGAAATTTTCTTTGAAAATAAATAAGAAATTAACATTATAGAGTTGAAAATGGATATCCAGTTTCCTACCATGCAACTGTGGTCACACGACTTAAAATAAATAACAAAACATAACATAACTTGTGTCTTGTACTACAGAAAGTAAATAAACATACGACCAATATAATTATTCCTGGATATCCGTTCACCAACCTACACACAACATTACAATGTAAAATGCAGACATCATCCCTCCGGTGTGACTCTTACATTTTATCGTTTCATCCCATTTTTTCATTTTTTGATTATTGAACTTTTTATGTTTTCAAACACATCATTCATTTTTTGAATTCATTCACTCAAATATTCATTTTTCGATATCAAATATTCATTTAGTAAGTTGGAAACAGGTTTGCTCAGATAAGAAAATGGGTGGACTTGGGGTTAGGAGACTTGAGATAATGAATTTGGCACTAAGGGGGAAGTGGTTATGGAAGTTCAGGTTTGACGTTAATAGTTTGTAGAGGCAAGTCATAGAAGGAAAATACGAAGCTGGGCGATCGAGTTGGGAGAACGGACCAACTAGACATCTTACTGGTTGTGGGATGTGGAAAGGTATCATGAAAATCATTCCTCTGTTGAAGTCAAGAATCAAAGTCAAAGTGGGACAAGGGAATCGAGTAAGGTTTTGGGAGGATATTTGGTGCAACAATTAGCCCCTCATAGAGGTATTTCCTTCCTTATATTCCACATCCTCAAAAAAAAGGTATCTAATCCCATCATTCAAACGAGCTATAGGGGAAGAAGGGGCTTGGGATTTTGGGTTTCGAAGAAGTCTTGACAACCTGGAATTGGTAGAAGTTGGTAGATTAATTGATGAAGCTTTGCATATCGATTTACGTATGGGTAAGGAGGACGAAAGAGTGTGGATGGTAAGTAAGGATTGTAGGTTTTCAGTTAGCTCTTTTTACCATTTTTTGTGTAACAATAGAGGTAGTACCTTTCCTTCGATCTCAATTTGGGGCCCTAAGGTGCCAAGTAAAGTTACTTTCTTCACATAGATGGCGTCTTTAGGAAGGATCCAAACGATGGATCTTTTTATGCGACGCGGGTGGTATGGGGCATGTTGTTGTGTCCTATGCATGGACAATGGAGAATCCACGGATCACCTTCTCCTTCATTGCAAATTTACACACGGTATTTGGGTGTGTTTTTTTAGGTTGTATGGAATCTTAACTTGCTTACCTAAAACAATAAGGGATCTTTTCACGTGTTGGTCGACAATTGGATATTCTTTGGGTGGCACGAGGAGGATCACCTTCTCCTTCATTACAAATTTACACACAGTATTTGGGCGCATTTTTTTAGGTTGTATGGAATCTTAACTTGCTTACCTAAAATAATAAGGGATCTTTTCACGTGTTGGTCGACGATTGGGTATTCCTTAGGTGGCACGAGGAGGATCAGCTTCTCCTTTATTGTAAATTTACACATGGTATTTGGGCGTATTTTTTAGGTTGTATGGAATCTTAACTTGCTTACCTAAAACAATAAGGGATCTTTTCACATGTTGGTCGAAGATTGGGTATTCCTTGGGTGGCACGAGGAAGCTGCTGTGGAATATTACTCCATTCACAATTTGTTAGGGGGTGTGGCTAGAGAGAAATAGCCGTAATTTTGAAGGGAAACATAAAGATGGCACAGATACGATTATTTCCATTTTGGATCTAATGTTTTGTTGGTCCAAAGTTTATAAGGAATGTAGGGGGCTATTTTTTGAGGATTTTATCTACAATTGGGATGGGATTCATTGTATCTCTCGTGAGTAGAGTTTTCTTTTTGTAAGGTGTTGTTAGGCTAGTCATCTCGACAAGCCTAGTTCTGTTTTTATGAATAAAATGCTACTCATAAGAAAAAATGTCAATAATAATGGTTGATTCCTGATATCATTAAAAATAGAAATACACTCTTTAAATTTTAGTAGGAAACCTTGATGGATAGGAATCTTACTAAAAGAAGATGTCTAGGCCCTCTATCTCCATTTATTTAAGTGGATCGACACCCATAATAGCAATAATACTAAGAGACGCACAAACATACACATAGGGCACTGAACATAGTGATCTCCATTAATCACTAGAACACTAATCAATCCAAATAGAAAGGAGAGAGAATGTGAGTCTGGAAATTGAAGAACTCGTTCGGGATTTGCACACTTTGATTCATTGGCACATGGATTACGAAAGTCACAGCTCCATCACAAATCTTCAATCAATGATTTGACTTATGGCACAAGGTAAATACCCTAAATTTTGATTCTTAGGAATATGAATAGGTTATTGAGATATATGAATAATTCTTGATCCATTGAAAATTATAGAATAATAGTTATGTGAATGAGATTTTGTATGTTTAAAATCTAACATGTGGTATTAGAGCCATCGTTTCTTGAATATTTATATCTTGGCACTACAACAAATGTGGAAATTAGGAATGGTTTATAACCGTTCCTAAGCTAGTATGAAACGGTTTGCAGACCGTTTTTAATCGAGGCGTCGTTAATGAGTTTAAACGGCTAGAAGCCGTTCTATATCTCAGGATTTGGAACTGTTAAAAGCCGTTCCAGATCTCAGAATTTGGAACGGCTTAAATCCGTTTCAACTCTGAAAGCACTAGTAAAAAAAAATTAACACCTTAGACATCGATTTAAAATCCAATGTCTATAAGAATAATGCGCTAGGTCTGGGACTTAGACATCGGTTACAAACCGATGTCAAAAGTGGTCATAAATCGATATCTAAACTTTAAAAAAAATTTAATTAAAACTTTTTTTTTTCTACGCCACCATGGACCGCAGTTAAAATGGACACAAATAAAGAACATTGAGGTTCTTTATCACATTCATTTACACATAAAAAGAGTTACAATTAATTATAATTTAAAATTTATTAAATACTTCACCATCAAAATTACAAAATAGAATCACCCCCCCAAAACAAGAAATCTAACCATCACTTCTTCCCTACATTACCATATATACATTACAAATTCCAAGCACTCGCAAAGCGCTATTTTGGGATTTCAATAGTTATCCACAAGAGTCTTTCCTATGACAAGTTTTCAACACGACCAGAGGTTAGGAGATAAAGCAAATGTTTATAAATGATTAATAATTTCTCTATAAACTTTCATAAAATTTGGTTATAAAAGTATTATTTTTTTTTCTAAATTCTGAGTTGAAAAGTAAATTTTATTCACCTGCTATGCCAACAGAGGTATCAAAGATCTATAAAAATTGCCGTCAAGAAGTTAAAAAAAAAACATATAAATTAATTAGAAATGAAATTGAAACATGGAATCATCAACTATTGAGGATTGGAGAAGAGAGAAGAAGAGTTACCTCGGTTTGAGCATTAGCTAAGACTTGTCTTACATATCCTCATTTAGATCTAGAGGTTTAAGAGCGGATGAAATGCCATTAACACTTACTCTTCTTCTTCTTCTTCTTAGCTCTGATATGAACATGAAACGAATTAATGCTATTGCTCATCACAATAACTGATAAGGCAAAGAACAAGACAACCATTAAAAAGTGTAAATTACTCTAACTAAATTATATTAATCATGGCTTCCCTATGAGAAGCAGAGAAACTGAGAAGCAGTTAGGATCACAATGTATTTGGTGGGTCCTTTAGTGTTGTCTTCTTTATTTGTGGTTGTACTCAATGCATCTGCCTCATTGAATATGATTGGTGCAAACACTTTTAAAGGCATCGGAGGGTTTGAATGTCAAGTTTTCCTTCCCAATTATAGGCAACAAATGGAACTAAACTTGTTTACAATTACTTAAAAACTAACAGTAACAACTTGATTCTATAGTTTCTAGATGACAAACATGCTGTGGGGAGTTCTTGATTTCTAACAGGAACTTGATTCTTATATTTTATTATTATAAAATAAAATAAAATGAGAAGCATAAAATAATCTAGAATAAAAAATAAAAAAAAGGGTATGAGTTATCAGGGACTGTAAACCTTTTCTCTAGTAGCATATATGTATCTTTCAATATTTTTATACTTTTAGAAAATCCACTACAAGTAAAAGTTTGATGTAGATGGGGGCTTAAACCAGCTCGAGTTAAGCATCTGTTAAATTTATAAGGGACTATCTAGTATTGTATTTAATTCACACCTTCTTATTCATAGCATGTAATGAGCTGCAGTGAATAAAAGACTAACTATGGAAAAGCTTTCTAGCTGCCATTATTTAAGGCTGGCCTTGGAGAAAACCTTAAACAACACTGTGTGTTAATTCTATGGAAAAAGATTAGTATGCTTTGGTAGAAGTAGTAAAGTAGGGAGTATATACCATCTGAGATGACTATTAGACCTCATAAGCTAAAGATGTTCTCTGGGTTTTAGCATTCTAAAGCATATGTTGGGATCGTGTGTAGATAGATATTGTTGTGGAGTATATAGCTCAAATTGGGTCTAAAGTTTAGTATGCACGATCATCTTGGGACAAGTTGATATCCTTGATTTGCTTTTTTGTAACATGATACACTATAAAATACTAAACTAGACATCAGTGACTTCACACACACACACACACACACAAAATAAAGTGAATACTTGCCTATCAAGATGGCAAACTGGACCCTTAACAGCCTCATACTGAGCTAGTTCATGGTGTAACCCAAACAAAATGTTTTGGAAGTGGCCTTGATATTTGGAGGTACCTTTCATATTCTTTACTCCTTTTGATCAAGAGTAGGAGGAAACTCGTTGGTACAATAAAAATTATCAGAGAACTAAGACAAGGTTTATCAAGTAAAACATATTAAATATCTAACTCCTTTTATGCATCCATAGATCTAATTTGACTACTATTAAAAAAACCAAACAATACAATAAAAGAAATTATGTGCACCTTCAGATTTGGTAGACTTCCAAATGTCCAAAGATCAATTTGTGTGTATAAGAATCTTGTAGTTACCTAAAGGCCAAAAAATATATGCACATAAATATTTTGTACATACCTAAGCTAAGTGACTCAAAAGCGTTGATACCTCAAGGCCTAGCATGTACAACAAACCTTGAATCATATTATGACCGTTCTATGATTTCAGTCAAAAATCTAAAGGGGAAACTCATGCATATAAATATTTTAAGTATTTATGGACATAAGAAATACCTCAAGTGTCTTGCCTAGCTGTGACCCACTACATGATCAAAAAAAGCAGCAGAGGTGCCTCAATAAAAATCTTTCTTTTTTCCAAAAGTAGTACAGCATTTAGTTCAAACCAACCAAACAAAACATCTTAATATAATACTAAGAATGATCGAGGGAGACATTTCCAACTTTTAATAAAATTCATGTCCCAATATGTGCGTTTCCCCCACAAAAGTAAGAATCCAACTTATTTATATTATATAGATAAATATAATTAAATCGTGGGGTCCAAATAGCTTAACTTCTCTAGTTTTACAGAGTGGAGTTTTATAATATAACTTGGCTAGGGATACACAATAGGATAAAGACTATATGGAGTTACAAATTCAAGTGTCAACCAAGCCAATAGGTTAAAGAATAAAGAGCTGACCTCAAGTGCAACTCAAACAATACCAAAACATAAAACAAGTCAGTCAAATTTATATGAACTAAGTTGGACAGTTACGTTTACAAACATTTTGATTGCCAAAAATCCCATGATACAAAACATTGTCAAACTCACCCAAACCACAATTGTAAGCCCTGATAACAGTCTAAATAGTTAAACAAGATAAGATCCAAAACAATGAGGCAACACTTCGGTGTGAATAAGACCGCTCAACCAAGTCAGACTCACCACGGCGAAATTTTAATCCTTGCTTACAGTTTATAATGGCTTATTCACAATAGAGTCTCATCTTATAGGAGGAATTGATGGATCATAGAACATAAGCAAGGATGTTTAGAAGAAAAGTGGTGCTTGATAAGAATAATAATATCAAAGGTTCTCACGAATAGAGTGGCCCACAAATGACATGGTGCTTAGACCATGTCATTGCACCTTAATGAATGACTTTGACACATAGGTTATACAACTTCAGGAAGAAAAAGGATGGGCAAGGAATCTTAAGCAGATAGCTGCATCCACAGTACCATAAACAGACAAATCAAGGGGCTAGATATAGGCTAGAAATGGAAGGAATTGAAAAATTGCAGATACATGTGACTTGACGCCATAGTAAACCTCAAAGTTTTACTAAGACTATAGGAAGTGAACTTCGAGACAACTCATTTTTCATTGCCCTCACATGCACAAAGATCATTTTCACAGATTCAAACTTTTCCATTGCGAGGAAGGTGGTCCCATTGTGAGTATGTGTTGACACATTCAAGAAAGGTGGTTCCTCCCTCGTTAAACTAAACTAGGAGGTGGCTTATGCAATTGCACATGTATCAAAAGCGCCTATTTGTAATTTAAAATATTTGTTAAAGGGTCTTTTATTATGTAGTAAAGAGATACTTTTTGTGATGGGGTTAGAAGTTTTGGAATGGGCTGATTTTGGTGAGGATGATCTCCTCACCATTGAGATCATCGTCACCAAAAATCAGCCCATTCCAAAACTTAAAACCCATGTAGGACAAAGCATGTTGGGCAAATTGTTGGCTGTTGAACGGGACCCTATATATATAGGGAAATGTTCGGCACCCTAGAATTTGCCCGACATTTTGCCCAACATGTTTTGTCCTACATAGGTTAGAAGTTTTGGTGGACATAGAAAACTTATTAGAGGCAGGTGAAGTGTCACACCTTCATTGTTGCCCATCTTAACTAGGCCGTTGCATGTACAAAACTATTCACTAACCTGCCACTATATATGTACCATGGTTTTAAAACTCGTCAAGTTGATTTGAATGTACGAGATCCTATTTACATATTAAATTAGATGGAAATAGATATTCAACTTGAGGATGAGAGATATCTGCAAAATTCACAACTAATGGTGTGAGTTCTACCCTTACCTTTGAAGAAAATAATGTTTTGTGGTTTGATGTCTCTATGAAAAATCCCCGTTGAATGAAGTCCATCCAAAGCAAATAAAATCTGTCTCAAGATGGTTTGTATGATTCTATTTTCCTGCTCCAATCCCTTTGGCAAGTCTTGGACCTCTCCAAGAATCATTGTTTCCACCTGACATATTTGTAGCCATTATTGGTATCTTAGTAGAAGAAATGAATATAATATCCAACATGTATATATAATTGATTTCTTGAACCAAGTAAGATTTGAAAATTATAAGTGGATTATCTATTAGCATTTTCTGTTTGCTGTAATAAGGATGTCAGATCAAGTGAACAACCAATAATAAATCGCATTAGCTACATTGAAATAGAAAAAAGAATTATCTACCAAATTTATAAGCTACTAAGCGATGATTTGTGACTGAAGTGGTATTCAAGTTTGACTTTGTTCATTGTTGTGCCCATCCATACTCATTCTTCTACTGGAATTCGCACAAGATGTTTGAAGCTATATCTCTTACATGATTCCATTCCAGTAGAACGTAACTAAGAAGATCTCATTTAGATTAAAGTCAAGGAAAGAAAGTTTACAATCTACATTTTTGTCTTGTTCACTACATAACCTTATACCTTGTCCCAATTCATGTAATTTCACTTCAGGCCAGATGGTCGAATCTTGAAACAGCATCAATCTAAAGGGTAATAGTATCCATTCCTACGTTGCATGGGTTCTTTTAAACGAAAGTGAACTGCCCATGTTAGACAAGTGTTGTCTCTGACACTCCATGGACTCTAGTGCAATACTCTTCTTTTACTTTTTTCCCTATTGCAAGATATTGATTACCTATACATAAGATATCCCATCGTAGAGTCAACTATTATCTCTATTATTGTATAAAAAAATTACTTTGTTCTAATCTATTATAGTAGCATCGAGTCCATGTCCCTCTTTTTCAGGGTTGCTAAAATCTGAAACCATACCTGTCCTGGCATGTAACACCCACATGTATTAATGCAAATGTAGGTATTTCCTGCAAGTTTTATCATGTCATAATGCAAAACAGACTAATTAGGTAACCATGCTTCAAGTGGTAAAAGAACTACTTGACCGATAGGGACAGGTGTATTAGTTACAAACAATAAGAATAGATACCATAATGAAATTATAAGACATAAAACCTATTTTGTTTTCTATCAGACTTTCCAACCCTCGTAACAAGAGTTGTGATTAAACATTAGTTACAAACAGTAAGAAAAGATACCATAATGAAATTATAAGACATAAAACCTGTTATATTTTTCCTTGAAATGCCTCTCTATAGATAATTCCATTCGAGTATTGTAAAAAAAGTTTGTTAAAAAAAGGAAATAAAGAGAAGAGGTTACCAGTGATAACCAGCTACTAAGCAAACTTAGGGTTAGAGCCAACCCTGACAAATTCCCATTTCAAGCATTCTTGTAATCCAAAATTCCCCACTTATCACATGTTATGTCATTACAAGCAAGAAAAACTATACTGCAAAAATCACCAAAATTGTCAAAAATTCTACTAAGTTCACAAGAAACAGACATATTTTTAACTAAAGATAATTTATAAACAAATAGTTACACATCATCTGGTTTAAATAAAGCCTTTGATCTTAGATATATCTCCATATATAAATTACCAGATTTTTTGTTCGATAAATATATAAACTATCAGATAATAACTTCAGAAAATCTTGTGATCTAATATTTTAACCCATATAATATAAGATTCCTACTGGTTGTATATATACACTTCATGCATTCGGACAAGTTCTCATTGATTTAATCCCTGAAGTAGAAAACGAATAATGATAATGATGATTTAAACAATAAAAGAAAATGGAAGAATCGTATTTTGTTGTTGACATGCATTAAAAGTTCGTTTAGAGACATCTAAATTTCAAAGATTCTAATTCACCAACAGAAGAACTACAATCAATTATTCAAACTATCCAATTATTGCAAACGAGAAACTCAATTTTAGATAAGGACACACAGTGTTCCCTCAATTTCTTACTGATTTTCTTTTAATAAATGAGGAGTATGATATCTTATGCTAAACAAATTAAAAATTCTACTTAATATTTTTTAAAACATTTGACACAATATCTATATGAATCAGAACCAACAACTATAGCATTGAAATACTGTTCACAACTTGAAAGAAACTGAAATTAAGTTGAGGTCCCCAAACAAATAATAAATCTCTGAAGTTGAAAGATATTGAAATTATGACGAAGGGGAGATAAGATCTATCAGAATTCACCATGAAAAGGTCATTCGACCCGATTTCACATAAAAGTTGCAGAAAAAGAAAGATCGCCATAGTCGATGAAAAGAGAAAAGCATGAAGGAGAACACATCTAGCTATGAATCCATGAAGAATTTGAGATTTTAAGAATTTTAAAGCCATGATTCCTCTTTTATGTTACTCAAAATCTCATAAATTTCAGATCTTTCAATCTGCTGGGGGAGAATGATCGAATGTTACCTCGATCTAAACTGTAGATCGTAGAGATTACGAATTTTCATAGAAAAATCAGATTTTTTAAAAGAAGAGATGCAATCAAACCAGGTTACCTCCGTATCGGAAGGAGATTAGCGAGTACAAAACCTAAATGAGGTGTGATTTCCACCCACGAGGACACCTTGAGATTTTTGGATCCCTAACTAGACTTTTCAGAATCCTTCTCCGCATTGGTTCGTACCAGGTCGAAACCATCTTCAGATTGTTAGATCGCATCTGATGAGACCTCTACATCCCTCCTTTAAGATCGATCAGATAAAATAGGAACTCTCTCTCGAGAGATCGATCAGATAAAGGGGGATATAAGATCGACCGAGGGAGACAGAGAGAGATTGAGGGATCGATCAAAAGAAACAGAGAGAGAGAAGTCGATCAAGAGAGATGAGATTGAGAAATCGAGACAGAGAGAGAGAGAGGTAGGTCGATCGACAGAGATGCGATTGAGAAGGAGAGGGAGAGGGAGAGAGAGACCTTTCAGTTCGTTCCTAACGAAGGGACGGGAATTTGGAATTTTAAAGTTACAATTAAAACGGATTTAAAAGATAAAACGGTTTAATGCGGGAATTTGGAATTTTAGAGTTACAATTAAAACGGATTTAAAAGATAAAACGGTTTAATGTCGTTTTTCAATAGAAACGGCTTAATGCCGTTTTAAATATTTGTTCCTATTTCGCAATTTTTTTGTAGTGTGGATTAAAGTCTATTCATACATGATTGTTGCCATGTTTGTTTGGACTCCCTTTAAAATCTTGTAGAATATTTAGTTTTGAGTTCATTACTATTGATTTAAGATTTTCGATATTGAGTTCATTACTATAGATTTCACATTTCGATTTTGAGATGATTACTATTGATTTCAGATTTTCGATTTTGAGATCATTACTATAGATTTTAGATTTCGGTTTTTTGAAATCATAATATAGATTTTAGACTTTCGGTTTATAGATCATTACTATAGATTTCAGATTTTCGATCCTTGAGTTCATCATTATAGATTTCAGATTTTGATTTTGAGATGATTACTATAGATTTTAGATTTTCGATTTAGAGTTCATCACTATAGATTTCAAATTTTTGACTTTTAAGTTCATTGCTATAGATTTCAGTTTTCGATTTTGATATCATATAAATAAATTACAGATTTTCGATTTTGATATCATAATTCACAAATAACATATTTTAATTTTGATATCATGTTCATAACGACTTTTAATTTTGATATCATGTTCATAACAAATTTTCAATTTTGATATCATATTCATAATTCCAGATTTTCGATTTTGATATCATATTCATAGATTACAGATTTTTATTTTGATATTATACTCATAAATTATAGATTTTTGATTTTGATATCATATTCAAAGATTCCAAATTTTCATTTTTGATATCATACTCATAGATTACAGATTTTCAATTTTGATATCATACTCATAGATTTTAGATTTTCATTTAGATATCATACTCATAGATTTCATATTTTCGGTTTTTGAAATCATACTCATAGATTTTAGATTTTCGATTTTGAAATCATATTCATAGATTTTAAATTTTTTCGATTTTTAAAATCATACTCATAGATTTCAATTTTTCAATTTTACTTAGATTTTTCCAAATCCATATGTTTCAGATTTTTTATTTTACTTGGATTTTTCCAAACCCACATATTCAGATTTTTTATTTTGCTTGGGTTTTAACAAACCCATATATTTAAGATTTTGATTTTACTTTGTTTTATCAAACCTATAAATTTTAGATTTTTTATTCACAATTGACATTACTCTTTGTAAATCTTGTAATGTTTCAATTTTGGGATTATCAATATTTTTAATTTATTGATTTCCAATTATTGTTATTTTGATTATGTTACAATGTTTCCATTGTTTTAAAATGTATTACTCATTAAATTTCTATAATTGTGATCCTATACTTATAGAAGTTTTATAGAAAATTATAATATTGACACCTCTTGGAGAGTAACATAAAGGTTTAGTAAATATTATTGGTTAATTTAGATATACATAACTTCTATTAATTTTGTAGCTGTCAAAGTAGCCTAAATTAGTAAAATATATGAAATATTTAATTACATTAAATTTTGATCATTGGCGTGATATTAAAGAATAATAATATTTATAATTGCAGACTCAATTAGGTAAATGAGATTAGTCTAAAGGAGAATTTCATTTAATTGAAATCTAAATAAAGTAATATAATTTATAAGAATTTAATAGAACTAGGATTGGATACGCAAAGATAACAAAATTGACTGAATACATTATGTAAATTATATTAGTCTTATAAGGCAATTTAATTAGTTTATTACCCTAAAAATAAGTAAACAATAAATATTCCTAGTTTAACCTAAATAATAAGTTTAGGTGATATTAATAAGTTTATCATTATAAAATAAAACTCAAGGCACTTATTAGAACATTGTTCTTATTTAATTCCAAGTTTCCGATTCATTGCTCATTGTCCTCTACATTCTCGATTTTTATCGGATCAAAAGTTTTGGAATGGTATGAGCACATCCAATTCACTCTAAGTGTTCAAGATATTGACCTAGCACTCATTTCTGTGAAATCCGTGGATCTCACTAAGAATAATATGATAGAACAAAATGATTTACTTCTCGTTTGGAAAAGATTAAATAGGCTTAGCTTGATATTCAAATGGATGATAATCGCTAACAACGTCAAGACATCCCTACCTCCGATTAACAATGCATAAGAGTATCTGAAGAGTGGAAAATAAGTTCAAATCTGTTGATATATCATTTGTTGGCACTTTGATGGTTGAGTTGATAACTATGAAATACGATGGGACGCGAGGTATTCTAGACTATATCTTAACATGATTAGCATGACTACGAAACTCAGGATATTAGGAATGAGCATGGATGATTCATTCCTAGTATAATTTACTTTCAATTCTCTCGCAGCTCAATTCAGTCCCTTTAAGATTTATTACAACATTAATTAGGATAAGTGAAACGTGAACGAGCTGAGTAGTATGTGCATCCAAGAAAAGACGAGATTGAGACTTGAAGGAAAATAATGTTTTTGTGGATCATTTTCTACTACATATCTAAGTAAAAGATAAATACTTCATCACCTTTATAAATGACCTTTCTAGATATGATTATGTCTATCTAATACATGAGAAATCTCAATCTGTGAATATCCTCTAGATATTATAACTGAGGTAGAAAGACAGTTAGATAGGAAAATTAAAATAGTTAAGTCAAATAGAGGAGGTGAAAATTATGATAGATTTAATGAATCGGGCCAGAATCCTGATCCCTTTGCCAAACTCTTAGAAAAACCAAGTATTTATGCATAATACACAATACCTGACACACCTCAGTAGAAGGGTGTAGCTGATATGCATAATCATTCATTTATGGATATGGTTAAGAGTATGTTGAATCATTCAATAATTTCAAAATTCTTGTTAGGAGAAGCGTTAAAGACCACTATGTATATCTTAAATAGGATTCCAAGTAAAATAGTTCCTAAAACTCCTTTCGAATTATGGACTGGTAGGAAACTTTGTACAGGACATTTACATATTTAAGGTTGTCCAATGAAAGTAAGGATTTACAATTCGCAAGAAAGAAAATTTGATCTCAAAACCATTTCTGGATATTTCATTAGTTATTCAAAAAAATCTAAATGATAAAAATTCTATTACTCAAACTATAATACGAGAATAGTTAAAATTGAAAATGCTAAATTCCTAGAAAATGGTAAGATCAATGAGAATGTAGAATCACGTAAAATAACTCTGGAGGAAATAAGAGTGGATATCCTACCATCTCAAAATCTTCAAGAAACTATTGATTCTCATGTTGCTCAACAAAGTGAGGAGAGTAGACAACAATTAGAATAAATTAATTCACCACTGCATCAAAGCTTAACCATTATGATTGAAGATTCATTGGTAGTTCTAAAAAGATTTCTCAAAGAAAAGATATCTACCAATGAATCTTCAATCATAATGGTATTATATTAGTTTTGTACATAGATAATATTCCGTTAACTAGTAGTAATCTTAGTTTGCTGTATAAAACCAAGAATTATCTCACTTACTAAGAATTTCAAGATGGTTGATATGGGTGAGACAACATATGCCATTGTCATAAAAATCCTTAAAAATTGATCTAAAAGATTATTAAGGTTGTCTCATAAAGAATATATCAATCGAGTCTTGGAGAGATAATATGTAGTCTTGTTCTATCGGTGAAACACCTATCGAGAAAGGAAATAATTTAAACTTGATGCAATGTTTGTGGAATTTTTAGAAAGGGAGCAGATGAATGATATTCCATACATTCAATTGGTGGGAGTTTGATATACACTCAAACATATACCAAACCAGATATCAATTTTGTAATTGGAATATTAGATAGATATCAAAGTAACCCAGGAATAGACTATTGAAAAGTTGTAAAGAAGATTATGAGATATCTACAAAGGACGAATGACTATACACTCACTTACTAGAGATAAAATCATCTAGAGGTGATTGGGTACTCAGATTTAAATTTTGTTAGATATTATAATAGTAGAAAGTCTACATCAAATTTTGTATTTCTACTAGCAGGTGGAGCTATCTCGTGGAGGAACGTGAAGTAGGGCATCACTGTTTCATTAACTATATAGGCTAAATTTGTGGCATGCTTTGGTACCACGATCACGTTTTGTAATTGCGAAATTTTATCTCAAGACTTGAAGTTGTTGACTCTATAGTCAGACTACTAAAGATACATTGTGATAATACCGCAATTATATTTTTCTCTAAGAACGAAAAGTATTTAAACAATGCAAAATACATGAAAGTCAAATACTTTGTGGTTAGAAAGAATCCAGAAACAGTTAGTGTTAGTAAAAAATATTAGTACCACTCAAATGATAATTAATCCATTGACAAATGAATTATCACTAAAGACTTACAAAAAACATGTTATCATGATGGATTTTTTGAAGAAATCACTTATGTATTTAAAATATATTATTTTGAAGTGGTTACATAATTAACATTAATATTAGTACTAAATAAAGTTTTATTTATGATTATTTTCTATTTTCATTTAAGTTATGATATTTTGTTTTGAATTTAAGTAATACAGAAAATATCTTAACAAGACAAATAACATGAGTATAATTAAAGACATATATTAGAAATGATATTAATAATGTTGTACATGAAATGAAGTATGTTATAGATGATATATAACCACCATGACTCACATTAGTATTTAATCGAAATATGATATTATAGAATCTAATTGAATATTGGGATTATTGACAAGATTTTAAAATTTGTGATCACGTTTAAAATGTTTTGTTTATAGAATCTTAAATTAAGTCTTTTTAAAATTATTTTGTAAAAGAAAATCCACTTTAACACAATTGATTTAATGGGTCAAGTGAGAGAATGTTAGAACCCATTTCGTGTGGCCCATCGACCTATACGGTTTTAGTAACTTTACTTACACTAGGATTCTATATATTAAAGAAGCCAATAATAAAAGTTGATTCCCAATATCATTAGAATAGAAATACACTATTTAATTTTTAGTAGGAAACTTTGATAGATATGAATCTTACTAAAAGATGATGTCTATGTCTTCTATCTTAATCTATTTAAGTGGATCGACAACCCATAATAGCAATAATAATGAGAGATGCACAAACATACACCTAAGGTTCTGAACGTAGTATCAATCACTAAAATTCTAACTGATCCAAATAGAGAGGAGAGAGATGGTGAGTTTGAAAATTGAAAAACTCGATTGGGGATTTGCATACTTTGATTCATTGGCATGTGGATTGCGAAAGGCATACCTCTAAAACAATCTTGGATCAATGATTTGAGTTATGACACAAAGTAAGCACCCCGAACTTTCATTCTTAACAACATGAATAGGTTCTTGAGATATATAAATGATTCTTGATCCATTAAGAATTATAGAATAATAGTTATGTGAATGAGATTTTATATGTTTAAAATCTAACATGTTCTACAAGACCCTTCTGTCCATGCAACTTTTCCCATATTAATATGAGTCGTGATAATCTAACTACACCATGTGGCATACTCAATCGACTACCTAATATGACAAGTTTGAAAATCGTAGATTTGTGCTCCTCGGGATACATATTTCCCTTGAGATACACCTTTTATGGGGAAGTGCAGTCATGTATCTACGGTTCCTGAACTTGTCACGTCAGGGTAGTCAATTGAGTTTGCCACGTGAGGTAGTCAGATTATCATGATTTTATTAATATACATGGTTAAAAATATTTTTTAACACATTGTTAGATTTTATCACTTTCGAAACAAGTTTGGTCCATATACCTTCCAACAAAAAAAAAAAAAAAAAAAGGGTTTTGTCCACAAGTGATCCAATATATTATCAAATCAAATTATATTCAAAACCCAATTGGTCTAGTCCAATCAAATCCTTGATATGGAGTGATTGGATAGGATTGATTGGGTTTTGGGATTGGATTGGAGATCCAATCCATTAACAACCCTTTTATTAAGTGAGTTTAACGGTAAATTAATCAGTTAATCCAAGGCATTATGTACCTAAATCTCATTTAAGTCTGTCGGATCATTGGTATTTTGGTATGGAATCAGCTACCATCACATAATTGCACACCTGCACGCAAGATGATCTTGGATAAAACACAAATCGCACATGTGGTGTGGGCCCTAATTTGATGTGGTGGTATAATATGCACGGGAGTTGAGTAGCTACGTAACAAAAGGGAGTACTAGATTGCGACGGTGCGGAAGGGCATCCACGCTCTTTCCACGACTTTAAGATTAAAATTAAATGGATAAATAGTGAGAGCCAATGAACCCAAAGTACGAAAAAAGAACGAATGAGACGTGCCACGTGTCGATTGGTGGGACATAGAGATGGAAGGAGAAAAGGAGGGTGGGCATCTACTCCAACGCCACAGAAAACCAGAAATCCGGATATATATAAATAAATATTATTTATTTATATTTAAAGAAAAACCAACACGATTTCTTCGCCACCACTCTCTCTCTCTCTCTATTTGTCTGTTAGTCTCGAAACATGGGAGAAGACGAGTGGACTCAAGCGGCCATGACGGATGATTCGATGGTGGTGGAGCTGCTGATGCGGCTCAACCAGTCGGAGCCGGTAAAGATGGAAGCGCGGCTCCAGTGGGGGGTACGTCAACCGCGGTCGAGACAAGTATTGCGGTGCAATATCGTTCAGGTGAAGAAGGAAGATGATTTGACACGAGCGAGTCCAACGACGCCGTTGTCGTGGAGTGGAGGAACCTCTGTGAGCGGCGGCGGCGGCGGAGAAGAGGAGTTGAGCCAACCGATTAAGCGACCGAACGGCATACGGAGATCTAAGGTTTCTTCTTCTCGCTGTTACTTTTTTTTTTTTTTTTCTTTTCCTGTTTGTTGGAGTTTCCAGTCACAGTGTCAAACTCTTTTGGTTGGACCAAAATACCCTTGTGGATGAACTTTATTACCCTGAGAGTCATTTGGAGTTTTCAAGTGGTTGGTTGGTTGGTGGTGTGCTTTATCGAACGACGGTTAGGGCTAGTGCTTGTTGTGGAGGCGACTCTTTTTTTTACCGAAATACCCCTCTTGAATACACGTATTTACCAGATTCCTTAAGCGGTTTTCCGATAATCTGTCATATTTCCTTTATAAAAAAAAAAACTAATTTTTCCATTTTTAAGTTGACGGAAATATCCTTCTACCTCAAAAAGGAAGGAACTTTCGCAAGGATGTGCCGTCGTGTCAATCTCAGGGGTTGTTTTGTCTTTTTCTTTCAAACAGATCTGGCATGGAAGCTGGTCAATTGGTCATCGGTCATTCGTCTTCTCTTTTTTTTTTTTTTTTTTCTCCTTTATAAATTTCCATGTCAAAGTTTCCGGTGTCACTATTTTTAATTTACGATAATGTCCTTGTGAACTAAAGAAATTATTCGGATCAGAAGATGAAAGGTCTCGTCACGTTTTTTCTCGACTATTTTTTCGGTCACCTGTCACTCTGGTTTGTTTCTTAGCTATGATCTTTAATCGAATTGACCATAATACCCTTGTCAATGTCGTAAAGTGTACTTTAAACAGGGCACACTTGTCAAACTTCCAATTGATTTTCTCATGGCTGGGAAAACTCGTAAAAGCGTCAAGTCATCAACTCATCATCATCATTAATTTTTTTTTTGGTTTAGGGTTGCGAGGTTTGAAATGACCAAAACACCCATCCAGTCTATGGAAACCCTAGATCATGAGGAGGGGTATTTTGGTCGATGAATATTTTCGGTTTGCTTTGTTGTCTTGGTGGCTTGATGTCGTATATGTGTGTGTGTGTGGTTTGGTGGTCCCCACCTATAAGACGGGTGTGGAGTGGCGTTTGGTCCGCTTTTTTGTTTGGTGGCAGTGGTGTTGTTGGTGGTGGGAAATTATTCCGTGCAGTTATGGTGTATTGATATTTAATGCACCGCAGCATCTGAACCTCTTATTTACTGTAGTTAGTTAACTAAATTACGGCACCATCATATACCACTAGTTTACGAAGGGTCACGTGCACCACGAGGTAATGCTTACTAAGACGTGAGAAACGTTATTTCTCACCTGACAATACAGGTGTCAATCCATAAAAGTCTCTAACAGTAAGAGTTTTGCTATTGGAACACCTCAATTTTTACTTATTACACCTTAATTTCTTAAATTATTTATCACACTCTAATTGAAGATTAAAACAAACCATTGAAATACTATAAAAGTTTGATTAAAATTATTATTTCAATCTTCCAATAATTCAATCATTGACTTGTGTGTTTTTTTCTTTTCTTTTTCTAAGTGGAGTGTAATAAGTAAAAGTTGGAGTACTAATAGCAGCTCTCAAAAATAAATAAAAGGGTCGGACGAAATGGTCCAGAAATTGGATTGGTGGGTCTCGTACGAATGAAGCTAGGGTGGGTAGGACGACATCTACCGTTAAACAAAGATGACAAAAGGCTTCAACTTTTGATGCTTGGAAAACTGTAAATCTGTGATTGACCATAGAGAAGAGAACAGCTAGCTATATATCAGCACGTCCAGGTGTTAAATTAGAGATGTCTCCAAGTACCATCTAATCAAATGCGATTAGGTGGAACCATGTCTCTTTGTGGGTCCCTTCAGTACGGTTATGTAAAAAAATAAAAGAGAAACATTTTCCTTACTAATTTTGAGTCTTACTAAGCGTCGTTTTGTTCAAATGAAATACTGCATTAACAATCCAATACCACAACACAGCCCTCTACATTTCATCGAAAAACTCAGTTTCAAGAAAGAAAAATTCTTTTCTACTTCGATCCAAAATTTAAAATAAAATTCAATGGAGAATATATATATATATATATATATATATATATATATATATATATATATATATATATATTTTTTTTTTTTTCAATTTCAAAGTTATAGAATTTGTCCTCTACAACCCCTGAAGCATGGGATCATGTTTTTTGAAGTTACACGGTGAGTCCTCCAAGGACCCCTAATAAGGTTGAAAATCCATACTAACGTAATAAGGCTAGTCGGACTCTAAAGATAATTTAAAAAAAATAAAAAATAAAAACTTTCAGTTTCTCCTTCAATTGTTATTCTTAAATTTCTGCAATTTAATGTAGTTTCTCTTTTTCTTTATGTTTTCTTCTTTCTTTTAACTTTCAACTCTTACTTTGGGTTACTTGAATTATTATATTTTATGCTCTATTTGGTCATGGTATTTTCAGGTAAATGGTACAAGTGAAACTACCAAAAGGAGGTCTAGAAAGAAGAAGGTAATAAGCTTATAAGAATGTAGGACCCATCATTTTGATGTTCCCTACTTATACCATTGAATGTTAATAGCCACTTGTTTTTTGATCTTTCAAAAGAATGTAATAGATTGAATGGTTATGATGGCATGGTCTCAAAACTTGGTTTGGCATCTCAACCGAGTTGTCTTGGACGAGATAATCCATTTAACTCGATTTACAATTATATATATACGAGTATTGATAATCTGACTTAGCCACGTGGCAACTCAATCGACTTATCTGACGTGATAGGCTCGAGAACTGTAGATGTGCTCTCCTCAAGATACAGAACTACGGTTCCCCATAAAAAGGTGCAGTTTTGTATCCCGAGGAGAGCATATCTACGGTTTCTGAGCTTGTTACGTTGGGTAAGTTGATTAGTATGCCAAGTGCCTTAGTAAGATTATCACGACTCTATATTTATATGAAAATAATTATAAATTTTTTTATTATAAAATGGGATAGATTAGAAGATGTTTAGTCATACAATCATATTTTATTTAGAAAATATGCATTTAAATTCTAAAAAAATAATTATTTTAGTTAAAATATACAAAACATTGGTTGACTTGGATGAGATTTTCAAAATATCGTCCGAGTCATCTTGTTTATCTCTTGAGATTCCGTACAATTGAGACACTGTGTCTATCTGTCTTGTTAATGGACGATACTGAGATGACTAAGATGAGTCATCTGAGTCTCAGACGAGATTTGAAACCATGATCCATCTGTTCCTGTTCATTACAGACCCATTGATTCGTGGGTCTTATGACATCTTCTATGAACATCACCTGGTGGGCCAATTTTAGAAGATCTATATGATTGGTTCCTTGGATTTTATTTTATCATTAAGAGTAGGATATGTTTGACAAAGGGAAATTTGTTACCTGTTTGGCAGACATTATCTGAACTTAAAGAAGAAGAGAATTTGCTCTTGAAGGATAGGATGCATTTGAACAAGGTAAGATTCTATTATATTGGTCACAATTCTTTTTTCTAGATTGAGATGGTTTGGAATCACTGAATTGGGGCTTCTATGCATTTGTTGATTAGGAATTAGCATCACTACGTATCGTGTGTGAGGAACAGAGGGCTAGAAACAAGAGCTTGAAGAGGATGAAGGTGATCACTTCTTTCTTTTTCTTTAATGTCTCGCATAGAGAGATAGCTATATATGACCATCAACTTTGGCATGAATGCAATATGTTAGACATGGTAACCCATGAAATAAGTTTAAGCATCCTTGCAGTTATTATTGTAGAAACATTTTTCGACTCTTAGATAACAATAGTAGATATACTGATGGTATATATAAGAATTAGAAATAAGAAAGTAATGTCAAAGTTTGGACAAATATTTAAAAGTCAAATAATTCTATATAAATATATGACGTAAGATTGAGTTATTTGTTGGTTGACAAATGTCCCCTATAATTTTTGGAAGAAAATATAATGCAATATTGTTGTGTACCTTTGTTTTCAAAATTTGGAAGAAATGCAAGAAGTCATACAAAAGATGTCCTTTTTGATGAATGAATGAATGAGCAAGAACATGATTTTTTTCTTCTTTAACTTCCAAATTTATCTAACTCCTGAATTACCTCATTCTTTTAAAAAATTCTATTGGGTTTTGTTGAATGACCTTATAAAAACCATTAGTATTTCTCTTTTCTTTTTTACATTTGGTAGGCAAGCAGAGTGGTTAGTAATTAAGTTAGGTGATTAGAACCTTGAAGGGCACAAGTGAACTCCTCCTGCATTAAACTGATAACTAGAAAATTACTTGAAATTTCAGGAAAACCATGAATGTCTTCTCCATGACATAGAGAGGCCGGGAATTGAATATAAGTAGTCTTAAAATATGCATAGATATTGATATTTTGGTTGATGTTCTGTACCACTAATTAAGTTAGTTAATTTAATGAGGAATTTTGTGTTGCAGTTCGATTTACAATCCCAATCAGCAAAGCAAAAAAGCACAATTGAATTGTCAAAGGAAGCATTCTGCGATCAATCTGATCGTACTTGTAAAATCTTGCCAATCAATCAATCAATTGACTTAGTATGCTTATCATCCTCACAGTCTCGTTCCTTTGAAGTAGAGAATAAGGACGACATTGCGACTCAAGAGAATTTCTTTGCACTACCTGATCTAAATTTGCCCTTGGAGGATGATTCCGGTTCCGAGATTTAATATGGAATGAGCTGAAAAGGATTGAATGCACGACTGATAACGGCTTCACCATGCAATAAAAAATCATTAAATATGGCTCTAATGGCTGAGTTGTCATGATTGTAGATACGTAGAACCCACGTGCGCGGTCGTAGGCGAAGGTAGAATAGCACAATCCACAGCTACGCTACTGGTTCTTGATAGGCAAGGAAAAGTCTGTTGTGAGTCATGATGAAGAAGGAAGGTATTGAGGATAATGTAGAGATCCTAACCACTATAAGATATATATATATATATATATTTTTTAAGGTATTATCTATATTTGTCTTAAATTCTTTGGGGCCAACCCTCATTACTTCATTAGTGGGTTGAAATCTACTGATAAAAGTGTAATTAATGATAGGTTATATGAGATAATTGGTACTTATATATTCCTGTTGGATAATCTAATCTGACAATTTTGTGATCTTGGCTGATTTTGTCTATTACTCCATTTTAATTTCATTGTTGATCCAGAAGTAAATAAATATATGGATTTGGTTTACAACTGATGTAATGTTGAAGATGGCCAGCTGTGGTGCAAGAATAATAAGCATTTTGTTTTGCATTGAAATAACTGAGAATTTAATAAAAAACATAGTTGGGTAATGGGCATCACTGTTTTAAAAACCATACAGATGATTAAACAAAAAATTTGCCCAATTGGATGGATTTTGTTTGATTTCATCAGGACCAGTTCCTTTCTTTTGTGTATTAAAAAAAATCAATCGATGGTTCAGATGGCTGAACCATAGGTTTATAAAATTGTCGGTTCGTGACCACTTAATGGTTCTTAATGAAATCAGACTTTTTTTATTTATTTGGGATAAATGCTGAAGTAACATTAAAATGTACATCGTAGGTGACATTTCTAACGTGGATGTGTGTCAGAATTATAGATGCTTTTCATCAAGATTACTATGTAATTTCAGAACCTTAGCAAACATCTTGATCTTTGTATAACTGTGCAATTTTTTTTTTCTTTACTCAGGCATTCTTCTTAGGACTAAATCTCACATATAACACCCATGCATTCGGTGCATTAATAAAAAGAGATTCTATTGCCACACCAACTTTTACTTTAAAAACACTAATTCTTTTTAAATTAAATCTTTGTTTACATATAGATTGGTGTGTAGTAAAAGGTGGTGTGTTAATAGAAGTTTTCTTAATAAAATTATTATGAGGTTTTGATTCCTAGATGAGATATATTTTCCTAACTTTAGACAACCCCAATTTGAACAAATAAGATCGAGAGCTTGATCGAATTTAGTGAGGAACGACGACTCGAGATAATTTTGATCAATTCAATAGGACCCACTTCAAGCATAATTAAGTGAATCATCAGACTTAATCAAAATATCAATTTTAGCCTACCCTTGATTACTAACAACCAAGCATAGGTATGCTTGACCGTTGGTCATCTAAAGGACAAGCCATTTATTGTAGTGACTTTTATTTGGTTATTGTATAGGCCATTTTTGCATTGATTTTCACTTACCTACATGCAGGTTTGTTTTGTTTTGACCTTCACTCACCTATAGTCAATTCAATTAGGTAGTTGCAAGCCCATGTGTGCACGAGATTTACTTAAGGAAATGACCCTCTAAACCCCTTCCTAAGTGTCTTATTGCTCAAGAAAATCCTCTACAATTCCTACAATACTCATGCATTAGCTTTCACCTAATTTCCCCACCAAGGTTTTTCTAGTAATCTATCCATTCTCCTAATCTTGACTCAAAGTCCTTCATAGTCCCACATGAGGTCAATTACCTCCCTAACCTCATCTTGTTGAGACTCAATTAGGGTGATTTATTCTTATGCTCTCTAACCTTGCTTATAATTCAAGAAATCTTTCATGCAATTCTTTGTAAATTGACCAAATTCAAGAGACCATAACCCTTTTGCCTAACCAAGAGAATTCTCTAAAATTTCTGTGCAAAGACCTATCCTCAAGTTGTTGGAGACTCTTTCAAGGTAAGTAACTAAAAAGTCAAAAAACCAAGCATCAAATTACATACCACTTGGCCTAATTCTCTAGAACTAGATCCAAAGTCAAATCTAAGGTCTTGGACAATTTTAGCCCTCCCCTAAAATTCTTTAGAATCTTGTTGTCTTTTACAATCCTATCCCTTAATCATCTTGATTGCTAAGATGCATAGGGATGTAAAAGACAATCAAAGGACAATGACATGGAGGGCGATTGAAGTCATTCTTTGTGATTTTCTTGGGAATATTGGTAACTCAAGGAATTTGGATAAATTTATCCTCAAGAGTCTCCCAAAAGCCTATAAATAGGATACCCATATAAGGCATTTGGGGGAGAACTCAAGGCATTCAAAACCTTTGTTAATTTTGCTTCTTAGAACCTTCCCACACCCGAAAATTCTGTCCAAATAACTACTCACCCCTCTTAGAAGGCCTTTTGAACAAAAAGAACAAAAAAGAATAAAGAAGAAAAGGGAACCAAGGTGGGAAGAGTTTTCTTTTTATTTGCACTTTTCTACACCAAACCCCCTTCTAATGTTCCCTTTTTCTTTGCTTTTTGGTTTACTTTAGTTTTAACAATGTAGCATTTACTTCTCTTTGTTCAAATGGCTTGGGTGGTAGAGAGTAATCCCTCCATGTGAGGTAATCTCCCCTATAAGTCCATAATAAGCTTTTTGTGAGCATTTAGATTTTAAGAATGTTATTTCAATTCCAAGCAAGTATACAATTCCTAGTTTAGTTCCTTTTTTTTTCTAATGGCTTAAGAGCAAGAGAGTAATCCCTCTTATGAGTTAATCTTCTCCTTATAGGTCCATTAATAAGTTCCATTGGGAACATTCATGCAGACAGAATAAGCATACCGTATTTTTCTTTTCTTTCAAAAAAGCTATGAACTAAGGTGTGGGTCTCTTTAAGATTCATATCTAACTCCCTAAACCAATAAAAATAGTCCCATATGAACACATCTTCATCACTAGTATATAAAAAAAAAACTTTAGACATTGGTTAAAAAACTGATGTCTCTGGCACTAATGTCTTTAGTCTAGGACTTTTAGACATTAATTTTTACCCGATGTCTAAAGTTGTTTTTTCCTAAGTTTTTCTGCATTGCATCTGAAATAGTCCCAACTAGAGCACAATTTATTCTTATATATATAAGGTGGCATTCGGCTCACAATTTGAGGTTCACAAAAAGCTGTTAAAACGTTTGTCCTTTGTGGCTTAGAAATTTTGGATTGAGTTGATTTTTTGTGAGGATGATTTCTATAGTGAGAAGATCATCATCACCAAAAATCAGTCGAATATGAAACTTCTAAGTCCATCAAAAGTGGTTTTAGAATTGTGAACCATCGATTGTTTACCAAAAATTTGTAAACCACTTTTGATGGACTTAGAAGTTTTAGATTCGGCTGATTTTTGGTGAGGATGATCTCCCCACCATAGACACCATCCTTACAAATAATCAACCCAATCCGAAACTTTTAAACCACATAAGACGAAACTATAAATTGATTTTCTTGTATATTTTTATTCATTATAATCGATCAAGGTATAAGATATTTTTATACTTCGCTTGAATTTAGATCGTCCAAGTAAAATTATATTGAAGATCAAGCTCAAAGGAGGTATCAAGAAGAGTGAAGGACAAATTCAAGATCAAGAAGACTGAATGTCAAGACCAAGTTCAACACTTGTAAAAAATGTATTGAGAAATTTAGGTTAGTGTGCTTGTGTTCTTAGTCAGTTGATTGAACCTGTAATTGATTTTCTTTCGTTTCTTTTCTCTTGGATGACCGAACATATTTGGTTGATTGAACCCGAAACTCGTGAGCCTAATTCTTGTCTATTTAGGACGACCGAACATATTTGATCGACCGAATCCGAAACTTGAGAATATCTTTATTTGTTCACTCAGACGAATCAAGATTGTTCGATCAACTGAACCCTAAAGTCTCAAAGCTCTTAAGTTTGGTCACTCAGTTGACCTAGACCTATTTGGTCTGTCGAGTGCTAAGAAGCAGTCTTGCGATCTCTTTAAATCTATTTCAAATAAATATATTTTTTGAGATAAATCTAATCTTTTAGTTTATTTAAACTTGTTGACTTCTTCAGAGTTTATCTTACTTTGTTAAGGTTTTTCATTCAAGCCATGTCCCTCATTCTCTTCTATAAATAGAAAAACCTCTCAGAGTTTCTCATCAAGCAAAAAACAAAAGTAAAATATTTTCAAATATGAGAGATAACCTCTAATTTTTTCATATTTTCTTTCTTTTTCTCTGATATTTTTCTTGGTAATATTATGAGTTAGAAAAAGAGAAAGTTATTTTATTAGTTATTTTCTAGTGAGATTTCTCATTGTGAAGTCATAGAACAGCTTGGGTGAAAGTTCCTAACATAGTATTATGGCGGTGTGCTTGTTTTTTTTGCGTAAGCGATTGTAATCTAAAAGCATTGAATAAAAATACATCAACTCAAGACTTTGAACTTTTCGAGAGTGGAGTAGGGACCGAGGTCACCGAACCACTATACATCTGTGCCTCTTGTATGGTTTGAATTTCTTTGAACTCTATTACTCTATGTTGTTTTTACAAATCTGATTGTTTAATATTATTATTGCTTAGTTAAAAATTTTAAATAAGTTTGATTTGACAGAATACCTATTCATCCCCCCTCTAGGTGTTTTTATTAGTAATTTCAATTGGCATCAGAACGAGGTTACACTTTCTTAAGGCTTAACATCCTTAGTGTGATTTTTGTATTATGAGTATGGTTATGAGAAGGAAAGGTGGCTCATTCTCTCGACCATCATATTTTGATGAAACTCACTATGCGTATTGGAAAGTACGTATGAGAATCTTTCTCAATGCACTTGATAAAAATGCTTGGAATGCGGTGGTGGAGGGATGGAGTGAATCTACAACACTTACTTTAGTCAATGATATTTCTATTCCTATTAAGAAAAGAAGACTTGAGTAGACTATTGATGAACGTGAAATGTTTAAGGCTAACTATAAGGATCTAAGTGCTTTACATTGTGTTTTATATCTTGATGAATTTAATCATATTGTTTCTTGTGAATTTGCTATATAAGTCTAGGATCTCTTAGAATTTACTCATGAAAAAACTTCTAATGTTAACTACAAAATTTGAAACCATGAAAATTGATGAAAATGAATCTTTTATGGATTTCTATACTACGCTAAATGAAATTATCGCTTCTATGTGGGGTTTAGGAGAATCGGTTCTTAATAATAAAATTGTTAGAAAAATATTTAGGTCACTTCCTGAACGTTTTTATCCTAAAATTACTGTAATAGAATAAAATAAGAATGATGATCAAATAAATATAAAAAAAATTGGTAGGATTTATGCAAACCTATGAATTAAATTATCATCCTACTAATAAGAAGAAAAATATTGCTTTTAAAACTTTAACAATTTATCTAAAGAACAAAATGATTTTGAAATTGAAAAAGATTTGAAAGAAGAAGTTATCTTAATGACTAAACAATTCAAAAAAATTTATAAAGTTAAAAAAATTTTAAGCAAAGAAAAGTCTTTACAAAATCTGCTTATAAAATTGAAAAGTTTAAGAAAAAGATAATAAAAAAGGAAAGACGAATAAAGTTATTCAATATTATGTTTGTAAAAGTTTTGGTCATATCTCTAATGAATGTGGTAATACTCGTAAAAAAAATAAAAACAAAGTTATGACAATCACTTGGGCTAATGATTCTGATAATTCATCTAATGAGTCTGAATATTCTAGTGAAAATGAAGAATGTAGTTCTTTAAGAGCCTTAATGATAATTGGTAATGATTCTGTTCAAAATTTAGTTGAAAAAGAAATAGAGGAAGAAGATGAAAACGTTGATTGCATTTTTGAAGCTTATGATTTGTTATATAAAGAAAGTATTAAGAAAGTTAAAATTGTAATTGAACTTAAATTAGATTTACAAAAATTAATGAATGAGAATTCAAAATTGTTAATTGAAAATTCTGACATTCAAAATTTGACCAAAGAGAATTTAAAGTTAAGATCCGATTGCAATAAACTTAGTGAAAAATTAAGACTTTGCGAGATTACTTTAAGAGAAGAAAACCAAGATCAATGAACTCTCAAAATGGAACCAAATTCTGAATGAAAAAAATTATCCAAGTTGAAACTAAAATTAAAAAACTTGAAGCTAATAAAGAAAAAGTTGGTAATTTTTCTTAAAGTTCTAAAATTCTTGATAAATTACTTAATATGAGAAAATCATTTAGAGATAAAAGTAATTTAGGATATTTTCAAGATAAATCTTTACGTTCAACATCCAAAATCATATTTGTCAAAGTAAAATCTCCACTAAGACAAATCAATTTTTATAAAAAATCATCTAATCATTCGCATCATGTAATGAGATCTAAAACTATTATTATTTGTAATTATTGTGGAATTACAGGTCATATGCAATTTGAGTGTAGAAAGAAAAGTAGTGATCTCGAATTCAAAGAGAAAAATTTCTAAAAAATAAAGAATTACTTCGAAAAATAGAAGAATTGAATAGAAAATCAAGATTAATTAAAGAAGAAATTCAAAGATTAAATCATACAAGAATATTGTCTCTTAGTAAATATGAACCATAATATGAATAAAATAATGATTAAAAAAGAGAATTTAAAATGTCTTGTTGTGTAAACTACATTTAAAACCTTTGAATCTTCAAAATGGTATATTGATAGTGGTTGCTCTAAACATACGACTGGTGATAAATCTCAATTTTGTGTTTGGAATGATTGTAATGATGGTAGTATAACTTTTAGTGATAGTAGTTGTACTAAAATTATTGGAAAAGAAACTATTCAAGGTCCAAATATGTTTAAAATTGATGATATGCTATGTGTTGATGGGCTAAAACATAATCTCTTAAATATTTATCAAATATGTAATAAAGATCATGTTGTTAAGTCTTTTAGCAATGTATGTGAAATTATAAATATTAATATTGGAATTGTTATTATGAAAGGACTTCAAACTATTGATAATTCTTATGTGACAGAAAATAGTTCTAATATTTGTTTAAATGTGAATAAAATTGAAAATGTTGAAATTTGACATAGAAGGTTTAGTCACATAAATCTCAAAGATCTGTTTAGACTTAACAATAAGGAATTGGTTAAAGGATTACCTAAGTTAAGAAAACCTCAAAAGTTAATTTGTAAGGCATGTCAAATAGCAAATTAGATCAGTTCATAAAAAGAATAAGTTCATTAGTACTTTTAGACCCTTAGAATTCATTTATATGGATTTTATTAGACCACCGATGGTAGTGTAGACACCCAAATTTGAAGGGACCCCCATTCGAAAGGACCCAAAAAAACAAATTTTCAACAAAATTTGTTAACGGGTGTCAAAGGCCCAAATCATTGAAAAGTGACATTTTGATCGAACCGAGATCCCTAAGACCCCCTAAGGGTTCAATGGTCCCACAAAAAAGAATTGGTGTACCCCCACCTACATCGGTCCGTTCCCGAAACAAAAAATGCCAAATTTTCAATAAAATTTACCAACAGGCCTCTATGGCCCAATGCATCAAAACATGACATTTTGATGAATTTGATGATTTCCAAAACTACTAAAAAGATGAATAAACTTCAAAAGAGACTTGGGATACCCCTACCTCCCCTACCTTTCATTGCTCCATTCTCAAGTTAAAAGTACCCCAAGCCTGCTCAAAAGCCCACAAACCCTCAACTCTCAAAAGTGCATTTTCTTACCTTACCCCCTAACTTAAATTTAGTCCCACATCACCTAGACCCTAAAACCTACCCACCCTAAAAAACCCATGCCAAAATGACCCTAACCAATTCCAAATAACTCAAAATCCTTCATAAAACCCAAGCCTAATACATTAAAGCCCACAAATTATTATCCATATATCAACATTCATACCCATAACCCATATCCGTAATCCACTATCCACATCAACCAATCATCATCTTGATCACCAAATATGACACATGTCATCACCCCCTCTCACCTCCCTCATCCAACTACCTACCCACATCACCTTTCTTTAACAATTTATCTACCTACACCACCTCTCTTTAACAATCTATCTACCCACATCACCTTTCTCCACAAATCACCTCAACCCATACCCTTCCCTAACCTACTCACCTCACCTTTCTCTAACACTACCAACCACTCACATCACAACCCATATCTCCTATACCTTAATCCATCACCTTTATCTAAACACTCTACCAACTCACATCACAACCCACATTTTTCCTTATCATTTCTTACAAAATTATTCTCACAAAACTAACCCACACCCCTCCTCTTCAATCAAACACCTACTCTCACCAATCAATTCATCTAATCACCTCACTCCCCAATCTCCTTTTAACACATGTCATCATTTTCTTAACCCTCCCCAAAATCCAACCAACCAACCCCTTACACAATCCATTCGCCTAACTTAAACACCTCACCTCTTCAACCAACCTAACACTCAATCAACAATCACTCCCTTACACTCCTATTCTCTTAAACCAAATACCCATCATCTTACTTCACTAAATACTCTACCCAAATGGATTGGATAAGATTTAAATCATATGGATCAAAATAATACTCATTTACCTTCATTACACAATTACCCTCCTCTCAACTCAAAATTTCATACCCTTCACCTTCAAAACATAAGTCATTATCTACTCTGCCAACACTTCACCCCATTATATCCCTAAAGTATCCTCCCAGCACCTATAAATACCCCCTCATCTCTTGAATCAAACCCCCCAAAATCTCACACAAAAAAGAGAGAAAAAAGAATCTACTCTCAACTCATCTTTATTCTCTACACTCTTCAACTTCACTCTCAACCTCCTCACATTACTGTAAGATGCATAATCATATTTTACTAAGGACTCAAATAAGAAGAATTTAAGAAGAAGAAAAAAGAGAAACAAGTTGAAGCTTTAAGGTGGGTCAAAGAAATACACTAATCCTCTCTTTCTACCCTCTCCATATCCCTCTTCTACTATCCCTCCTCCTCTCTTTAATTTTTATTTAGGAAGCTTCTAAGATGTAATGCTCCCCCTCCCCTATCTTTGGTAGATCGAACTTCGGTTCGATTGAAAGTATAGGGGTTGTAACCATTTTCAAAATAAAAATTAATTTTTAAACCTCTTAAATCGTTTTGAGGCAACTGATTTTTAGGTCTTTCTTAACTCATGAGAATGGATTCATAACCATCACCAACACTTTTCAAAAGCACATGTAGTTCACAAGGCTAAAGGTTTGTAAGGATCATCCCTTTCAATAGGATGATCCTATAATCGAGCCAAAAATAAACCCCTACTTAAAGTACAAGTTATCGACATGTGGTACTTTACTTTATTTTGTATTTTTAAGCAAAATGATCGAGTTGAGTTGAGGTTACCACCATTTGGTGGGGAGAAAATGGTGCCTAACACCTCCCCTTTTCTCCAATCAAATTGCTTACCCCAATCTCAAGATTGATTGGTACTTTATCCATCGAGAGTCAGTAAAACGTCAAAAATGACACTTTTGCTAAAATATACATCGGGTGACCATTCACACCCTCTTACAATATGAATAGTGATGACTCCAAACCTTAGTATATCTGGTACTCGTAATCGAGGGTCACGCATCTACAGCTGGCGACTCCACTAGGGACCAAGATTCTACCCTCGTGTCAACTCGACTGTTTAAAAAAAAATAATAATACAAAATATTTTATTTTGACTAGCTAACATCGTTTGTTTGTTGTTTGTGTTTTCTTTCTTTTTATTTAAATGTCATGTTGTAATATTTATTTATTCGTTACATACTTATAAGGGGGTCAATGAAAAAAAATGAATGAAAAGTATGCACAAAGCAATTGCGAGCATAGCCCATTACACAAGCCACCCCACCCTCAATATATCTAGCCCCGATGCTTTGTAGTTCTATCCTTAAGATCATTATTTCAAATGTCAGGGATGAACACATCAAATCCGATCACCAACCAATGACATGTGTACTTCAGTATGCATCAAGGTTTGAAGATCGGGTAACCGTAAAGTCACATATTAGCTGCATGCATGTGCCCAATTAGATGAGTTAGGACATGAGTTCTCAAGTTCACATCGATCCCTGAAACAAAGTTGTATTTGCTTAAGGTTATTGTCGGGCCTTGAAGCCCAAGTTATAAGCCCAAAGAGACACACTTAGATCATAGGTTGTTATTTTCGCTTTCTTTTCATCTTCCCTTAGGTAAAAATGGAGGAATACCCGTTGCATCATGTTAAAAAAAATAGTGAGGGATGAGAGAAAATAACAACTAAGTGAAGGATATTCACAACCTGGACCAAGGAATCAATTTCTGTGAAATTCCAGGAACTGGATTTCTTTCTGGTCCGTGCCCATAAACGAATAGACAAAAATGTGTCTCATCCGTTTTGGAAACACGGATAAAATAATGGACGTTTTAACCGTGTTCAAAACACAGATGAGACAGTGACAATTCCATCCGTGCTTCAAACAAGGACCAGTATGAATCTAGACCAACAGAATGAGCACAATCCATTTTTTGATGAAGTCCCCTTACCATCACTCAAGCATTAATGGCACCTTCAAGAAATATCCCAAAATTTTGAAAAAACTAAATGAATTTTGTTAATCAATGTTTTCAAAGAAAAAAAAAAGAGAACAAATTGCCAGTTGATGAGCCAAATCAAATCAAATTTAAGTCCTTAGGCCTCAAGCTGGCTAATGACACCTTGTGCAACCATGAGGGGTCATCCGACCAATCAAGTTGGCATCGAGATCTGAGGGCAAGTGGGGTCTAATACCCCAAGACTCCCGCCAATTATTTTAAAAAAAAATTAAATGTGTGGAATTTCTCAAATAAAACTGATTTTGTAACCCCACCCATATCTATTCAAACCGGGTTCATGACCTATATCACCGAGTCCACAACTCATATCCACTCAAATTGGGTCTACGACCCGTATCTACTCAAATCGGGTCTACAACCCATATCCACTCAAATCGGGTCTACGACCCGTATCCACTCGAACCAGGTCCACGACCCGTATCCACTCAAACTTGGTCCACGACCCATATCCATTTTGAACTGGGTTCACAATCCAATTTCAACCCGAACTAAGTCCATGAACCATATGTGATCCAATAAAGTCGACAATCGATCGATCAACTCAAATTAATTCAATCATTTCCAATAAAATACGTTTAAAAAATAATCACCAATTGCAATTCTTAATCAAAGTCGATGCCTACAAACGATCTTGTCTTGTTAATACGAGGGGAATAGACTATGTATATTTAAGAAAATAAGGTGATTTAAGAGTGTCCTGTGTGCCATCTCTTCCCTGGGGATCTGACTAGCTGATCTTGATTTCAGAGAACTGAATTGGGAGCTAACAAAAAATATATTTTTCCAACTCGATGTATTTTAGTAATCTACTTTTTCAAAATATTTTATCAACTCTGTGTTGATGCCAGCTCCGTGATGATATAATTCTCTTTTTTCAAAATTATTTACTAACTCTATTTCGATGCTAGCTCCATGCTGATGTAACTCTCTTTTTTTAAAAATATTTTATCGACTTCATGTCGATGCTAGCTTCGTGCTAATATAATTTTTTTTTCAAAATGTTATACCAACTCTGTGTCGATGCCAACTCTGTGTTAAAATAATTTCCTTTTCAAAATATTTTACTGACTCCGTGTCGATGTTAGCTCCGTGCTGATGAAATTTTCTTTTTAAAATGCTTTACCGATTCCGTATCGATACCAGCTCCGTGCTGATGTAATTCTTTTTTTTTAAATGTTATACCGACTCCGTATCGATGCCAGTTCCATACTGAAGTAATTTCTTTTACCAAATGTTTTACTAGTTCCGTGTCGATGCCAGCTCCGTGTTGATGAAATTTTTTTAAAAAAATATTTTACCGACTCTGTATCGATGCCAGCTCCTTGCTGAAATTCTTTTTTCAAAATGTTATGTCAAATCTGTGTTGATGCTAGCTCCGTGCTGATGTCGACTCCGTGTTGATGCAAGCTTCGTGCTGATGTCAACTCCGTGTTGATGCCAACTTCGTACTGATGCCAGCTCCGTGCTGATGTAATTATTTTTGAAAATACATAATCCAACTCCATGCTGATGCCAACTCTGTGTTGATGTCGGCTCTGCGTCAAGAAACTCATTTTTTTTAAAAACTCATTTACTTTATATTAAATAACCTTATTCAACTTAATAAAAATATCATGCATTTTCTTTTTATAAACAAGATAGTAACGCTTGGTCTTCTGTACTCACAGGTAGTCAAAAGAAAAAAACACAAATAGCCAGAGGTGCCTTCGTATTTTCTCAGATTTTCAACTGCTACCATGAGTACCTTCGAAGCACCACAACTTGAAACGGTCGAAACATTAGATATTGATGTGAGGATCACAGCCTTATTGAAAACTACTGAGAGGCAAGAAAAAATGTTGAGTACTGTGTTAACTGACGCCAACTTCATACAAGCCCAGACAATGCAAAATAATGCGTCAGAATCAAATCAAAATTTACCCGACCAACCCCTATAAGGGCCACAGACCACCATGCCACCCACAGTTCTAGAATACCAAGGGCTTCCGTTCTATATTTTACAAAATCGACCACCCCCTATGGTCATTCTTGATGACGAGTGTGAGTATAGGGCCACAAAGGCCAAAAGTACGACGGACGAAAAGATGGCACAACAAATCGAGTCTCTTTAGGAGGAAATAAGAAGAATGAAAGGCTTCAACACCATGAATGGAACTTGGTTTAAGGACCTCTGTTTTTATCCTAATGCACAATTGCTGGCCAAGTTTAAATATTCAAAATTTGAAAAATACAATGGAGTGGGGTATCCTCTATCACACCTTAAGTTATATTGTGGGGTCAATGTGTCAGTACGGTGAAGATGACAGATTACTAGTGCAGTTGTTTTAGAGAAGTCTGACGGGCCTCAAATGGTTATCGGGATTGGACCATACGCTTATCAAGAATTGGCAGGACTTGGCTGAATGTTCTGGCACAATTATCGGGTCAATACAGATGTGGGTCTGGACTGGAATGACATGGCCAAGATGACACGAAAGTAGAAAGAAACGATGAAAGAGTACGCCTAGAGGTGGTAGGAATCTGCTTCACAAGTAAGGCCTACGATGACTGAGTAAGAGATGAACACCATATTTATCTCAACACTAGGGCATGCTATCTATACTCATCTGGTGAGGCATACTATGGGCACCTTTTCGAATCTAGTACAAGTGGCATATCGAGTCGAAGAAGGGATCCGAACCGGTTTGATATTTAACTTCACAAGCCTAGGGGCACTAGCAGGAATACCTCCACAGAGAAAATCGGTGCCTGTGACAAAAAAGAGAAAAGAAACATAGGTTAACAATGTACAACCAAACCGACCCCTCTTTATCCTTGCACCAACATTGAGACCACAAGCTTTGTCAACCTCTTGGCCTCCGATGCCTTCCCCAATTTGGACCCCCGCACCTTAAACCATTTCGAACAAACCATCCACCAGTCGCACAACATACACCATAGTACGGGCAGGGTCAACAAGTACAGCTTAACAGAGTTAACAGGGTATTTACTAGATTGCCAATGGCATTATCAGAATTATTCCCGATCTTGTTCAAGGGAGAGTATCTTGCTAAAAGGTTACCAAATTCAAAAGCTGAGAAAGGACCAGGGTACAATCCTAATTTGTTTTGTGAATTCCATATGGGTGCTCCAGGGAACTCTACAGATCAGTGTTGGCAACTCAAGCACTAGGTACATAATTTGATAGACAAGAAGGTACTCATACTGGATGAACCAACGAATCCCACTCAGCAGAAAAACATCAATCAAAATCCTCTAACTACCCATAATGGAGGGGAAAATGGACGTGTAGTAAATGTTATTTTCAAAGAACTGGATTTTACTCTGTCAGCCTTGATAGCTCCTATCGGATCAAAAATTAGGATCCACCTAACAAAGAAGCCAAAAATACCAATAGTTACAACAGTTAGCGCCATCGACCAGTACATGATAAACTTACCTCAAAATCCTTGACTACCACCCAGATTTGCTGACCTCACCATCCATCCCACTTATCAAAATACTACTACCCGACCACCTCTCATTATACCCTATACATCACTAAGTCCCTCGAATATGACTTGACCCCCCTTCATAAACGTTACACTTCATCCTCACGACCACCACTAGTCATTCCTTACACTCTATCAACTTCTCAAGTAGCTCCTCCCATCACCACGATATCCAAATCACAATCACCATCTCTCATTCTCAATGTAAAACCCGATCTATCCCCGATAACCATACGCTCACCAAAACCATTTCCATATAACTCTATCCAAGTAGTCTCCTAGAGCTACGAGACAACTATCACCACATCAGTAGGGGTCGAGATGATGGAAAAAGCGATGGTGACTGACATTGGCCACATGAAAAAAGTAGAGAGGTGTCAGAGGATACCAGTAAAAGGGATAAGAATAAAAAAGAAGAAAAAAATGAAAGGGTCAGTGGATGAAGAGAAAACGAAAGCAAAATAAAATGACAAGATGGACGAGGGGGACAAGAAAGAGGAAAATATGTCCGATAAGAAGGCAGTAGACTTCGTTAAACTCATTTACAAGAGTGAACATAATATATTGGACCAACTGAACAAATAGTCAGCTCAGATAAGCATTTTGGGTCTCCTATAAAAATCAGAGGAACACCAAGAAGTACTGTTGAGAGTCTTGGGAAAGTCGCATGTACCTAGAACCACCTCACCAACATAGTTGGAATAGACAGTAGGTTAGATCATAGCCCCCGACCCTATTATCTTCATAGAGAGTGAATTCATACCAGAGGGGCGAGGGCACGTCGAGCCATTGAATATCATGGTCATGTGCAAGGGCATGATCGTTGTTCGGGTATTAATTGATAATGTCTCAGCTCTCAAAATTTGTCCTCTCGAAATCTTTCGAAAACTCAACGTTGACTGATCGCATGTTAAACCCAACAATAAAGTTGTCCAAGATTTTGATAGTTCAAGAAAGGATTATTTGGGAGAGGTAGATTTATCAATCCCTATAGGAACCTGCACCTTTGAGGTAACATTTGAGGTCATGAAAATATTGACAACCTTTAACTTACTGCTGGACAAGCCATGTATCTACATTGTTGGGGGCACTGCCATCTTCTTTGCACCAAAGAGTCAAGTTTATCATAGGGCAGAGAATGATATATGTTGGGAGAGCTCCGGACGTTCCTTTCATAGACATAAAAATGACAAAGGACAAAGTATTATACCACTCCTATAAATTTGCTATTGTTAATCATGTCGAGAAAGGGAAAGAGAAAGTAAAAATAGAATTATCAAGGACGAATCTAATGATTGGCTGGGTCTTGAAGAAAGTAGGTTACCGACTTAGACAAAGGCTAGGGCCAAGAGGAAAAGGGAAAATTACGCTAGTCGAAGCAAAGAAACACACTCCTTATTTCGGTTTGGGGTTCAAACCGACGAAATAGGATATATCAGATATGAATGACAAAAAAAGAGAACTTTGACTAGCAAGAAAGTAAAATCGTGAATCAAACGTTTAGAATCTGGACAAGGTTCTTTACATCAGTATCAGCTTCCCGAAATCACAAGTCAAACCCGATAGTCTATCAGAACCACTACCAACAAGGCCAGCTAGAAAGTCGAGATCAGTAAGTTTCGAACCCCAGCACATTCAAGAAGACTCAGTTGTCGAGTCCCAATCCTCCCTCATGGAAGGCATTGATGCCTTATTCAATGGGGATTCCAACGAAAGTCTATAAGAAACAACGGGAGAACCTGCAATCACCGAATCCACTGTAAACAAAGAAAATGAATCACTTTTCCCCATTGACATCGATTGGGCATCAGTCATCATCCCATCAAGGTTGGGTGGGACTATGCCCAACTCTGACAACATTCAACCAGAAATCATGGTCATCTCCAAACCACCAAAAGAATCACTTTCCTCCCTTATCCGCCCCATCAAAAAAGGGGAAGTCTTTAATAACTGGAAGGAATTCCCATTGACCCTTGAGGATACTGAGGCCTAAAAAAATACCGTTAGACAAATTTAATTTGTTCGAGGATCATAACAAGCCCCTGTCCTCAGGGAAAGACTATTTTGAGGCTTCCCTATCTTTACTAATAAATTAACATGATTGTTCTTCTTATTTCAAATATCCAAAAAATAACAAAAAAAAAATAATTCTCAAAAATCAAAAACATCTCAAAAGATAAAAAAATAAAAAAAATTCAAAACTGCAAAAAAATAGATATTTTTCAAAAATAAAAAAAAGAGTTTTCAAGAGATCTGTCTCAATTAAATGAGTACCCAGATAGAACAGAATTTGAAAGGAAAGAGTATGATTTCAATCTTGAACTCGACTTTGACCTCGTGGGGATCAAAGAAGAGTCTGAGGACGAAATGGAGTACCCACCTAAAGAAATCAAAGACTTAGTAGAACATCACAAAAATGTGTTCAACCAAACATTGAGGATACAGATTCAATCAATCTTAATACCGAAGAGGACCCACGAATCGTCAAGATCAGAGCCTTATTGACACAGCAACAAAAATAAGAAATCATCAAGTTTTTATAGAACTATCAAGACGTATTTGCATGATCATACAGATGCCTGTGTTAGATACTGATCTTGTTGTCCACAAACTGCCAATCGCTCTTGGGAGCAAGTCGATCAAGCAAAAATTGATAAGACTAAAGCCAAAATAGACCCTCAAGGTCAAGGATAAAGTCATGAAGCAGTTTGAAGTAGGATTTCTTGCAGTCTCTACGTACCTCGAGTGGCTAGCTAACATCGTCCTAGTACCCAAGAAAGAAGGAAAGGTACGCATGTGTGTTGATTATCGGGACCTGAACAAAACTAGTCCGAAGGATGATTTTCTGCTATCACACATCGACACTCTAGTTCATAGTACAATAGGGCATGACATGTTCTCATTTATGGACTATTTCTCAAGCTATAACCATATAAAAATGGCAGAAGAATACCAGAAAAAAATCGCATTCATCACACCATGGGGCACTTTTATTACAAAATCATGTCATTCGGGTTAAAGAATGTAGGGGCAACTTATCAATGGGCAATGATTGCATTATTCTACGATATGATTCATAAAGAAATGGAGGTCCACGTAGACGACATGATCGCTAAGTCTAGCATAGAAGAAAATCATCTGGTAAATCTTAAGAAGTTATTCGACAGGCTAAAAAAGTATAGCTTAAGGCTCAATCCAGAAAAATGTGTATTAGAGGCAACATCGGGCAAGCTACTAGGATTTATGGTCAACAGAAGAGGTATTGAGATAGATCCGGCAAAAACCAAATATATCCTCGAGATGAAAGCACCTGTTTCAGAGAGAAATGTTCAGGCTTTTCTGTGAAGAATACAGTATATTAACCGGTTCATTGCTCAACTCACGCCTATCTGTGAGCCAGTCTTCAAGCTACTCAGAAAGGATACGCTAAAGAAGTGGAACCAAGACTGTTAAGAAGCTTTCGAAAAGATCAATCAATATTTGCTCAATCTATCAGTCTTAATCCCTTCTACTCCAGGGTGACCTCTGTTGATGTATATCTCAGTACAAGAAATGTCAATGGGATGTGTGTTAAGGTAACATGATGAATTAGGGCGAAAAGAGCAAGTCATCTACTATCTCAACAAGAAATTTACCGAGTACAAAGTAAAATATTCAACGCTTGAGAAAACTTGCTGTATACTAGTTTAGGCATCTCAAAGGTTACGTCACTATTTGCTTAGTTACTCGACTATGCTTATTGCCAGAATGGACCCTCTGAAGTACTTTTTCGAGAAATCAATGCTAACAGGTCACATAGTGAAATAACAATTACTGTTATTTGAGTTTGATATCGCCTATGTTACTCAAAAGGCCATCAAAGGGCAAGCCATTGCAAACCATTTAGCCGAGCACCCATTGCCTGATTACGAGCCATTAAAGACAAATTTTCCCAATGAAACCATATTACTCATTAAGATTGAGGACGATTACGAAGGACCAGACCGGAAGATGTACTTTGACGGAGTAGCAAATAAAAAAGGGAATGGAATAGGGGCAGTTTTGATCAAATCAAATGGATCCCATGTGCCAATTGCCATAAGATTGAAGTTTCAATAATCTAATAATGAGGCAGACTACGAAGCACTAGATCTCAAGGTAGATGAAATCGATGTGTTCAGAGATTCAAGCTTAGTAGTCTATTAGACGATTGGAGAATAGAAGACCCAAGAGCAGAGATTGATCCCTTACCATGAGTCTATCGAAGAAGTAAGCTCAAGATTCGATAGGATTTCATTTATATACATGCCGATAGCTAAGAATCAATTCGCAGATGCATTAGTTACGCTTGCTTCTATGATTAGTATTTCAAAAGATCTAGTCATCGACCCTATTAAAATCAAAATTCAAGATGAGCTAACTTATTGTCAACTCATCGAAGTAGAAGAACCTGAAGAAAAGCCATTGTACTCGGACATCAAGGTATATTTTGAAGATCGAACCCGTCCATCAGATGCAATGCCAATTGATTTAAGGACCATTCAAAATTTGGCAGGCCAATTCTTCTTAAGCAACGGGGTTCTATATAAGAAATCACATCATGAAATCTTGCTTCGATACGTGGCAGAAGTAGAAGCAAAACTATTGATAGAGATTGTACATGACGGAGTCTGCGAACCCCACATGAATGGTCATATGCTAGTTAAGAAGATTATGCGGATAGGGTACTACTAGCAACAATAGAGAATAATTGCTATCAACATGTTTGCAAATGCTACCTATGTCAGATTTATGCCAATAAGATCAACGCTCCACCTTCAGAACTGCATAATATGACCACTCCTTGGTCCTTTTCTCTTTGGGGCATGGACGTCATTGGACAGATCTTGCTCAAAGCTGCAAACGGGCATCGCTTCATCTTAGTTGTTATCGACTACTTCACTAAATGGGTAGAAGCTGCATCTTTCGCCAACGTCACCAAAAGCATTAGCCTGAAGTTTGTCAAGAACAATATCATCTGCTGGTATGGGCTTCTCAGCAGATTAGTAATTGACAATGCAAAAAACTTCAAAAATAAGGATATGATCAAGATGTGCGAGGACTTTCAAATCACTCAGCACAACTTGGTACCTTACAGACCCAAGATGAATAGAGTTGTTGAAGTAGCCAATAAAAATATCAAGAAAATTATCGAAAAGATAGCAGTTACTTACAAAGATTGACACGATATGTTGTCTTTTACACTTCACGCCTATCGAACCTCATTCAGAACTTCAATTGGGGTAACGCCATACTCATTAATATACGGAATGAAAGTATTCTTGCCTGTAAAAGTTGAGATCTCCTCCCTCCGAATCTTGAAAGAAATAGAGTTGGATGAAATGAAATGGGTTCAAACTCAGTTCGATCAACTGAATCTGATAGAGGAGAAGTACATTGCAGCCATTTTCCATGGATAGATCTATCAGCGACGAATAGCTCGTGCCTACAACAGAAAGGTCAAACCTAAAGATTTTTTACTAAGAGACATTATTTTGAAAAAAAATCCTACCAATCCAAGAAGATGCCAGAGAAAAATTTAGACCAAACTACGAGGGACTATTCATTGTGCAGAAGGTAAAGACAAGAGGATCTCTGATCCTTACAAAAATTGATGGACAAGTCTTCCCTCAATCGATTAATGTTGATATTGTCAAGAAATACTACGCCTAAAAACTAATCCTAAGATAATGAAAGGCTATCTTTACTATCTTAAATTAACTATCAACCCTAGTCAATCCTTTTAAGCTATTACGTTCATTTCTTAAACTAAGACTGGGGTAAGTCAACAATTACAAAACGAAACGAAAAGAAAAGAAAAGAAAATCAAGAAAAAGTATCAAAATATTCCTAGCCCGCATGAGAATAAACTGTGAATGACTAAAAATATAAAAAAATAAAAAAAGTCAAAAAACTCGAATACTTGATCTTGGCTCGACCCAAATCTCCAGCCTAAACAAATTCAAATGACGTTGGGAGGAGACATAAATCACCTTTTCAAAACAAAAATAGACGAACCCCATGTCTAGCCCACTTTAGATAAACTAAGACCCCTAACTTTAACATTTTTTATCCTAATACTACCATTGGCTTAAGCCAACGTTTCGTCATACTAAAAGTCCTTTTCTGATAAGGGAATGTTTTAGGACAACACAATGACAACACCAATGACCTTGCAACTTGGTCCGAACCTCAAAGTCTTGTTAGTCGTTGGAAGACTCGAGAAAGGAATCCAAGTCGGATATTCGAAAAAAAAGTGTCTTGAAGCGTAGTGTAGTTGATCTTACCGCTCAGCTTGAGTTACCGAATCACGAGAAGTCGTCAGTAAACTCGAGAGGAGAATCTAGATCGATTACTCAAGAAAAAGTACTACTATAAGAGTAGAGTTGCTGATCTCGCTGGTCAACTTGAGTCACCAAGCCACAAAGACCTAGAAACTCCGAGCCAGAATTGTAATGTAAAATCCAAAAAAATACAAGCATAGTTTGAAAGAGCATGGTGAAAACTTGATAGGACACTATCAAGCAAAAAAAGAATCAGACTTTGGTAAGATCAAAGCCACTAAGATAATGAAAATCCCAAAAAGAGCGTCGATAAGCAAAAATGTAGAAACCAGGTCAGGTGAAAACTATAACTAGCGCTAGGGACAATAAGGACAAAAAAAGATAACTCCTGGCCCGCAAGAGTATAAGCTATGAACGGCAAAATCTTTCTTACAATCCCTTAGCCCGGACAGATAACAGTCCTTTGATACCAGGGCATTGGGGATGACTCTAAAGGAATCGAAAAAGTAATTGACACTTATATCCTCTGTAATTGGCAAAAACACAGAGATCATCACAACCAAAGATTTTACAAAATTTAAACTTATCATACTCATTTGACAAAGACATTTCACAAAATTTCAAAAGAAAAACTACTATTTTGGCCAATAACGATAAATTTAGGACTTATTCAAAACTTTGTATTTTCAAGAACGATAAATCTACCTAAGGCTAAGTAAGTACAAAATCTATTTTCTTTGTATTAAATCTTTCAATATTCAGATAATGATAAGAAAATACAAAAAAATGGGAATACAAGACACAACCTGTCAAACATCATAGTAAGAAATAAAAAAGGAGTCAAGACGTTCCTTCAAAGTACGGATTCAGGCAACCTGGCTAATCATCACTCTTTCTACATCCGAAGCGTCACAACTCATCAAATATGTTGCAAAATCATCAAAATGAAGACTCTCGTCAAGCCTATTTCTCAACTCAACAACTTCGGCTCGAAGCCTAGCCATTTCACTACTATCACAGACCCCGATCGTGCAAGTTCGGATGTCAGTCGAGCAATTTCCTTCTATATTTTCTTCTCGAACTTGAGCCAACTAACCTGAATTTGACGATGATCAGGACGTGCTCAGAGCACTATCGACACAGACTGCCTCCAAGAGATAAGTTCTCGAATCCAATGCAAGTACGACGGGAACAAATGTGCTGCAAAGATGGATCGACTCAAAACTTCAACTCAACTCCAGTCTTTCACGAGTCGACTTAGAAGTACGGTTAATAAAGGACCAACTAGCTCGTCAAAATTCTCAAGGATGAGCACACCCTGATCATAACCAAATTGTCAAAGAACTCGGAGGGATACATAGTGAGTCGTCCCATGGAGACCAATCAAGACGTGGAAACTGACCCCGTCAAAAGCAATCATAGGAGACCCCCGAGGTTGGAATGCACCAACCGATCTCACTTCCTCTTCATCAAGATTGCAAATAAAGGCATACTATTCCTCTTTACCACCCGAGACCAAGGAAGCAACTCGCCTTGACATCATGAGCATGATATCAGAATTAACACAAAATTGATGGTTAACCTCTTCGGTTGAAGCCATGTGGTTCATAAACTAAAGCTACAAGAACATGAGCATTCTAAACTTTTGAAAGCTAAAAGACTTAAGTTGTAAATTTATACTAAGTTTGAAATTTACCTTCAGGAGTGGAGTGCATCCATGAAAAATTCGATCATGACTGGACTTACAAGCTGTGAGAGATTGGAATATCTCACTCAAAAGCATAGGGGCTAACCGGTGTCCCTCTCAGACTTGCTGAATCACGTGAATAAGGGAAATGTCCATAATGTCCCCACCACCCGAAAATAAGAGTTGACTCACCACCATCAAAGTGAGGGCATTAAAATTAACCAACAGCCTGAGGGATTTGTAAGACGCTCGACCAAGAAAAACCTTGACATCATCTTCAAAATCAATCCACCATCCGAGATCTTCAAAAACTTATGGTTTATCCCTAACAAGTTGGAAGCTTCACCTCGATAACCATCCCGTAAGGGCGGAATGACAACCATACTCGACATCTCGAGACCCAACAACACTTTAAACTCCTTGATAGTGGGAGTCATTTCATGCTCTCCAAATCAAAAGAGGTTGAGTTCGGGAATCCAACACCCCAACATAACCTCAATCAAGCTCCATTACAATGGGACCTTCAGAAAAGAGAGTATGAACTTGTAAACACCCCATTTTTTGCATTCACCTGATTAATCAACTCGTTAATCCAATTGCAACGGTTTCCAATGATAGATGTTTATTCAAATACTTTATTTTATTACCACATATGTTTCAAAAATCTGGATGAGGTATCTCGAACTGACAAAATTGTAGAAATCACGTTACGCTAGGAAAATATGACCTTAGAAACATAGAAATCATCATCTTGCATACAAAAAGAAGCTTTACGATAAAAATCACTAAAAAATGATCAAATTATCAAAATACCCCTAACATCAAAATAATCTTAGAGTTTACGTAACGCTTAGGAAAACCCATTCAAACACATAAAATAACAAATCGAAACCAAATAAATTATTTCACCAATTTTCATAGAATTCGACAAAATTATAAAAATACCCCTCATAAAGTTCACGACCATTCCACACAAAAAATTTCATAAATGACACAAACCAATATTTTCATTGAATTCCTTACGAAAAACCGATTCCAAAATATCCTAGAACATTGAAAAACGACTTAAAATGCAAAAAGTCCTCTTCGAGGGTAAAATGATAATTTTACAATTTTAATAATTAAAAATTATAAAATTATAAAATTAATAAATAAAATATTAAATAATGTAAAGTGAAACATTAATAAAATTAATTTAAAAATTTTAATCAAAAAATTGATCAATTAGGCTTTCTGGCAAAATTGTTGATAGTTGTCGAGATATTTATTAAAAGACACCGCCATCTGGGGGCCCAAAGAATTAAAGATATAATAGAGAGGGGTTCTCCAAAAAATTAAAGTCAATCAAGTAAGACTAAATTTAAGATATTATAGTCAATCAAGTAAGACTAAAGTCAAAATTAAAGTCAATCAAGTAAGACTAAAGTCAAGATATTAAAAATCAACCAAGTAATCTTAAAGTCAATCAAATAAGATCAAAAGTCAAAATCCTAATAGAGTTCTAATTAAATAATAATTCTATTTAACAATCTTAATTAAATAATAACTCTATTTAATAGAATTATAACTAAAATATAACTCTACCTAAAATAATTCTAATTAAAATATAACTCTAACTAAAAGAATTATAATTAAACACTGATTCTATCTAAACAAACACTTAAAAAAATCTATAAATAGGAGCCTCCACACCCTATTTTCGTATCCAAAAATAAATCATAAAAAAAGTAGGTCAAAAAACTTCCCTAGCCTCCCATAAATCCTAATTTTAAAGTCCTAATTCCTTACCTAACACCCATACCTCAACTTTAGCTCGAAAAATACCTAGAAGTCCTTTAAAAACACCTAGAAATCTATAAATAAATTCAAAGAATTCAAATCTTAGAAAAAGATACCTTATCTCGGAGATCAAAAATCATATTCGGGGATAGAACGAAGTGAGGAGTACTGTACAAGGAGTTATTTTATCAAATCTGAGGGAACAAGACCGTTGTCTTTAGAAAGGTATCTATTTCTTATTATTTTTTTTATTACTTAGGTCTTTTAGCAATGTAGTTTATTTGAAAATTAGTAGAGACCGACGTTTGCAGGGCGGGATTGGTGCCTAACACCTTCCAACCTCGTAATATGATCTCCGGACTCAATATATTTTAGTAGATTAGTTGATTTATCCATTTCGAGTCAATGATCGATTCCTAAATCGTAATAACTAGGTGGCTACTCCCAAACCTCAAAGGTCAAAAACGGATCCGCGCACCCCGCCGATCGAGGGGGTTTTTAGTGGCGACTCCACTGGGGATTATTGAAGATCAAACTTGAAAAAATCCCAATTTTTTGCGCATTGCCAAATCGACCTGGTTTTTTTATATTTTTAATTTATTCTATTTATTTATTGGGTTTTTTTTAATTTTTATCTATTTTTTATTATTTTAGCTTAATTGTAGATCATTTGTTTCGATTTTGGGTATGTTTCTTTTATGGTCCAATCAAGGGTCAACTTTGATGACTCAAAACAATTCAAGTTTAAAAAAAAAAAATAATAATGGAATGAGGATATAATGGTGATCCCTTCTCAATTCATTGATGATTTTTTCCAAAGTTAAATAAAAAATTGGGTGTACGAGTTTGTTTTAGGCAGCAAAATAAGTGTTTGCAATTAATAAAAAAAAAAGAAAAAAAAAACAAGTTTTTTTTCTCAAAGAAAGCTACTGTGTGTGGCGAAGGAGCTTATAAAAAAAGAGAAAGCGTTGTTTTTTTTATCTATTTTATTCTATGTAAAAAAAAACAACAATAAAAAAAAAACTGAGTCTGGCTTGAAGAAACTCGATAAGCAGCTCCTGACTAAGAGTTACATCAATGGGTATCGAACTTCAAAAGATGATATTACCGTCCATGCCACCGTTGCAACTGCCCCATCACCTGAATATGTGAATATATCTAAGTGACATAATCACATTAATGCACTTTTAAGGATTGTGGGTGTTCGTGGAGAAGGTAATAGGTGTCACTATGGAGGGATTTGCCTTTGCTGCTGAAGATGCCGTGGCAACTTCTGTTGTAGCTGATACAAAGGTTGCAATTGATGACAATGATGATAAGACAGGGGAGGTTTAATTGCTGAAAAGAAGATTGAAGGAAATTGATGGAAATAGAGAAGCAAGAAGAGGAACCATGGCAGAGATCTCATTGATGAAGCATATAAAGAATACTGATGTAGACAGAGACAAAATCATGGCAAATTCTCATAAAGGTTCAATCGAAGCATGGATCATTGTTGCTGTAAGATGACACGTTCATGAGTTTAATCTTGAAATCTTTGCTCTGCAACCTATTAAAGTTCCTAGCATTCTATTTATTTCAGCCATAAAACATTTAAGTTTAAATCAAATCTAAAGAGTTTTTTTTCCAATCTATTTCTACTGTCAGCTTTGAAGGTTCTATGATTCCAATGGATTTTAAGTTGGGTTGCATCGATTTCCATGCAGTCGCTCAGGTTGTTGGTGTCTTGAAAGAAGAATGTAATGATGTAGAGTTGGTTAGAGTTACCTTGGTAACTCTTGTGAATGTCTCGTCACCCATTGATGCTGCACGAGGACCAAAGAATGAACTCCAACCAACTTTAATGAACTCTGATATACTTTTTCGAGAAGTAGAAAACGTTTCTCTTCTTTTAAGTTTGTTGGCAGAGGAAGACTTTTATACCATATACTTCAACTTTGGACATCCCTTCATACACATTCCCCAAATAGGTTATAGGAAGCAATTCTTACCATGCTTCATAGAATAACTTGTCTTATGGATATACTGATGGATCGTGAGGTGAGACCTTGTTACTTTTTACGTATTTGACTCGTGAAACGTAGGAAATTCAAAAAATTGGGGTCTTTGACGATGCATTGGACAAGACCTTTCGCATTATTAAGGAGGAAAGATGGTTTGGAGTTGGTGTAGTTGTGCATGATTATCTTGAATTGCTGAACAATCTGCTTCATAAAAGTGCATCCAATCAGATACTATTGAAGGAAACTACGGGTTTGGAGCCTTTAATATCAATTTTGAATCTCAGAGGTAGCACCTACAATTTCACCCAAATGAGTGAATTTTGAAATAAAAATTTCCAACATATATATATACTTCATAAATTTTGATTCTAAGTTTGGGACTTTGATGGAATTTCTCAGCCACCCATTTTTAAAACCTTGGATCATAACTTTTTTTTTTTTTAAAACAAGAATTTCATCATTCCTCATCTCAACAATTCAATATTCTATCCTCAATTCCATATCCTTTGAAAATCTTGATTAATTTAGGGTCATCCAAAGCGATCCTCGATTGGACCATAATAATAAAAAAAAAGTCTTTGTTCTAGTTCATTTTTTTTAATAAAAAAGTTAGGGTATTTTTTTTAGGTGAGTCAACTCAGTTGAACTCATCTGATATCACGTGAGGAACTAGTTTTGTGCTATTTATTTTAATTCTCTTTGTATGATTTTACCATAATGTGTTGCCATGATACTCAATTTTGAACATAATGAGTCGAATCAACTCATTTGAATTTATTGGTTTCATGCATTTTGTTGCTTGTTCTTATACATTCCCTTGATATGTCATGATGATATTGTTTTCATATTATATGAGGATTGAATGCTATAAGATGAGTTAACTCGATGAGTTCATGTTTGAATAGGTTATATGCTAGATTAGGGTGCATGATTTCCCTTTGATACCCTATTGATATGATGATACCCTTTTGAAATCTTGATTGGTTTTAATTAATTGATTGGTCTTGATAGATTGGTTGATTTTAATTCCTCTTGATTTGCATGCCATGACTTTGATCTTGATAATCTTTTGATGATTGTATTCACTATGATTGTGGCCTAGTAATGATCTGATCTGGTCCACAGGCTCATTTATTTGCAAAAGGTTCCGGGCACACCCCACATCACAATCATGTTTACTATTTTGCATGCTTGCATGTCTCAATATAGTCAACGTGGCACTAGTATGTGACCCAATCTCTTCGAAGATGCGACGTCATTCATAAAAATCACAACTCCAATCATGTACTTTAGGGTATATCAAACTGGGACATCAGTACCGTCTGATCAGGTGACTCTGAAAGGTATATCGATGCATCCAGGTTGGAGCGATTTGAGCCTTTGACCTATTGTGAGCCATACAGTCACATGTCCTTATAGATACATGGTTTTCGTCATTATGATGGCCACACCTACTATGGTTTGGAGTCGTCACCATTCATGTTGTAAGTGGGTGTGAATGGTCACCCGATGTACATTTTCCAAAAAAATGACATTTTGACATTTTAGTGACTCACGATGGATAAGGGGAAATCAAGCCTTGGGATTCGAGTAAGCGACTCAATTGGAGAAAAGGGAAGGTGTTAGACACCCTTTTCTCCCCGTCAAATGACGGTAACCTCAAAGAACTCGATCATTTGATAATAAAAATTGAAAAAAAAGAGTGTCACGTGTCGTGCATTTGTACCATAAGTAGGGATTTATTTTCGGCTTGATCATAGGGGTCATTTCATTGATGAAAATGACCCTTATAGACCTTTAGCCTTGTGGTCCATTCATCCTAAATCATAAAATGAAGAGGAGGGGGATAATAGAAGAAGGAGAAGGAGAGGGTAGAGAGAGAGAGAGGGGGAATGCATTTTGAACCCACCTTGAAACTTCTCTTCTCCTTTTTCTTTCTTCTTAGTCTTCTTGAGTCCTTAGTAAACTATGAGAGAGTATGTACATATTTTTTAAGGTTATAGTGAGAGTAGGAGAGATGAGTTGAGAGATTATATGTCTTTTTTTCTAGTAAGACTTGGTAAATATTTTTGGAAAGAGGGGAGGGGTATTTATAGATGTTTGGAGGAGGTTTAGAGGTATAATGGGGTGAAAGTTTGAAAGGAGGGATAATGGCATAGGTTTTAGGGGTGAAAAGTATCAAATTTAGAATGAAATTGAGGGTATTTGTGTAATGAGAAAAGTGGATTGTATTTTAACCCAAATGGTTTGTCTCTTACCCAAATCTATTTGGGTAGAATGTTTGGTGGGGTGAGATGAGTGATGATTGATAGAGAGAATGGATGTGTAAGGTGTTAGGTGTTTAATGTTTGATTGAGTATTGGATTGATGGAAGGGGTAAGGTGTTTAGATTTGGAGGGATGGGTAGTGTAAGAGATTGGTTGGTTGGATTTTGAGAGAATAAAGGGGAAAATGACATGTGACATATGTGATGAGAGAGTGTAGTGATGAGATTGGTTGATTGGTTGATAGTGGTTGTTTGATTAGAAAGAGAGGTATGGGTTAGTTAGTTGATGATGAGGGGAGTATGGGTTGAGGTGATTTTATTGGAGTGTTTTAAGGAAGATGATAGGTAGAGATATGAGTTGTGATGTGGGTGGTTGATGATGTTAGAGAATGATGATAGGTTAGGGTGTGTAGGATATGGGTTGAGGTGATTTTGGAGGGAAGTGATATGGGTTAGATGGATTGTTTAGAGAATGGGGATGGGGGTAGGTGATTAGATGAGGGAGGTGAAGGGTGGTGATGACATGTGTCATCTTTTTATGTTTGAGAAGGTGATTGGTTGATGTGGGTAATGGATAATGGGTTAAGGTTGTGGGTTGGATATTGAATTGGATATGGATAAGATTTTATGGGTTTTGAGGAGTTGGGCTTGGGTTTTGGAAGTGGTTTTGGATTTTAAGAATTGTTTGGGGTTATTTTAGAAATAGTTTTGAGAAGGTAGGTTAGTTTTAGATTTTAGATGACGTGGGATTGATTTTTAGATTAGGCGTAAGGTGAGAAATTGATTTAGAAAAGGATTTAGGGTTTGTGGGCTTTGGAGTGTTTTAAGGTGTTTGCGGATTCGGCGATGAAACGGTGGAAGGTAGATGAAGGGTAACTATTCCAAGTCTCACATTTTTTTCATTTTTTATCTTTTTAGGATTTTTAAAAAAATTATTAGATCGATTAAAATGTCACGTGTTGGCGATTCGGGCTTTTTAGTCCCGTTGGAGAATTTCATCGAACGTTTGGTTATTCTTTGATATAAGGGTGGAGCGGCGAGGTTGAATACGTGTGGGATGGGTTACAACCCTTTTGTAGGTCCCTTAGACCATTGGGAGGTCTTAGGGGCCTCGGTTCAATGAAAATGTCATTTTTCAGTGATTTGGGCCCCCTAAAGCCCGTTGGCCAATTTTGTCGAAAAATCGACGTTTTGAGTGGAACGGGGTAGATGGGGGCATGTCGAGTCCTTTTGGTGGGCTCACAACCTAATTGGGAGGTTTTAGGCGCTTTGATTTGTCAAAAATTTCAGATTTTAATGCTTCGGACCTTCGAGGCCCGTGGGCAAATTTATTTGAAAATTACTATTTTTGGGCCCTTTCGAGTGAGGGCTCGTTCAAATTGGGGTGTCTACAGCTGCCCTTCTTTACAGGAATTGCATGCAAAGAACTGCAAAGAATAGACTAAACCCCTATTTGTACGGGCCAGACGAAAAATTTGTAAAACACAATTTTGAATTACTGATTTAATCGATGACTTTTGTAGAAAAGTGGTTATTCAAGCACGGGGTCTGACAGAGTTACCTTATTGATTCCTTGGTCTCGATGGCACGGAACTAATGTGAGACCTTGGATTTGATGCAGATTTAGTGATTTTTGAAATTTGGGTATTTCTCAGTCGTGTTTTAACAACTCGAACTTGATTGCAACTCGAAATAGGCTTTTGATATATACCTTTTTAGAATTTTTGATTTTTTCGTATTTTTGATTTTTGATTTTTGATTTTTTTTTAATTTCTTGATTTTTTTTAGAAGGTTTAATGGGATCTTAACAAGCTGGTGTTCACACTTTCCTTGCCTAAGGTCTCGCTGCAATGAGGCTTGATCGAGGCTATGTTGACGTGTGGGGTTTCCGAACTCAACCTTTTCGATTTGGAGAGCATGAAATGACTCTCACTATTGAGGAAATTGAAATATTATTAGGTCTTGAGATGCCGGGTATCGTAAGTTTTTGAGGATTCCGAGTGGCGGATTGGTCTTGAAGACGATGTCTAGATCTTTCTTGGTTGAGCATTTTACGGATCCCTCGAAACCGTTGATTCATTTTAATACCCTTACTTTGATGGTGATGAGTCAACTCTTATTTCCGGGTATTGGAGATATCATGGACCTTTCTCTTATTCACGTGATTCAACAAGTCTAGGAGGGACGCCGGTTGGTCCGATGCTTTTGAACGAGATGTTCCAATCTCTCACAGCTTGTTCCTTTGATAGTGATCGAATTTTTCGAGTATGTGCTCCACTCCTACAAGTAAATCCCAAACTTAGCTCAGATTTAAACTTGAATTTTAATTTACTAGTTTCCACAGTTTAGAATGCTCTTGTTATTGTAACTTTAGTTCATTGATCATTTGGCTTCAACTGAAGTCATTAATCGTCCATTTTGCGTTAACACTGATCTCATATTTATGATGTCGAGACGAGTTGCTCCATTCGTCTCGGACGGCAAAGAAGAGTGGTATTCCTTTATTGACAACCTTGATAATGAAGAAGTGAGATGGGTTGGTGCTTCCCAACCTCGAGGGTCTCCCGTGATTGCATTTGATGGTGCCCGTTTTCTTGTTTTGATTGGTCTTCGCGGGGCAACTCATTATATACCACTTCGGGTTCTTCGTCAATTTGGTTATGATCAGGATGTGCTCATCCTCGAGAATTTTAATGAGTTGGTTGGTCCTTTGTCGACTGCACTTTTGAGTCGACTCGTAAAAGAATGGGGTCGAGTTGAGGTTTTGAGTCGACCCATCTTCGCAGCACATCTGTTCCCAGCATATCTTCATTGGATTCGAGAACTCGTCTATGGGAAATCACCAGTGTCGATAGTTCCCCGAACATGCCTTAGTGTTTTATCCTTTTTTGATTATCAAGATCGAGTGGAAGAGTCTCAGACTGATCATCGTCGAATTCAGGCTATGTGGCTTAAATCCGAGAAAAAAATGCAGAAAGAGATCATTCGGTTGACATCTACCCTTGTCCAGTCTGGATCTAGTGATAGCGGTGAAGTGGCTAGGCTTCGAGTTGAAGTTGCTGAGTTGAGCGATCAACTTATCCAGTGTCCTCATTTTGAGGACTTTGCAACATATTTGGTGAGCCGTAATGCTTCCGATGTCGAGAAAGTGATGATGAACCAAGCTGCCCGAATCCGTGCTTTGGAGGAACGTCTCGACTCATTTTTCATTTCTTACCATGATGTTTGACTGGTTGTGCCGTATTCCCACTTTTTGTATTTTCTTGTCATTATCTGAATGTATGCAAAAAATGTTGGAAGATTAATACAAAGAAAATAGGTTTTGTACTTACTTGGCCTCAAGTATATCTATTGTTCTTTGAAAACATGAAGTTTCATTGAATGAGTCCTAGATTTGTCATCATTGGCCAAAATAGTAGTTTTTGAAATTTTATGAAATGTCTTTGTCAAATGAGTACAATAAATTCAGAGTTCGTAAATTTTTGGTTGTGACGATCTTGGTGTTTTTGCCAAACACAGGGGATATAGGCATCAATTGTTCTTTCGGTTCCTTTAACTTTATCCCCAATGCCTTGGTATTTTGAGGATTGTTATCTGTTTGGGACATGAGTTTTCTTGAAAAGATTTCGTCGTTCATAGTTTATACTCTTGCGGGCCAGGAGTCTTTTTTTCTTTTGTTAACCCTTATTGCCCCTGGTGTCAGTTTCACCAGACCCAGTTTCCACATTTTTGCGCATCGACATCCTTTTTGGGATTTTCATCGTGTCGGTGGCTTTGATCTTTCCATAGTCTGATTCTTTTACTCATAGCGTCATTTCAGATTTTCACTATGCCCTTTCAGACTATGTTTGTATTTTTTTTAGATTTTATATTACGATTATGTTCAGAGTCTCTGTGTCTTTGTGGCTTGGTGACTCAAGTTGAACTGCGAGATCGACGACTCTATTCTTGTAGTGACACTCTTTCTTGAGTAATCCATCTAGATTCCCCTCTCGAGTTTGTTGACGACTACTCGTGGTTCGGCAACTCAAGTTGAGCCGCGAGATCAACTACTCTACACTTCAAGTACTCTTTTTTTTCGAATATCCAACCTGGATTCCCCTCTCAAGTTTTCCAACGACTAATAAGACTTTGAGGTTCGGACCAAGTTGCAAGATCATTGGTGCTGTCATTGTCATTGTGTTGCCCTAGAACCTTTCCTGATCAAAAAAGACTTTTGTTGGGACGAAATGTTGACTTAGGCTTTGAAAGCGCCCTCGATCCGCGGGTTGCGCGAATCCGCTTTTGACCCTTGAGGTTTGGGAGTCGCCACCTAGTTATTACGGTCTAAGAACCGATCAATGACTCTAAATAGATAAAGAACTAATCTAAAACAGAAAAAATTGAATTCGGGAATCATGTTACGGGGTTGGAAGGTGTTAGGCACCAACCCCGCCCGGCCAAAGCCGGTCTCTACTAATTTCCCAAATAAGTTACATTGCTGAAAAAAACCTAGATAATAAAAGAAAGAAGAAATTGTACCTTTCCGATAGCAAAGACCTTATTCCCTCAGATCCAATAAAAATTGCTCCTTGTATCATATTCCTTGCTTCGTTCTGTCTCCTGATTTGGATTTCTGATCTCCGAGGTAAGGTATCTCCTTTTTTGATCAGGATTCTTCAAGTTTGTTATAGGTTTTGGGGTGTTTTCGAAGGGCTTTTAGGTGTTTTTTAGGCTAAAATCAAAGGAGGGATGTTAGGTAAGGAGTTGGGACTCCAAAACTAGGATTTTGGGAAGGTTGGGGAGGCTTCTTGACCTACTTTTCCTAGGGTTTATGATTTGATACGAAAATAGGGTGTAAGCACCCCTATTTATAGATTTTTTTTTAGGGTTGATTTAGATAGAATTAGTGTTTGATTGTAATTCTTTTAGTTAGAGTTGTGTTTTAGTTATACTTGTTTTAGGTAGAATTGTATTTTAATTAGAATTGTTTTAGGTAGAATTATTTTTTAGTTAGAACTCTATTAGATAGAGTTATTATTTAATTAGAATTCTATTATGATTTTGACTTTTGGTCTTATTTGATTGACTTTTAATATTTTGACTTTAGTCTTACTTGATTGACTTTTAATATCTTGACTTTAGTCTTGCTTAATTGACTTTAATTTTGACTTTAGTCTCACTTGATTGAGTTTAATACCTTGACTTTAGTCTTGCTTGATTGACTTTGATTTTTTGGAGAACCCCTCTCTATTATATCTTTAATTCTTTGGACCCCCAAATGGAGGGGTCCTTAAAGAAATATCTCACGAACCCTCAACAATTTTATTTAAAAGCCCAATTGATCAATTTTTTAATTCAAAATTTTCAATTAATTTCATCAATATTTCACTTTAATTATTTAATGTTTTATTTATTAATTTTAAAATTTTTAATTATGAAAATTGTGAAATTAGCGTTTTGCCCCCAGAGAAGACTTTTCACGTTTTAAGTCGATTTTTAATGTTCTAAGATGTTTTAGAATTGATTTTTCGTAAGGAATTCAATGAAAGTATTAGTTTGTGTCATTTATGAAATTTTTTGTGTGAAATGGTCATGAACTTTATGAGGGGCATTTTCGTAATTTTGTTAAATTCTGTGAAAATTGGCTAAATGATTTATTTGGTTTTGATTTGTTATTTTATGTATTTTAATGAGTTTTCCTAATCGTAACGTAGGCTCTATGGTTGTTTTGATGTTAAGGGTATTTTGGTAATTTGGTCATTTTTAGTGATTTTTATCGTGAAACTTCTTTTTGGTCTGCAAGATGATGATATCTATATTTTTGGAGTCGTATTTTCCTAGCGTAGCGTGATTTCTAAGGTTTTGTTAGTTTGAGATACCTCATCCGGATTTCTGAAACATTTCTAGTAACAAAATAAAGCAATGGAAATAACATCCATCATTGGGAATCATTGCGATCGGGTTGACGAGTTGATTAATCAGGCGGATGCAAAAATGGGGTGTCTACAGATGCCCCTCTTTGGTAGTGGGTTGAAGCAAACTAGATAGTAAATCTATTTTGGTAGATAGTGCGATATCCGAATGCCAAAGCTAGTGATAGTTCATTTTGCAGCCTGATTTAGCAATTCGTCGGGGTGTTTGGATCCTTGAGGGTAAAGCTCTCCCCGAATTAAAAAATGTCAGGTCATTGAGCACGAGCTCTCATTGACAGTGTTAAATCCTTGAATTTTAAAGAATTCTCCTTGACTAAAAAGTGCAAGTGTGAGTGTGTGTACTGTGTGAAACTGAGTAAAAATGTGTCAAGTCCTAGAGATCTTCTCTTACTGACAATAATGATTCAATATTGAAATTTGCTTATGCAACGAAAGCAATCATGGCAAGGTTGAACAATAAGATAATTGGAGTCATAACAATGTAGGAACTTCGTTAAATCCTATTTGAAATTCTTTTTTAGAGTTCGAAAAAGTATGAGTCTCGTTTATCGGACTCGAACCTATTGTAGTTACGTTTCTCGAGCTAAAGAACTTAAACAACCCTGTTAATTCAATATGATTCAAACAAAGCTGGAGTTTCGTTTCTTGGACTCGAACTAAGGTTTATAGGCACTTCAAAAAAAACTATTCATTCTACGATTCAAAAAATTGGAGACTCGCTTCTCGGACTCGAACCTAGTTTTGTGGGCATTTCAAAAAACCTACTCATTCTATGATTCAAAAAGTTGGAGTCTCGTTTCTCGGACTCGCACTTAGGTTTGTAAGCACTTCAAAAAGCCTACTCATTCTATGATTCAAAACGTTGGAGTCTCGTTTCTCGGACTCGAACTTAGGTTTGTAGGCACTTCAAAAAGCCTATTCATTCTATGATTCAAAAAGTTGGAGTCTCGTTTCTCGGACTCGAACTTAGGTTTGTAAGCATTTCAAAAGTCTATTCATTCTATGATTCAAGAAGTTGGAGTCTTGTTTCTTGGACTCGAACTTAGGTTTGTAGGCACTTCAAAAAGCCTATTCATTCTATGATTCAAAAAGTTGGAGTTTCGTTTCTCGAACTCGAACTTGGGTTTATAGGCACTTCAAAAAGCCTATTCATTCTATGATTCAAAAAGTTGGAGTTTCGTTTCTCGAACTCGAACTTGGGTTTATAGGCACTTCAAAAAGCCTATTCATTCTATGATTCAAAAAGTTGGAATCTCGTTTCTCGGACTCAAGCTTAGGTTTATAGGCACTTCAAAAAAAACTATTCATTCTACGATTCAAAAAATTGGAGTCTCGCTTCTTGGACTCAAACCTAGTTTTGTGGGCACTTCAAAAAACCTACTCATTCTATGATTTAAAAAATTGGAGTCTCGTTTCTCGGACTCACACTTAGGTTTGTAAGCACTTCAAAAAGCCTACTCATTCTATGATTCAAAAAGTTGGAGTCTCGTTTCTCAGACTCGAACTTAGGTTTATAGGTACTTCGAAAAGCCTGTTCATTCTATGATGCAAAAAGTTGGAGTCTCATTTCTCGGACTCGAACTTAGGTTTGTAGGCACTTTAAAAAGCCTATTCATTCTATGATTCAAAAAGTTGGAGTCTCGTTTCTTGGACTCGAACTTAGGTTTATAAGCATTTCAAAAGTCTATTCATTCTATGATTCAAGAAGTTGGAGTCTTGTTTCTCGGACTCGAACTTAGGTTTGTAAGCACTTCAAAAAGCCTATTCATTCTATGATTCAAAAAGTTGGAGTTTCGTTTCTCGTACTTGAACTTGGGTTTATATGCACTTCAAAAAGCCTATTCATTCTATGATTCAAAAAGTTGGAATCTCGTTTCTCGGACTCAAACTTAGGTTTATATGCACTTCAAAAAGCCTATTCATCTATGATTCAAAAAGTTGGAATCTCGTATCTCGGACTCGAACTTACTAAGCCACGTTTCTCGGGCTTAGATTTATAGGAACTTAAACAATCCTATTAATTCATTCTATGATTCAAGATCGAGCTCAAAGTTTGAAAGATCAGACCTTTATTGGCTTATCATGCATCTGGATTCGTAATTATCATTGGGCTTCGCCGGACTTTTAAGCTTTTGTATGATTTTCTTTTTATCATGTGATTAAGAACAAAAAATTTAGAATTAAATGACCTTCAAAAACGCCCCTAGTTTCAAGGTTGGTTTTAACTAGGACTTGACTACGAGACTGATGGAATGGATTACGCTTGAAAAATATGGACTATGATATATGACAGATAGAAGAATTGACATTCTCTTAAATTTAAGACTCTTAAGATTATTATATGTGCAATAAGGAATTCGATCATTTTCTTTTGAGAAATGCTTGAGTTGAACTTAAAAAATCTTGATAAATATTAAAATAGAAGATCTTTCTCTTCAAAGTAGCTGATGATTTTACATCTTCCATTAGCGAACACTTGAACAAGTAAACATACTTTTGAAGATCCTACAATGTTCAAGATGACTTCTGATTTTTTCGACTTCAACATTATCTTCATCGGTTGTGAGCTCTTGGTTGAAAAATGAATATTGTGGCTTGAATGGTTCTGTATTTTCTAGTTTCTGCACAAGCTTCCTTCTGAATTTTTCTTCTTGATGGGACATTTCCTCCCATTTGATGATGTCCTAATTTTTGCCTAGATCGCCTCTTCAGGTTTTCAATCTAGCGGGCTTTATTTTTCTTTTTCTAATAATGCCTTGATTTTTGCCTACGTCGCCTTTTCAGGTTTTCAACCTAGTAGGCTTTTTTTTTTTATGGTTATGCCCTAAATTTTGCCTAAATCGCCTTTTCAGGTTTTCGACTTAGCGGGCTTCTATTTTTTCTTGATGATCTTGAATAACCAACTCGATAACTTCTTAGTTTCTTGCACCTTAACCGAATCAATTAGCATTCAGGAGGACTTAATAGGTGGGCTTAGGTCATGATTTTGAAAGAAAAGGTAAAAGGCTCGACTTCCCAAAATGCCCATAGTCTAATATTTTCTTTTTTTGTTATTCTTTTTTTCTAATGCCCCTAGTTTGGCATTCTTTTTCTTTTTTGTCAATTTTTTTGACTCTTTTTTTTAACGCACCTAGTTCGACATCACTCTCTTTTTGTCAATTATGTTGATTCTTTTTTTCAAATGCCCCTAGTTCGGCCTTCTTTTCCTTCTTTTTTTTAAATGCCCCTAGTTTGGCATTCTCTTCTTTTGAACCTTTTAATAGGGGATTTTCCTTTTGGATAACACTTTTCTTAAGAGAATATATTTTTTTTCATGACTGGGCCTGAAGTAACTTCTCAGGTTGCCTACGTACCTCAAATATATTTATTTTTTTCATTTGGGATCAGGTCAAAACGTAGTTCATACTAAGATTCCCTCCAAAGGTTGGTCGGTATGGTTTAGAAAGAAGAGGCTATTGCTTTTATTTTTCTTTTAAAAGGCTGCGAGGGGTTAAAGAAGGTTTTTTTTCTTTTTTGGTAAGATAGGATAATTGTTTGACCAAAGAAGGCCTCCTTTGATGAATGCTGCTCGACTTGGTCAAAGTTTCAAGAATTTGATATCTGGATTGCTCTGTCGAGTAAGGTCATCTTTTGAGAATGAGTAATCTTCAATCTTCTTCTGAGAAGGAATAATCTTCAATCTTTTTCTGATAAAGAGATATCTTCGATCATTTTTTACAAAGTTGAGTGTGATTGACTTCTTTGTATTTGACGTTGACTCATTTAATCCTTTCCAAACTTAGAAAAAAAATCTTATATTCTTTCACGAATGAGAACTCTTCTTTCTTAAGTGAAAAACATGATGAATCCCTTCATTGCAGATCTTAACACCTTTGTTGATGGTTTCAAATACATCATTCTTGATAATATTTTATTTTGAAGTTCACCCTCAACTTTAGGATTTGATCTATTTTGGTGCAATCTATCCATATATTCTCATGAGACCATGCAGGAACGTTGTTGAATTTCTCAAGTAAATCTATTATTCTTCTCATGTTCTTCTAAGGAAAATGTAGTACCCATTTGCACTTTTTGAGTGTACTCTTTAATTCAAATATTTATCGAGTTTGATTAGTGTCTCTAAGTCAATCCTCATATTAGATATTATGCTCAAATCATTATTACACGCATGATAATCAGAAGCTTATATATTTTATTGGAATTGAAAAACATAGATTGACAAACTCGACTAAAACTTGAAAATTGAAGAAAAACTAACGTAACTGAAACAACTAATTGGATTTAAAGACTGACGAAAATTGGATTGAAACTCAAAGAAAACTTGGGACAATTATCTACAAAGAGAGAAGGTATTTCTGGGTGGATGGATTACTCGGATTTGACATTAGTACTTTGACTAAACGACTCTTTTAAAGGACCCAAAATGACACAGATGAGGGTTTAAAACGTTTAGGGGCAGCGATGATTAACCATCAATTCTGAAGGCTTCACTTATAACCTCATGATTAAAATTTTGATATGAATTAGCCCTCCGGTGGGAAATATCGAATCCAAATGCACTATAAGTCTATGGTGACCAAGAAAGTGAGAAAGGTTAGACACGGGTCTACCCCTGATTGGGATTGAACCTTTGATCAGACAAATTAATTTGATCCTAAGATCGAATCTTTTTATACAAAGTGGTCTGGATCTTTAAAAGTGAAACCAATTAGTCCAACTGATTTGGTATTGATCAGTTTGATCCATTTGTCAATTGGGTCAACTGGTTTAAGTGGTTCAAATTAATCGGTACATTTCACCGATTGGGTCGGACCGATATTGCGGATTTTGTTTCATTATTCTAGATCGGTCCGCCCACTTACCTGTTGGTTGGATTGAATAAAGCAACCTAGGAACACCCATAGTCAGTTCGGGTCGTGACCTATAGGAAGGCTTCTAGACTCTAGGTTTACTACGTGCAATGCAATTTATCTAGTCACCCTTACCCAAATACACCTATATACCTTTCGATACGTGGTGACTTGGTTTGATATACCGTATAGGTGATAATCTAAAACCTCGACTCACTTCTCTAAAGTCAAAAATAGTCAGTTTGATCTCCAGTTGAGAGGTGGTGCACAATGCTGAGCAAGGGCCCACTTAAATACCTCTCGTCTAGAATAGACGTAGTCTATCCCCCTCGTACAGTAGGGTACAGCGGGGCAAGATCTTGCTTAGGCACCGGTTTTGACCAAGAAGTGCAATTGATATACTTAGATTATCTTTTACATACCTATAGATACGAGTCAGGAGTTGTAGCTTTCATAAATGGTTTGACATCCCCCGAGGGGACCGACCACGTACTAGTACTACGTTGGCAATCGGGACATGTGACTGTGTGGCTTACAATAGGTCAAAGGCTCAGGTCGTTCCAGCCTGGGGGAATCAATATATCTCTCAGAATCACCTGATCAGACGGTACTGATGCCCCAGTTTGATATATCCTACGGTACGTGACTGGAGTTGTGATTTTCATGAATGACGTCGCATCTCCGAAGAGACCGGGCCACGCACTAGTGCCACGTTGGCTATATAGGACGTGTAAGTGTGCCAAATAGTAAACATGCATGTGGCGTGTGCAAAACAGGGTGGGGTGTGCCCGGGGCCTTTTTCAAACAAATGGGCCCATGGGCCTCATCATATCATCATACATTGGATTACCACATAAACATTATCCAAAACAAATACCAATCCAATCACATTATAAAAAAAAGCACATCAAGATCACGGCAATTTCAGGTAAGTAATCAACACCAAGATTAAATCGAATTCGAAATTATAACAAGCATGCAATTTTCAATTTTTTTTATATGGTCCAATCAAGGGTCCCTTTTAGGCGATTCAAAATAATTTGAGATTTATTTGAATATTGAATTGACGGTATATTGATAATTGTATAGATTAAGAGTTATAATTTAATTTTTTTTAAATGTTTTTTAATTATTTTAACACGTTTTCTTTAAAACGTTTTTTTTTAAATTTTTTTAAATGTTTTCATTTTTAATTTTCAAATTTTTTTTTTAACGTTTATTTGTTTTTGATTTTTTATTATTCTTTTTATATATTTTTTTAAAAAATAGTATTTTTATTTTTTTAAAATTTTTTTAATTTTCCTTAAATGTTTTTTTTTTAAGTTTTTCTTCTTAATTTTTTTAAACAATTTTTTTAATGTTTTATTTAAAATTTTTTTTTTTTAAAAACGTTTTTTATTATTTTTTTATTTTTAAAATGTTTTAAAGTTTTTTCTTTTTTTAACGTATTATTTATTTATTTATTTTTTTAAATGTTTTTTGTTCAATGTCTTTTTTATATATTTATTTTTATTTTTTAAAACGTTTTTATTTTCTTTATTTTTTAACGTTTTTTTAATTTTTTTTTTATGTTTTTTATTGTTTATTTTTTTTTAACGTTTTTTAAAAAAAAATTTTAAACGTTTTTTTTTTTTTAATTTTTTATTTTTTAAAAACGTTATTTGTTTTTTGTTTTTGTTTTTTTAACGTTTTGTTTTTTAATTTGTTTTTAACATTTTTTAAAAAATTTTAATTTTTAATTTTGTTTTACGTTTTTTTTTTTTTTTAAACGTTTTTTTTTTTTTTTTTAATTTGTTTTTTACTTTTTTAAAAATTTTTAAAAACATTGTTTTTTTTTAAATTTTTTAAATTTTTAATTTTTTTAAGTATTTTTTTTAACGTTTTTATTTTTTTAATGTTTTTTTTTGTTTTATTTATTGTTATTTTTTATTTTTTTATTTTAACGTTTTTAATTTTTTTAATTTTTTGTTTAATCATTTTTATTTTTTTTAATGTTTATTTTTAAACTTTTTTTTTAAACTCTTTTTTTTAACGTTTTTTTTTGTTGTTTTTTAACGTTTTTTATTTTTATTTTTTGTTTTTTTAACTTTTTTTTTATTTTAACGTTTTTGATTTTTTTATTTTTTTTAAGTTCATTTTTAAAATTTTTTTTAAACGGTTTTTGATTTTTTTAACGTTCATTTATTATTATTTATTATATTTTTTAAACGTTATATTTAATTTCTTTTTTAATATTTAATTTTTTAATTTTTTTTAAATACGTTTTCTTCTTTTTTTTGAATGGTTTTTTTTTAAACATTTATTTATTTATTTATGTTTTTAAATGTTTTCTTTTAAAAAAAAATTTTGAAAAACGTTTTCTTCTTTTTTTTCCTTAAATTATTTTTATTTTTATTTTTAAAATTTTTTTTCAAAACTTTTGTTTTTATTTTCTTTTTTTTTTTATAATAAAAAAAAACTATCACCTCATATCTCATCAATTTACTGTTAACATTATCCAATCCTTAATTTATATGTCGATTTAAATTTTTCATTATTTAGGGTTATCAAAAAGTGAACTTTAATTGAACCATAAAAAAAAGTGCCAAAACAAAGTATCCGAAATTGAACCATAAAAAAAAAAGTGCCAAAACAAAGTATCCGAAATTGAACCAAAAGATACTAATAAAGGATAATACAGACCTAAAAATAATTCAAATAAAAAAATGGGTCATTCCTCATGTCATTAACCTTTGATATCCTGCATTATTTAGGGTCATTCTAAATGTCCCCAAATTGAACCATAACAAAAATGTGACAAACAAAAATATTTAACATCCCAATCAATGATAACCAATGGAGCCAAAAGAATGATAAAAATCAAAATAAAAAAATAAATAACTAAAAATAAAATAAAAAACTAGGTCCTACTGGCAATGCTTCCATACTTGGGATTTTTCAAGTTTGGTCCTCAATAATCCTTAGTGGAGTCGTCACTAAAAGCGCCCTCCATCCGCGGGGTGCGTGGATTAGCTTTTGACCCTTGAGGTTTGAGAGTCGTCACCTAGTTATTACAGTCTAGAAATCGATCAATGACTCTAAATAGATAAAGAACTAATCTAAATAGAAAAAACTAAATTCGGGGATCATGTTACGGGGTTGGAAGGTGTTAGGCACCAACCCCGCCTGGCCAAAGTCGGTCTCTACTAATTTTTCAAATAAGTTACATTGCTAAAAAAAACCTAGATAATAAAAGAAAGAAGAAATTGTACCTTTCCGATAGCAAATACCTTATTCCCTCAGATCCAATAAAAATTGCTCCTTGTATCGTATTCCTTGCTTCGTTTTGTCTTCGAATTTGGATTTCTGATTTCCGAGGTAAGGTATTTCCTTTTTTTATCAGGATTCTTCAAGTTTGTTATGAGTTTTGGGGTGTTTTCGAAGGGCTTTTAGGTGTTTTTTAGGCTAAAATCGAAGGAGGGATGTTAGGTAAGGAGTTGGGACTCCAAAACTAGGGTTTTGGGAAGGTTGAGGAGGCTTCTTGACCTACTTTTTCTAGGGTTTATGATTTGATACGAAAATAGGGTGTAAGCACCCCTATTTATAGATTTTTTTTAAGGGTTTATTTAGATAGAATTAGTGTTTGATTGTAATTCTTTTAGTTAGAGTTGTGTTTTAGTTAGACTTGTTTTAGGTAGAATTATATTTTAATTAGAATTATTTTAGGTAGAATTATTTTTAGTTAGAACTCTATTAGATAGAGTTATTATTTAATTAGAATTCTATTATGATTTTGACTTTTAATCTTATTTGATTGATTTTTAATATTTTGACTTTAGTCTTACTTGATTGATTTTTAATATCTTGACTTTAGTCTTGCTTAATTGACTTTAATTTTGACTTTAGTCTCACTTGATTGACTTTAATACCTTGACTTTAGTCTTGCTTGATTGACTTTGATTTTTTGGAGAACCCCTCTCTATTATATCTTTAATTCTTTAGACCCCCAAATGGAGGGGTCCTTAAAGAAATATCTCACGAACCCTCAATAATTTTATTTGAAAGCCCAATTGATCGATTTTTTAATTCAAAATTTTAAATTAATTTCATCAATATTTCACTTTAATTATTTAATGTTTTATTTATTAATTTCGAAATTTTTAATTATGAAAATTGTGAAATTATCGTTTTACCCCCAAAGAGGACTTTTCACGATTTAAGTCGATTTTTAATGTTCTAGGATGTTTTAGAATCGATTTTTCGTGAGGAATTCAATGGAAGTATTAGTTTGTGTCATTTATGAAATTTTTTGTGTGAAATGGTCATGAACTTTATGAGGCATTTTCGTAATTTTGTTAAATTCTGTGAAAATTGGCGAAATGATTTATTTGGTTTTGATTTGTTATTTTATGTGTTTTAATGAGTTTTCCTAATCGTAACGTAGGCTCTATGGTTGTTTTGATGTTAGGGGTATTTTGGTAATTTGGTCATTTTTAGTGATTTTTATCGTGAAACTTCTTTTTGGTTTGCAAGATGATGATATCTATATTTTTAGAGTCGTATTTTCCTAGCGTAACGTGATTTCTAAGGTTTTGTCAGTTTGAGATACTTCATCCGGATTTCTGAAACATTTCTAGTAACAAAATAAAGCAATGGAAATAACATCCATCATTGGGAATCATTGCGATCGGGTTGACGAGTTGATTAATCAGGCAGATGCAAAAATGGGGTGTCTACAGGCTTATGGTAGTGGAATGATTCAAAAAAGTTAAGGTCTGGGTTTATCTAGAGTGAAATAGACATAGGATTCGTCTATTTTTATTTCGAAAAGGTGATCTGTGAATCCTCCCAACATCTCTCGAACTTGTTTAGGCTGGAGATTTGGGTCGAGCTCAGATCAAGTGTCCGATTTTTTAACTTTTTTGATTCTTTTTATATTTTTAGCTGTTCACAGTTTATCCTCATGCAGGTCAGGAGTAATTTGATACTTTTGATTTTTTTGATATTCTCTTTGATTTTCTTTTCTTTTGTCACCTCTTTTTATTTTTTATTTTTTGTATCGTTTTGTAATTGTTGACTTGCCCCAGTCTTAGGTTAAGAAATGAACGTGATGGCTCAAAATGGTTGACTAGGGTATGATAGTTAGTTTGGGATAATAAAGATGACCTTTCGTCGTCTTAGGATCAGTTTTTAGGCGTAGTATTTCTTGACAGTGTCAGCATTGATCGGTTGCGGGAAGACTTGTCCGTCCATTTCTGTGAGGATCAGAGCTCCTCCCGTCATTAAATTTTGCACAATGAAGGGTCCCTCATAGTTCGGTCGAAACTTCCCTTTGGCATCTTCTTGGATTGGCAGAATCTTCTTCAATAAAAGGTTTCCTGGTGAGAAATCTCTAGGCTTGACTTTCTTGTTGTAGGCACGGGCTATTCGTCGCTGATAGATCTGTTCGTGGCAAATAGCTGCAAGACCTTTCTCCTCTATTAGATTCAGTTGATCAAATCGAGTTTGAATCCATTCTGTTTTATCTAACTCTGCTTCTTTAAAAATTCGAAGGGAGGGAATCTCAACCTCTACGGGTAAGACTGCTTCCATTCCATAGACTAATAAATATGAAGTTGCCCCAGTCGAAGTTCTGAACGAGGTTCGATAGGCGTGGAGTGCAAAAGGCAACATGTCGTACCAATCTTTGTATGTAATTGCCATCTTCTCGATAATTTTCTTGATATTCTTATTGGTTGTCTCGACTACCCTGTTCATCTTTGGTCTGTAGGGTATAGAGTTGTGATGAGTGATCTAGAAGTCTTTGCACATCTTGATCATATATTTGTTTATGAAGTTCTTGGCAAAATCCGTCAGTAGTCCGCTTGGAAGCCCATATATGTAGATAATGTTATTCTTGACAAACTTCAGGATATTGCTTTTCGTGACGTTGGCGTATGAAGCAGCTTTTACCCACTTGGTGAAGTAGTCGATAGCCACTAGAATGAAGCGATGCCCATTTACAGTTTTAGGTGAGATTGGCCCGATGACGTCCATTCCCTAGAGTGAGAAGGGCCAAGGAGTGGTCATATTATGTAGCTCTGAAGGCGGAGCATTGATCTTGTTGGCGTAGATTTGGGATAGATGGCATTTGCGAACATGCTGATAGTAGTCACTTTCCATTGTTTTATAGTAATATCCCATCCGCATAATCTTCTTTGCTAGCATATGACCATTCATGTGAGGTCCACAGACTCCACCATGTACAGTCTCGATTAATCGTCTTGCTTCTGCTTTTGCTACGCATCGAAGCAAGACCTCATGGTGCAACTTCTTATATAGAATGTCATTGCTTAAAAATAATTACCCTGCTAATTTCTGAATGGTTCTGCGATCATTGGACGTTGCATCTGAGGGAAGGGTTCAATCATCGAGATATGCCCTGATGTCCGAGTACCAAGGCTTTTCTTCGGATTCTTCTACTTCGATGGGAAGACAGTAAGCTAGCTCATCTTGAATTCCAATCTCAATTGAGTTGATGATTAGATCTTCTGAAATACTAATCATGGAAGCAAGTGTAGCTAGTGCATCTGCAAACTGATTTTTAGCTCTTGGCATGTATGTGAATGAGATCCTATCAAAGCGTGAGCTTAGTTCCTCTAGATACTTGTGGTAAGGGACCAGTTTCTATTCCCGGGTATTCCATTCTCTAGTCGTCTGATAGACTACTAGGTTTGAATCTCCGAAAACATCGATCTCATCTACCTCGAGATCCAGTGCTGCTTTCAATCCTACTATACATGCTTCATATTCAGCCTCGTTGTTAGAGCATTGGAATTTCAATCTGATGGCGATTGGCACATGGGACCCATCTGATTTGATCAAAACTACCCATATTCGGTTTTCTTTCTGATTGGCTGCTCCGTCGAAGTACATTTTTCAGCCTGGTTCTTCGTCATCATCATCATTTTAATCTCGGTAAATAGTATGGCTTCATCCGGGAAGTTTGTCTTTAACGGCTCATAGTCAGGCAACGGGTGCTTGGCGATGGCTTGTCCCTTGATGGCCTTTTGAGTGACATAAGTGATGTCGAACTCAGATAACAATAATTGCCATTTTGCTATGCGGCCTATTAATGCTGATTTTTCGAATAGGTACTTTCGGGGGTCCATCCTAGCTATAAGCATAGTCGAGTAATTGAGCAAGTAATGACGTAATCGTTGAGATGCCTAGACTAATGCACAGCAAGTCTTCTCAAGCATTGAATATTTCACTTCGTAATCGATGAATTTCTTGCTGAGATAGTAGATGGCCTGTTCCTTCCGACCCGACTCATCATGTTGCCCTAGCACACACCCCATTGACGTTTCTTGCACTCAGATGTACATCAGCAGAGGTCGCCCTGGAGTAGGAGGAACTAGGACTGGTGGATTAAGCAAATATTACTTGATTTTGTCGAACGCTTCTTGACAATCGCTGTTCCACCTTTTTGGCTTGTCTTTCCTCAATAGCTTGAAGACTGGCTCACAGATAGGCGTGAGTTGAGCTATAAATCGACTGATATATTGTATCCTCCCTAGAAAGCCCCGAACGTCTTTTTCTGAAATAAGTGCCTTCATTTCGAGGATATACTTAGTTTTTGTCAGATCTCTCTCGATACCTCTTCTGCTGACTATAAACCCTAGTAGCTTGCTTGATGTTGACCCGAACACGCATTTTGCCGAATTTAGCCTTAAGCTGTATTTTCTGAGTCTGTCGAACAACTTCTTCAGATTCACCAGATGGTCTTCTTCAATGTTGGATTTAGCAATCATGTTGTCTACGTAGACCACTATTTCCTTATGGATCATATCGTGGAATAATGCGATCATTGCCCGTTGGTAAGTCGTCCCTGCGTTTTTCAGCCCGAATGGCATGACTTTATAGTGGAAAGTACCCCATGGTGTGATAAATGCAGTTTTCTCCTGGTCTTCTTCTGCCAATTTTATCTGATTATAGCCTGAGAAGCCGTCCATGAACGAGAACATGTCGTGTCCTGCTGTACTATCGACTAGAGTGTCGATGTGTGGTAGTGGAAAATCATCCTTAAGACTAGCTTTGTTCAAGTTTGGATAGTCAACACACATGCGTACCTTTTCATCTTTCTTGGGTACTGGGACGACGTTAGCCAACCATTCAGGGTACGTAGAAACTGCAAGAAACCCTACTTCAAACTACTTCATGACCTCATCTTTGACCTTGAGGTTCCATTCTGGCTTCAGTCTTTTCAGTTTCTACTTGATTGACTTACTTCCAGAAGAAATTGGCAACTTGTGAATAACGAGAACTGTATCTAACCCCGACATATCTCTGTATGACCATGCGAAGACGTCCTGATACTTCCGTAGGAGCTTACCATTTCTTCTTTTTGCTGCGACGTCAATAAGGCTCTGATCTTGACGATTCGTGGGTCCTTTTTGGTACCAAGATTGACTGAATCTGTATCCTTGATGTTTGACTGAATACCTCTCTCGTGACATTCTACCAAGTCTTTGATTTCTTTGAGTGGGTACTCCATTTCGTCCTCGGATTCTTCTTCGATCCCCATGAGGTCGAAGTCGAGTTCAAGATCGAAATCATACTCGTTCCTTTCAAATTCTGTTTTATCTAGGTATTCATTTGATGGAGACAGATCCCTTGAAAACTATTTTTGATTTTTAAAAATATATATTTTTTTTGTAATTTTGAAAGATTTTTTATTTTTTTGTCTTTTGAGAGTTTTTTGATTTTTTTATCTTTTGAGAGTTTTTTTGATTTTTTTGCCTTTTGAGAGATATTTATTTTTTTGTGATTTTCTAGATACCTGAAATAAGACGAACAATCATGCAAATTCGTTAATAAAGATAGGGAGTCCTCAAAACAGTCTTTACTCGAGGACGAGGGCTCGTTATGATCCTCGGGCAAATTGATGTCGCCTAACGGCGTTTTTTTTAAGGCCTCAACAGCCTCAAGAGTTAATAGGAATTCTTCCCAGTTGTGCAATGTCTCCCTTTCTCTGAGGGGGCGGATGAGATGAGCGAGTGATTTGTTGGATGATTTGATTGGTGGTTCAGAGATGACCATGATCTCCGATTGATTGTTGTCAGATTGGGGCATAGTCCCTCCCAAACTCGATGGGATAACGACTGATGCCCCGTCATTGCCCGTTGGAATGGGTGAGTCTTCTTTTTGGTCGGTAGTGATCTCCACATGGTGGATTCTTGAGCGGTCCCTGATGGACTTTCATCGGAATCCCCATTGAATAAAACATCAATGCCTTCTAAGAAGGATGATTGGGACTCAACGACTGGGTCTTCTTGAATGTACACCGGTGCAAAATTTACTGTTTTTAGCTTTTTTGCTGGTTGTGATTCTGATAAACTGTCGGGTCTGATATGTGATTTTGGGAAGCTAACGCTGATATGTGGAACCCTGCCTAGATTCCAGACATTCAATTTACGGTTTTGCCTTCTCGCTAGTCGAAGCTCTTTTTTCTTGTCATTCATTTTTGTAATATCCCTTTTTGTGGGCCTAAACCCCAGAACAAAAATAAAGATCGGGCTTTTTTACTTTGACCGGTGTAGCTCTTCTCTTTCCTCTTGATCCCAGCCTTTGCCTGTGTCGGTAACCTGCTTTTTTCATAACCCGACCAATAATCAGATTTGTTCTCGATAGCTTTGCTTTTACCTTCTCCTCCCCCTTTTCCACATGGTTAACAACAGCAAATTGGTATGAATGGTACATCACCTTATCCTTCGTCATCTCAATGTCAATGAATGGCACATCCGGAGCTCTTTCAGTTGGGATAAGATTTTCTGCATGCACTGATATCATTATCTGTCCTATGATAAATTTGACTCTTTGGTGCAACGAAGATGGTACAGCCCTTGCTATATGGATCCATGGCCTGCCCAGTAATAAATTGAAGGTTTTCTCTATGACCTCAAACGTTACTTCAAAGGTGCAGGAACCTGTAGTAATCGACAAATCCACTTTTCCTAGGGAATCTCTTCTTGAACTGTCGAAGCCTCAGACAACCTTGTTGTTTGGCTTGACATGTGACCAATTAGCGTTAAGTTTCCGGAAGGTCTCAAGCAGACAAACGTTAAGCATTGAGCCATTATCAATCAGTACCCTGACAATCATTATGCCCTTGCATATGACCATGATGTTTAACGGATCGACATGCCCACGCCCTTCTAGCACAAATTCACTTTTTGTGAAAATAATAGGATTGGGGGCCATGATCTGGCCGACCGTTTGCTCCAACTGTACTGGTGAGGTAGTTGCAGGTACATGTGATTTCCCCAGAACTCTCAGCAATGTCTCTTGGTGTTCTTCTATTTTTTTACATCAGTCCTAGGATACTGATTTGAGCTGGCTGTTTGTTTAATCTGTCCACTATATTATGCTTACTCTTGAGAACGAGATTAATGAAGTCTGCAGCTTCCTTATCCGTCACTTTCGCCTTCTCTTCCATTTTGTTATCTTTATACAGTATACCATTTCCCTTTGTTTTCCTTTTTTCTTCATCTGTCACCTCCTTTGTAGTCTCTTTTATTTTTGTCCGATGTTTACCCCATTTTCTGATAATTTCTAGCATTTTCCTGCCCTTGTCATACGACCGATATCATCCACTATTGCTTTCTTCATGGTCTCAACCCTGGTGGTTGTGGTGATAGTGATCTCATAGCTCCAGGAAACTGCCTGATCAAAGCTATAGGGGAATGGTTTAGGTAAGCGTATGGTTATGGGAGGTGTATCGGATTTCATATTGAGAATGAGGGATGGCGGTAATGATTTGGAGGTAGTGGTGGTAGGAGGAGTTATGTGAGGAGTTTATGGAGTGTATGAAATGACGAGCGGTGGACATGGAGACGAAGTATATGGTATGTGAAGGGGAGCTTGGGTTGATCCTTGAGGAGTTGATAGTGTGTATGGTATAACATGGGGAGGCCGGATCAAATTTTGATTATGGGGTGATCTGTAAGGTATGACTAAAGGCGATCGGGTAGTAATATTTTGATAAGTGGGGTTGATGGTGAGGTCAGCCATTCTGAGAGGTAGTTGCGAATTCCATGATGGATTTGTTGCATAATGGTTGACTGTGTTAACCGTTGACTTCCTTGATCCCTAGATTAAGTGGACCCTTATTTTTACCCCAATAGGTGCTATCAAATCCGAAGGATTGAAGTCGAGTTCTCCGCAGATGGCATTTATCCTGTACCCACTCCCCTTTCCATTATGAGTAGGTAGGGGGTTTTGATTGATATTCTATTGTTGGGGCGGGTTGGTAGGCCCATCTAAGATGAGAGCCTTTTTATCGATCAAGTTCTGTACTTGATATTTGAGCTACTAGCATTGATCTATAAAATATCCTGGTGCACCCATGTGAAATTCGTAGAACAAATTGGGATTATACCCTGGCCCTTTAGCAGCCTCAGGATTTGACGGACGTTTTACGAGGTACTCACCCCTGAGTAGGATTGGCAATAACTCTGATAGTGTTATAGGTAACCTAGTGAACACTCTATTTACTCTGTTGCGACGTGCTTGCTGGTTCTGCCCATATAGTGGTGCCTACTGTGTAACCGGTGGGGGGTATGCCCTGAATTGGTTTTGAGGTGGAAGATTCCATGTTGGCGGTGTTAGTGCCCATGAAGTTGATGGTGTTTGTGGTCTCGATGCTGGTGAAGGGATGAAGAGGGGTTGGTTTGGCTATACGTTGTTGACCTGTGTTTCTTCCCTTTTCTTTCCTTGAGGCACTGGCTTTCCCTGAGAAGGGATTCCTGCTATTGTCCCTAGGCTTGTGAAGTCAAAGATCAGACCTGTTCGCATCCCGTCCTCTACCCGGTCTGCTACTTGTACCAGATTGGAGAATGTGCCAGTGGTGTGCCCCACCAGATGAGTATAAAAGGCATGTCTTAGTGTTAAGATAAACGTGGTGTTCATCTCTTACTCTGTCATTGCAGGCCTTACTTGTGAGAGGAACTCTCGTCATCTTTGTGCATACTCTTTCACTGTTTCCCGTTGTTTTCTTGTCATATTGGCCATGTCATTTCGATTTAGTCCCACATCAGTATTGAACCGGTAATTTTACCAGATCATCTCGGCTAGGTCCTGCCAGTTCTTAATGAGTGATCATCCAACCCAAAAACTTATTTGAGTACCGACCATGTCAAGCTCCTCTAAAACAACTGTACCAACAACCTGTCATCCTCGCCATACTGGCACATGGATCTACAATACAACTTCAAATGTGACAGTGGACACCTTACTCCGTTATATTTTTCAAACTTCGGACACTTGCATTTAACCAGTAATTGAGCATTGGGGTAGAAGCAAATGTCCTTGAACCGAGTTCTACTCATAGTGTTGAGGCCCTTCATTCTTCTCATCTCTTCCTACAAAGACTCGATTTGCTGAGCTAATTTTTCGTCTGTCGCGCTTTTGGCTTTTGTGGCCCTGTACTCACATTCATCATCAGGAATGACCATAGGGGGTGGTTGATTCTGTGGAATATAAAGTGGGGGCCCCTGATATTCAGGCACTGCAAGTGGCATGGTGGTCTGTGGTCCCTAGGGAGGTTGCTCGGGTAAATCCTGATTTGATCCAGATGCATGTTGTTGTATTGTCTGAGCTTGTATGACGCTGGCGTTAGCTAACACAACACTTACTATCTTTTTTTACCTCTTAATTATTTTCAATAGTGCTGCGATTTGTGGATCGATACCTGAGGTTTCGATTACTGGGGGTTGTGCTGGTTCAAAAGAACTCATGGTGACTGTAGATGATCTCAGAAAATATGGAAGTACTTCTGGCTGCTTGTATTTCTTTTGCTTGGCCACCCGTGCATACAGAAGACCAATCATTACTATCTTGTTTACAAAAAATGGGGATGCATGATGTTTTATTAGATCAGGTAAAGTTGTTTATTATGAGTTTTAACGGAAAAATAATTTCTCGGCGCGGAGTCGGCATCAACATGGAGTTGGTAAAATGTTTTACAAAAGAATTATATCAGTACGGAGCTGGCATCGACACGGAGTTGGTAAAATGTTTTTGAAAATGAAATTAACTCAGTGCGGAGCTAGCATCGACACGGAGTTGGCATCAACACGGAGTTGGCATCAGCACGGAGCTGGCATCGACACGAAGTCGGTGAATCATTTTTACGAGAAAAAATATAATTTTATCAGTGCGGAGCTGGCATCGACATGGAGTCGAAAAAATATTTTGAAAGAAAAATTATCTCAGCACGGAGCTGGCATCGACACGGAGTCGGCATCAACATGGAGTTGGCATCAACGCGGAGCTGGCATCGACACGGAGTCGGGAAAGTATTTTGAAAAGTAATTTCATCAGCACGTAGCTAGCATCGACACAGAGTCGGGAAAACGTTTTGAAAAGGTAATTTAATCAGTATGGAGCTGGCATCGACACGGAGTCGGGAAAACATTTTGAAAAAGGTAGTTTCATCAGCACGGAGCTGGCATCGATACAGAGTCGGGAAAATATTTTGAAAAAGGTAGTTTCATCAATACGGAGCTGGCATCGACACGGAGTCGAACAAATATTTTGAAAAGTAATTTCTAAGATAAATCGAGTTAGAACAACCCATGTTTTTAGTAGCTTCCAATTTAGTTCTATGAAATCACCGTCGGCCAAGCAGATCTCCAAGGAAGAGGTGACGCATAATGGCACTCTTAAATCACCTTATTCCCTGAATAGACGTAGTCTATCCCCCTCGTATCAACAGGGTAAGATCTTTCTAGGCATCGACTTTGATTAAGGACTGCAATTGGTGCTTTTTGAAATCTTTGTTTTATTTTATTTATTTATTTTTTTTTTTTTTAGAAAGTTGAATGCATTCGAGTTGATTGATCAGTTGTTATCTTTCTTAGATCCTGAACTTGGTTTGAAGTTTGATATGGATCCGGTTTGTAGTAGATCTGGGTCTTAAACCCAGTTGAAACGGATCTGGGTCGTGGACCCAATTGAAATGGATCTAGGTCGTGGACCTAGTTGAAATGGATTTGGATCTGGGTAGTGGACCCAGTTGAAAAGGGACATGGATCCGGTTTGAAAATGGATCTGTGTCGTAAACCCAGTTGAAATGGGTTTGGATCTTGGTCGTGAACTTAGTCGATAATGGATCTGGATCGTGGACCCAGTTTGATTGGATTTGGGTCGCGGAACTAGTTGGATTGGATCTGGGTTGTGGACCCAGCCGGTATGGATATGGATCTGGGTCGTAGACCCAGTTTGAAAATGGATCTGGGTTGTAAATCCAATTGAAATCGATTGGATATGGCTTGTGGACCCAGTTGGATTGAACCTAGGTCGTGGACCCAATTGAAAATGGATTTAGGTCGTGAACCCAGTTGAAAGTGGATCTGGGTCGTGGACCTAGTTTGAAAATAGATCTAAGTTGTAAACCCAATTGAAATAGGTTGGATATGGGTCATGGACCCAGTTGGATTGGACCTGGGTTGTGGACCCAATTGAAAATGGATCTGGGTCGTGAACCCAATTGAAAGTGGATCTGGGTCGTGGACCCAATTGGATTAGACCTGGGTTGTGGACCCAGTTGAAAATGGATCTAGGTCGTAGACCCAGTTGAAAATGGATCTGGTCGTAATCCAGTTGGATTAGATCTGGGTTATAACCCAATTGAAAATGGGTCTGGATTGTAACCTAGTTGAAAATAGATCTGGGTCGTAACCCAATTGAAATGGTATGGGTTGTAGGCCCAATTTTAATGGACACGGGTTGTGAGCCCGGTTTAAATGGATACGAGTGGGGACCCGGTTCACAAGATTATTTCGAGTTGGAGAATCTGTAAATTTTGCCCCTCTTTTTTTTTGTTTTATTTTTTTTCTTGTTTTTGAAAACATTGATTAACAAAATCCATTTTACTTAACTTGTCTAAAACTTGGGATTCTTCTAAGCATGCCATCGACGTTGGATCGATTAGTAAGTGAGCAATTTCAAAAGTTGACTGTCGAGTTCATTCTGTAAGGTCGAGCTCACTCTAGTCCGTGCTAATGGCACGGATGTAATTTATATTCTGTCATCCGTGTTTTGGGCAATGATGAGACATTTACTATTTTAACCGTGCTCAAGACATGGATAAAGTAATTCGTTGCTTCAATCGTGTTTAGAACACGGTTGAGGTACCTACTATTTCAATCATGTTCCCAATACGGATAGGATACATTTTCGCCTGTCCATGCCATGGACACGGACCAGAAAGAATTCCAACTTCTGGATTTTCACAGAAATGGTTTTTTGGCCCACTATTTTCAATGTTCCCTCACTGTTTTTACTTTCTCACTCCCTGTTTTCTCTTTTTCTTTTGTTTGTGTACATGTATGATGCAACACACTTCCCTTTTCTTACCTAAGGGAAGGAAAATAAAAAATAAAAAATAAAAAATAAAAAATAAAATAAAAGCATCCTATGATCTATACAACCATGCCTTCTTGGGCTTGCACTGTGGGCTTCGAGGCCCAACAACAATTTCAAGTAAGTACAACCTTGCTTGGTGGTTGATCTCATGTCAAAAACTCGTGTCTTAGCCTTGTCTAATTGGGCACATGCATGTGGCTTAGTAGGCGGTTTTATGGTTACCCGATCTTCAAACCTCGATGCATACCGAAGTACACACGTCGTTGGTTGGTGATCGGGTTTGATGTATTCATTCCTGACACTTGAAATAACGATCTCAAGCCGTTAAACTACTAAGCATCGGGGCTAAGTATATTGAGGGTGGGGTGGATCGGAAGTGAGGCTATGCTCTCAAGTGCACATGTTCATTTTTTATTCATTATTTTCCATCAACCCCCTTACAAATATGTAATAAAACAACAAAAAGTAAGTAAATATTACATTTTGGACATGTGAAGAATAGAAAATAAGAAACAAACAACAAACAACAATGTTAGTAAACGAATTTTTTTTTTTTTTTCAAAGATGACCTAGTTGTCACGAGGGATGAACCATTTTCCCAGTGGAGTCGCCAGCTGTAGATACGTGGATTTTTTCATTACGACGGCCACAACTACTAAAGATTGGAGTCGCCCCCATTCATGTTGTAAGTGGGTGTGAATGGTCACCCGATGTACAGTTTCCAAAAAATGACATTTTTGGCATTTTAGTGACTCACGATAGATAAGGGGTAATCAACCTTGAAATTCGGGTAAGCGGCTCGATTGGAGAAAAGGGAAGGTGTTAGGCACCCTTTTCTCCCCGCCAAGTGGCGATAACCTCTACGTAACTCGATCATTTTAATCTTGAAGAAAATTGAAAAATAAAGTGCCACGTGGGTGTATTTGTACCTTAGATAGGGATTCACTTTTAGCTCGATTATATGATCATCTCATTGAAAGAGATGATCCTAATGAATCATTTGCCTTAGGGACTACTCATTTAAAATGAAAATAAAAGAGAAGAAGGGGATATTAGAAGAGGGGGAAGGAGAGGATAGAGAGAGAGAGAGGGGGGGTGTACTTCAAACCACCTTGTATCTTCGATCTTCTTTTCTTTTTCTTCTTCTTGAGTCCTTAGTAGACTTATGAAAGAGTATGTATATTTTTTTTAAGGTTATAATGAGAATAGGAAAGTAGATGAGAGATGAGTTAAGATTATTTTTTCTTTTCTTTTTTTAGTAAGACTTAATGAAACTTGGTAACCATTTTTGGAAGGAGGGGAAGGGTATTTATAGGTGTTGGGAGGATGTTTGAGGGTGTAATAGGGTTAAAGGTTAGGAGAATGGGAAATGACATTCTTTTTTAAAGATGGAGGTATGAAATTTGGAGTGAGATTGAGGGTAATTTTGTAAAGAATGAAAATGGGTGAGGTTTTGATCCAAATGGTTTGAATCCTACCCAAACCCATTTGGGTAGAGTGTTTGGTAGGGTGAGATGAGTGATGGTTAATGGGAGAGTGGGGGTGTAACAGGGTTGTTTGGAGAAGGAGTGTTAGATTGGTTGAAGAGGTGAGGTGTTTAGATTTAGGAGAATGGGTTGTGTAAAAGGTGGGTAGATTGGTTTTTGGGAGGAGAAAGGGGATGATGCCATGTGTCAATCATGATGAGAGGGTGAGGTGATGAGATTGGTTGATTGGTTGATGGGGGTTATTTGATTAGAAAGAAGGGTATGGGTTAGTTGGTTGATGATGAGGGAAGTATGGGTTGAGATGATTTTGTTGGAGTGTTTTAAGGGAAAGTGATGGGTTGATATGTAAGAGATATGGTGGTGATGTGGGTGGTTGATGATGTTAGAGAATGGTGATGGATTAGGGTATGGGTTGAGGTGTAGGTGGTTGATGATATTAGAGAATGGGGATAGGTTAGGTTAGGGTAGGGTATGGATTGAGGTGATTTTGGAGAGAGGTGATGTGGATTAGATGAATTATTTAGAGAATGGTAATGGGGGTAGGTGATTAGATGATGGAGGTAAAGGGTGGTGATGACATGTGTCATCTTTTGATGTTTGGGGAGGTGATTGGTTGATGTGGATAATGGATAATGGGTTAAGATTGTGGGTTGGAAAATGAATTGGATATGGGTAGGATTTTATGGGCTTTGAGGTGTTAGGCTTGGGTTTTGGAAGTGGTTTTAGGTCTTAAGAATTGTTTTGGGCTATTTTAGAAATGCTCTTGAGAAGGTAGGTTGGTTTTTAGATTTTAGATGATATGGGATTGATTTTAGGTTAGGGTTAATGTGAGAAATTAATTACAAAAAGATTTAGGGTTTATGGGCTTTGGAGTGTTTAGGGTGTTTGCGGATTTTGAGACAGAACGGTGGAGGGTAGATGAAGGGTAGGTATCCCAAGTCTCACATTTTTATTTTTTAAATTTTTTTAGATTTTTGCGATCATTGATTTGACCAAAAATGCCACATGTTAGTAAATCGGGCTTTTTGGGCCCGTTGAAAGATTTTATCGATTTGTTGTAAGTGTGGAACGGTGAAGGTTGGGACATCATAGGATGGGTCTGATCCCTTTGGTGGGTCCCTTAGACCATTGGGGTGGTCTTGGGGGCCTTGGTTCAATGAAATTGTCACTTTTTAACTTTTTGGGCCTTTGTTGGAAAATCAATATTTTGAATGGAACGGGGTAGATGTGAGCTTGTCGGGTTCCTTTGGTGGGCTCAATAACCTGTTGAGAGGTTTTAGGGGCCTCGATATTGGCAAAAATGCCATATTTCGAAGATTCAGGCCTTCGAGGCCCGTTGGCCAAATAATTGGAAAAATACTTTTTTTTTGGGCCCTTTCGAGTGAGAGCCCGTTCAAATTGGGGTGTCTACAATATGTTTTCCTAAAAAATGATTGCGAAAAATAATCAGATTTGTGCAATAAAATTATTTTCCTTCTGAATAATCATTACATGAATGAATTGTTTAACGGATTGGTGCATAGAATTCGATAAAACCCTAGGATTCATTTAAAATGTTATCAAGGGGGTAACACTGAAATTGATCAGATACACATTTGATGGGGTCTCAAGGTTATCATTGCACCTAAGCTCAATCGTTCACCATTTTGTTAGGGTTACTAGTCCGGTCAGTTAGAACGAACGTCAATGCTAAATCAATCATCAGAAATCTTTTAGAATATCTCAACATTTTCCAGTTATTCCTTGAAGATCACAGTGCCTCAATCATGCCAGTTGTAAGCAATGTCTCAATCCTTAGTCCTAATTAAGTCCGTTGTGGGTAGTCTTGAGTTTTCATGAGTCATTTGGGTTAGCTCGAGTCCCTTTTTTCATCAAGGTCATGTCTTTTTTTCGAGTCAACTCTTTTTTCTGTTGAATCGAGTTAGTTTGTCGAGTCATAGAGGTGTCTGTCGTCCCATCTAAATTTGATTGGATAAATGAAATTTTTGAATACCTTGAGCGTATTAACTAATTAACTAATAATCTGGCTTCAAGAATATATTTTTCTCCTGAATAAGAAGATAAGGGTCAGGCTCAACGACTTTCAATCAGAAAACAAAGGTCATTGACCTCTGAACAAAAAATAATTCCTAAAGAAATTCAAATAGAAATCATCCTAGCCCTAGAGGAATACGAGGGGATAATGAATTTACTCAGAAATTTCAAAAGACTGGTTTGCGTGGTCCTATGAGGATATGTTAGGATTTAAGCTTGGGTGAATACGTATCCGCTCGATGGATTGGAAATACCAATGAAATCAAAGAAGATGTTACAAAACGTATCGATATTGTCCTCACTGCATTTCAAGTTGCAAAGTTCATCAAAGCGAATGTCATAAGTCAATACAAGGTACTTTTGGAATTAGTATTTGATAATGGGTCACACTTTAAAGTCGAGGTCATCACCCTATGTTCAAAGTTTAAGATTCGACCTCACAAATCATTCCCTTACCTTCCTCAGACTATGGAGTGGTTGAAGTGGAATTGATATCTGATAATGGGTCATACTTTAAAGTCGAGGTTATCATTATGTGTTCAAAGTTCGAGATTCGACATCACAAATCATCTTTTTACCGTCCTCAGACCAATGGAGCAGTTAAAACAGCTAATAAGAGTATCAAAAAAATCATTATGAAAGTGTGTCAATCACACCAAGATTGGTTAGAGAAGTTATTATTCGCGCTACGAACATATCACACTTCAATTTGATTTGCCGCTGGAACCACTCCTTACTCTATAATGTGTGGTATGGAAGAAGTTTTGTTAATTGAAATGGAAATCCCGTATCTCAAGGTCTTGATGGAAAATCAATTGTTAGGAGTAGACTAGGCTCATCATTGGGTACGAAGAGCTAAACTTGATTGAAGAAAAATAACTTAGAGTTTTGAACCACGTGCAAACTTATCAAAGAAGAGTCACTCGTACGTTTGACAAGAAAATCAAAGTTTGCCATTTACAAGTCAAAGATTTAACTACTAGATGACTTCAAAGAAAATTGAGCACTCATCCTCGACCATACGAAGAAGTCTGAACCCAATTGAAGAGATTCATTCATTAAGAAAATACTGCCTGAAGAAAAGCTGTCAGACTTCATGATCATGATGGACTTGAATTATTAGAATCAACCAACCTTGACCAAATTAAACGGTACTACATTTAAGGAGGCCATCTTTGACCGAATCAATTTTCCTACTACCTAGTTCGTTATCTCCTTTCTCAGCCTTTTGCAGCTTTTTCAAAAAAAAAATACATTTTTTTTTCTTAGCCCGATCACCTAACCTAGGGGAGGGAAAAATTCGAACTACGTTCTGGTCTGATCCCAAAATTCTGGGGTACGTAGGCAACCTGAGAAGTTGCTTCAGGCCCGACCACATCAAAATAAAAAAAATAGATTCCCCGACAAAAAAAAAATCTAAAATGAAAAAATTCAAAAGAAAAAGAAATATCATCCACAATGGGGAAGGAAATTCAAGGAAAAATAAAACAATTTTAAAAAAATGCCACACAAGGGGCATTTGGATTTTTGAGTCTCAAAATTCCTTTCTTTTTATGCCCAGTCCTAAGCCTACCCATAAAAGTCCTCATAAGTACTGTGCGAAAAAGTCAAGGAAGATAGCAAAACATAATCAGACAGTAACTCCAAATCTAAAAAAAAAAACTGTTAGGTTGAAAACTCGAAAAAGGCAACTTATGCAAAATTTAAGTCAAGCTCGCAAGGTTGAAAATCCAAAAGAACAATCTTAAGAACAATTAGAGCAAAGAAAAAAGAGCCTACTAAGTTGAAAATATGGAAAGGATGACTTAGGCAAAAATTAAGGCAAGCTCGCTAGATCGAAAACCTGAAAAGGCGATCTAAGCAAAAGTTAGGGCAAGCTCGCTAGATTGAAAACTTGAAAAGGCGATCTAGGCAAAAATTAGAGAAACAAAGAAAACTAGAAGAAAATCTCAGGAGGTTTCAGCCGGGACATTTGAAGTCCGAATAATCAAGTTCAACACCCAACTTAAACTAAGCAAAGACTCAGAAATCACGAGCATCATCTACGATTGATCTGAAAATTTTCTACTTCTCCAAGTGAACCAAGGGGGAAAATGGTGGATTGTACAATGAATCTCGAAAGGAAATATTTTGTTTTCTTGAGCCTACTCAAAATCTTCAATATAAAAAGTTGAATATTTATTACGCTTATGGTAATCAATTATTTCAAACTTTCATACAAGGAGCACCTTCTTTATTCTTTGATATATAGTTTCCCCCTTATACTAGGGGCATTTTTTAAATTTTTGCATGATGAGTTCAATTATCTCCAATGCCATGTTTCCTGTCAAACTAGGGGCATTTAATTTTTAAGGTTGAGCAATGTTAATCCTAAAAGATAAAAGGAATCTCAAACTTAAGGTTACCCTCTTGATAACAATTTTTCGAAAAATCCTTGAGGTTTAAAAGAAATAAAAACTCAAGTTTTAAATTGATAAAATATTTTTTTTTAAACCTTGAGGTTCAAACAAAAGCTTTCCTGATCTCATTTTGATTTTTGTCCAGAGAATAAGTCATTTACTTAGAGTAGGAGATAGGGCATTCTTTCGTTCCCAAATTCATTAATCATTTTTCAGATCTATTCATTCTTAGATTCAATCATTCTCTTTCAGACTTATTATCTTCCAAATTTATTCATTCGTTCCCCGATTCAATCATTATTCTCCATATTCATTTTCAATCTCATCCAGATTCATTTTAATCATTCTTATCCAGATTCATTCATTCTTTCCCAAAATTCATGCATTCATTTGCCAGTTTTGCTTAGTTTTCGCTAAGGGTTAACTTGAATTTTGCTTAGTTGCCACTAAGGGTTATCTTGGATTTTGCTCAGTTGCCGTCAAGGGTTAACTTGGATTTTGCTCAGTTGTCGCCAATGGTTAACTTGGATTTTACTCAGATGCTACCAAGGGTTAACTAGGATTTTGCTCAGTTGCCGCTGAGGGTTTTCTCAGAATTTTGCTCAGTTGCCGCCAAGGGTTAACTTGGATTTTGCTCAGTTGCCGTCAAGGGTCATCTTGGATTTTGCTCAGTTGCCGCCAAGGGTTAACTTGGATTTTGCTTAGTTGCCGCCAAGGGATAACTTGGATTTTGCTCAGTTGATCTTGGATTTTGCTCAAATTATGCTCACGTTTTCTCACATTATGCTCAGTTTATGCTCAATTTATATTGATTTTGAGCTCAGATTTTACTCAGTTTCACAGTACACACACTCACATTTGTTTTTTTTTAGTTAAGGAGAATTTTCTAAATTCAAGGATCTGACACTGCCAGTGAGAATTCGCGCACAAAGACCTGACAACCTTTTAGTTCGGAGAGAGTTTTACCCTTAAGAATCTGAACACCCTAATAAATTGTTAAATCAGGCTGCAAAATGAACTGTCACTAGCTTTAGCATTCGGATATTGCACTATCTACCAAAATAGATATGCTATCTAGTTTGCTTCAATCCTCTCCCAAATAGGGGCATCTGTAGACATCCCATTTTTGCATTCACCTGATTAATCAACTCGTCAACCCGATTACAACGGTTCCCAATGATGGATGTTTATTCCAATGCTTTATTTTGTTACCAAATATGTTTCAGAAATTCGAATAAGATATCTCGAACTGACAAAACTGTAGAAATCATGCTACGCTAGGAAAATATGACCTTGGAAATATAGAAATCATCATCTTGCATACAAAAAGAAGCTTTATGATAAAAATCACTAAAAAATAACCAAATTATCAAAATACCCCTAACATCAAAACAACCTTAGAGCCTACGTAACGCTTAGGAAAATCCATTCAAACACATAAAATAATAAATCGAAACCAAATAAATCATTTCGTCAATTTTCATAGAATTAGACAAAATTAAAAAAATACCCCACATAAAGTTCACGACCATTTCACACAAAAAATTTCATAAATGACACAAACCAATATTTCCATTGAATTCCTTACGAAAAACCGATTTCAAAACATCTTAAAACATTAAAAAATGACTTAAAACGTAGAAAGTCATCTTCGGGGGCAAAACGATAATTTTACAATTTTAATAATTAAAAATTATGAAATTAATAAATAAAATATTAAATAATGCACAGTGAAACATTAATAAAATTAATTTAAAATTTTGAATCAAAAAATCGATCAATCAGGCTTTCAGGCAAAATTGTTGATGGTTGCCCAGATATTTATTAAAGGACCCCTCCATCTGGGGGCCTAAAGAATTAAAGATATAATAGAGGGGGGTTCTCCAAAAAATTAAAGTCAATCAAGTAAAACTAAAATCAATATATTAAAAGTCAACCAAGTAAGACTAAAGTCAAAATCTTAAAGTCAATCAAATAAGATCAAAAATCAAAACCCTAATAGAGTTCTAATTAAATAATAATTCTATTTAACAATCCTAATTAAATAATAACTATATTTAATAGAATTCTAACTAAAATATAACTCTACCTAAAACAATTCTAATTAAAATATAACTCTAACTAACAAAATTATAATTAAACACTAATTCTATCTAAACAAATACTTAAAAAATCTATAAATAGGAGCCTCCACACCCTATTTTCGTATCAAAAAATAAACCCTACAAAAAGTAGGTCAAAAAGCTTTCTTAGCCTCTCATAAACCCTAATTTTGAAGTCCTAACTCCTTACCTAACACCCATACCTCAACTTTAGCTCGAAAAATACCTAGAAATCCATAAACAAATCTGAAGAAAACAAATCTAAGAAAGAGATACCTTACCTCAAAAATCAAAAATTAGATCCGGGGATAAAACGAAGCGAGGAATACTGTACAAGGAGTTACTTTATCAGATCTGAGAGAACAAGAGCATTGTCTTCAGAAAGATATTTATTTCTTATTATTTTTTTATTACTTACGTCTTTTAGCAATGTAGTTTATTTGAGAATTAGTAGAGACCGGCGTTTGCCGGGTGGGGTTGGTGCCTAACACCTTTCAACTTCGTAATATGATCCCCGGACTCAGTATATTTTTGATTTATCCGTTTCGAGTCAATGATCGGTTCCTAGACCGTAATAACTAGGTGGCGACTCTCAAACCTCAAAGGTCAAAAGCGGATCCGTGCACCCCGCGGATCGAGGGCGTTTTCAGAACCCTACCTTGTTCAAATCCTATTGAACCTTCTCACAAAAAAAAAATTAAAAAATCAAAAATCTAAATAATCAAAAGATCAAAAAAATCAAAAATCAAAAATCAAAAAAATCAAATGATTGAAAAAATAAAAAAATCATAAAAATAAAAAAATCAAATAAATTTCAAAAATCTTTCGAGATGCATTCAACTCTAATTTGTCAAGGCATGATCAAAGAAGCATTTGATTTTCAAAACTCATCAAATTTTTGTCAAATCTGAAATCTCACACGAGCTCCACACCATCGAGATCAAGGAATTAAGAAGGTAAAACTCTGTCAAACCCCGTACTTGAGTAGCCATTTTCTACAAAAGTCATCAATTCAATTGACAATCCGAAGTTGTGTTTTAGCAAAATTTTCTAGCCCGTACAAATAAGGATTTAGTCTATTCTTTGCAGTTATTTACATGCAATTTCTACAAGGAAGGACAGCTGCAGACACCACAATTTGAATAGACCCCGTTCGAAAGGACCCAAAAATATCGATTTTCAACAAAATTTGCTAACAGGCCTCAAAGGCCCAAATCATTAAAAAGTAACAATTTGATCGAACCGAGGTCCCTAAGACCCCCTAAGGGTCTAATAGGCCCACCAAAAAGAATTGGCGTATCCCCATTTTCACTACTCCCCTCCCGAAACCAAAAATGTAAAATTTTTAATAAAATTTACCAACGGGCCTCTACGGCCCAATGTGTCAAAACATGACATTTTGATCAATCTGATGACTTCCAAAACAACTAAAAAGATTAATAAACTTAGAAAGAGACTTGGGATACCCCTTCCTTCCCTACCTTTCACCCTTCCATTCCCGGTTCAAAAGTACCTCAAGCCCGCTCAAAAGCCCACGAACCCTCATCTCTTAAAAGTGCATTTTCTCATCTTACCTCCTAACATAAATTTAGTCCTACATCACCCAAACCCTTAAACCTACCCACCCTCAAAAACCCATGCCAAAATGACCCTAACCAATTCCAAATAACCCGAAACCCTTCCTAAAATCCAAGTCCAATACACTAAAGCCCACAAATCATTATCCATATCCAATCCACATCCATACCCATAACCCATACCCATAATCCACTATCCACATCAACCAATCACAATCTTGATCATCAAATATGACATATGTCATCATCCCTACTCACCTCCCTCATCCAACTACCTATCCTCGTCACCTTTCTCTAATAATCTATCTACCCACATTACCTCTCTCCACAAATCACCTCAACCCATACCCTTCTCTAACCTACCTACCTCATATTTCTCTAACACAACCAACCACCTACATCACAACCAATATCCCTTATATCCTAGCCATCACCTTTCTCTAAACACTCTACTAACTCACATCACAACCCATACCTCACTTTATCATTTCTTACAAAACCATTCTCACAAAACTAACCCACACCTCTCCTCTTCAATCAAACACCTACTCTCACTAATCAATTCAACTAATCACCTCACTCCCCCATCTTTTTTAACATATGTCATCATCTCCTTAATCCTCTCCAAAATCAAATTAACCAATCCCTTACACAACCCATCTTCCTAACCTAAACACCTCACCTCTTCAACCAACCTAACACTTAACCAACACATCACTCCCTTACATTCCCATTCTCTTAAACCAAACACCCATTATCTCACCTCACTAAAACGCTCTACCCAAATGGATTGGATAAGATCCAAATCATTTAGATCAAAACAATACCCATTTACCTTCATTACACAACTATCCTCCACACAACTCAAAATTTCATACCCTCACCTTCAAAACCTATGTCATTCTTTACTCTCCCAACACTTCACCCCATTATATCCTTAAATTATTCTCCCAACACCTATAAATACCCCCTCATCTCCCAAATCAATCCCCCAAAAAAAATCTCACAAAAAAAAAGAATCTACTCCCAACTCATCTCTATTCTTTACTCTCTTCTACTTCACTCTCAACTTCCTCACATTACTCTAAGATGCATAATCATATTTTACTAAGGACTCAAAGAAGAAGAAGAAATAAAGAGAAACAAGTTGAAACTTCAAGGTGGGTCAAAAAAATATACTCCCCTCTCTCTCTACCCTCTCCATATCCTTCTTCTACTATCCCCCCTCCTCTTTTTAATTTTTGTGTAGGAGGTTTCTAAGATGTAATGATCCCCCTCTCTTATCTCTAGTAGATCAAACTTTGATTTGATTGAAAATATAAGGATTGTAACCATTTTCAAAATAAAAATCAATTTTTGAACCTCTTAAATCGTTTTGAGGCTACTAGTTTTTAGGTCCTTCTCAACTCATGAGAATGGATCCATAACCATTGCCAATACTTTTCAAAAGCACATGTAGTTCATAAGGCTAAGGGTTTGTAAGGATCATCCCCTTCAATGCGATGATCTTATAATCGAGTCAAAAATAAATTCCTACTTAAGGTACAAGTTATCGACACATGACACTTTATTTTATTTTATATTTTTAAGCAAAATGATTGAGTTGAGTTGAGGTTACCACCACTTGGTGGGGGAGAAAAGGGTGCCTAACACCTTCCCTTTTCTCTAATTGAGCCGCTTACCTCGATCTCAAGGTTGATTGGTAATTTATCCATCAAGAGTCACTAAAATGCTAAAAATGACATTTTTCCTAAAATGTACATCGGGTGACCATTTACACCTTCTTACAATATGAATGATGGTGACTCCAAACCTTAATAGTTATGGTACTCGTAATCAAGGATCACACATCTACAGGTAGAAAATATAGGCGATAAAATGTATTGTCTTATGATGGTAGATGACTATTTTAGATACAATTGGACTATTTTTTTTAGAGAAAAATCTTATATTTTTGATAAATTCAAAAAGATTTGCAAAAGGGTGCAAAATAAAAAATGGACCACTATTGTGAAAATTAGGAGTGATCATGGTATTGAATTTGATAATGTCAAAATCATAGAATATTGTGAAGATAATGGAATTAAATGAGTTCTCCACTCCTAAGACACCTCAACAAAATGGAATAACCAAAATGAGGAATAAAGGACTTCAAGAGATATCTACAGTTATGTTAAATGAAAAGAATATTTCAAAATAATTTTGGACAATAATTAATACAACTTGTTACAAAATCAATAGAATTTATCTTAAGCCTAGTACATTCATGATTGCTTATGAAATTTGATTAGGTAGAAAGCCTAGCATTAAATATTTTTGAGTTTTTTAGGGTGATTGTTGTGCTCTTAGGGATAAAAAAAATTTAGGAAAATTTGAAGCTAAGAGTGATGATATTGTATTTTTAAGATTTTTTTTACTAGCAAAACCTATATAGTATTCAATAAAAGAACTCAAATAATTATGGAGTCATAAATGTGGTTATTGATAATGGAATTGAAGAAAAAGAATTTGATGAAGAGCATATACAAAAATCTATTACAAAAATTGAAATTCCTCATAAAATTATCAAGGAATCAAAATATGTTCGAGTAATTAAAATTCATCCCATTTTTGATATTATGAGAAATTCAGATAGTGGAATTAATACTAAAAAAATAACTTCAAAATGTATCTAGTCACTTGTGTTTTACCTCCACGATAGAACCAAAAAATATTGACGAAGCTTTAAGAGACAGTAATTGGATTTGTGCTATACAAGATGAGTTACATCAGTTTGAGAGAAACAAAGTTTAAACATTAGTTCCTAAACCTTTTAATAAACATATCATAGGAATATACTAGATTTTTGAAAACAAATTGGGTGAAAATGGGATCATAGTTCGAAATAAAGTAAGAATTGTACCTCAGGGGTACTCTCAAATAGAAGGTATAGAATTTGATGAAACCTTTGTTCCAATGGTTAGACTTGAGTCCATTAGGATATTGCTAGCAATAACGTGGCATCTTAAGTTCAGACATTTTCAAATGGATATCAAAAATACTTTTTTAAATGATTTTATAGAAGAAAATTTTTTTGTTGAACAACCAAAAGGTTTTGTAAATCCAAATAATCTTAATCATGTTTATTATCTTAGGAAGGATCTTTATGAACTTAAATAGGCTTCTAAAGCTTAATATAAAAGATTAACAGAATTTTTGTTAGGCAATGAATTTAAAAGAGGAAGTGTTGACAAAACTCTTTTCAGTAAGAAAATTAATAATGATATTTTAATTGCTCAAATATATGTGGATGATATTATTTTTTATTTTACTTGTGTTAAGCATGTCATTTTATTTGTAAATTCTATGAAATTTGAGTTTGAAATGAGTTTAGAAGGTGAATTAAATTATTTTTTAGGTCTTCAAATTAACCAAATGAGTAATATAATTTTTTTATATCAATCCAAGTATGCCCATGATATAGTTAAAAAATTTGACTTAGAAGGATCAATATCCGCCAACTCTTCAATAAGCACTTCTATAAAGCTAAGTAAAAAATGAACATGGAAAATATATAGATTTTAAAACCTAGAGGATCATGCCAGGAACTTTACTCTACTTAATTGCTAATAGACCAGATATTGCTTTTAGTGTGGTGTGTATGCTAGATATCAATCACAACTTAAAGAATCTTACTTATATCTAGTTAAAAGGATTATTAGATATGTAAGTGGAAAAAAACCTTATGGCTTATGGTATCCTTTTGAAATTAATGTTAGGGTATACAGACGCAGATTGAGCAGGTAAGATAGGTGATCAAAAAAGTACTAGTAGATGTTTTTATATTGGTAATTGTTTAGTTTTTTGGCACAATAAGAAAAAAAAAACTTTATATCTTTATCTATTGTAAAAACTAAATATATATCTACAAGAAGTTGTTGTTCTCAATTACTTTGGATGAAACAAATGTTAAATGATTATGGTATCCATCAACAAAGTATGCATTTAAATTATGACAAGACTAGTACAATAAATATCCTAAAAATCTTGTTCAGCACTTACAAACTAAACACATTGATATTTGACATCATTTTATTTGTGATTTGGTTGAAGATAATATTGTAGTGCTTGATTATGTTGAAACAAGAACAACAACTTGCATACATTTTTACCAAACCTTTAGATATTCAAAGATTCACTTATGTATACAAAAATCCTTCGATGTTTGCATGATTGAATGATTGTTCTTATTTTTTATGGTAAAATTTTTTTAGTAAAATTTTTTTTCTATTAGGTTGGTCGATCAAATAGTTAATATTGCATCCAATTATATTTTTACAAATCAGACAATAGACCCATGTTCAGTCGACCGAGCAATGAAGTTATATCGTCTGAATTAGCTCTTCTTCACAAACCCTAACTTACTTCTTTTTCTCTTTTTCCACCGTCTCTTTATCTTCTTCATCCCTCTTGTTGATTTTTCTGAAAATTCCTTCATCACTTTTAATGGTGGACAAACAACCAACTATAATAAGAAGTTAACGTCAAAACGATCGTGAGCATAAGGGCAAGATGATGATTTTTACAATAATGCTTGTAGATATCGAGTTTTCCAATTTTTCTGTACCAATCATCTCTCCATTGAAAGGTATGTGCGTTTTAGAAAGTTAGCTTCGAGTAAAGTTGAACAAATTATTGTTGATTTGGGTTGGAAACCCTTATTTGAACTAAAAGGAAGTTGTGGAGAAACCCAAATTAGGCATTTTTTATTCTAACATCTTTGAAATTGATTATTCCACCCTTCACTTCAAATCTTTTGTTCAAGGTAAAATCATCAAAGTTGTTCCAAACGTTATGACAAATATTCTTTGCCTTTCTAAGATTAAGAATGTTGTCAAATACACTATGTCTGATCCATCTTCTAAATATAGGATCACCAAAGCTCTTTGTGGACAACGCATCCATTGGAACAATCAACTTAAAGTTTCCCTTCTCTTGCCTAACTATAAACTGCTTGCTAGGATGTGGACCTATAATTAGTCCCTAAATTCGGGCATCGTGATGAGATAGGTTCTAAGTTGTTCTATTTACTTGGGTGTATTCATAATCGACAACCCATCACTGCGGCTTCAGTTATCATTCGTTCCATTATTGAAGCGTCACCCATACCATTTTCCATCTTGCTCTTCCATTTTTCATTATAATCTCCAAAATTATTAAGTCTTACAGTTTTCATCTTAAACCCTCTGACTCAATTTTTTATCAAATGAATCTTCTCAATGATGCTACCTTATTGTGCATGAAGCTCAAAATGTCAACAACAGCTGACATCCAATGGTAAAAAGCTGGTTCATTCTGAGCTTTCTAACAATAACTTAGAAGTCTTAAAGCGTCTTAAAGGTATTGAAAACTTCTTGTGAAGCAAACATGATGACTATCTTACATATCCTCAGTCTTCAGGAGAAAATGTTGGAAGTGAAGCTAATGAAAGTGACAGTGATTAATCTCTCTTCTTTACTTATTTATTTTTTAGTTTTTAATTTTTATTATATCCAACCAATTAGGGGGGATATCATGAACAAACACTTTTTTAACTTGAACACACACACTTGTGAAAGATTGTGTATCTGTTTGGTACTTGTGAATCATTGTGTTTGTTTATTTTTTGACATTGGGTAAACATATGACTTGAATTTTTTAAAGCTTATTAGAATAATTTATGTTTATATATAATCATGTAATATGGAGGAGGTTGCATGATGATTGGGGGACTTATCTTTTATTTTTATCTTATAATATGTTGCTTTGAGATGGTTTGAGTATTTTTTGTGCAGTTTCAACGATCTCAAGTGGATAACGAAAATCAATTCTAAAGGAACCTCTATTCATGAAGGTATAATTGTCATGGATTTAACAAAGGAAGAGATTGTAGGCGTATTTGTTCACATCTATGTTTTGTATGTAAGTTGATTTTCTTGTATATTTTATTCATTGTATTCAATCAATGTATAAGATCGTTTTAGTACTTAGCTTAAAGATAGATTGTCCAAGTAAAATTCTATTGAAGATCAAACTCAAAGGAGGTATTAAGAAGAGTGAAGGACAAATTCAAGATCAAGAAGACTAAATGTCAAGACCAAGTTCAACACTCATAAAAAATGGACTGAAGAAATTCGGGTTAGTGTGTGAGTGTCCTTGGACGGTTGACTGAACCCAAAATTGAGTTTCTTCTTTTTCTTCTTTGTAGGACGACTAAATCTAAAACTCGGGAATCTCATTCTTTTCTATCTTGGGACATCAAACATATTCGGTCGACCGAACCCAAAACTTGAGAACCTCTTTATTTGTTCACTTGGGCGATCGAGACTGTTCGGTCGATCGAACCCAGAAGTCTCAAAGCTCTTGAGTTTGGTCACTCGGTCAACCAAACACCAAGAAGCAGTCTTGCGATCTCTTCTAAATCTATTTCAAATGAACAAATTTTTTGAGATAAATCTGATCTTTTGGTTTCTTCAAACTTGTTGACTCCTTCAAAGTTTATCCTAGTTTGTTAGGATTTTTCATTCAAACTATGTCCCTCTTTTTCTTCTATAAATAGGAAAAACTCTCAAAGTTTCTCATCAAGCAAAAAAGAAAGAACCTCTGAGTTTTTCATATCTTCTTTTTTCTTCTCTGATCCTTCTCTTGGTAATATTATGAATTAGAGAAAGAGAGAAAGTTGTTTTATTAGTTATTCTCTACTAAGATTTCCCGTTGTGAAGTCTTAGAATGACTTGGGTGAAAGTCTCTAGCATAGTATTGTGGTGGTATGCTCACTTTTCTGTGTAAGCGGTTGTAATCCGAAAGCATTGAATAAAAAGATATTAGCTTAAGATTTTGAGCTTTCTCGAGAGTGGTGTAGAGACCGAGGTCATTGAACCAATATGAATTTGTGTCTCTTGTGGGGTTTGAATTTCTCTTAACTCTACTATTGTATGTTGTTTCTGCAAATCTGATTGTCTAATTTTACTATTACTTGGTTAAAAATTTTAAATAGACTTGATTTGGCAGAATACCTATTCACCCCCCTCCCGAGTCTAGGTGTTTTTATTAGTAATTTCAGAGGGTGAAATCCTTACTAATTTAGTAAGGCTAGTCAGACTCTTTATGGATGATATGTTGAATATTTTGAAAGTTTCAACAATGTTTTTCAAACTAGATGTGTTGAGTGGATATTATCAAGTAATTATTAAAGGTGTAATGATTTTTTGATGCTCCCCTCTGGCATACACCCCTTGATGTGGCATGTGTTAGAACCATTGATTATTTTTGTTTGGGATATACAACTACACATATCTATGGGGATGTACAATTGTGTATCCTAAGGGAAATATTTATGGTTCTAACATATTCCACATCAGGGGGCATATGGGGGCGAGTGTCAGAGGGGGCGTCAGAAAATCATGACTCTTATAAAAAAAAGGGATGAATAAACAATGAGAACAAAAAGGAAAAAAAACACACACACTGGATCTCATGCCATTACCAAAGCCAACAAAAACTCAAGGAAGATATATTTCCAAATGGGGGGACTGATAAAGTATAGTTAACGAAAGAATTCATGGAGTGCCTATATTAGACAAAAATAAGCCAAAATCACAAAATAGTAATACATCCATACCATATCTTTCAATGGGATGACTAACTCTGGGAACAATCGATCAAATCTCTATTATAATAGTGTGTTGAAAAAACTAATGATAAGGCCTACAATATTGGTTTTAATATGCATCTCAAAAAAGGTCATGCAGGGACTAAATTATTGTACAAGGCTATGTAATCCGATTCACTCCAACTATTCCAAATCATGAGCCATATCGTTCTGCATTGGTAGTAACATTAAATCTACTAGACATTGTGTCATCATGCCCTCCACGTTTTGGTCAATATTAGAGGTACCTCCTGTTTTAGATTTTACTCAATATTAGAGATACTCATGTTTTCAAACTAATGACATGCCCCCTTGGCCTAGGTCTTCTTTCTTTAAGATTAACATAATTGACCTAAATGCCCTCTATGAAACTACCTCTACGAACGAGCAGGATTTGCTCTAGAGTGAACCAAGTAAGATAGGTCCAAGTTGGAATTTACTATTATATATTTTTACATGTTTCAATAAAATTCTTGGTTCTTTTACTATTTTGGACAAGTATAATGGCAGGTCATTTCAGCATTATTCTAAATGATATGAATAATATGAAGGAAAACATAAAGATGAAATATTCTGACAACAAACGGCTGAGATGGGAATATATTGTCTAGAGATTCTCTAAGCATGAGAAACTGATCCCTAGGAAATTTGATCTCATCTCTCGAATTGAAAAACCTTTATTAGAGAAGTCCCACAAAGATTTTTGTCCTCAATTCTGTGGAATTATCCCCATCCCTTCTAGGGAAACCCGTGAACAATAGAGATTAAATTTTGGAATCTTAGCATATCTTTTGTTTTGGTTCTTAGATCCAACATAAGAAATATTTTTGGACTTTTCTAAAAATACAAGTTTCCTAGAGATGGGTTTCCATAGAGAACCTCTTCCTTCCGTCTCAGCCGTTGTTTGAACCTCTTCATCTAGAAAAATATATTTTTTGAACTTTGAATGTCGATGAGGCCGATGGCCACTCACAAGAAACAGTCTTCTTGAATTCTAGAGCGGAGTGATCCACAAAACTTCCTTCCTCACCCATCACACTATAAAACTCAATAATTACAAGATCTTGGAGAGAGAGAGAAAGAGAGAGAGTGAGAGAAAGAATGGGCAGTAGAGCTGCTGATGGATTGTTTAAGTGTGCTTTCAAAGGACGGTGTGTTAAGGTGACTAACATGGAGATGGAAAGGAGGCCATACCATCGGAATTGTAATTGTGCCTTGCACAAATCTGGAGGTGATTGCTACAAGATATCACTTGGGGATGGGAAGATATCATATCCAATCAGACGGTCGTGGAGCGAGAATTGCTTGGTGATGGCAACTTCTAATAACTACTACTACTCTTCTTCACCTGCTAAAGTGACAATAGGGATGGAAAAGACACACTTGGCAGTGTGTAAAGAAGAGGAAGTGAGAGTGAATCATGCAGAAGTAGGAGAATTGAATTGAAGTTAGATTTATTTGTTATAAGAGTTGATTTTCATTATTGTATAGTTTTGGTGATTCTTAATTATAATAAGAATAAGAAAGAAGAAAGAGGAACAAGTTGTCATTGAATGTGTAAGTGCATGATAAAGCTCATGTATCATTGTACAATCAAAATAAAAAATAAATTAAATAAATACAAAGTATTGTAACTCCAATACGAGGATAACTTTTGATGAATAAAATTTATGTTCTAAAGAAATCTTTCTTTCTTTTTCAATTGCTTGGCATTCTTTGTGAATCAACAAAGATGCCTAATTGTTTGTTATTCTTTTGAGAATCAAGGAATCAATTGAAAGATTGTTCTTCGCACTGCATCAATCCTTTTGCAAAATTGGATTTTATTTTTTAGATTTTTGAAATTAAGAAACAATCAAGTTTTCAGATGAAGTTTCATATTAAGGAATCTCAGAGATGGTGTAATAAGAAGAAAAAAAAATTGCTCACAAATCTCACAAGATTTGAGATCGACCAATCATATGGGGCCGCATGTATTGAGAGCATCCCCAATTTTCAAAACTACCCTTGTTAGGCTTCATGTGTCACGCAGTAGTGCATGCCTGAGAGATTAGTGAGGAAAAAGTCTATGAGCAAAAAATTTCTGATGCAATACTCTATTGGTACTTGTTGGGGAAAAGGCATTATTACAAGGGTTTGAAAAATGCCATGTGTGGAAAACATAAGGATGGTGATCTCATACTAAACATTTTGCGAGTTAGACGATTGGAGGGCATTCTCTTATTCGATGGACTCCAGATCTCAAGCTTCAAAGAAATCTTATCATTATCATTCCAATCTGAATTCAACACTACCAAGGTTGCTATTGCAATTTGGATCAAATGAAAGAGTTTGTGGAATTCTTTAAGGGTGCCCTTACATTCAAATGAATTAATAGTGATCTCTCGTAATTGTCTAATGTTATGTATGCATTGCCTTACGAATCCAAAGAGATATGGGCTTAACTTTCCACATCACTGACACTTAGGCATTTTTAGCGTATTAATTGGTTTGACATCATTTAGTATCAAAGCTAACACCACATCTCAGGTTAAACCTTGAAAAGGGCTATCTAAGGTCCTACAAAGCACAAAGGGAGCATCGAGGGCATTAATTGGAAAAGGTGACTTGCTATCCTGTAAAAGATACCTGACCGGATCCGTAGATCCTAATAACAGATTTGATCCAACTTAAAGTGGGATCTTCCTCAAAAAACTTAATTTATTTCCTTTTTAACTTACGAACTACTCTCTCTCTCTCTCTCTCTCTCTCTCTCTATATATATATATATATATATAGATAGAGAGAGAGAGAGGGGGGGGGGTCAGGATCCGTGTACACATATATCTGCTCATATATCTACAACATGTTTTGTCCTATGTGGGCTAAAAGTTTCGGATTAAACTGATTTTTGGTGAGAATGATCTCTATGACAAGGTTAAAAGTTTCGGATTAAGCTTATTTTTGTTGAGGATGATCTTCTCATCATAGAGATCATTCTCACAGAGGAGATCATTCTCACAAAAAATCAAATCAATCCGAAACTTTTAGCTCACATGGGACAAAACACGTTGTTGATATATGAGTAGATATATATAGAGATATATGTGTACACATATATCTACTCATATATCTACAGCGTGTTTTGTCCCATGTGAGCTAAAAGTTTCGGATTGATCTGATATTTTGTGAGAATGATTTCTGAAACTTTTAGCTCACATAGGACAAAAAACGTTGTAGATATATGAGTAGATATATTAGCTCACATAGGACAAAACACGTAGTAGATATATGAGCAGATATATTTGTACATATCTACTCATATATCTATAACGTGTTTAGTCCTATGTGAGCTAAAAGTTTCGGATTGATCTGATTTTTTGTGAGGATGATCTCTATGATGAGGAGATCATCCTCACCAAAAATAACCTCAATCTGAAAATTTTAACCTCGTCAAAAGTGGTTTACAAAACATGGATGGTCCACAATTCTTCAACTCATAAATATGGGATTAGAAATGTAAAGGGAAATAATTCTTCAACTCATAACACGTGTCCAGGCTGGCCAGGGAGTACCCAACACAGACCAGTTAATAAGGCGTTGCCCGACAAGCAGGGCAAGTCAAAGTAGAAACCACCCTAGCCTAGCTAGCAGGGCAACACAACACTAAGCACAACCTGCCCTGGCAGGCAAGGCCTCAAGAAAACCGCAATATTGTTGTGTGCACGTCAGTTCCGAAAATCCTGAATGCAATCATTACAAATAAGTCCGATCATTTCAGGATATCCCGATTAGGTAAACAACCCCTCAGAATCTATAGAGATCCCATGATTATAGCCTATATTGCAGCCTATAGAGGGGGAAACCCTAGAAAAATGTAGGGGGCTTAAATAGCATGGAGGCTACTATTGTAATGGGGGCTTCCTAGAATGATCGAGGATGAACCAATACCGATGACTGTTCCTCTGTCTCTATAACTTGAGCGTCGGAGTGTCTATGGCAGGTACTAGGCCGCCGCGAGAAAGGGGACATCGGGAGCAACTTCGAGATCAGTGCGAGAGGGGTCCATTAGAGCCGTCAATCGGATTCTGATTGCACACAACTGACACCATCTGTGGGAACACCAGCAGCAAATTGATTTCAGTTGAAACAATGGTAAGATCCACAAGAACTAACGGGGTCAATGCGCCACCATTGGCGGTTCCAACCTCAGATGCACAGCTTTTGATGATGTTGGAAGTTATCAGAAAGTAGAAGAGGAGATGTAGAAGAGGATGGATGAGTTGATGGAACAAAATCGAAACTTGAACCAGCGTCTTGACGATCGACAATAGGCGGAGCAAGACAACATGTCGAAGGGTCCTCATGTGATAAGTGAATATGGCCTTGCCTCTAGTACAGAAGGGATCACGCCATCGTTAATTCCCGTAGGAGAGGACAAAATAGAAGTTACTACAACAACCGCTTGGACTGAGCTTGTAGTGGGGTTGATTAGAGAGGAGGTTAGAGAAGGAGATGATAAAGGGAATAGATGCAGGCATAACAGTCGCACAAGCCGTACGGGGAATACAAAGATCCCCCTTTTCAATAGGGATTTTAGTCGAAGAAATCCCTAAGAAGTTTGCACCGCCACGATTTACCCCTTATTCCTAGATGAAGGACCCGATGGAGCATTTGTTTCACTTCCAACAGATGCTTGCATTGTGGGAAAAGAAAGAGGGGTTAATGTGTAGATTGTTCCCTTCTAGTTTATAGGGGAATGCTCTAGCCTGGTTCCATAAATTACCGTGTGGGTCTATTGGCTCGTTTGAGGAGCTTTGTACTGCTTTTGTAACGCAATACATCGGCAATCGAAAGAGTGGAGGAGATGTTGATTCACTGTTTAGCATAAGATTGGGATCAGGCAAGAACCTCAAGGAATTTACCAGGAAGTTCAGAGAGGAAGCAATGTCACTAGAGAGTTGTGACGAACAGACAGCAGTAGTGGCGTTCAGGAACACATTACCCTCTAGTTCGAGGTTATATAGATCCCTTGTGAAGAAGATAACAAAAATCATGAGTGAGTTACTCGAGAGAGCGGAGAAGTACATCCACTTAGAGGATGACCCCCGAAGTTCAACAGGAAAGAGCAAAGTCATTTATGTTGTGAAAAAGCCTAGTGCGCAACTTCAGTCGCAGCAATAGGATAAGAAGCGGCCGCGAGAGCAGGAAGGAGAGAGGGGGGAGATCTGGGATATATTTTGCTATGCCTCTTAGTGAAATATTCCCCCTTATTGTTCACCTAACCACCCTATTTATTCTCACCAAAACCATCCCTTAAATAGTCCCAAATTCCAACTCACCCCAACTGCTAAACCTAAAACAACCCACTAATCACCTCAAAATCCTCCACAAAACTCCCTAAATAACCCCATTCTCATCCATTAAATAACTCCATTTCTTACCTAATCCAGCTCCTAAACCATCCCAGTTTTCATTCCAAAACTACCCCAAAATTCTCATTCAAAACAGTCCCAAACAATCCCCAAATCACTGGACCCATCCAAACTATCCCACCTCACTTCATCCACCCCAAAACAATCTGTAGAAAGGAACCGATCCTAGTGAAATTAGTTAGGATTTGTTTATTCTTTATTTAAGTTTGAATTTATTTTCTGTTTCCTATTTTGGTGGGATTCCTAATTTAGAGGAATTCAATTCTAAATTTTCTCTTAGAATTTTGAACTGGAATACCAACCATTTTAGTATAAATATTATATTGTAATTCACGATTAAACATGATAGAAGAAATTCAGAATTCTTTATCTAAAATCACATGATATCAGAGCCATTCTCAAATCCCTAATTCTCTCATCATGACCAAAGACGGCATGAACACACAATCCTCTTCCTCAGAAGTCAATTCTAGACCCGAGAATAACATCATAGAAAACTCATCTCCTTTGGTCACCAATGACAAACTCAATGGCCATAATTTTCTTCAATGGTCACAATCAATTTTTATGTATATTTGTGGCAGAGGGAAAGATGAACATCTCACATGTGAAGTTTCGATTCCCACAGCAATAGATTCTAAGTATCGAACCTGGAAGACAGAAAATCACATGGTTATGTCATGGTTAATAAATTCCATGACCACTAAAGTTGGAGAAAACTTTCTACTCTAGAAGATAGCCAAGGAGATCTGGGAAATTGCACATGAAACCTACTCCAGTTCAGAAAATACCTCTAAGTTATTTGAAATTGAAACAAGACTTCATGACCTGCGACAAGGGGAATTGACAGTCACTCAATATTTCAACGTCCTTACACGGTACTGGTAGCAACTTGACATGTTTGAGATCTACACCTTGAAATGCCCTAATGACTCTGCATTATACAAGAAAATTGTTGACCAGAAGAGGACATTTAAATTTCTATTTGGCCTCAATAAAGAACTAGACGAAGTAAGAGGGCGAATTATGGGAATCAAACCCCTTTCTAACATACAGGAAGCCTTTTCTGAAGTTCGAAGAGAAGAGAGTAGAAAGAAGTTGATGATAACCAACAACTTGAGCACTCCAACTGTTGAAGGCTCGGCTTTGTACACACACAATTCTTCTCAGGATAATAAATCGAGAAAATGAAGGCCATGGTGTGAATACTGCAAGAAACCCGGTCATACTAAGGAGACGTGCTAGAAAATACATGGAAAACCCGCTGATTGGAAGCCTAATTATGCAAATGCTGCTACTATATCAGACAACAATGCAGAAACCAGTCCATTCACCAAGGAGCAGATTAAGACACTGTAAAAGTTACTTGGTCAGGTCCCCATTCCTTTTCCAGCATCACTGTCTACTGCCGAGCAACATACTAGCATGTTAGAACACCAAGGTATTTTCTCTTCTACCTATATTGCACATGAGACATTAATGGTTTCCAAAGCTATAGCCCATGTTCAAGTCCTTCTTCAATTCGAATAACTAATCGTTCACTCTCAACCGTGGTAGGAACTGGATCAATTAAATTAACACAGGATCTTCATCTCTCCTCTGTTCTTTATGTTTTGAAATTAGATTGCAATTTGCTTTCCATTAGCAAACTTACTCGTGACTTGAATTGTGTGACTATATTTTATACAAGCTTTTATGAATTTCAGGCAGTGGATTCGGGGAAGGTGATTGGTAGTGATGAGCTGTGTGGTGACCTCTATTTGCTCAAAAAAAGTAATCCTCTAAGAAGACAAGTTCATCCTTGAAGGTGTGCCTCTGAATCTATTTTCAATTTTGTCCATTTTATTTCTAATTCTGTTTCAAATTCTGTGTCCATGTCAGTTGAGAGTCAAGTAATGTTATGGCATTTTCACCCTAGTCATCCAAACTTTGTGTACCTTGAAAAATTATTTCCACATTTATTCATCAATAAAAAGTCCAGTTTTTATCAGTGTGAAATTTGTCAACTTGCAAAGCATACTAGACATGTGTATCATAGCCTTCCATATAAACCTTTACACCTATTTTCCATGATTCACAGTGACATTTGGGGACCTTCACAAGTAAAAATATCACTAGGGCTCGCTGGTTTGTATCATTCATAGATGATCACACTAGAACAACCTGGACATTCCTCATGAAAGAAAAATCTAAAACAACAGCTATTTTCAAATCCTTTCATTCTATGATCATTACCCAATTTGGTAGAAGAATTCAGATTCTTAAAACAGACAATGGCAAAGAATACTTCAATTCTTTTATTGGTTTATATCTTTCCGAACAAGGTATCATTCATGTGAGTTCTTGTGTTGATACCCCTCAACAAAACGGGGTAGCTGAGAGGAAAAATAGACACTTGCTTGAGGTAGCCCGATCCATCATATTTTCTAATCATGTACCTTAACACTTTTGGGGGGAAGCCATACTCACAACTACTTATCTTATCAATAGGATGCCAAGTCGGACTCTCAAATTTCAAATGCCTTGTTACCTACTCCTGCATGCCTTTCCTCATATCAGTTCCTTCTCTTCGGACCTACCACTTAAGGTCTTTGGTTGTTCCTCTTTTGTTCACATCCATCAGCAACACCGATCCAAACTTGATCCCAAATCCCTCAAATGCATTTTCATAGGATATTCATAAAATAAAAAAAGGGTACAAGTGTTATTCCCCGATCACTAAGAAGATGTACAACTCCATTGATGTTACATTTTTTGAACATCAATCCTACTTTCCCAAATTTGAAATTCAAGGGGAGAACTCAAGAGAATATCAACTTTGGGACATTCTCCAAGATACTGAGTTCCATATCTGCCAACCTCAAAGCGTCCCACAAACATCATTGCTCTCATCTCCATTTGTTCCTATTACTAGCCAATCCGAACCTCCATCAAGTGAGCATGAACTTATTGAGTCACTCCACAGACCAAATTCTACCACTCACTTACCCGAGCCCCCTCTACAACAACTTGGCACAAGAAAACCTACTGAGAATATAGACCATATTACGCAAGTCAGGGATTTTCAAAAGGTTGAAATGGTTCTACCTGCTTTTGATATTTACACTGGTACGAGTTCCTCAACTCATGAGTATCTTGTTTCTTTTGTTAATGATTCTGATTTACCCATTGCTCAAAGGAAGGGTGTCTGAGAATGCACAACCCATCCTATTGAATAATATGTAGCTTATGGAAAGTTGTTGTCATCATACAGAGCTTTTGTGTCAAACCTTGATAGTATGCAAATTCCTACCACTATTCAGGAGGCTCTAAAAGTTTCAGCATGGAAGCAAGCTGTGGAAGATGAAATCCGGGCACTAGAAAGCAATGGCACTTGGATTTTCACAGAGTTACCTTACAGAAAGAAGCCAATGGGTTGCAAGTGGATATTTACGGTTAAGTACAAAGTAGATGGAAGTATTGAGAGGTTCAAAGCTAGACTAGTAGCAAAGGGTTTCACTCAGTCATATGGGATTTACTACCAGGAAACCTTTGCACCAATATGCAAGCTTAATACAGTTCGGGTACTACTATCACTTGCAGTGAATCAAGATTGCCTCTACACCAATTTGATGTCAAAAATGCATTTCTAAACAGGGACTTTGAAGAGAAAGTTTACATTAAAGTACCTCCAGGCCTGGAAAATTCTACAAACAGCCACATGGTTTGCAAATTGAAGAAGTCATTGCATGGTTTAAAATAGTCACCTCGTGCATAGTTCAACAGGTTTGTTAAAACAGTGATCACTGAAAGTGCCCTCGATCCGCGGGGTACGCGGATCCGCTTTTGACCTTTGAGGTTTGGGAGTCGCCACTTAGTTATTAGGGTCTAAGAATCGAACATTGACTCTAAAAGGATAAAACAACTAATCTACTAAAAAAACTAAGTTCGGGGATCAAGTTACGGGGTTGCAAGGTGTTAAGCACCAACCCCGCCCGACAAACGTCGGTCTCTACTAATTTCCAAATAAAACTACATTGCTAACAAGACCTAAATAATAATATAAAAAAATAAAACTTGTTACCTTTTTGAACGCAACGATTTTGTTCCGTCAGATCTGATAAAACAACTCCTTGTATAGTATTCTTCACTTCGTTCTGTTACCGGATCCGATTTCTGATCTCTCAGTTGAGGTATCTTCTTCTTGGATCTATGAGTTTTTCAAATTTCTTTTATAAATTCCAAAGTATTTTATAATGGTTTTTGGGTGTTTTTTGAGCTAAAGTTGGAATATGGATGTTAGGTAAGGAGTTGGGGCTTCAAATTAGAGTTTATGGGAGGCTAGGAAAGTTTTTTGACCTATTTTTTCTAGGGATTATTTTTTGATATGAAAATAGGTTGTAGGGACCCCTATTTATAGATTTTTTAAGTGTTTGTTTAGATAGAATTAGTGTTTAATTATAATTCTTTTAGTTAGAATTATATTTTAATTAAAATTATTTTAGGTAGAGTTATATTTTAGTTAGAATTTTATTAAATAGAGTTATTATTTAATTAAGATTGTTAAATAGAATTATTATTTAATTAGAACTCTATTAGGATTTTGATTTTTGGTTTTATTTGATTCACTTTAGTCTTACTTGATTGACTTTAATATCTTGATTTTAATCTTACTTGATTGACTTTAATTTTGACTTTAGTTTTACTTGATTGACTTTAATATCTGGACTTTAGTTTTACTTGATTGACTTTAATTTTGTGGAGAACCCCCCTCTATTATATCTTTAATTCTTTGGACGCCCACATGGAAGGGTTCTTGAATAAATATATTGGCAACCATCAACAATTTTGCTTGAGAGCCTGATTAATCGATTTTTTTTTGTTTAAAATTTTAAATTAATTTTATTAATATTTCACTTTAATTATTTAATATTTTATTTATTAATTTCAAAAATTTTAATTATAAAAATTGTAAAATTATCGTTTTGCCCTCGGAGAGGACTTTTTACATTTTAAGTCATTTTTCAATGTTCCAGGATGTTTTGAAATCGGTTTTTCGTAAAGGATTCAATAGAAATGCTGGTTTTTATCATTTATAAAAAATTTTGTGTAAATGATCGTGAACTTTATGAGGGGTATTTTCATAATTTTGTCCAATGCTATGAAAATTGGCGAAATGATTTATTTGGTTTCAATTTATTGTTTATGTGTATTAATGGGTTTTCCTAAGCGTAACGTAGGCTCTAGGAATATTTTAAGATTAGGGGTATTTTGGTAATTTGATCATTTTTTAGTGATTTTTATCGTGAAACTTCTTTTTATCTGAAAAATGATGATTCCTAAGCTTTTGGGGTTATATTTTCCTATCGTAGCGCAGTTTCTACAGTTTTTTCAGTTAGAGATACCTCATCAGGATTTCTGATACATATCTGGTAACACAAAATAAAGCATTTGAATAAACGTCCATCATTGGGAACCGTTACAATCGGGTTGACGAGTTGATTAATCAGGCGAGTGCAAAAATTGAGTATCTACAGATGCCCCTTTTTAACAGAGGGTTGAAGCAAACTAGATAGCAAATCTATTTTGGTAGATAGTGCGATATCCGAATGCCAAAACTAGTGACAGTTCATTTTACAGCCTGATTTAGCAATTCGTCAGGGTATTCGGATCCTTAAGCGTAAAACTCTCCCCGAACTAAAAGGTTGTCAGGTCATTGAGTGAGAACTCTTATTGACAGTGTCAGATCCTTGAATTTTAAAGAATTCTCCTTGACTAAAAAGTACAAGTGTGAGTGTGTGTACTGTGTGAAACTGAGTAAAAATGTGTCAAGTCCTAAAGATCTTCTCTCACTGACAATAATGATTCAAAATTGAAATGTACTTATGCAACGAAAGCAATCATGGCAATGTTGAACAATGAGGTAATTGGAGTCATAACAATGTACGAACTTCGTTAAATCTTATTTGAAATTCTTCTTTAGAGTTCGAAAAAGTATAAGTCTCGTTTATCGAACTCGAACCTATTGTAGCCACGCTTCTCGGGCTAAAGAACTTAAATAATCCTGTTAATTCAATATGATTCAAACAAAGCTGGAGTCTCGTTTCTCAGACTCTAGCTAAGGTTTACAGGAACTTAAATAATACTATTAAAATTAGAGTCTTATTTCTCGAACCCGAACTAAGATTTATAGGCACTTCAAAAAACTTATTCATTCTATGATTCAAAAAGTTGGAGTTTTGCTTCTCGAACTCGAACCTAGGTTTGTATGCACTTAAAAAAACCTACTCATTCTATGATTCAAAAAGTTGGAGTCTTGCTTCTCGAACTCGAACCTAGGTTTGTATGCACTTAAAAAAACCTACTCATTCTATGATTCAAAAAGTTTGAGTTTCGTTTCTCGGACTCGCACTTAAGTTTGTAGGCACTTTAAAAAGCCTACTCATTCTATGATTCAAAAAGTTGGAGTCTCGTTTCTCGAACTCGAACTTAGGTTTATAGGCACTTCAAAAAGCCTACTCATTCTATGATTCAAAAAGTTGAAGTCTCGTTTCTCGGACTCAAACTTAGGTTTGTAGGCACTTCAAAAAGTCTACTCATTCTATGATTCAAAAAGTTGGAGTCTCATTTCTCGGACTCAAACTTAGATTTATAGGTATTTCAAAAAGCTTACTCATTTTATGATTCAAAAAGTTGGAGTCTCGTTTCTTGGACTCGCACTTAGGTTTGTAGGCACTTCAAAAAGTCTACTCATTCTATGATTCAAAAAGTTGGAGTCTCATTTCTCGGACTCGAACTTAGGTTTATAAGTACTTCAAAAAGTCTACTCATTCTACAATTCAAAAAGTTAGAGTCTCATTTCTCATACTCGAACTTAGGTTTGTAGGCACTTCAAAAAGCCTACTCATTCTATGATTAAAAAAGTTGGAGTCTCGTTTCTCGGATTGAAACTTAGGTTTGTAGGCACTTCCAAAAATCTACTCATTCTATGATTCAAAAAGTTGGAGTCTCGTTTCTCGGACTCGAACTTACTAAGCCACGTTTCTTGGGCTTATATTTATAGGAACTTAAATAATCCTATTAATTCATTCTATGATTCAAAATCGAGCTCAAAGTTTGAAAGATCAGACTTTTATTGGCTTATCATGCATCTGGATTTATAATTATCATTGGACTTCATCGGACTTTTAAGTAAGATTTTCATTTTTATCATGTTAATAAGAACAAAACTCTGGAATTAAATGACTTTAAAAAATGCCCCTAGTTTCAAGGTTGGCTTTAACCGAAACTTAACTATGAGACTGATGGAGTAGATTAAGCTTGAAAAATATGAACTCTGATGTATGACAGATAGAAGAATTGACATTTCCTTAAATTTAAGACTCTTAAGATTATCATATGTGCAATAAGGAATTTGATCATTTTCTTTTGATAAATGTTTAAGCTGAACTTAAAAAATCTTGATAAATATTAGAATAGAAGATATTTCTCTTCAAAGTGGTTGATGATTCTATATCTTCCATTAGCGAACACTTGAACAAGTAAACCTACTCCTAAATATTATACAATGTTTAAAATGACTTCTGAGTTTCTTCGACTTCAACATTATTTTTATCGAATGTTATGGCTTGAATGGTTCTGTATTTCCCAATTTTTGCACAAGGTTTCTTCTGAATTTTTCTTCTTAATGGGACCTTTCTTCCCATTTGATGGTGTCATAATTTTTGCTTAGGTTGCCTTTTCAGGTTTTCAATCTAGCGGGCTTTATTTTTCTTTTTCTGATGATGTCTTGATTTTTTTTCTAGGTCGTCTTTTTAGGTTTTCAACCTAGCAGACTTTCTTTTTTATGGTTATGCCCTAAATTTTGCCTAAGTCGCCTTTTCAGGTTTTTAACTTAACGGACTTCTATTTTTTTCTTAATGATCTTGAATAACCAACTCGACATCTTCTTGGTTCTCTGCACCTTAACCGAGACAATTAACATTCAGGAGGACTTAATAGGGGGCTTAGGATATGGTTTAGAAAGAAAAAATATAAGGCTCAACTTCCCAAAATGCCCCTAGTCTAATATTCTTTTCTTTTGTCATTATTTTCTGTAAATTCTTTTGATTCTTTTTTCTAATACCTCTAGTTTGGCATTCTTTTCTTTTTCTTTTTCTAATGCCCCTAGTTTGGCAATTTTTTTAAACCTTTCAATAATGGATTTTCCTTTTGGATGACACTTTTCTTAAGAGAATACATTTTTTCTTTGTGTGACCGGGCCTGAAGTAACTTCTCAGGTTGCCTACGTACTCCAAATATTTCTTTTTTTCTTTTGGAATCAGGTCAAAACGTAGTTCATAGAAAGATTCCCTCCCAAGGTTAGTCAGTATGGTTTAGAAAGAAGAGGCTATTACTTTTATTCTTTTTTTAAAGGCTACGAGGGGTTAAAAAATATTTTTTTTATAAGATAAGATAATTGTTCGACCAAAGAAGGCCTCATTTGGTGAATGTTGTTTGACTTGGTCTAAGTTTCAGGAATTCGATATCTGGATTGCTCTGTCGAGTAAGATTTTCTTTTGGAGAATAAATATTCTTCAGTCTTCTTTTGTGAAATTGACTATGATCGAGTTTTCTGACTATTCAACTCTTCTAAAATTTCGAGAAAATCTTTTATTCTTTTATGAATGAAAATTCTCCTTTTTTGAGTGAAAAACATGGTAGATCCACTTGTAGGTCTTAGCGTCTTTCTTGATGCTTTCAGCTATATCATTTTTTAGTAATAATCTGACTTTGAAATCACACTTGACTTTATGTCTTGATCTATTTTAGTGCAATCTATCCATATATTCTCACGAGACCATGCAGGAACTTTATTGAATTTCTCAAGTAAATTTATTATTCTTTCATGTTCTTCTAAGAAAAATGCAGTACCCATTTGCACTTTTTGAGTGTACTCTTTAATTCAAATATTTATCGAGTTTGATTAGTGAGCTTTGAGGCATTCTTCATATCCAATTTTATGTTCACATCATTATTGAACGCATGATAATCAAAACTTCTATATTTTATTGGAATTGAAAACATAGATTAACAAACTCAACTAAAACTTGAAAGTTGAAGAAAGACTAACGTAACTAACTAGATTTAAAAACTAACGAAAACTGGATTGAAACTCAAAGAAAACTCATGGACAATTATCTACAAAGCGAGAAGGTCCTTCTGGGTGATGGACTACTTGGACTTGACATTGTTACTTTAACTAGACAACTCTTTTGACGGGCCCAAAATGACACAGATGGTGGTTTAGAATATTTATGAGCAATTATTACCTGATTGGAAGTAAACCAATGTTAATCGTTGACTCTAAAGGTTGGACTCTTAACTACATGATTAAAGTTTCGATATAGATTAGTCCAAATCCGATGGGAAATATCGAATCCAAATGCACTATAAGTCTATAGTGACCAAGAAAGTGAGAAAGGTTAGACGCGGGTCTACCCCTGATTGGGATTGAATCTTTGATCAGACAAATTAATTTGATCCTTAGATCGAATCTTTCTTATATAAAGTGGTTTGGATCTTTAAAAGTGAAACCAATTAGTCCAACTGATTTGGTATTGATCAATTTGATCCATTTGTCAATTGGGCCAACTGTTTAATTGGTTCAAATTGATCAGTATTTCATCGATTGGGTCAAACCGATATAGTGATTTTAGTTTAAACAGTCTAGATTAGTCCACCCATTTACCTATTGGTTGGATTAAATAGAGTAACTCGAGAACACCCGTAGTCAGTTCAGGTCGTGCCTTATAGGAAAGCTTCTAGACTCTAGGTTTACTACATGCAATGCAATTTATCTGACCACCCTTGCCCAAGTTCACCCATATACCTCTCGAGCGTACTCAATCAGACGGTACGTGGTGGCTTGGTTTGATATACCATATAGGTGATAATCTAAGACTCCAACCCACATCTCTAAAGTAAAAAGCAGCCAGTTTAATCCCCAGTTGAGAGATGGCGCACAATGCTGAGCAAGGACCCTCTTAAATACCTCTCGTCTAGAATAGACGTAGTCTATCCCCCTCGTACAATAGGGTACAGCGGGGCAGGATCTCGCTTAGGTACTGATTTTCATCAAGAAGTGCAATTGATGAACTTAGATTATCTTGAGATACCGTATAGATACGAGTTTAGGCTTGTAGCTTTCATAAATGGTTTAGCATCCCACAAGGGGACCGACCACGTATTAGTAATACATTGGCAAATGGGACATGTGACTGTACGGCTTACAATAGGTCAAAGGCTCAGGTCACTCCAGCCTGGGTGCATCGATATACCTTTCAGAGAAACTGATCAGATGGTTCTGATGCCCCAGTTTAATATATCCTAAGGTACGTGACTGGAGTTGTGATTTTCATGAATGACGTCGCATCTCCGAAGAGATCGGACCATTCCCTAGTGCCACGTTGACTATATTGGGACATGCAAGCGTGCAAAACAGTAAACGTGCATATGGTGTGTGTAAAACAGGGTGAGGTGTGCCCAGGGCCTTTTCAAATAAATGGGCCCATGGGCCTGATCATACCATCACACATTGATACCATATGAATATTAGCTAAAATAAATACCAGTCCAATAACATCATTAAGATCACCAATAAGCACATTAACTATATATCTGATCAAGATCAATGACAAATCAATTAATGAGCATGGCATATAATAATTGATAAAATCCAAATATTGCAATAGGCATAATTTTTATAATTTTTAATGTCCAATCAATGATCACTTTTGGGTGATCCAAAATAAATCGAGATTCCAATAGATGTTACATTGATGATAGAATGATAATTGTTGAGATGAGCTCACTCTTAAGAACATTAATTGTGCTAACATTAGATAAATTCGAATTTTTTATGAATTAGGAAAATACAATTCGAACTTGCATTGATGATATCCAAGGCTCCCGATAACGAAATTGAGTGAAATCAGATTCTAAATTAATGTACTCGATGAGATCTACATTTTATTAAAAGTGCCCAAACTTAATTCTCACTAGAATGTTCTGTAAAAATGTTTCAACATTACTATCCCAACCTTCATTTAGCAATAATTCCAGATCTACAGTTCGAACTTACATCAATGATATCTAAGGCTGTCGATAACGAAATCGAGTGAATTAAGATTTTAAATTAATCTAATCGATGAGATCTACGTTTTATTAATAGGTGTCCAGACTTAATTCTAACTAGAATGTTCTATAAAAATGCTTTAACATTGCTGTCCCAACCTTCTTTCAGCATCAATTCCAGATTTATAGATCAAACTTCCATCAATGATATCCAAGGCTCCCGATAACAAAATTGAATAAATTTATATTTTAAATTAATCTAATCGATGAGATCTATATTTTATTAATAGGTACCCAGACTTAATTCTCACTAGAATGTTCTGTAGAAATGTTTTAACATTGCTGTCCCAACCTTCATTCAACATCAATTCCAGATTTATAGATTGAACTTGCATCGATGATATCTAAGGTTTCCGATAACGAAATTGAGTAAATTTAGATTCTACATTAATCTATTCGATGAGATCTACGTTTTATTAACAGGTTTCCAGACTTAATTCTCACTAGAATGTTCTGTAAAAATGTTTTAACATTGTTGTCCTAACCTTCATTCAGCAATAATTCCAGATTTACATATTGAACTTGCATATATGATATCCAAGGTTCCCGATAACGAAATTGAGTGAATTCAGGTTCTAAATTATTCTTCTCGATAAGATTTACATTTTATCAATAGGTATTCAGACTTAATTCTTACTAGAATGTTCTGTAAAAACGTTTTAACATTGCTGTCCCAACCTTCATTCAACAACAATTTCAGATTTACATATTGAACTTACATCGATGATAACGAAATTAAATGAATCCAGGTTCTAAATTAATCTACTCAATAAGATCTACGTTTTATTAATAGGTATTCAGACTTAATTCTCACTAGAATATTTTGTAAAAACATTTTAACATTGCTATCCCAACCTTCATCATTCCATCCTTTTCATATATCAATTTGAATCTTTCATTATTTAGGGGTCATCAAAAAGTGACCCTTAATTGGATCAAAATACAATACCCAAAATCATTTACAATCAAGCCATAAAAATAATTAAATAAAAAAATAAAATAAAATAAATTAAACTAAATAATATAAAAAAATTAGGTCATCGTGACAATGTTCCAATACTTGGGATTTTTCAAGCCTGATCCTCAATAGTCCCCGGCGGAGTCGCCACTGAAAGTGCCCTTGATCTGCGGGGTGTAAGGATCCACTTTTGACCTTTGAGGTTTTGGAGTCACCACCTAGTTATTACGGTCTAGGAACCGAATATTGACTCTAAAAGGATAAAACAACTAATCTACTAAAAAAATTAAGTTCGGGTATCAAGTTACGGGGTTGGAAGGTGTTAGGCACCAACCCCGCCTGGCAAACACCGGTCTCTACTAGTTCCTAAATAAAACTACATTGCTAACAATACCCAAATAATAATAAAAAAATAAAATTGGTTACCTTTTTCGAATGCAGCGATTTTGTTCCCTCAGATCTGATAGAACAACTCCTCATACAGTATTCCTCGCTTCGTTCTGTTACTGGATCCGATTTCTGATCTCTCAGTTGAGGTATCTTCTTCTTGGATCTGTGAGTTTTTCAATTTTTTCTTATAGATTTTAAGATATTTTAGAAGTTTTCTTGGGTGTTTTTTGAGCTAAAGTTGGGGTATGGATGTTAGGTAAGGAGTTGGGACTTCAAAATTAGAGTTTATGGGAGGCTAAGAAAGTTTTTTGAACTATTTTTTCTAGGATTTATTTTTTGATATGAAAATAGGTTGTAGGGACCCCTATTTATAAATTATTTTAAGTATTTGTTTCGATAGAATTAGTGTTTAATTATAATTCTTTTAGTTAGAGTTATATTATAATTAGAATTATTTTAGGTTAAGTTATATTTTAGTTAGAATTATTTTAGGTAGAGTTATATTTTAGTTAGAATTCTATTAAATAGAGTTATTATTTAATTAGGATTGTTAAATAGAATTATTATTTAATTAGAACTCTAATAGGATTTTGACTTTTGGTCTTAGTTGATTGACTTTAGTCTTACTTGATTGACTTTAATATCTGGACTTTAGTCTTACTTGATTGACTTTAATTTTGTGGAGAACCCCCCTCTATTATATCTTTAATTCTTTGGACCCCCAAATGGAGGGGTCCTTGAATAAATATATTGACAACCATCAAAAATTTTGCCTGAGAGCCTGATTGATCGGTTTTTTTTTTTTGTTTAAATTTTTAAATTAATTTTATTAATATTTCACTTTAATTATTTAATGTTTTATTTATTAATTTTAAAATTTTTAATTATAAAAATTATAAAATTATTGTTTTACCCTCGGAGAGGACTTTTTGCATTTTAAGTCATTTTTCAATGTTCAAAGATGTTTTGGAATCGGTTTTTCGTAAAGGATTCAATGGAAATATTGGTTTTTTATCATTTATGAAATTTTTTGTGTGAAATAGTCGTGAACTTTATGAGGGGTATTTTCAAAATTTGTTCGAATTCTATGAAAATTGACGAAATGATTTATTTGGTTTCAATTTGTTGTTTTATGTGTTTGAATGGGTTTTCCTAAGCGTAATGTAGGCTCTAGGAATATTTTACAATTAGGGGTATTTTGGTAATTTGATCATTTTTTTAGTGATTTTTATCGTGAAACTTCTTTTTATCTGAAAAATGATGATTTCTAAGCTTTTAGGTTATATTTTCTTATCGTAGTGTGGTTTCTATAGTTTTTTCAGATCGAGATACCTCATCCGGATTTCTAATACATATCTGGTAACAAAATAAAGCATTGGAATAAACATCCATCATTGGGAACCGTTGCAATCAGGTAGACGAGTTGATTAATCAAGCGAGTACAAAAATGGGGTGTCTACAATCACTAAAAGCTATAATCAATGTCAAGCTGATCACACACTGTTCTTAAAGTCCTCACCTGAAAGCAAGATTGATATCCTAATTTTTTATGTTGATGATATCATTCTAACCAGAAATGATGCAAGAGAAGTTGTCAAATTAAAAAAGTTACTTGCAAGTGAGTTTGAGATCAAAAATCTTGGTGCTCTTAGATACTTTCTAGGGATGGAGGTTGTTTGATCTAAGGAGGAAATTATGATATCCTAGTGAAAGTATGTCTTAGATTTGCTTAATGAAACTGGTATGCTTGGGTGTAAACCAGCTGATACTCCTATGGACCCCAACAGAAGAATAGAGAAAAGTGAGGAAAGTGTTCCAACAGACAGGGGGAGATACCAGAGACTTGTTGGCAAACTAATATATTTCTCACACACCAGACCATACATTGCATTCTCAGTCAGTGTAGTGAGTCAGCACATGAATAATCCTACTGAAGATCATTTAGAAGTTGTAAACCGGATTATAAGATACTTGAAGATGACTCCTGGACATGGTTTACTTTTCAAGAAATGTGAAAATCGTGAGATAGAGATCTACACGGATGCTAGTTGGGCTGGAGAGTTAACTGAGAGAAGATCAACTACTGGTTACTGTTCATATGTATGGGATAATCTTGTCACTTGGAGAACCAAGAAACAATCAGTGGTCTTAAGGAGCAGTGTAGAGTCCGAATATCGTGCTCTTGCTTTAGGCATTTGTGAAGGAATTTGGCTTCAAAGATTACTAAGGGAACTGAGAGTTGAAGCAAAGAACGCAGTCAGGATGTTTTGGGACAGTCAAGCTGCTATCGATATCTCTAAAAATCCAGTACACCATGATAGGACGAAGCATGTAGAAATTGATCAGTACTTTATATCAGAGAATGTCAACAATGGAATAGTTCAATTGAGCTATATTCCTACAAGACTTCAAACTGCGGATATTCTCACTAAAGCCCTTCCAAGGACCAGCTTTGATGAATTTAACTTGGATTGTTTAATATATACAACCCATCTTGAGGAAGAATATATAAAGAACCGATTCTAGTGAAATTAGTTAGGATTTGTTTATTATTTATTTAAGTTTGAATTTATTTTCTGTTTCCTATTTTGGTGGGATTCCTAATTTAGAGGAATCTATTCTAAATTTTCTCCTAAAACTGTGGACTGGAATACCAGCCACTTTAGTATAAATATTAGATTGTATTCATGATTAAACATGGTAGAAGAAATTCAGAATTCTTTATCTAAAATCACAATCCAAATACCCGTAGATCCAAGTATTAAGTTCTTCCAAAGACCACTACAACACCACCACTTGCAATATCATATTCCCGCAGCACCAACTCCCAAATTCATCCAAAGAATGCTTATGCCCACCTTTCATCATTCTTCCTAAATCCAACCTCGTTCTTCACCACCACATCTATGCCCTCCACATCCACCAAAGAGAGTGAAGATTCATATCCAACAAAAGGGAAAAATCGATAAGCAAATAAAAGAATAATAAGACAATTTGATAGACGCTTAATTGTTCTCATGACAGCATTATATGAAAGATAAACTAGTAACGAGAAAGAAAAATTCAAGGTTGTTTTCAAATCACAACAACATTTTAAAATAAATAAATAAGTAATAAAATCATTCTCATGACCATAAAAAGGCAATTCAAAGTATTGACAAATGTTCTCATGGCATCATTTCAAATAAAATGAAGGAAAACAAAAGAAATTGAAGTAGGGAAAATGAATAGAAGGGACTTACCTCAATCAAAGGCAAAAATCAAGAATGACCAAATGTCCCTAAGTTGCTCAAAGTCCAAGCTTGAAAAGAAGAAATTAAAGAGAGAAATTTGAAACCAAAAAAAAAAAAAATTTTAAGTAAAGATTCAAAAAGGAAAAGAAACATAAATAAACAACTTACCTCAATACTTCGACAGTAGGAGTAATCTCCACAAACACAAAAGCACTGAGAAACTCAAAATGAGAGAAATCAAGAAGAAGAGGTCCACAAACCTTTCACTCACAAAAATGCATTTCTCACCTTACCCCCTAACCCAAACTTAATCCCATATCACCTAAACCCTAAGACATACTCACCCCAAAAACCCATGCCAAAATGACCTTAACCAATTCCAAATAACCTAAAACCAAGTCTAATACTCAAAAACCCAAATCCATATTAAATTCATATCCAACTCATAATCCTAACCCACAAACCACTATCCACATCAACCAATCACCCTTTGATCATCAAAGGGGACACATATCCTCACTCCCTCTCACCTCCCTCATCCAATTACCTACCCACATCACCTTTCTCCAAAAAACCATCTACCCACATTATCTCTCTCCAAAAATCATCTCAACCCATACCCTTCCCTAACCTACCCACCTCACCATTTTCTAACACAATCAACCACCCACATCACAACCCAGATCCCTTACACCCTAACCCATCACATTTCTCTAAAACACTCCAACTCACATCACAACCTACACCTTCCATCATCATTTTCACAAACCTAACCCACATCCCTCTCTTTTAATCAAATACCTACTATTATCAATCAATTCATCTAAATCACCTCACCTCCCTATCCTTTTTGACACATGTCATCATCCCCTTAACTCTCTCAAAATCCAATCAACCAATCTCTTATACAACTCATTCTCCTAATCTAAGCACCTTACCTCTTCAACTTACCTAACACTCAATCAATAACCACTCCCTTACACCCCTCATTCTTTCTATCACATATCACTCATCTCATCTCACCAAATACTCCACCCAAATGGGTCGGGTAAGATCCAAACCATTTGGATTCAAATACTACCCATTTACCCTCATTACAGAATTACCTTCTTCCCAACTCTAAATTTCATACCCCTCACCTTCAAAACTTATGTCATTATCTACTCTCCCAGTACTTCACCCTATTATATCCCAAAAGTATCCTCTAAACACCTATAAATACCCCCCTCCCCTTCCAAAATGAGTATCAAGTCTCACACTAAAAAATTCAACTCAACTTTCTTATCATCTATTCTCTACTCCCTCACTTTATATATTCAAAAAGTTACATTTTGATAAAGACTAAGGACTCAAGAAGACTCAAAGAAGAGGAAGAAGAAGAAAGAAAGAAGAATCATTTGAAGCTTCAAGGTGGGTTAAAGGATCCATACTCCCCCCCCTCTCTCTACCCTCTTCATATCCCTCTTTTATTATCCCCCTCTTTCTCTTTAATTTTATTTTTAGAAAGACTTAAAATGTAATGTTCCCCTCCCTTACCTCTGGTAGATCAGACTTCGATTTGGTCGAAAGTATAATGATTGTAATCATTTTCAAAACAAAATTATTCTAAACCTTCAAATCGTTTTAAGGCAATCATTGTTCGGGTCCTTCTCAACTCATGAGAATGGACCTACAACCATAGCCAATACTTAAAAAAAAAAAAACACATATAATTTTCAAGGTTAAGTGTTTATAAGGATCACCCACTTTAATGAGATGATCGTATAATTGAGCCAAAAATAAATTCCAACTTAGGGAACAAGTTATCGACACGTGGCACTTTATTTTTCATCCAAAATGACCGAATTGAGTTGAGGTTATCACTACTTGGTGGGAAGAAAAGGTTGCCTAACACATTCCCTTTTCTCCAATCGAGTCGCTTACCCCGATCTCAAGGTTAGATTTCCATCGAGTCACTAAACTCTAAAATTGGCACTACTTCAAAAAATGTACATTCCGGGTGACCATTCACACCCACTTACAATATAAATAGTAAAGACTCCAAACCTTAGTAAATGTGGTACTCGTAATCGAGAATCACGTATCTACACTACCATTATCGGAAGAAGGGACATTACAAAAGATATTGTAGAAAGTATAAAAGCGGAGGTAAAATCAGGGAAGAAAGCAAAGTCAAGCTTCGCAGTAATCATAACATCAAAAAACGATTTGCTTGTAATCAAGTAAACAATTAACAAGCATCTAGATGTGGGGGTACTATAGACGGGATTGGGTGTGCACAAATTTTGTTTTTTTTTTTTTTTTTTTTTTATAAAAATACTTATACAACCATCACACACAACTCCTTTTTCTCTCATTCTAGGAAGAAACTCGTTGATCAATTTGGATTCGGAATCGGTGATTAGATCTGTGATTATTGTCGACGATCTTAACCGATGAGTCCACCTTCTCGTGTTGCTCGAAAGTTTTACAAAACTCAAACAAATTTTGGCAATTAACCATTAAAGAATGTCCTCTATCACAGGCGCGAGCAAGAGTTATGACCCAGGAGAAAGTACATGTCTCCGATGAAGTTTTGGAAAGTATGATTTCTAATTATAATGTTAGAAATTGGAGTTATATTCAATACTGGTTCTTCTAGATCATATAATTTTACTGAAATTTTGCATACTTGCTAGAGCTATTCTTCCCACTATTCATTATTCTAGTAGGAACAGACTAAATAATCAACTTTTCTCTTACCGCTTTCCACTTTCTATGCTATCATCCCATCTTCATCTTCATCTTCATCTTTAACCTCACCATTTTTCTAGTGATTTGATATTTATTATAATTTGGAATTACGAAACTTCTGGAAGTGGGCGGAGTAGAAACTACTCAACTAATAGTAAGGGGGTGAAGGAATGAAACTAATTCAGAACTGGAATGAAACTAATTCGGAACTAGAATGAAAAAGTGCAAGCTTATAAAAAAAAAGGTAACCATGAACCAACTAGACTGCATTTTGATAATTGATATGTATGTTTTAGGTGTAAGGATGGTTGTAAAGTGTGAGAAGACGAGTGCGATTTATAAGACTAGTAATGCAATTATATAATCAGTGAAGGTATGGGTAATAACTAATACTATATATGGTTGAGTTGAAGAACTGGGAAAATTTGAAAAATATATCGTATAATTTTGAAAGAGCATGTGGTATGTAAAAGAAAAAAGATTTAGTAGAGTATAAGTTAGGAGGTGGCTCGATGTAAAATGTGAAAAAGAATAATCTTGTAAACAATGTTACCTTAATGATGACTTAATGAAATTGTGAGAAAATAGATGTAGAATTTATCCCCTCAAGTAAGATTTTAAATTATAAAGGTTATGACAGAGATTGTAAGAAAATATCACAATAAGTAGAAAATATAATATTGAATTGAATATAAAGATAGTGGTATATTTGCGGTAAGATATACATTGAGGAGTAATATTCATAGTAAGTATGAGTAAAACATAATAGATGGTGTAATTGATGAGAGAATTAAAGATAATGAATAGAGAAGATATGAAAGGATTGTTGTTAATAGACATTGGTGGGAAAGTGATACAAGGTGAATTGATTATTTTCTTAGGGTTATACAAATAATGGATTAGTTGGAGTATGTGTTTGAATTAGAGTGATTAATCAATGAATGTATTGGATTGACAGAATATGGGAGACATAAGTCTACGAGTTATAAATGAGATTGGCTTAGGACTAAGAATAGATGGTAATCGAAAATAGGTGTTGTTTATTATACATGTCGTGTTAGTGGAATCGTGACAAACCTTGATAGGATATGATTTTAATTTCGAGGACGAAATTTTTATTCAGGGGGGGAGAATGTAAAATCCTGAGTTTTCAATTCGTATCTTGAGGAAAAATAAATAGTAGAATTTTGAGAAAATCTTGAAAGTGGGACTTAGGATAAAACTATAGGACCTTATTCTGATCATTTTAAATAAAATCTGATCTTACCATTGGATTCAAAATGATCGAAAAATATATTTTAGCCTATAAGCACGCTCAAATGCGAATCCGAATATAAAAATTACAAAATCCTCGATTATCGAGTCGGACCATGCTAAAATAGTGACTTTTTGCTAGAGTAAGAATTACTAAGATTTGATTATACTATTGGGTTCGTAACAAAAAATTATTGAATATAGACTATTTATTTATCATTTTTAGAGTACAGAAAATCGAATTATCGTCAAAAATGAAAATAATGTCAATTTTAAGGGTCACCTCAGGCCAAAAATGTAAATTTTTGTTAGAGAAAAAATTTATAAAAATTGACCATATCAATAAATCTAGAATAAAAAATTAAATAAAATAGAGTATTCATTTGTCAGTTTTGGACTCCGGATGGTCAAGTTATCGTCGATCAAAATAATAGACAAAATATCGATTTCGTCCCAAATTTTATATAAATAAAATTTTTAACTTTTTTTATTATTCGTCTTCTCTAATCCGTCCAAACCAGCCAACCTATTTTTTTTTTAAAAAAAATTTTCTTTGATTTTCAACCTCGGATTCATCGCAAATCGTTTGCCGTTGACTTCCAACGCAAAAGGGAAAAAGGTCTGTAGCCTCGACATTTACAAAATCCACCCAAGATCCCTTCGTTTCATCTTCTCTTTCACCCTATATCGTCAAAAATTAGTCGTATATATATGGGGGTTTCATCGACCTCGAATTTCGTCTATTTCGGGGTCAAATCGTTTTCCATCGTAGAAGGGAGAAAGGACGACGACATCGAGATCTTCGAAACCACAGGGTTGATTTTGAAAATCAGATACCTCAAAGTACGATTCACCTTGATTTTCGTATTGATCGCCTAGATTTTTGTGCACGTACTTTAATTCCGTCGCCTAAAGATTGTAAGGAATTCTCAATTTCTATTAGTAATTATAGATTGTAAAAATTGCATTTAGGATTTTATTAAAATTTGTGGTGAGCTTCCAAAAATATAGACTTCAATCGATTATTTCAAATTCACGTCAGAACTTGCATATTTGATATATTTAATTGTATTTTTTAACAAATTATATGTGGGTAGGATATTTTAACGAGTTATTTCCATCAGTTGGGTCTTGTGCATTACTCGGACCCCGTTTTGATATAAAATTTGTATTTTTTTAATATTATTGATAAAAATAAATTCTATAATTGAAAAATATTCAATGAACTCATATTGAGTTGATGAATATCAGAAAATGGATATTTTATTGAAGAGATTGAAAATTATAAAAAATTGAAAAAAGAAAAAAATGGTATGAAATAGTAAAATGTCAAAATTACACCCGATGGGTGATGTTTGCATTTTACATTGTGGTGTGGTGTGTAGGTTGGTGAACGGATATCCAATGATAATATTACTGGTTGCATGTTTATTTACTTTCTGTTAGCACGATGCGTAGTTTACTTTTCCGTTCTATTATTTATTTTAAGTCGTGTGGCCACATTTGCATGATAGGAAACTGGATATCCATTATCAATCTTGTATTGTTAATTTCTCTTTTATTTTTAAATGAAAATAATATATATATATATCTATATATATATATATATATATATATAGTTATTTTGGGAGTTGTTAAAGATTCTGTGAATGCTTGAAGGGACAGTGCATCATATCATCCGGAGTGGTATACTATCCTGGGATGTACGGTAGGGACCACGAAATTCATACGTGGTAGGGGATGCGTATGAGAGTGGAGTCACAACTAGAATCCGAGTTTATTCCTCTCTATCTTTACTAATGAACTTGTATTGTAAAGACCGTATGCGAATAGTTTGTACATTTGGGAATCACATGCCCGCCTGATAGGCATAGACGAAAATGATTAGTCAGTGATCACTAATAATCTATAGTAGTCGAATGTTCTGACACATCGAAAAGAGACCCATTGCTTACGGTCACGTCAAACGGCCAGTCTGAGCCGGATAAATGGTCAACCAAACGTGGTAAGGGCAGCGACCGACCACAAAATCAGGAACTAAAAGTCAGAGAAAAATTGTAACATCATATCCTGACTAGGAACAATCCAATCGTGAATCCCAACTCTCTAATTCCAATATTCTACCATAGTGTATTATGTATCTAGTGCCTTACTTTGATATATAAAATGAAATGCATGTTTAATGTTTCTATTTGGTCAATTAGATTTGTATATAAAGAAAATGTTATAGTGTGTACTGTTGATTGATGTAATGTCAGTTTTAAAATGTTTAATTGCTCATCCCTGGCTATATGTACCAGTTAATCGTAGTTTTTTCTGTAAAATTTTGTATATTTTAAAATGATTTAGTATGCTTATTCGTTCATGTTAGAAGAGATTATTGGTAGACATTGTTTTCTTCCTTACTAGGTAACCATTGTTACTCACCCGTTCCTTCCTATTTTTTTTTAGCTTCAAAGCCTGTAGTTGGTGAGGCGGGCATAGAACCAGCGAGTGGGGACCATCTGTTGAGTCAGATAAACGACCAGAGTCCATTATCTAGTGAGTATTGGGGTTATTACCCTAATGGTGTCGATTTGTCTAAAAGTAATATAGATTTTGATTTTTGAGCGTTAGGAATTTTGTTAGAGTGAAGAATTCCTGTATAATCGTGTATATAAACTTCTTTTTCCGTACTCTAATTTTTATACGTTATTAGATGTATATAGGCTTCCGCTAGTATTATATTTTGAATGTATATATGCAGGAATGTATGTCGTTTATCAGGTGCAGGTTAAACGCCTTGGAATGCTGACATAAATAGAGGAGATCATGCCAAAATTTTGAGGTGCTACCTAGTACCTCGAGTTTTGACATGGAGATTTGTGTTAGTGATTAGCGGGGCGCCACACCACCCTTGCCCAAGTACACCTATATATACCTCTCGAGCGTACTCAATCAGACGGTACGTGGTGACTTGGTTTGATATACCGTATAGGTCATAATTAAAAATTTTAACTGACTTCTCTGAAACCAAAAGCAGCTAGTTTAATCCCTAGATCAGAGGTGGCGCACGATGCTTGAGCCAAGGCATTCTTAAATCATCTCTTTTCTAGAATAAACGTAGTATATTCTCCTACTACCGTAGTACATCGGAGTAGGATCTCGCTTAGGCACTGATTTTGATCAAGAAGTGCAATTGATATACTTATATTATCTTTGATATACCTATAGGTACGAGTCAAGAGTTATAGCTTTCATAAATTGTTTGGCATCCCACGAGGAGACTGACCACGCACTAGTACTACGTTGGCAAACGGGACATGTGACTTTGCAGCTTACAATAGGTCAAAGGTTCAAGTCACTCCAGCCTGGGTGCATCAATATACCTTTCAAAGTCACCTGATCAGACGGTACTGATGCCCCAGTTTGATATACCCTAAGGTACATGACTGGAGTTGTGGTTTTCATGAATGACGTCGCATCTCTAAAACGATCGGGCCACGTACTAGTACCAAGTTGGCTATATGAGACGTGCAAGCGTGCAAAGCAGCAAACGTGCTAGTAGTGTGTGCAAAACATGGTGGGGTGTGCCCGGGGCCTTTTCCAAACAAATGGGCCCATTTGTTCAATTAAACCATTATAAGTAAAGGTATTAAACCATATAAGTAAAATGTATACATTGATCGAGAAAAATTAAAAATATACCTATATGGTTCAATGCGCATTTCAAGTATATATCAATGATAAATCAATCAATGAATAATGCATAAAATAATTGATTAAATCAATGACAAATCAATCAATGAATATGACATAAAATAATTGATCAGATCCAAACATTGCAACAGGCATAATTTCTATAATTTTATGCTCCAATCAATTATCACTTTTGGGTGGCCCAAAATAATTCGAGGTTTCAATGAGTATTAGATTGAAGATAACATGATCATTATTGAGATTCGAAGTGATGAAACCCCTCTTTTCTAGAAAAGAGAAAAAAAAAACTCTATAATAAAAGAGAGACTAAAGAAAACATGTTATTAACAAACCACTACATAAATTGATTTTTTTTTTTACATTGAATTTTGTTTTACTAAGTGACAAATATCTTTGAACCAAAATTGTTTTTGAAAACAAAACAACAAAATTTTATATTTTTTTATTTTTATTTTTTTAAGAAAAAACTATTACTAATTAAAAAACTAAAAACAAAACCTAGAAAAATCTTGTGCCACGCCAATTTGTTTGTAAACAAGTAAACAATTAACAAGCATCTAGATGTGGGGGTACTATAGACAGGATTGGGTGTGCACAAATTTTGTTTTGTTTTTTTTCTTTAAAAAAAAAAAAAAAATACGTATACAACCATCACACACAATTCCTTTTTTCTCTTACTCTGGGAAGAAACTCGTTGATCAATTTGGATCTGGAATCGCTGATTAGATCTGTGATTATTGGTGAAGATCTTAACCGATGAGTCCACCTTCTCATGTGTAGACACCCCATTTTTACATCCACCTGATTAATCAACTAGTCAACCCGATTGCAACGATTCCCAATGATGGATGATTATTCCAATGATTTATTTGTTACTAGATATATTTTAGAAATCCATATGAGGTATCTCGAACTAACAAAACTGTAGAAACCACGCTACGCTAGGAAAATATGACCCTAGAAACATAGAAATCATCTTGTAGATAACAAGAAGCTTTACGATAAAAATACTAAAAAATGATCAAATTATCAAAATACCCCTAACCTTAAAACATCCTTAGAGCCCACGCTACGCTTAGGAAAACCCATTCAAACACATAAAATAACAAATCGAAACTGAGTAAACCATTTTGCCAATTTTCATAGAATTCAATAAAATTATGAAAATGCCCCTCATAAAATTCACGATCATTTCGCACAAAACTTTTCATAAATGATACAAACCAATATTTTCATTGAATTCCTTACGAAAAACTGATTCCAAAACATCCTGGAACATTGAAAAATGACTTAAAACGCAAAAAGTCCTCTCCAAAGGTAAAATTGTAATTTTACAATTTTAATAATTAAAAATTTTAAAATTAATAAATAAAATATTAAATAATGTAAAGTGAAACATTAATAAAATTAATTTAAAATTTTGAACCAAAAAATCGATCAATCAGGCTTTCAGGCAAAATTGTTGGTGGTTGCCAAGATATTTATTCAAAGACCCCTCTATCAAGGAGTCCAAAGAATTAAAGATATAATAAAAGGGGCTTCTCCAAAAATTAAAGTCAATCAAGTATGACTAAAGTCAATCAAGTAAGACTAAAAGTCAACCAAAAAGACTAAAGTCAAAGTATTAAAATCAATCTCATATGACTAAAGTCAAAATCCTAATCTAAACTAATCAAGTCAATCTCATAAGACGAAAGTCAAAACCCTAATTTAAACTAATTAAGTCAATCTCATAAGATTAAAGTCAAAACCCTAATCTAAACTAATCAGGTCAATCTCATAAGACTAAAGTCAAAACCCTAAATTAAAACCCTAAAGACTAAGTCAATCTCATAAGACTAAAATCAAAACCCTAAAAGAAACATTAATCAAACCCTAATTCTTCTAAAAAACTTTATAAATAGGAGCCTCCACACCCTATTTTCGTATAAAATCATAAACCCTAAGAGAAGTAGGTCAAAAAGCTTCCCTAGCCTCCCACAAACCCTAATTTTGAAGCCCCAACTCCTTACCTAACACCCATACTTAACACCTAGAAGCCTTTAAAAAATACCTCAAAATCCATAAAAAAAAGTTCAAAAAATCTAGATATAAGAAAGAGATACCTTATCTCAGAGCTTAGAGATCAGATCCTGTGATAGAACAAAGCAAGGAATACTATACGAGGAGTTATTCTATCAGATCTGAGGGAACAAAATCGTTGCGTTAGGAAAAAAGTGAGTATTTTTAATTTTTTTTTTATTATTTAGGTCTTGCTAGCAATGTAGTTTTATTTGAAAATTAGTAGAGATCAGCGTTTGCCCAGTAGGGTTGGTGCCTAACACCTTCTAACCCCATAACGTGATCCCCGGACCCATATTTTTTCTTTCGTAGATTAGTTTATTTACCTTTTAGTGTGAAAGTTCGGTTCCTATACCGTAATAACTAGGTGGCGACTCCCAAACCTCAAGAGTCAAAAGCGGATCCGCGCACCCCGTGGATCGAGGACGCTTTCAATGGCGACTTCACTAGGGACCATTGAGGATCAGACTTGAAAAACCCCAAGTATGGGATGCATTGCTAGTAGGACATTTTTTTATTTGATTTTTAGTTAATTTTTTATTTGTTTATTTTATTTTTTTTATCATTCTTTTTGGCTTAATTATGAATTATTTGTTTGGATTCCGAATACTTTATTTTGGCATATTTTCATGATTCAACTATAATCATTCGGAATGACCCTAAATAATGCAGGATGTCAAGAGGATAATAGTGTGGAAAAAATGGTTGTTGAACCATTCTCATTATTTGGTTTATTTTATATTTTTTTGGTCGTATTATTTTTTCTTGGCATTATTTAGATTGATTTTAGATAGGTCATTTTGGAGTATCCTTTTTTATGATTAAATCTAAGGTCGTTTTGGAATGACCCTAAATAATGAAAGATTCAAATTTACATAAATTGAAGATGGAATGATGGTGGTTGGGATGAGAGTTATGATATATATTTTTTTTAATCTTGGATGAATTTTTTTAGTGCGTTACTAGGCATATATGGCGAGTTGTGAAAATAAATTATTTGTAAGTAATGCGCTGAGAAACAAAAAAAAGTACTTTTTTTAATGTTGTTCATGATGAGGAGAGAATTCCAAGAAAAAAAATTAGAAAAAAAACTAAAAAAATTTACGCGTGGCGTGCCATTAGCAGAAATCCATTTCTGCTGTTTTTATCTCCTTCTCCAATAGAAAAAAACGAAAAACAGCACATAAAAAAAAAACGTTATCACTCACTCTCTCTCTCTCTCTCATAAGATTTGTGCTTCATGTTTCAAATCACAAGAACTCTTGAATCCGATACTTCAATATACGGTTTGAATCCGATAAACAACTTGTTTATTCTTGGAAAATTCCTGTTAAAAGAACCATATTGAATCCAACAATGTTTACTCAATCTTGATCATTCTTGTTCTAACTTTGTAAATCTTGGTTTTGATGGACGATTTTGAGATACCCAATTGGTTAAATGGATTGCCCTTAGTGCCTAAATATCACTTACCGATTGAATTTCACATGTTTTGTAAAAACAAAAAATAGCAAAATAGAGAGAGAGAGAGAGATTAATGTGTGGTTGTTTGAGTTGAGTGCTAGCAGAAAATACGGTAAAAGAGAAAATACTTTTTAAGGTCTATGGTTTTGCAAATCATAACTGGGCCACCTTGTCTTCTTCTTTTATATATGTATACACATATGATGTGTGTGCTAGCCGAAATAAAACAATTTTCTTTTTAAAATTATGTCATTCACAATTTCTATGTCATGAATGTTGCTGGCAGCAACATAGTTTTTAAAACAAAAATAAAAAATAAAAAATTTTGGACTTGCTATGTGCAATAGTGTAAAAGAGAGTATTGTGAGTGGTTTGCTGGGTGTGCTCGCAGCAAAATGAAGTGTTGTGAGAATGCATGTAGCAACACATAAAGGATAAAAAAACGTTTTTTTCTTACAGCAACATGAAATTTTTTGTTTAAAAAAAAAATGTTTGGGCTAGGCTTACTAGTTTGGTGAGGTTTCTTTCTTACTAAGGGTCATTGACTTTGCCACATAGCACCCGAAAAAATGATCCAATGCCACATGTTTATGGCGGATGAAATTATGAGAATTTAAAAAAAAAGAATATTTCAAAAAAATTAATTTTCATTTTGAATTTTGATTTAAAATTTGATTTCATAGCCCCTCATTTTCAAAATATTGGATCAAAGAAAAAATGTGAATTTCACTTTAAGATCCAAATCTTTCTTTGAAATCTAAAAAGTCGTGGCATTAGATTATTACTCACGTTGGCCTAATAACTCTTTGTAAAATTTGGAATCTTAATGTGTTAGTCGAGATAACCTAAGTGCTTATGGACAAGCTTGTTAAGTAATAAATTAAGAAAATGCAAAAAAATTCGAAAAAAAAAAAAAAACAAAAAAAAAAAGATTTTCATCATTCTTCATTCCTCATCTCAATAATTCAATATTCTATCCTCAATTCCATATCCTTTGAGAATCTTGATTAATTTAGGATCACCCGAAATGATCTTTGATTGGACCATAAAAAAATATATATATAATTTTTTTTTTTTTTTTTGTTAACTGCCATGATTGGATCTAATCAATTATCATATGCTATATTCATTGATTGATTTGCCGTGATTTATGTATGCAGGAAATGTGCATGTTTTAATCTTAAATTGAACCATATAGAAATGTCTCTAATCTGTCATGATCAATGTATGTCTTTACTTGTATGGTTTAATACTTTTGCTTGTATGGTTTGATTTGGACAAATGAATTGATTTATTTAAAAAAATGCCCCGGGCACACCCCACCCTACTTTGCACACACCACTAGCACGTTTATTTATTACATTGCACGCTTGCATGTCCCTAGTAGCCAATGTGGCACTAGTGTATGGCCCGGTCTCTTCGGAGATGCGACGTCATTCATGAAAACCACAACTTTAGTCACGTACCTTAGGGTATATTAAACTGGGGCATCAGTACTGTCTGATCAGGTGACTCTGAAAGGTATATCGATGCACCCAGGCTGGAGCGACCTGAGCCTTTGACCTATTGTAAGTCGCACAGTCACATGTCCCATTTGCCAACGTAGTACTAGTACATGGTCGATCCCCTCGTGGGATGCCAAACCATTTATGAAAGCTACAACTCTTAACTCGTACCCGTAGTTATATAAAAGATAATCCGAGTGCATCAATTGCACTTCTTGGTCAAAACCAGTACCTAAGTGAGATCTTGCCCTGCTGTACCCTACTGTACGAGGGGGATATACTACGTCTATTCTAGACGAGAGGTATTTAAGTGGGCCCTTGCTCAGCATCGTGCGCCACCTCTCAACTTGGGATCAAACTGACTATTTTTTACTTCAGAGAAGTGAGTTGGAGTTTTAGATTATCACTTATACGGTATATCAAACCAAGTCATCACGTACCGTCTGATTGAGTATGCTCGAGAGGTATATAGGTGCACTTGGGCAAGGGTGACCAGATAAATTGCATTGCACGTAGTAAACCTAGAGTCTAGAAGCCTTCTTATAGGTCACGACCTGAACTGACTATGGGTGTTCCCGAGTTGTTTTATTCAATCCAACCAACAGGTAAGTGGGCAGACCGATCTAGAATAATCAAACAAAACCTGTAAGATCGGTCTGACCCAATCGGTGAAATGTATCAATTAATTTGAACCATTTAAACCAATTTGTCCAATTGACAAATGGATTAAACTGATCAATACCAAATTAGTTGGACTAATTGGTTTCACTTTTAGAGATCCATACCACTTTGTATAGAAAGATTCGATCTTAGGATCAAATTAATTTGTCTGATCAAAGGTTCAATTCCAATCGGGAGTAGACCCGCGTCTAACCTTTCTCACTTTCTTGGTCACTATAGACTTATAGTGCATTTAGTTTCAATATTTCCCACCGGAGGGCTAATTTTTAAATCATGTGGTTAATAGTCAAACCTTAAGAATCGATGGTTAATCTTAGGTGCCCCTAAACGTTCTAAACCCTCATCTGTGTCATTTTGGGTCCATCAAAAGAGTCGTCTAACCAAAGTACCAATGTCAAGTCTAAGTAGTCCATCCACCCAGAAGGACCTTCTCTCTTTGTAGATAATTGTCCTTGAGTTTTCTTTGAGTTTCAATCCAGTTTTTGTCAATCTTTAAATCCAGTTAGTTGTTTTAGTTACGTTAGTCTTTCTTCAACTTTCAAATTTTAGTCGAGTTTGTCAGTCTATGTTTTTCAATTCCAATAAAATATAGAAGCTTTTGATTATCATGCGTGTAATAATGATTTGAGCATAATATCTAACATGAGGATTGACTTAAAGCTCACTAATCAAATTCGATAAATATTTCAATTAAAGAGTACACTCAAAAAGTGCAAATGGGTACTATATTTTTCTTAGAAGAATATGAGAGAATAATAAATTTACTTGAGAAATTCAACAACGTTCCTGCATGGTCTCGTAAGAATATATGGATAGATTGCACCAAAATAGATCAAATCTTAAAGTTGAGGGTGAACTTCAAAATCAAAGATTATCAAGAATGATGTATTTGAAACCATCAACAAAGGTGTTAAAATCTGCAAGAAGGGATTCATCATGTTTTTCACTTAAGAAAGAAGAGTTCTCATTCGCGAAAGAATATAAGATTTCTTTCAAAGTTTGGGAAGGGTTTAACGAGTCAACGTCAAATACAAAGAAGTCAATCACACTCAACTTTGTAAAAGAAGACTGAAGATTATTTCTTCTCAAAAGAAGATTGAAAATTACTCATTCTTAAAAGAATACCTTACTCGATAGAGCAATCAAGACATCAAGTTCCTAAAACCTTGATCAAATCGAGTAATATTTCACAAAAGGAGGCTTTCTTTGGTCGAACCATTTTCCTGTCTTATCAAGAAGAAGATAACCTTCTTTAACCCCTCGCAGCCTTTAAAAAAAGTCAATAGCCTCTTCTTTCTAAACCACGTCGACCAACCTTGAGAGGGAATCTTAGTATGAACTACGTTTTGACCTGATCCCAAAAGAAAAAGAAATATTTGGGTTACGTAGGCAACTTGAGAAGTTACTTCAGGCCCGGTCACGCAAAGAATAAGTGTATTCTCTTAAGAAAAGTGTCATCTAAAAGAAAAATCCCCTATTGAAAGGTTCAAAAGAAAAGAATGTCAAACTAAGGGCATTAGAAAAAAAAGAATCAAAAGAATTAATAAAAAGAAAAAAATGTCAAACTATGGGCATTTAAAAAAAAATCAAAATAATTGACAGAAAAGAGATACTATCAAACTAGGGGCATTTTGGAAAGTTGAGCCTTATATCTTTTCTTTTTAAATCATATCTTAAGCCCACCTATTAAGTCCTCCTGAATGTTAATTGACTCGATTAAGGTGTAGGGAACCAAGAAGTTGTTGAGTTGGTTATTCAAGATCATCAAGAAAAAAAGAGAAGCCCGCTAAGTCGAAAACCCGAAAAGACGACTTAGGCAAAATTTATGGCATAATCATAAAAAAAGAAAGCATGCTAGGTTGAAAACCTGAAAATGCGACCTAGGCAAAAATCAAGGCATCATCAGAAAAAGAAAAACAAAGCCCGCTAGATTGAAAATCTAAAGAGGCGATCTAGGCAAAAATTAGGGTATCATCAAATGGGAGGAAAGGTCCCATCAAGAAGAAAAATTCATAAGGAAGCTTGTGCAGAAACTAGAAAATGCAGAACCATTCAAGCCACAATATTCATTTTTTAACCAAGAGCTCACATCCGACGAAGACAATGTTGAAGTCGAAAAAATCAGAAGTCATCTTAAACATTGTAGGATCTTCAAGAGTATGTTTACTTGTTCAAGTGTTCGGTAATGGAAGATGTAGAACCATCAACCACTTTGAAGAAAAAGATCTTCTATTCTAATATTTATCAAGATTTTTTTAAGTTCAGCAAAAGTATTTTTCAAAAGAAATTCGAAAGAAAATAATCAATCCCTTATTGCATATATGATAACCTTAAAAGTCTTATATTTAAAGGAATGTCAGTTCTTCTATCTATCAGACATCAGAGTCCATATTTTTCAAGCATAATCCATTCCATCAGTCTCGTAGTCAAGTTTCAGTTAAAGCCAACCTTGAAACTAGGGGTATTTTTTAAAGTCAATTAATTCTAAAGTTTTGTTCTTAATCACATGATAAAAAGAAAAATCTTACTTAGAAGTCCGATGAAGTCCAATGATAATTATGAATCCAGATGCATGATAAGCCAATAAAAGCCCAATTATTTAAATTTTGAGCTCGATTTTGAATCATAAAATGAATTAATAAGATTGTTTAAGTTCCTATAAATCTAAGCCCCATAAACATGGCTTAGTAAGTTCGAGTCTGAGAAACGAGACTCCAATTTTTTGAATCATAGAATGAATAGGCTTTTTGAAGTGCCTACAAACCTAAGTTCGAGTCCGAGAAACGAGACTCCAACTTTTTGAATCATAGAATGAATGGGCTTTTTGAAATGCCTATAAACCTAAGTTCTTGTCTGAAAAACGAAACTCCAACTTTTTTAATCATAGAATGAATAGGCTTTTTGAAGTGCCTACAAACCTAAGTTCAAGTCCGAGAAACAAGACTCCAACTTTTTGAATCATAGAATGAATAGATTTTTTGAAGTGCCTACAAACCTAAGTTCAAGTCCGAGAAATGAGATTCCAACTTTTTAAATCATAGAATGAATAGGCTTTTTGAAGTGCCTATAAACCTAAGTTCGAGTCCAAGAAACTAGACTCCAGCTTTTTAAATCATAGAATGAGTAGGCTTTTTGAAGTGCCTACAAACCTAAGTGCGAATCCGAGAACGAGACTCCAACTTTTTGAATCATAGAATGAGTAGGTTTTTTTTTAAGTGCCTACAAACCTAGGTTCGAGTCTGAGAAGCGAGACTCCAACTTTTTGAATCATAGAATGAGTAGGTTTTTTTGAAGTGCCTACAAACCTAGGTTCAAGTCCGAAAAGCGAGACTCCAACTTTTTGAATCACAGAATGAATAGGTTTTTTGAAGTTCCTATAAACCTTAGCCAGAGTCCGAGAAATGAGACTCCAACTTTGTTTGAATCATATTGAATTAACAAGATTGTTTAAGTTCCTTAGCCCGAGAAGCGTGGCTATAATAGGCTCGAGTCCGATAAACGAGACTCAAACTTTTTTCGAACTTTAAAAAAGAATTTCAAATAGGATTTAACGAAGTTCCTATAATGTTATGACTCTAATTACCTCATTGTTCAACCTTGCCATGGTTGCTTTCGTTGCATAAGCACATTTTAAATTTTGAATCATTATTGTCAGTGAGAGAAGATCTCTAGGACCTGACACATTTTTACTCAGTAAGCATCACACCATTGCACGCACGTGCACTTTTACATTAGTCTGGGAGAATTTTTCAAAATTCGAGGATGTGACATCGTCAATGAGAGTTCAAGCTCGAGGACCTGACAATCTTTTTCAATGAGAGTTTTACCTTCAATGATCCGAACGTCCTAACAAATTGCTAAATCAGGCTGCAAAATGAACTGTCACTAGCTTTGGTATTCAGATATTGCACTATCTATCACAATAGATTTGCTATCTAGTTTGCTTCAACCCTCTGCCAAAGAAGGGCATCTGTAGACACCCCATTTTTGCATCCGCCTGATTAATCAACTCATCAACCCTAATGCAACGGTTCCCAATGATGGATGATTATTCCAATACTTTATTTGTTACTAGATATGTTTCAGAAATCTAGATGAGGTATCTTGAACTGACAAAACTGTAGAAACCACGCTACGCTAGGAAAATATGATCCTAGAAACATAGAAATCATCATCTTGTAGATAAAAATCACTAAAAAATGATCAAATTACCAAAATACCCTAACCTTAAAACATCCCTAAAGCCCACGCTACGCTTAGGAAAACCCATTCATATACATAAAATAACAAATCGAAATCGAGTAAACCATTTTGCCAATTTTCATAGAATTCGATAAAATTACGAAAATGCCCCTCATAAAATTCACAATTATTTTGCACAAAAAATTTCATAAATGATACAAACCAATATTTTCATTGAATTCCTTACGAAAAACTGATTCCAAAACATCCTGAAACATTGAAAAATGACTTAAAACGCAAAAAGTCCTCTCCAAGGGTAAAATTGTAATTCTATAATTTTAAAAATTAAAAATTTTGAAATTAATAAATAAAATATTAAATAATGTAAAGCGAAATATTAATAAAATTAATTTAAAATTTTGAACCAAAAAATCGATCAATCAGGCTTTCAGGCAAAATTGTTGATGGTTGCCAAGATATTTATTCAAAGACCACTCCATTAGGGAGTCCAAAGAATTAAAGATATAATAAAAGAGGGTTCTCCAAAAATTAAAGTCAATCAAGTAAAACTAAATTCAATCTTAAAGTCAATTAAGTAAGACTAAAAGTCAATCAAGAAAGACTAAAGTCAAAGTATTAAAATCAATCTTATAAGACTAAAGTCAAAACCCTAAATTAAAACCCTAAAGACTAAGTCAATCTCATAAGACTAAAGTAAAAACCCTAATTTAAACTAATCAAGTCAATCTCATAAGATTAAAGTTAAAACCCTAATCTAAACTAATCAAGTCAATCTCATAAGACCAAAGTCAAAATCCTAAATTAAAACCATAAAGACTAAGTCAATCTCATAAAACTAAAGTCAAAATCCTAATTAAAACCCTAAAAGAAACCCTAATCAAACTCTAATTCTTCTAAAAAACTTTATAAATAGGAGCCTCCACACCCTATTTTCGTATAAAATCCTAAACCCTAAGAGAAGTAGGTCAAAAAGCTTCCCTAGCCTCCCACAAACCCTAATTTTGAAGTCCCAACTCCTCACCTAACACCCATACCTCGATTTTAGTCTGAAAAACAGCTAGAAACCCTTCAAAAACACCCCAAAATTCATAAAAAAGTTTGAAGAATCCAGATATAAGAAAGAGATACCTTTCCTCGGAGCTCAGAGATCGGATCTTGTGACAGAACAAAATAAAGAATACTATACGAGGAGCTATTCTATCAGATCTGAGGGAACAAAATCGTTGCGTTCGAAAAAAGGTGAATATTTTTATTTTTTTATTATTATTTAGGTCTTGTTAGTGAAAGCGCCCTCGATCCGCGCGGTGCGCGGATCCGCTTTTGACCCTTGAGGTTTGAGAGTCGCCACCTAGTTATTACGGTCTAGGAACCAAACTGACTCTAAAATGGATAAAAAAACTAATCTACTACCGAAAAAACTGAATCCGGAGATCATATTACGGGGTTGGAAAGTGTTAGGCACCAACCCCGCCCGGCCAATGCCGGTCTCTACTTATCCCAAATATAACTACATCACTAATGACAAAACCTAGATAAAAAAATAACAAAAACCTTACCTTCGATCTGCAAAGGTTCTATTCCCTCAGATCTGGTGAAAATGCTCCTTGTACTGTATTCCTTACTTCGTTCTATCTACGGATCTGATTTCTGATCTCCGAGGTAAGGTATCTCCTTTTTGGATCTGGGTGCTTTGAATTTGTTGTAGATTTTGGGATGTTTTTGAAATGCTTTTAGATATTTTTTAGGCTAAAATCAAAGCATGAGTGTTAAGTAAGGAGTTGGGACTTCAAAATTAGGGTTTTGGGGAGGTTGTGGAGGCTTCTTCACCTACTTTTTCTAGGGTTTTTTCTTTGATACGAAAATAGGGTGTGGAGGCTCCTATTTATAAAGTTTTTAGAAGCATTAGGGTTTGATTAGGGTTTCTTTTAGGGTTTCAATTTGTAGACACCCCATTTTTGCACTCGCTTGATTAATCAACTCGTCAATCCGATTGCAATGATTCCCAATGATGGATATGTATTCCATTGCTTTATTTTGTTACCAGATGTGTTTCAGAAATCCGGATGAGGTATCTCGAATTGACAAAACCTTAGAAACCACGCTACGTTAGGAAAATACAACCCCAGAAACATAGAAATCATCATCTTGCAGACCAAAAAGAAACTTCATGATAAAAATCACTACAAATTATAAAATTACCAAAATATCCCTAACCTCAAAACAACCCTAGAGCCTACGTTACGCTTAGGAAAATCTCTCGAACACATAAAATAACAAATCGGAACCAAATAAATCATTTCACCAATTTTAACAGAATTTGACAAAATTACGAAAATGCCCCTCATAAAGTTCACAATCATTTCACACAAAAAATTTCATAAATAACACAAAATAATATTTCCATTAATTCCTTATGAAAAATCGATTCTAAAACATCCTAGAACATTAAAAACCGACTTAAAACGTGAAAAGTCCTCTCCGGGGGTAAAACGGTAATTTCACAATTTTCATAATTAAAAAATTCCGAAATTAATAAATAAAATATTAAATAATTAAAGTGAAACATTGATGAAATTAATTTAAAATTTTGAATTAAAAAATCGATCAATCGGACTTTCGGGTAAAATTGTTGAGGGTTCGTGGGATATTTCTTTAAGGACCCCTCCATTTGGGGGTCCAAAGAATTAAAGAAATAATGGAAGGGGGTTCTCCAAAATTTAAAGTCAATCAAGCAAGACTGTAGTCAAAGTATTAAAGTCAATCAAGTGAGACTAAAGTCAAAATTAAAGTCAATTAAGCAAGACTGAAGTCAAAATATTAAAAGTCAATCAATTAAGACTAAAGTCAAAACATTAAAAGTCAATCAAATAAGACCAAAAGTCATAATAGAATTCTAATTAAATAATAACTCTATCTAATAGAGTTCTAACTTAAAAAAATTCTACCTAAAACAATTCTAATTAAAACACAATTCTACCTAAAACAATTTTAACTAAAACACAACTCTAATTAAAAGATCTCTAATTAAACACTAACTCTATCCAAATCAACCTTAAAAAAATTCTATAAATAGAGGTGCTCACACCCTATTTTCGTATCAAATCATAAACCCTAAGAGAAGTAGGTCTAGAAGCTCCCCTAGCCCCCCATAAACCCTAGTTTTGGAGTCCCAACTCCTTACCTAACATCCCTCCTTCAATTTTAGTCTAGAAAACACCTAAAATCCCTCCAAAAACACCCCCAAATCCGTAACAAACTTGAAGAGTTCAGATCCAAAAACAAGGAGATACCTTGATCTAGGAGATCCGAAGTCAAATCCGGAGACAGAACGAAGCAAGGGAGTACAGTACAAGGAGCTCTTTTTGTCAGATCTGAGGGAACAAAATCCTTGCTATCGGAAAGGTATGTAATTTTTTTATTTTTATCTAGGTTTTTAGCAATGTGATATATTTGAGAAGTTAGTAGAGACCGGCTTTGGCCGGGCGGGGTTGGTGCCTAACACCTTCCAACCCCGTAACATGATCCCCGAATTCAGATTTTTTGTGGTAGATTAGTTCTTTTTATCCATGTTAGAGTCAGTTTGGTTCCTAGACCACAATAACTAGGTGGCGACTCCCAAACCTCAAGAGTCAAAAGCGGATCCGCGCACCCCGCGGATCGAGGGCGCTTTCAGTGGCGACTCCGCTGGGGACTATTGAGGATCAAACTTGAAAAATCCCAAGTATGGGAGCATTGCCAAGATGACCTAGTTTTTTTTTATTATTTAGTTGGATTTATTTTATTTATTTTTTCTGTTTATTTATTTTTTGTCTTGATTGTAGATTATTTTGGGTATTGCATTTTTTTTCCAATTAAGGATCACTTTTAGATGACCCCTAAATAATGAAAGATTCAAATTGACCTATGAAAATGATGGAATGATGAAGGTTGGACAGAAATATTAAAACGTTTTAGAGAATATTCTAGTGAGAATTAAGCCTCTTAATAAAACATAGATCTCGTCGAGTAGATTAATTTAGAATCTGAGTTCACTCAATTTCGTTATCGGAAGCCTTAGATATCATCGATGCAAGTTCAATCTGTAAATCTGGAATTATTTCTGAATGAAAGTTGGGACAGCAATGTTAAAACTTTTTTAGAGAATATTCAAGTGAGAATTAAGTCTATGAGCCTCTTAATAAAACATAGATCTCGTCGAGTAGATTAATTTAGAATCTGAGTTCACTCAATTTCGTTATTGGAAGCCTTAGATATCATCGATGCAAGTTCAATCTGTAAATCTAGAATTATTTCTGAATGAAAGTTGGGACAGCAATGTTAAAACTTTTTTACAGAATATTTTAGTGAGAATTAAGTCTGGGAACCTTTAATAAAACGTAGATCTCATCGAATAGATTAATTTAGAAATTGAGTTCACTCAATTTCGTTATCGGAAGCCTTAGATATCATCGATGCAAGTTCAATCTGTAAATCTGGAATTATTTCTGAATGAAAGTTGGGACAGCAACGTTAAAACGTTTTTACAGAATATTCTGGTGAGAACTAAGTCTGGACACCTATTAATAAAATGTAGATCTCATCGAGTAGATTAATTTAGAACTTGAGTTCACTCGATTTCGTTATCGGGAGCCTTAGATATCATCGATGCAAGTTCAGATTGTATTTTCCTAATTCACAGAAAATCTGAATTTATCTAATGTTGGCACAATTAATGTTCTTGAGAGTGAGCTCATCTCAACCATTGTCATTCTATCATCAATGTAACACCTATTGGAATCTCGATTTATTTTGGATCACCCAAAAGTGATCATTGATTGGACCTTAAAAATTATAAAAATTATGCCTATTGCAATGTTTGTTTGATCATTATCATATGCCATATTTATTGATTAATTTACCATGATCTTGCTTGAAATACATGATTGATGTTGATCGTAATGTTAATGTGCTTATGTGATGGGAATAATGTGATCTTAATTGAATATTCATATGATTTGAATGATTTTGATTTTGATTAAATGTATGATTGGTTTGATTGGATCCATGGGCCCATTTGTTTGAAAAAGGTCCCGGGCACACCCCACCCTGTTTTGCACACACCACATGCACGTTTACTGTTTTACTCACTTACACGTCCCATTTAGCCAACGTGGCACTAGTGCGTGGCCCGGTCTCTTCGGAGATGCGACGTCATTCATGAAACCCACAACTCCAGTCACGTACCTTAGGGTATATCAAACTGGGGGCATCAATACCATCTGATCAGGTGATTCTGAGAAGTATGTTGATGCACCCAGGCTGGAGCGACCTGAGCCTTTGACCTATTGTAAGCCACACAGTCACATGTCCCGATTGCCAACGTAGTACTAGTACGTGGTCGGTCCCCTCGTGGGATGCCAAACCATTTATGAAAGCTACAACTCTTGACTCGTACCCGTAGGTATAAAAGATAGTCTAAGTATATCAATTGCACTTCTTGGTCAAAACCGGTGCCTAAGCAAGATCTTGCCCCGCTGTACCCTACTGTACGAGGGGGATAGACTACGTCTATTCTAAACGAGAGGTATTTAAGTGGGCCCTTGCTCAGCATTGTGCGCCACCTCTCAACTGGAGATCAAACTGGCTGTTTTTGGCTTCAAAGAAGTGAATTGAGGTTTTAGATTATCACCTATACGGTATATCAAACCAAGTCACCACGTATCGAAAGGTATATAGGTGTACTTGAGCAAGGGTGGCCAGATAAAATGCATTGCACATAGTAAGCTTAGAGTCTAGAAATCTTCCTTGTAGGTCACGACTCGAACTTATCGTGGGTGTTCCCGGGTCGTTCATTGAATGGAACCTGGTGAGATCAGAACACATATGAATGATGAGATCAGAACGCATGTGAATGATGAGATCAGAATGCATGTGAATGATCAGATGAATGATGAGATCAGGAATGTGCGGGTTTGTCCTCAAGGATAAATTTTTTATTGTTTAATCTGATTTGAAATTACAATATCATTGGGTACACCAACCCAATAAAAAATCCATTTTAAACTTGACCCAGTCCATCTCGATCCAACGATCATTATGAGCCGGACCATTTAAATGGAAATAGAAAACAAATTTTCAAAGAGCAAAAATGGTTTAGGAAGGGAAAGTATTTTTCAGAAAAAGTGTTTTCCAAAAGAAGTGTTCTTTAAAAAAAAAATATTTTCCAAAAAAAGTGATGTTTTCTAAGAAAAAGTGTTTTCCAGAAAATGTTTTCCATAAGAACAAGATTTTCCAAGAGAAAATGCTTTCCAAATAACAAACTATTTTTCAGAAGAAAATGTTTTCCGAAAGAAAAGAAAATGAAGGAAAAATGATTTACAAAAGATCTATTTTTGCATGAAAAATTTTTGAAATATGTTTTTTACCAAAAACCTATTTTTTTTTGCATGGATCTTGTAAAATTATCAAAATATGTTTTTCTAAAAAGAAAATGACTTGCAAAAAAATAATCAGATTTGTGAAAGTTTTATTCAATGAAAATATTATTTCCAATAATTTTCAAGAGTGCAATAAAATTATTTCCTTCTGAATAATCATTGAGCGGATGAATTGTTTAATTGATTGGTGCACAAAATTCAATAAAATCTCAGGGTTCATTTAAAATGTTATCAAGGGGGTGACACTGAAATTGGTTAAATTCACCTTCAAAGAGGTTTAAGGGTTATCATTGTACCTGAGCTCAATCGTCCACCGTCTAACTAGGGTTACTAGTCCAGTCAGTTGGAACGAATGTCAACGCCAAATCAATCCTTTAGAATTTCTTAACATCGCCTAGTTATTCCCTGAAGATCATAGTACTTTAGTCTTGTCGGTTATAAGCAATGTCTCAGTCCTTAGTCCTAATTAAGCCCGTTGTGGGTAGTTGTATTGAGTTTTCATGAGTTATTTGAGTTAGCTCGAGTCCAATTTTTCAATGTCATATTTTCTTTAGATCGAGTCTACTCTTTTTCTGTCGAGTCGAGTTAGTTTGTCGAGTCATAGAGGTGTCTGTCGCCCCTTTTGAATTTGATTGACTAAAGGAAATATTTGAATATCTCGAGCGCATTAACGAATTAACTACTAATCTGGCTTCAAGGATAGATTTCTTTCTTGAGCAAGAAGATAAGAGTCAGGCTCAACGTTTAATCAAGAAAACAAAGGTTATTGACCTCGGAACAGAAAATATTTCCTAAAGAGATTCAAATAGAAACCTATCCCTAAAGGAAGACGAGGGGATAATGAATTTACTCAGAAATTTCAAAAGACTTGTTCGTGTGATCTGATGAAAATGTGTTAGGTGCAAGCTTGGGTATTGTTCAACACGGAATAGATACTCGTCTATATCGATGGAATTAAAGAAGATGTTATAAAATGTATCAGCACTATCCTTACTACATCTTGAGTTTCAAATCACATATTATCAGTCAATATGGGGGTACCTTTTGAACTGATCTTTGATAATGGGTCGTACTTCAAAGCATAAATCATTACTCTATGTTTAAAGTTGAAGATCCAGAAGCACAAATCATCCCCCTACCGTCCTCAGATCAATGGAACGGTTGAAGCAGTTAGTAAGAGTGTCAAGACTATCATCAGGAAAATGTGTCAATCACATCGAGATTGGTCAGAAAAATTATCATTCACGCTATGGACATATCGAACTTCAATTCGATCCTCTACTGAAGCTACTCCCTACTCCTTAGTGTATGGCATGGAAGCAGTCTTGCCAGTTGAAATTAAAATTTCGTCTCTTAGGGTCTTGTTGGAAAATCATTTGCTAGAAACAGATTGGGTTCGTCAGCAGTATGAAGAATTAAACTTGATCGAAGAAAACGAGTTAAAGCCCTGTACCATGTGTAAGCTTATCTAAGAAGAGTCACCCGTGCATTTGACAAAAAGGTCAAAGCTCATCATTTACAGGTCAAGGATTTAACTATCAGACTTCAAAGAAAATTGAACACTCCTCCTCGATTATAAGAGAAAGTCTGAACCCAATTGGAGAAATTCATTCATTAAGGAAATACTGTCTTGAAAAGTCGTCAGACTTCAAGATCATGATGGAAATAAACTACCAGAGTCAACCAACCTTGACCGGATCAAATGGTACTACATTTAAGGAGGCCATCTTTGGCCGAATCAATTTTCCTACTACCCAGTTCATTATCTCCTTTCTCAGCCCTTTGCAGGCTTTTCAAAAAAAAAATTGTGCCTTTTATTTCTTAGCCTGATCACCTAACCTAGGGGAGGGAACATTCGAACTACGTTTTGGTCTGATCCCAAAATTCTGGGGTACGTAGGCAACCTGAGAAGTTACTTTAGGCCCAACCACATCAAAAAAATAAAAATAGATTCCCCGACAAAGAAAAAATCTATAAAAAAAAATATTCAAAAGAAAAAAATTGTCAAAGTGGGGAAGAAAATTCAAGGAAAAAGAAAATAATTTAAAAGGAAATGTCATACAAGGGGCATTTGGGTTTTTGAGCCTCAAAATCCCTTTCTTTTTATACCTAGTCCTAAGCTTACCCATGAAAGTCCTCCTAAGTACCGTGCGAGAAGTCAAGGAAGATAGCAAAGCATGATCAGACAGCAACTCCAGAAGTTCAGAAGGGAAGAAGAAGAAAAAAATCTGCTAAGTTGAAAACCCAAAAAGGGCGGCTTAGGCAAAAATTAAGGTAAGCTCGCAAGGTTGAAGATCTGAAAGGATGACCTTGGCAACAATCAAAGCAAGGAAAAAAGAAAAAATTGTAAGCTCGCTAGATCGAAAACCTAAAAAGGCGATCTAGGCAAAAGCTAGAGCATGCTCGCTAGATTGAAAACCTGGATAGGCAATCTAGGCAAAACTTAGAGCTATAAAAAAATAAAAGAAAATCTCCGTTGAGTTGAGAAGTGAAAAGGTAGCCCGAGCCGAAATATCAGAAGTCCGAATGATCAAGTTTCAATACCCAGTTTGAACCAAATATAGACTCAGTGGATACAAGTATCTCGTCTATGATTGATCTGAAGAGTTTCATGTCCCTAAGCGAACCGACGGGGAGAAAGAACAAATTCTATGATGAATTTCAGAAAGAAATATTTTGTTCCAATGTCTTTGAGCCTGACTCAAAATCTTCAATATAAAAAGTCAAAATTAAAAGTTAAACCTTTATTGCGCTTGCGGTAATCAAGGATTTCAAACTTTCATAACAAGGGCACTTCCTTTTTTCTAAAGAGTACAGTTTCCCCCCTTACACTAGGGGCATTTATTTTCAAATTATATTCAATTATCCCTAGTGCAATGTTCCTTGTCAAACTAGGGGCATTTTTGTTCTGATGCCTGGTCAATTTCAACCCCAAAGGATAAGGTTAACTTTGCATTAAAGGTTACCCTCTTGATAGCAATTTTGAAAACTCCTTAGATTCAAAGAGAGTTAAAATATTTACTAGACCTTCATAAAATCCAACTTTTTATTAAAAAAAAAAAAGTCAAATGCGAGGTTAATTCCCCGTTTGTTCCCTCAAAGCTTAGCTCATTATTCTTGCACCCTGGGCAGGTAGAATAGAACTTCCTAAAAAAGAAAAAAATTAGTTCATTACTCTTTCACTCAAAGTAGGTAGAGTAGAACTTCCCAGAAAAAATTAGTTCATACTCTTTCACTTTGAGTAGGTAGAGTAGAACTTCCAAAAAAAAAAATTAGTTCATTACTCTTTCACTCCGAGTAGGTAGAGTAGAACTTCCAAAAAAAAAATTAGTTCATTACTCTTTCACCCTGGGCAGGTAGAGTAGGACTCCCAAAACAATTAGTTCATTACTCTTTCACTCCGAGTAGGTAGAGTAGAACTTCCCAAAATAATTAATTCATTACTCTTTCACCCTGGGCAGGTAGAGTAGGACTCTCAAAAAGCTTGGTTCATTACTCTTTCACTCCGAGTAGGTAGAGTAGAACTTTCCAAAAAAAAAATTAGTTCATTACTCTTTCACCCTGGGTAGGTAGAGTAGGACTCCTAAAAAATTAGTTCATTACTCTTTCACTCCGAGTAGGTAGAGTAGAACTTCCCAAAAAAATTAGTTCATTACTCTTTCACCCTGGGCAGGTAGAGTAGGACTTCTAAAAAGCTTAGTTCATTACTCTTTCACTCCGGGTAGGTAGAGTAGAACTTCCCAAAAAAAATTTAGTTCATTACTCTTTCACTCCGAGTAGGTAGAGTAGAGTAGAACTTTCCAAAAAAAAATTAGTTCATTACTCTTTCACCCTGGGCAGGTAGAGTAGGACTTCTAAAAAGCTTAGTTCATTACTCTTTCACTCCGAGTAGGTAGAGTAGAACTTCCAAAACAAAAATAGTTCATTACTCTTTCACTCCAGGTAGGTAGAGTAGAACTTCCCAAAAAAAAATTAGTGCATTACTCTTTCACTCTGAGTAGGTAGAATAAGACTCTCAAAAAATATAAATTTATTACTCTTTCACCTAGGGTAGGTAGAGTAGGACATTTAACTTTCTCTCAACTTTTACTCAGATTTGTCTCAAATATCATTCAAATTTTCTCGAGTTTTGTTTTACTCAGATTTTACTCAATTTAACACAGTGCACACACTTACACTTTTTAGTCAGAGAGAATTCTCTAAAATTCAAGGATCTGACACTGTCAGTGAGAGCTCTCGATCAAGGACCTGACAATCTTTTAATTCGGGGAGAGTTTTACCCTCAAGGATCCGAACACCTTGACGAATTGCTGAATCAGGCTGTAAAATGAACTGTCACTAGCTTTGGCATTCAGATATCGCACTATCTACCAAAATAGATTTGCTATCTAGTTTGTTTCAACCCTCTGCCAAAGAGGGGCATCTGTAGACACCTCATTTTGCACTTGCCTGATTAATCAACTCGTCAATCCGATTGCAATGATTCCCAATGATGGATGTGTATTCCGTTGCTTTATTTTGTTACCCGATGTGCTTCAGAAATCTGGATGAGGTATCTCGAATTGACAAAACCTTAGAAACCACGCTACGCTAGGAAAATACAACCCCAGAAACATAGAAATCATCATCTTGCAGACCAAAAAGAAACTTCACGATAAAAATCACTAAAAAATTATCAAATTATCAAAATACCCATAACCTCAAAACAACCCTAGAGCCTACATTACGCTTAGAAAAATTCTCTTGAACCCATAAAATAACAAATCGGAATCAAATAAATCATTTCACCAATTTTAATAGAATTTGACAAAATTACGAAAATGCCCCTCATAAAGTTCACAATCATTTCACACAAAAAAATTCATAAATAACAAAAATAATATTTCCATTGAATTCCTTACGAAAAATCGATTCTAAAACATCCTAGAACATTAAAAACCGACTTAAAACGTGAAAAGTCCTCTCCGGGGGTAAAACGGTAATTTCATAATTTTCATAATTAAAAAATTCCGAAATTAATAAATAAAATATTAAATAATTAAAGTGAAACATTGATGAAATTAATTTAAAATTTTGAATTAAAAAATCGATCAATCGGACTTTCGGGTAAAATTGTTGAAGGGTTCGTGGGATATTTCTTTAAGGACCCCTCCATTTAGGGGTCCAAAGAATTAAAGAAATAATGGAAGGGGGTTCTCCAAAATTTAAAGTCAATCAAGCAAGACTGTAGTCAAAGTATTAAAGTCAATCAAGTGAGACTAAAGTCAAAATTAAAGTCAATTAAGCAAGATGAAGTCAAAATATTAAAAGTCAATCAATTAAGACTAAAGTCAAAACATTAAAAGTCAATCAAATAAGACCAAAAGTCATAATAGAATTCTAATTAAATAATAACTCTATCTAATAGAGTTTTAACTTAAAAACAATTCTACCTAAAACAATTCTAATTAAAACACAATTCTACCTAAAACAATTTTAACTAAAACACAACTCTAATTAAAAGATCTCTAATTAAACACTAACTCTATCCAAATCAACCTTAAAAAATTCTATAAATAGAGGTGCTCACACCCTATTTTCGTATCAAATCATAAACCCTAAGAGAAGTAGGTCTAGAAGCTCCCCTAGCCCCCCATAAACCCTAGTTTTGGAGTCCCAACTCCTTACCTAACATCCCTCCTTCAATTTTAGTCTAGAAAACACCTAAAATCCCTCCAAAAACACCCCCAAATCCGCAACAAACTTGAAGAGTTCAGATCCAAAAACAAGGAGATACCTTGATCTAGGAGATCCGAAGCCAAATCCGGAGACAGAACGAAGCAAGGGAGTACAGTACAAGGAGCTCTTTTTGTCAGATCTGAGGGAACAAAATCCTTGCTATCAGAAAGGCATGTAATTTTTTTTACTTTTATCTAGATTTTTAGCAATGTGATATATTTGGGAAGTTAGTAGAGATCGGCTTTGCCCGGGCGGGGTTGGTGCCTAACACCTTCCAACCCCGTAACATGATCCCCGAATTCAGATTTTTTGTAGTAGATTAGTTCTTTTTATCCATGTTAGAGTCAGTTTGGTTCCTAGACCACAATAACTAGGTGGCGACTCCCAAACCTCAAGAGTCAAAAACGGATCCGCGCACCCCGCGGATCGAGGGCGCTTTCACAATTACGATTTTGACTTAGTCTTTAGGGTTTTAATTTAGGGTTTTGACTTTAGTCTTATGAGATTGACTTGATTAGTTTAGATTAGGGTTTTGATTTAGGATTTTGACCTTATTCTTATGAGATTGACTTGATTAGTTTAGATTAGGGTTTTGATTTAGGGTTTTGACCTTAGTCTTATGAGATTGACTCGATTAGTTTAGATTACGGTTTTAATTTAGGGTTTTGACTTTAGTCTTATGAGATTAACTTTAATACTTGACTCTAGTCTTACTTAATTGACTTTAATTTTGACTTTAATCTTATTTGATTAACTTTAATATCTTGACTTTAGTCTTGCTTGATTGACTTTAAATTTTTGGAGAACCCCCCTCTATTATATCTTTGATTCTTTGGACCCCCAAATGGAGGGGTCCTTAAAGAAATATCTTGCGAACCATCAACAATTTTTCTTGCAAGCTTTATTGATCAATTTTTTGGTTTAAATTTTATAATTAATTTTATTAATGTTTCACTTTACATTATTTAATGATTTATTTATTAATTTCAAAATTTTTAATTATTAAAATTGTGAAATTACCATTTTATCCTCGGAGAGGATTTTTTACGTTTTAAGTCGTTTTTCAATGTTCCATGATGTTTTGGAATCAGTTTTTCGTAAGGAATTTAATGGGAATGTTGGTTTTTTCATTTATGAAGTTTTTTGTATGAAATGGTCGTGAACTTTATGAGGGGTATTTTCATAATTTTGTCAAATTTTGTGAAAATTGGCGAAGTGATTTACTTGATTTCGATTTGTTGTTTTATGTGTTTGAGTGGGTATTTCTAAGCGTAATGCAGGCTTTAGGTTGTTTTGATGTTAGGGGTATTTTGGTAATTTAGTCATTTTTAGTGATTTTTATCGTGAAACTTCTTTTTGGTTTACAAGATAATAATTTCTATGTTTCTGGGGTCGTATTTTCCTAGCGTAGCGTGGTTTTTAAGTTTTGTCAGTTCGAGATACCTCATCCGGATTTCTGAAACATATCTGGTAACAAAATAAAGCATTGGAATAGACATCTATCATTGGGAACCTTTGCGATCGGGTTGACGACTTGATTAATCAGGCGGATGCAAAAATGGGTTGTCTATAGATGCCCCTCTTTGGTAGAGGGTTGAAGCAAACTAGATAGCAAATCTATTTTGGTAGATAGTGCGATATCCGAATGCCAAAGCTAGTGACAGTTCATTTTACAGCCTGATTTAACAATTCGTCAGGGTATTCGAATCTTTGAGCTTAAAACTCTCCCCGAACTAGAAAAATGTCAGGTCCTTGAACGCGAGCTCTCACTGGCAGCGTCAGATCCTTGAATTTTAAAAAAATTCTCCTTGACTAGTATAACAACTGTGCAAGTGTGTGGGCTCAAAATCTAAGATAGATTTCAAAGAGTTTGAGTTGGAAATGAGTCAAATCTGAGCATGAAGTAAATATAAACTAAGCATAATTCCAAGAAAATCCTTGGCGGCATCTGAGCATAATTTCGAGAAAACCCTCGGCAATAACTGAGCATAGTTCCGAGAAAACCCTCGACAGCATCTGAGCATAATTCCAAGAAAACCCTTGGCGGCATCTGAGCATAATTCTGAGAAAACCCTTGGCGGCATCTGAGCATAATTCCGAGAAAACCCTTGGCGGCATCTGAGCATAGTTCCGAGAAAACCCTCGGCGGCATCTCAGCATAGTTCCGAGAAAACCCTTGGCGGCATCTGAGCATAATTCCAAGAAAACCCTTGGCGACATCTGATCATAATTCCAAGAAAACCCTTGGCGACATCTGAGCATAGTTCCAAGAAAACCCTTGGCGGCATCTGAGCATAATTCCAAGAAAACCCTTGGCGGCATCTGGCTGAGTAAAACTGAGAATAAAGGAATAAATCTGGGAAAGAATGATTGAAAATGAAATCTGGAAAAGAGGGGTTGAATCCGGGAATGAATAGATCTAGGACAGAATAGATGCCCTATCTCCTATGTGAGATCTAATATGCATGTGTTTGAACTTCAAGGTTTTATCCAAAAATTTTATAAATTTAAAACCTGAGTTTGAATCTCAAGAGTTTTTCAAAAAACTGCTATCAAGAAGGTAACCTTAAGTTTGGAGTTCTCATTATCTTTTAGGATTAACATTGCTCAAAAACAAAATGTCCCTAGTTTGACAATAAACATGGCATTGAACACATCATTAAAAAATGCCCCTAGTATAAGGGGGGAAATTACATATTTAGAGGAAAAAAAAATGCCCTTTGTATGAAGGTTTGAAATATTTGATTACCACAAGCGCAATAAATATCCAACTTTTAATTTTGATTAACTTTATTGAAGATTTTGAGTCAGGCTCAAGAGAACAAAATATTTCCTTTTGAGACTCATCATAGAAGTCACCCTTCTCTCCATTGGTTCACTTGGGGAAGTAAGAATTTTCAGATCGATCGTAGACAAGATACTTGTGACTTCTGAATCTATGCCTGGTTTAAGCTGAGTATTGAACTTGATTATTCGGACTTCTGATGTTTCAGCTCGAACCGCTCTCAGCTTGGGATTTTTTCTGTTTTTCTTTTATATTTGCTCTAACTTTTTCCTAGATCGCCTTTTCAGGTTTTCAATCTAGCGAGCTTGCTCTAGCTTTTGCCTAGATCGCCTTTTCAAGTTTTCGATCTAGCGAGCTCTTTCTTTTTTTCTTTGCTCTGATTGTTGCCAAAGTTGTCCTTTCAGATTTTCAACCTTGCGAGCTTGCCTTAATTTTTGCCTAAGTCGCCCTTTTCGGGTTTTCAACTTAGCAGGCCTTATCATTTTTTTTATCTTTTTCTTCTCCTCTGAAGTTCTAGAATTACTATCTGATCATGCTTTGCTACCCTCCTTGACTTTTTCACACGGTACTTAGGAGGACTTTTATAGGTAGGCTTGGGACTAGGCATAAAAAGAAAGGAATTTTGAGGCTCAAAAACCCAAATGCCCCTTGTGTGGCATTTAATTTAAAAAAAATTTCTTGAACTTTCTTCCCCCTTTGGATGACATTTCTTTTTCTTTTGAATTTTTTTTCTTTTTAGATTTTTCCTTTGTCGAGGAATCTATTATTTTTATTTTGATGTGGTCGGGCCTGAAGTAACTTCTCAGGTTGCCTACGTACCCCAAATTTTTGGGATCAGACCAAAACGTAGTTCGGATTTTCCCTCCCCTAGGTTAGGTGATCAAGCTGAGAAAGAAAAAGACATCATTTTTTTTTTGAAAAGGCTACAAAGGACTGAGAAAGGAGATAGTGAACTGGGTAGCAGGAAAATTGATTCGACTAAAGATGGCCTCATTAAATGTAGTACCATTTGATCTGGTCAAGGTTGGTTGACTCTGATAGTTCACTTCGATCATGATCTTGAAGTCTGACGACTTTTCCAGTAAATATTTCTTTAATAAATGAATTTCTCCAATTGGGTTCAGACTTTCTCCTATAGTCGAGGAGGAGTGTTCAATTTTCTTTGAAGTCTGATAATTAAATCCTTGACTTGTAAATGATGAGCTTTGACCTTTTTGTCAAATGCACGGGTGACTCTTCTTAGATAAGCTTGCACATGGTACAGGGCTTTAACTCGTTTTCTTCAATCAAGTTTAATTCTTCATACTACTGACGAACCCAATCTGTTTCTAACAAATGATTTTCCAACAAGACCCTAAGAGACGAAATTTCCATTTCAACTGGCAAGACTGCTTCTATGCCATACACTAAGGAGTAGGGAGTAGCTCCAGTAGAGGATCGAATTGAAATTCGATATGTCCATAGCGTGAATGATAATTTTTCTGATCAATCTCGATGTGATTGACACATTTTCCTGATGATAGTCTTGAGACTCTTACTAACTGCTTCAACCGTTCCATTGATCTGAGGACGGTAGGGGGATGATTTGTGCTTCCGGATCTTCAACTTTAAACATAGAGTAATGACTTATATTTTGAAGTACGACCCATTATCAGAGATCAGTTCAAAAGGTGTCCCCATATCGACTGATAATATGTGATTTGCAACTCACGATGTAGTGAGGATAGCGCTGATACATTTTATAACATCTTCTTTGATTCCATTGATATAGACGAGTATCTATTCCATGTTGAACAACACCCAAGCTTGTACCAACATACCCTCATATGATCACACGAACAAGTCTTTTGAAATTTCTGAGTAAATTCATTATCCCTTCGTGTTCCTCTAGGGATAAGATGGTTTCTATTTGAATCTCTTTAGGAATTATTTTTTGTTTCGAGGTCAAAGACCTTTCCTTTCTCGATTAAAGGTTGAGCCCGACTCTTATCTTCTTGTTCAGAAATAAAATTTATCAAATTATTAGTTAATTCGTTAATGTGCTCGAGGTATTCAAAAATTTCCTTTATCCGATCAATTTCAGATGGGGCAACAAACACCTCTATAGACTCGATGAACTAACTTGACTCAATAGGAAAGAGTAGACTCAATAACCTTGCTGGAAAAAAGGACTCGAGCTAACCCAAATGACGAATGAAAATTCAAGACAAGTACCCACGCGAGTTTGATTAGGACTGAGGACTGAGATATTGCTTATAATCGGTAGGATTGAAGCACTATGATCTTCAAAGAACAGCTGGACGATGTTGAGAAATTTTGAGGTCATTTCTGACTGTTGACTTGATATTGACGTTTACTCTAACTAACCGGATTTACAACCCTAACTAGACGATGGACGATTGAACTTAGACACAATGATAACCCTTAAATCTCTTTGAAGGTGAATTTAACCAATTTCAGTGTCACCCCCTTGATAACATTTTAAATGAACCCTAAGATTTTATTGAATTTTGTGCACCAATCCATTAAACAATTCATCCATTCAGTGATTATTCAGAAGAAAAATAATTTTATTGCACTCTTGAAAATAATATTTTTATTGAATAACAATTTTCACAATTCTGATTATTTTTTGCAATCATTTTCTTTTTAGAAAAACATATTTTGATAATTTTACAAGGTCAATGCAAAAAATAGATTTTTGGTAAAAAAACATATTTCAAAAATTTTCCATGCAAAAATAGATCTTTTGTAAATCATTTTTCCTTCATTTTCTTTTCTTTTGGAAAACATTTTTTCTCTGAAAAATAATATTTTATTTGGAAAATATTTTCTCTTGGAAAATCTTGTTCTTATGAAAAATATTTTCTGGAAAATATTTTTTTCTTAGATAACATTTTTTCTAAAGAACAACATTTTTTCTAGAAAATATTTTTTTTAAAGAACACTTCTTTTGGAAAACACTTTTTCTGAAAAATACTTTTCCTTTGTAAATCATTTTTCCTCTTTGAAAATTTGATTTCTATTTTGATTTAAATTGCCCGGCCCATCATGATTGTTGGATCGGGATGGACTGGGTCAATATTGTAAAAGAATGGATTCTTTATTGGGTCGGTGTACCCATTATAATCAATTAAAAGAAAAACTTTAATCCTTGAGGACAACTATACATTTTGATCTCATCATCCACATCATTCACATCAACTCATCAATCAAAATGTTCCATTCAATAAACAACCCGGGAATACTCACGATAAGTTCGAGTCATGACCTATAGGAAAGGTTTCTAGACTCTAAGCTTACTACATGCAATGCATTTTTATCTAGCCACCTGAAAGCGCCCTCGATCCGCGGGGTGCGCGGATCCGCTTTTGACCCTTGAGGTTTGGGAGTCGCCACCTAGTTATTACGGTCTAGGAACCGATCAATGACTCTAAATGGATAAAAACTAATCTAAAACCAAAAAAACTGAATTCGGGGATCATGTTACGGGATTGGAAGGTGTTAGGCACCAACCCCGCCCGGCCAAAGCCGGTCTCTACTAAATTCTCGAAGATATCACATTGTTAAAAACCTAGATTAAAATAAAAATAAAAATTTCATACCTTTCCGATAGTAAGGATTTTTCTCCCTCAGATCTGACAAAAAGAGCTCATTGTACTGTACTCCCTTACTTCGTTCTATCTCCGGATTTGACTTCAAATCTCCTTAATCAAGGTATCTCTTTATTTTTGAATCTGAACTCTTCAAGTTTGTTGCGGATTTAAGGGTGTTTTTAGAGGGATTTTAGATGTTTTCTAGACTAAAATTGAAGGGGGGATGTTAGGTAAGGAGTTGGGGCTCCAAAACTAGGGTTTATGGGGGGCTAGGAGAGCTTCTAGACCTACTTCTCTTAGGGTTTTTGATTTGATACGAAAATAAGGTGTGAGCACCTCTATTTATAGATGTTTTTAGGGGTTGATTTGGATAGAGTTAGTGTTTAATTAGAGATCTTTTAATTAGAGTTGTGTTTTAGTTAAAATTGTTTTAGGTAGAATTATGCTTTAATTAGAATTGTTTTAGGTAGAATTGTGTTTTAATTCAAATTATTTTAGGTGAAATTGTTTTTTAGTTAGAACTCTATTAGATAGAGTTATTATTTAATTAGATCTCTATTATGACTTTTGGTCTTATTTTATTGACTTTTAATGTTTTGACTTCAGTCTTAATTGATTGACTTTTAATATCTTGACTCCAGTCTTGCTTAATTGACTTTAATTTTGACTTCAGTCTCACTTGATTGACTTTAATACCTTGACATAAGTCTTGCTTGATTTACTTTTAATTTTTGGAAAACCCCCCTCCATTATTTCTTTAATTCTTTGGACCCCCAAATGGAGGGGTCCTTAAATAAATATCCCACGAACCCTCAACAATTTTACCCGAAAGTCCGATTGATCGATTTTTCAGATTCAAAATTTTAAATTAATTTCATTAATGTTTCACTTTAATTATTTAATATTTTATTTATTAATTTCGAATTTTTTAATTATGAAAATTGTGAAATTACCGTTTTGCCCCCTGAGAGGACTTTTCACGTTTTAAGTCGGTTTTTAATGTTCTAGGATGTTTTAGAATCGGTTTTTCGTAAGGAATTCAATGAGAATGTTGGTTTGTGTCATTTATGAAAATTTTTATGTGAAATGATTGTGAACTTTATGAGGGGTATTTTCGTAATTTTGTCAAATTCTGTTAAAATTGGCGAAATGATTTATTTGGTTTCGATTTGTTATTTTATGTGTTCGAGAGAGTTTTCCTAAGCGTAATGTAGGCTCTAGGGTTATTTTGATGTTAGGGGTATTTTGGTAATTTGGTAATTTTTTAGTGATTTTTATTGTAAAGCTTCTTTTTGTCTGAAAGATGATGATTTCTATATTTCTGGGATTGTATTTTCCTAGCGTAGCGTGGTTTCTAAGGTTTTATCAATTCGAGATACCTCATCCGGATTTTTGAAACATATCTGGTAACAAAATAAAGTAATGGAATACACATCCATCATTGGGAATCATTGCAATCGGATTGACGAGTTGATTAATCAGGCGAGTGCAAAAATGGGATGTCTACACCACCCTTGCTCAAATACACCTATATACCTCTCGATACGTAGTGACTTGATTTGATATACCGTATAGGTGATAATCTAAAATCTCAACTCACTTCTCTGAAGTCAAAAACAGCCAATTTGATCTCCAGTTGAGAGGTGGCGCACAATACTGAGAAAGGGCCCACTTAAATACCTCTCGTCTAGAATAGACGTAGTCTATCCCCCTCGTACAGTAGGGTACAGCAGGGCAAGATCTTGCTTAGGCACTGGTTTTGACCAAGAAGTGCAATTGATATACTTAGATTATCTTTTACATACCTATGGGTACGAGTCAAGCGTTGTAGCTTTCATATATGGTTTGGCATCCCACGAGGGGACCGCCTACGTACTAGTACTACGTTGGCAATCGGGACATGTGACTGTGTGGCTCACAATAGGTAAAAGGCTCAAGTCACTCCAGCCTGAGTGCATCAATACATCTCTCAGAATCACCTGATCAGACGGTATTGATGCCCCAGTTTGATATACCCTAAGGTATGTGACTGGAGTTGTGGTTTCATGAATGACGTCGCATCTCCGAAGAGATCGGGCCACGCACTAGTTCCACGTTGGCTATATAGGACGTGTAAGTGTGCAAAACAGTAAACGTGCATGTGGTGTGTGCAAAACAGGGTGGGGTGTGCCCGGGGCCTTTTTCAAACACATGGGCCCATGGGCCAGATTATGTCATCACATATGGATATCAAATGAATATTGATCAAGAAAATAATACAAAACCCATCACATCGAAATTAAGATGAAAGCAAACACATCACAAATATATCTGTAGAAATCATGGCACATTATATGGGCATATAACACAAATAATAATTAATCTGATCTAACATTAAAAAGGCCCACAAATTTGTTGTCTATGGTCCAATCAAGGGTTACTTTTGGGTGAACCAAAATAAATAGAGATTCCAATAGATGTTACATTGATGATAGAATGACAATGATTGAGATGAGCTTACTCTTAGGAACATTAATTGTGCTAACATTAGATAAATTCGGATTTTCAGTGAATTAGGAAAATACAATCCGAACTTGCATCGATAATATCTAAGGCTCCCGATAACGAAATCGAGTGAACTAAAGTTCTAAATTAATCTACTCGATGAGATCTACATTTTATTAACAGGTGACCAAACTTAGTTCTCACTAGAATGTTCTGTAAAAAAGTTTTAACATTACTGTCCCAACCTTCATTCAGAAACAATTCCAGATTTACAGATTGAACTTGCATCGATGATATCTAAGGCTTCCGATAATGAAATTGAGTGAACTCAGGTTCTAAATTAATCTACTCGATTATACCTACATTTTATTAATAGGTTCCCAGACTTAATTCGTACTAGAATATTCTGTAAAGACGTTTTAACATTGCTGTCCCAACCTTCATCATTCCATCAATTTCATATGTCAATTTGAATCTTCATTATTTAGGGGTCATCAAAAAGTGATCATTAATTGGAAAAAAAAATGCAATACCCAAAATCATCTACAATCAAGTCACAGAAATAAATAAATAGTAAAAATAAATAAAATAAATCGAACTAAATAATAAGAAAAAATTAGGTCATCTTGGCAATGCTCCCATACTTGGGGTTTTTCAAGTTTGATCCTCAATAGTCCCCAGTGGAGTCGCCACTGAAAGCGCCCTCGATCCGCGGGGTGCGCGGATCCACTTTTGACCCTTGAGGTTTGGGAGTCGCCACCTAGTTATTACGGTCTAGGAACCAAACTGGCTCTAAAATGGATAAAAAACTAATCTACTACAGAAAAAACTGAATCCGGGGATCACATTACGGGGTTATAAGGTGTTAGGCACCAATCCCGCCCGGCCAATGCCGGTCTCTACTTATCCCAAATATAACTACATCGCTAATAACAAAACCTAGATAAAAAAATAACAAAAACCTTACCTTCGATCTGCAAAGGTTATATTCCCTCAGATTTGGTGAAAATGCTCCTTCTACCGTACTCCTTACTTCGTTCTGTCTCCGGATCTGATTTCTGATCTCCGAGGTAAGGTATCTCCTTCTTGGATCTGGGTGCTTTGAATTTGTTGTAGATTTTGGGATGTTTTTGAAAGGCTTTTAGGTATTTTTTAGGCTAAAATCAAAGCATGGGTGTTAGGTAAGGAGTTGGGGCTTCAAAATTAGGGTTTTGGGAAGGTTGTGGAGGCTTCTTCACCTACTTTTTCTATGGTTTTGACTTAGTCTTTAGGGTTTTAATTTAGGGTTTTGACTTTAGTCTTATGAGATTGACTTGATTAGTTTAGATTAGGGTTTTGATTTAGGGTTTTGACCTTAGTCTTATGAGATTGACTTGATTAGTTTAGATTAGGGTTTTGACCTTGGTCTTATGAGATTGACTCGATTAGTTTAGATTAGGGTTTTAATTTAGGGTTTTGACTTTAGTCTTATGAGATTAACTTTAATACTTGACTCTAGTCTTACTTAATTGACTTTAATTTTGACTTTAGTCTTATTTGATTAACTTTAATATCTTGACTTTAGTCTTGCTTGATTGACTTTAAATTTTTGGAGAACCCCCCTCTATTATATCTTTGATTCTTTGGACACCCAAATGGAGGGGTCCTTAAAGAAATATCTTGCGAACCATCAACAATTTTTCTTGAAAGCTTGATTGATCATTTTTTTTGTTTAAATTTTATAATTAATTTTATTAATGTTTCACTTTACATTATTTAATGATTTATTTATTAATTTCAAAATTTTTAATTATTAAAATTGTGAAATTACCATTTTACCCTCGGAGAGGATTTTTTACGTTTTAAGTCGTTTTTCAATGTTCCATGATGTTTTGGAATCAGTTTTTCATAAGGAATTCAATGGGAATGTTGGTTTTTTCATTTATGAAGTTTTTTGTATGAAATGGTCGTGAACTTTATGAGGGGTATTTTCGTAATTTTGTCAAATTTTGTGAAAATTGGCGAAGTGATTTACTTGGTTTCGATTTGTTGTTTTATGTGTTTGAGTGGGTTTTCCTAAGCGTAATGCAGGCTCTAGGTTGTTTTGATGTTAGGGGTATTTTTGTAATTTAGTCATTTTTAGTGATTTTTATCGTGAAGCTTCTTTTTTGTTTGCAAGATAATGATTTCTATGTTTCTAGGGTCGTATTTTCCTAGCGTAGCGTGGTTTCTAAGTTTTGTCAATTCGAGATACCTCATCCGGATTTCTAAAACATATCTGGTAACAAAATAAGCATTGGAATAGACATCCATCATTGGGAACCTTTGCGATCGGGTTGACGACTTGATTAATCAGGCGGATGCAAAAATGGGGTGTCTACAGTTAGCAATGTAGTTTTATTTGGAAATTAGTAGAGACAAGCGTTTGCCGGGCAGTGTTGGTGCCTAACACCTTCCAACCCCGTAACGTGATCCCCGGACCCGTATTTTTCTTTCATAGATTAGTTTATTTGCCTTTTAGAGTCAAAGTTCGATTCTTAGACTGTAATAACTAGGTGGCGACTCCCAAACCTCAAGAATCAAAAGCGGATCCGCGCACCCCGCGGATCGAGGGCGCTTTCGTCGTGTTGCTCGAAAGCTTTACAAAACTCAAACAAATTCTTGCAATTAACCATTAATTTCATCAGCAAACTCATCCATAGTAAAGGTAATTTCTTCCAAGATTCTAATTCTCTTGCAAATCAACAACTTGATCTAAAATCCGAGTAAGTATGAGGATTAATTCAAAATTCTCGATCACTCACTTTGTGACAGATCAAACTTGATCTATAATCTGAACAAATATGAGATCCTATTATTCAAAGTTCTCATCACTCTATCCAAAACCGTAATCAAATTATATGTTGAAACAAGAGATGAAGAGTACGCAAATTATATAAATGACATATTCGTTAAAAACTAATTTTGACCTCAATTTCTAACCAAACCGATCTTGAAGTGAGGATAATAAAAAAACTGCAATGTAAACAACAGGTCTCACAACCAAGATTGATTTCTCCATCGATTCAAAGGCATAAAGCCTGAAAACATCGGTCCCAACATCCTTCACCAGCAGATCCTCTGATCCAATCACTCAACACAATCAAAAGAAGGGATCTTCACAACCGATCTGATCGAGTTTTACTTACTCGAAGTTGAATCAACATATCTAAAACGCAATTCCAGATCCCAAAGCCTCGATTTCATTCAATCAAAACTTGAAAAATCTACCAAGATTTGAGCTTTGACTGATCATAAATCAAAAATTTGCCTAAAAGATGATTAAATTGAACAAATCGATGAATAATTGACAGATCGAAACTTCACGATCACGAGTCTTCAAGCCCCAAACGTTGATCAGATCAATCGATCCAATAACTCTCGTACGAATGATCAAGAGAGAGAGAAATAAAAAAGGTTGAACAAGAGAGATCAGAAGGAGAGAAAGAGAGAGACGTCTCTCTGTTGTTGCACTCTTCTTTCTCTTTTGACAAGAAGACAGAACATAGAAAACGAATTCTTTCGCTAGCGGCACACCACCCGCCCCATTAAAACATTAAGGTTTGTTGATTAAAAATGGGTTTCTACTAGGGGCACCCCACCCCAAAATCGATTTAAAACAAAGAATAGGTGTTGTTCGCTAACAGTACCCTTAAAATATTATTTTTTTCAATTTTTGTTTGGTGTCAACGGACAGCAAAACTTGCTTTAAAAAATTGCACATAAATAAAAAAAAAACATTGACAATCAACAAATCAAACAATTTTTTTATTATTTTTTTTAATCCCTTTTGCTTTTTTTTTTCTTTTTTTTACAATCTCCATAGTCCAATAATCAATATTCAATCCTCAATAAAATTATCCCTTTGAAATTTAGCATTAGTTATAGTCACCCTAAGTGACTCTCGATTGAACCATAAAAACAAGTATGTCAAATCCAAATATTCAAAGTCCAAACGCATGATCAATAATTAAACAAAAAATAACAAAAAATAAATAAATAAAATAAATAGATAAATACACAAAATAAAATAAAAACATTCTAGGTCACTTTAGCAATGATCCCATACTTGGAGTTTTTCAAATTTGATCCCTAATTGTCCTCAGTAGAGTCGCCACTGAAAGTGCCCTCGATCCGCGGGGTGCGCAGATCCGCTTTTGACCTTTGAGGTTTGGGAGTCGCCACCTAGTTATTACGGTCTAGGAACCGAATATTAACTCAGAACGGATAAATAAATAACTAATCTACTAAAAAAATACTGAGTCTGGGGATCACATTACGGGGTTGGAAGGTGTTAGGTACCAATCCCGCCCGACAAACGCCGATCTCTACTAATTCCCAAAAATGATTACATTGTTAAAAAGACCTAAATAATAATAATAATAAATATAAATATTTACCTTGGCAACGCAACAGTTTTATTCCCTCAGATCTGATAGAACAGCTCTTCGTATAATACTCATCACTTTGTTCTATCACTGGATTCGCTTCAGACCTCTAAGATGAAGTACCTCATTTTTATATCTGAATATTTATGATTTATTTATGAATTTCTAGGTATTTTTTGAGGGGTTTCTAAGTATTTTTTGAGTTAAAGTTGGGGTATGGATGTTAGGTAAGGAGTTAGGACTTCAAAATTAGGATTTATAGGAGGTTATGGAAGCTTTTTGACCTACTTTTCTTAGGGTCTATTTTTTTATCCAAAAATAGGTTGTAAGAGCCCTTATTTATAGATTTTTTTTAAGTACTTTTTAAATAGAGTTAGTATTTAATTAGAATTGTAGAGTTAGTGTTTAATTAGAATTGTTTTAAATAGAGTTAGTGTTTAATTAGAATTGTTTTAAATAAAGTTATAGTTTGACTAGAATTATTTTAAATAGAGTTATAATTTGATTAGAATTATTTTAAATAACTTTAAAATTTAATTAGACTTCTATTAGGTTTAAGGTTTTGACTTAAGTCTCACTTGATTGACTTTAATTGAGGACTTTGACTTGAGTCTTACTTGATTGACTTTAATTGTAGGATTTTGACTTGAGTCTTACTTGATTGAATTTAATTTTAATTAGGGTTTCACTTTACATTAATTAATTTTTTAATTATTAATTTCATAATTTTTAATTATTAAAATTGTAAAATTACCGTTTTACCCTCAGAGATGACTTTTTACATTTTAAGTCGTTTTTCAATGTTCAAAGATGTTTTGGAATCAATTTTTCATAAGAAATTCAATGGAAATATTGGTTTGTATCATTTATGAAATATTTTTGTACGAAATGGTCGTGAACTTTATGAGGGGCATTTTTGTAATTTTGTCAAATTTTGTGAAAATTGATAAAATGATTTATTTGGTTTCAATTTATTATTTTATGTGTTTGAAAGGATTTTTCTAAGTGTAATGTGGGTTCTAGGGATGTTTTGAGATTAGGGGTATTTTGGTAATTTAATCATTTTTTAGTGATTTTTATCGTGAAACTTCGTTTTGTCTGAAAAATGATGATTTCTATGTTTTTGGAGTTATATTTTCTTAGCGTAGCGTGGTTTCTAAGGTTTTGTTAGTTTGAGATACCTCATCCAAATTTCTGAAACACATCTGGTAACAAATAAAGTATTAAAATAATCATCCATCATTGGGAACCATTGCGGTTAGGTTGACGAGCTGATTAATCAGGCGAATGCAAAAATGGGGTGTCTACACTCACCTTCAAATCTTAGATTTTAGATTTCGAGTATGTTTTTCATATGTGTTCCAATCATAATTTGTTTGACTCTTATGAACCTCATGACGGTGGAGATGTTCTAATGGGTAACTATGCGACCTGCCAAGTCATTGGAACGAGTACTGTGAAGATAATGGGGTTGTTAGACCTTTGGATAATGTGAGATATGCGTTGGTACTCAAGAAGAACTTGATATCCTTGGACACACTCGACTTAAATGGGTATTTTTTTTCAATCAAGGACTGAGCACACAATGTGTCTAAGTGAGCCGTGGTGATAATGAGAGGTATAAAACATGCAAATAACCTCTACAACTTTCGAGAAACACAATTATAGGTGGAGTTACCATATCCATAGAGAAAAATTCTAGCAAGGATGAAATTCAACTTTGGCACTTAATGCTTGGTCATATGAGTGAAAAAATAATGCAAGATTTATACTGACGATAATTGTTGAAGGGTGTTGGGACATGCAAACTAGAATTTTATAAATTTTATGTGATGGAAAAATAAAGTAAGGTATCATTCAAGGTTGCAAATAAAGAAATCAATAGTAAGAGATTGCTAGACTATATATACTCAGATGTGTTGGGGCCCACACTTACTAAATCAAAAGTTGGAACTCGCTAATTTATCACTTTCATAGATGATTTTCCAATGAAGGTTTGGGTCTATTTCATAAAAAAATAAAAAATTTGAAGTCTTTGCAAAGTTTGTGGAATGGAAGACCAAAGTAAAAAAATCAAATAAAGAGAAAAATTAAACATTGAGAAGAGACAATAGGGGTAAGTACAAACATGGCAAGTTCTTGAAGTTTTGTAAAGAATAAGGTATCATAAGATATTTCATTGTGAAGAAAAATCCTCAACAAAATGGCATGATAGAGAGGATGAATAGAATTCTCATGGAGAGGGAGAGATGCATGAGATTTTATGTGGGATTGCTTGAATAAATTTGGGTGAAGCCACTTAACCATGCTTGTTATTTGGTTAATCGATCACCATCAAAGTTACTTGAGTTTAAATGTGCCGAAGAGATATGAACAGGCAAAGAATTTGACTATTATACATTGAAGGTGTTCACGTGCAAGAAATATGTTTTCCTTCTTAGTGACGAGAGAAACAAGTTACAATCAAAGTCACTCGAATGCATCTTCATCAAATTCGAGAAAGAAGTGAAGGGATTTAAACTTTGGGATCCAGTAAACAAAAAGAAAATCTTTAGTAAAGATATGGTCTTTGATGAAAATTTCATGATAAATGAAGAATTCAATAAAGTTGATGATGACAAGTCAATTGTTGGTGACAAAGTAGTTGTTACCAAAATTCCTACTAGCTGTAGACACCCCATTTTTGCACTCTCCTGATTAATCAACTCGTCAACCCGATCGCAAAGGTTCCCAATGATGGATGTTTATTCCAATGCTTCATTTTGTTATCAGATATGTTTCAGAAATCCGGATGAGGTATCTCGAACTGACAAAACTTAGAAACCATGCTACGCTAGGTAAATACGACCCCAGAAACATAGAAATCATCTTGCAAACCAAAAAGAAACTTCACGATAAAAATCACTAAAAATGACCAAATTACCAAAATACCCCTAACATCAAAACAACCCTAGAGCCTACATTACGCTTAGGAAAACTCATTCAAACACATAAAACAACAAATCGAAACCAAATAAATCATTTCACCAATTTTCACAAAATTCGACAAAATTACGAAAATACCCCTCATAAAATTCACGATCATTTCACACAAAAAATTTCATAAATGATAAAAATCAACTTTTTCATTGAATTCCTTACGAGAAACTGATTCCAAAACATCATGGAACATTGAAAAACGACTTAAAACGTAAAAAATCCTCAGTAGACACCCCATTTTTGCACTCTCCTGATTAATCAACTCGTCAACCCGATCGCAAAGGTTCCCAATGATGGATGTTTATTCCAATACTTCATTTTGTTACCAGATATGTTTTAGAAATCCGGATGAGGTATATTTCGAACTGACAAAACTTAGAAACCACGCTACGCTAGGTAAATACGACCCCAGAAACATAGAAATCATCATCTTGCAAACCAAAAAGAAACTTCACGATAAAAATCACTAAAAATGATCAAATTACCAAAATACCCCTAACATAAAACAACCCTAGAGGCTACATTACGCTTAGGAAAACCCATTCAAACACATAAAACAACAAATCGAAACCAAATAAATCATTTCACCAATTTTCACAAAATTCGATAAAATTACGAAAATACCCCTCATAAAATTCACGATCATTTCACACAAAAAATTTCATAAATGATAAAAATCAACTTTTTCATTGAATTCTTTACAAGAAACTGATTCAAAAACATCCTGGAACATTGGAAAACGACTTAAAACGTAAAAAATCCTCTCCGAGGGCAAAACGGTAATTTCATAATTTTAATAATTAAAATTTTCGAAATTAATAAATAATTAAACAATGTAAAGTGAAACATTAATAAAATTAATTATAAAATTTAAACTAAAAAATTGATCAATCATGCTTTCAAAAAAAATTGTTGATGGTTCGCAAGATATTTCTTTACAGACCCCCTCCATTTGGGGGTCCAAAGAATCAAAGATATAATAGAGGGGGGTTCTCCAAAAATTTAAAGTCAATCAAGCAAGACTAAAGTCAAGATATTAAAGTCAATCAAATAAGACTAAAGTCAAAATTAAAGTCAATTAAGTAAGACTAGAGTCAAGTATTAAAGTCAATCTCATAAGACTAAAGTCAAAACCCTAAATCAAAACCCTAATCTAAACTAATCGAGTCAATCTCATAAGACTAAGGTCAAAACCCTAAATCAAAACCCTAATCTAAACTAATCATGTCAATCTCATAAGACTACGGTCAAAACCCTAAATCAAAACCCTAATCTAAACTAATCAAGTTAATCTCATAATACTAAAGTCAAAACCCTAAAACCTTAAGACTAAGTCAAAACCCTAATTGAAACCCTAAAAGAAACCCTAATCAAATCCTAATGCTTCTAAAAACTTTATAAATAGGAGCCTCTACACCTTATTTTCGTATCAAAGAAAAAATCTTAGGAAATGTAGGTAAAGAAGCCTCCACAACCTCTCCAAAATCCTAATTTTGGAGCCTCAACTCCTTACCTAACACCCCTGCTTTGATTTTATCCTAAAAAACACCCAAAAATCTCTCAAAAACATCCCAAAAATCCACAACAAATTTGAAGCACCCAGATCAAAGAAGGAGATACTTTACCTCGGAGATCAGAAATAAGATCCGGAGATAGAACGAAGTAAGGAACACGGTACAAGGACCAGATCTGAGGGAATAGCACTTTTGCAGATCGAAGGTAAGCTTTTTTATTATTTTTTTTAATCAAGGTTTGACATTAGCGATGTAGATTTATTTGGGATAAGTAGAGACCGGCAATGGCCGGGCGGGGTTGGTGCCTAACACCTTCCAACCCCGTAACATGATCCCCGGATTCAGATTTTCTTCAGTAGATTAGTTTTTATCCGTTTTAGAGTCAGTTTGGTTCCTAGACCATAATAACTAGGTGGCGACTCCTAAACCTCAAAGGTCAAAAGCGGATCCACGCACCCCGCGGATCGAGGGCGCTTTCATTGGCGACTCCACTGGGGACTATTGAGGATCAAACTTGAAAAACCCCAAGTATGGGAGCATTGCCAAGATGACCTAGTTTTTTTTTTATTTAGTTGGATTTATTTTATTTATTTTTTTTATCTTGATTGTAGATGATTTTGGGTATTGCATTTTTTTTTTCCAATTAAGGATCACTTTTTGATGACCCCTAAATAATGAAAGATTCAAATTGACATATGAAAATGATGGAATGATGAAGGTTGGGACAGTAATGTTAAAACGTTTTTACAAAATATTCTAGTGAGAATTAAGTCTGAGAACCTATTAATAAAACGTAGACCTCATCGAGTAGATTAATTTAGAACTTGAGTTCACTCAATTTCGTTATCGGAAGCCTTAGATATCATCGATGCAAGTTCAATCTGTAAATCTGAAATTGTTGTTGAATGAAAGTTGGGACAGCAATGTTAAAACTTTTTTACAAAACATTCTAGTGAGAATTAAGTCTGGGAACCTATTAATAAAACGTAGATCTCATCGAGTAGATTAATTTAGAATCTGAGTTCACTCAATTTCATTATCGAAAGCCTTAGATATCATCGATGCAAGTTCAATCTGTAAATCTGGAATTGTTGCTTAATGAAGGTTGGGACAGCAATGTTAAAACGTTTTCACAGAATATTCTAGTGAGAATTAAGTCTGGGAACCTATTAGTAAAAAGTACATCTCATCGAGTAGATTAATTTAGAACCTGAGTTCACTCGATTTCGTTATCAGAAGCCTTAGATATCATCGATGCAAGTTCAATCTGTAAATCTAGAATTGTTTCTGAATGAAGGTTAGGACAGCAACGTTAAAACGTTTTTACAGAACATTCTGTTGAGAATTAAGTCTAGGTACCTGTTAATAAAATGTAGATCTCATCGAGTAGATGAATTTAAAACTTGAGTTCACTCGATTTCGTTATCGGAAGCCTTAGATATCATCGATGTAAGTTCGGATTGTATTTTCCTAATTTACAGAAAATCCGAATTTATTTAATGTTAGCACAATTAATGTTCCTGAGAGTGAGCTCATCTCAACCATTGTCATTCTATCATCAATGTAACATTATTGGAATCTCGATTTATTTTGGATTACTCAAAAGTAACCCTTGATTGGACCATAGACAAAAAATTTGTGGGCCTTTTTAATGTTGGATCAGATTAATTATTATTTGTGTTATATGCCCATATAATGTGTCATGATCTCTACAGATATATTTGTGATGTGTTTGCTTTCATCTTAATTTCGATGTGATGGGTTTTGTATTATTTTCTTGATCAATATTCATTTGATATCCATATGTGATGACATAATCTGGGCCATGGGCCCATGTGTTTGAAAAAGGCCCCGAGCACACCCCACCCTGTTTTGCACACACCACATGCACGTTTACTGTTTTGTACACTTACACGTCCTATATAGCCAACGTGGCACTAGTACGTGGCCTGATCTCTTCGGAGATGCGAAGTCATTCAAGAAAACCATAACTCCAGTCACGTACCTCAGGGTATATAAAACTGGGGCATCAATACCATCTAATCAGGTGATTCTGAGAGATGTATTGATACACCCAAGCTGGAGTGACCTGAGCCTTTGACCTATTGTGAGCCACACAGTCACATGTCCCGATTACCAACGTAGTACTAGTACGTAGTCGGTCCCCTTGTGGGATGCCAAACCATTTTTGAAAGCTACAACTCTTGACTTGTAACCTGTAGTTATAAAAGATAATCTAAGTATATCAATTGCACTTCTTGGTCAAAACCGGTGCCTAAGCAAGATCTTGCCCCGCTGTACCCTACTGTACGAGGGGGATAGACTACGTCTATTCTAGACGAGAGGTATTTAAGTGGGCCCTTGCTCAGCATTGTGCGCCACCTCTCAACTGGAGACCAAACTGGCTGTTTTTGGCTTCAGAGAAGTGAATTGAGGTTTTAGATTATCACCTATACGGTATATCAAACCAAGTCACCACGTATCGAAAGATATATAGGTGTGCTTGGGCAAGAGTGGCCAAATAAAAAATGCATTGCACGTAGTAAGCTTAGAGTCTAGAAACCTTCCCAGTAGGTCACGACTCGAACTTATCGTGGGTGTTTCCGGGTTGTTTATTAAATGGACCCTGTTGATTGATGAATGTATATGAGTGATGTGAATGGTGTATATTAGAGTGTATGATTGTCCTCAAGGATCAAATGTTGTTTTTGAAAATTAAAATGGGTGCACCGACCCAATAAAGAATCAATTCTTTTACAATAATGACCCAGTCCATCTCGATCCAACGATCATTATGGGCCGAGCCATTTGAATCAAAATGAAATTCAAACTTCTTCCTGATTCAAATTTTAAACCTATTTTAAAAGAAGAAAAATGTTTTCCAGAAGAAAAATATTTTTCAGAAGAGAAATGTTTTTCAAAAGTGAAATATTTTCCGGAAGAATAAGATTTTCCAAGAGGAAATGCTTTCCCAAAAATTTTTCTAAAAGAAAATGTTTTCTAAAAAAAAGAAAAGGAAAAAAAAAATATTTTTCAGAAAAAAATGATTTACAAAAAATCTATTTTTGCATGAAAAATTATTGAAATATGTTTGTGGAAGTTGTTATTCAATGAAAACATTATTTGTCAATATTTTTCAAGAGTGCAATAAAATTATTTTTCTGAATAATCATTACATTAATGAATTGTTTAATGGATTGGTGCACAAAATTCAATAAAATCTCAGGGTTCATTTAAAATGTTATCAAGGGGGTGACACTGAAATTGGTTAAATTCACCTTCAAAGAGGTTTAAGGGTTATCATTGTGTCTAAGCTCAATCGTCCATCGTCTAGCTAGGGTTGTAAATCCGGTCAGTTAAAGTAAACGTCAATATCAAATCAATAGTCAGAAATGACCTCAAAATTTCTCAACATCGTCCAGTTGTTCTTTGAAGATCATAGTGCTTCAATCCTACCGGTTATAAGCAATATCTCAGTCCTCAGTCCTAATCAAACTCGTGTGGGTACTTGTCTTGAGTTTTCATGAGTCATTTGGGTTAGCTGGAGTCCTTTTTTTCCAACAAGGTCATGTCTTCCTTAGATTGAGTCTACTCTTTCCTATTGAGTCAAGTTAGTTCATCGAGTCTATAGAGGTGTCTGTTGCCCCATCTAAAATTGATCGGATAAAAGAAATTTTTGAATACCTCGAGCACATTAACGAATTAACTAATAATTTGATAGATTTCGTTTCTGAACAAGAAGATAAGAGTCGGGCTCAACCTTTAATCGAGAAAGGAAAGGTCTTTGACCTCGAAACAAAAAATAATTTCTAAAGAGATTCAAATAGAAACCATCTTATCCCGAAAGGAACACGAGGGGATAATGAATTTACTCAGAAATTTCAAAAAACTTGTTCGTGTGATCATATGAGGGTATGTTAGGTACAAGCTTGGGTGTTGTTCAACACGGAATAGATACTCGTCTATATCGATGGAATTAAAGAAGATGTTATAAAATGTATCAGCACTATCCTTACTACATCTTGAGTTTCAAATCACATATTATCAGTCGATATGGGGGTACCTTTTGAACTGATCTCTGATAATGGGTCGTACTTCAAAGAATAATCATTACTCTATGTTTAAAGTTGAAGATCCGGAAGCACAAATCATCCCCCTACCGCCCTCAGATCAATGGAACGGTTGAAGCAGTTAGTAAGAGTCTCAAGACTATCATTAGGAAAATGTGTCAATCACATCGAGATTGGTCAGAAAAATTATCATTCACGCTATAGACATATCGAACTTCAATTCGATCCTCTACTGGAGCTACTCCATACTCCTTAGTGTATGGCATGGAAGCAGTCTTGCCAGTTGAAATGAAAATTTCGTCTCTCAGGGTCTTGTTAGAAAATCATTTGCTAGAAACAGATTGGGATCGTCAGCAGTATGAAGAATTAAACTTGATCAAAGAAAACGAGTTAAAGCCATGTACCATGTGCAAGCTTATCTAAGAAGAGTCACCCATGCATTTGACAAAAAGGTCAAAACTCATCATTTACAGGTCAAGGATTTAACTATCAGACTTCATAAAAAATTGAACACTCCTTCTCGACTATAGGAGAAAGTCTGAACCCAATTGGAGAAATTCATTCATTAAGAAAATACTGTCTGGAAAAGTCGTCAGACTTCTAGAAGTGAACTACTAGAGTCAACCAACCTTGACCGGATCAAATGGTACAACATTTAAGGAGGCCATCTTTGACCTAATTAATTTTCCTACTACCCAATTCATTATCTCCTTTCTCAGCCCTTTGCAGCCTTTTCAAAAAAAAATGATGCCTTTTTCTTTCTCAGCCAGATCACCTAACCTAGGGGAGGGAAAATTCGAACTACGTTTTGGTCTGATCCCAAAATTCCGGGGTACGTAGGCAACCTGAGAAGTTACTTTAGGCCCGACCACATCAAAAAAAAATCTATTTCCCCACACAATAAAAAATTTTAAAAGAAAAAGAAATCCAAAATGGGGAAGAAAAATTAAGGAAAAAGAAATAATTTAAAAGGAAATGCCACACAAGGGGCATTTGGGTTTTTTAGCCTCAATATCCCTTTCTTTTTATACGCAGTCCTAAGCTTACCTATAAAAGTCCTCCTAAGTACCGTACGAAAAGTCAAGGAAGATGGCAAAGTATGATCAGACAGCAACTCCAGAAGTTCAGAAGAGATGAAAAAGATAAAAAAATGATGAAGCCTGCTAAGTTGAAAATCCGAAAAGGGCAACTCAGGCCAAAATTAAGGAAAGCTCGCAAAGTTGAAAATCTGAAAGGACAACTTTGGCAACAATCAGAGCCAAGAAAAAAGAAAAAGCTCGCTAGATCGAAAATGAAGGACTCTATTAGAAATTTTAGAGCCCGTCCTGATGATGAATTTTCCCAAACTTGGGAAAGATTCAATGATTTATTGGTCAAATGCCCACACCATTGCATTAACAAAGCACAGTTGGTGCAAAGTTTTTATAGAGGATTAACAATGAATCAACGTACCTTAGTTGAGTCAATGCATAAGGGTCAGTTCATGAACCAGACTCCCAACCAAGCGTATGATTTCCTCGTAGAGTTAGCTGAGAGTGCTCAAAATAGGAGCACTAACTAAGAAGAATTTGATAGAGACGATCCGGTTAGGAAGATAGGCATGTATGAGATGAAGGCAAACCCTGATCTCAAAAATGTCATGTGTAGTCTAGTGAGTGGGATGAATAATCTCACGAAGAAGTTAGATGCCTTTACCATCTCAGCATCCAAACCTCACCTAGACCCTCGTACAATTTCGCAAGTGACTGTCGAACCGAGTTCTTTGTGTGTCATATGCGACGGCAACGACCATTTGGTCGAGTGTTGTCCCACCTTGCCTCAAATCAAAGTTGAACAAGCAAATGCGATTAATGGCTATAGTACTTTTAGGAAGCCAACTCCAAACTCTTTTAGCCAAACGTATCACCCAGATAATAGGTTCCATCCTAATTTCTCATACAAACAGAATGAACCTATTCAATCTAGTGGTCCGTCAGGTTACAATAGGAGTTTTCCTAGACAATCTGGTTCTTCCACAAACCAAGCTATTGTTCCTCAAGTCCCTTATCAACCCCAACAATCTACCGATTGCAGAGCCATCATACCAGATCCCATGACCAATTACCAGCAGCCTACCCAACAACAGTCGTCTTTAGAATCTATGATTGCCGAGTTGATGAGGCAGCAACAGCAGTTCATCCAAACTCAACAACAAACCCATCAAAATCAAACTCAGATTAACCAGGTCACTGCGCAATCCATAGCTAAGATGGAAGTTCAGTTGGGGCAGTTAGCTCTTTCCTTGAGTGGGAGAGAGAAAGGTCAATTTCCTAGTCAGACTATCCCTAACCCTAGAGGTCAACCTTTGATTCCAAACGGATCAAAAGGTCAATACGAAGTAGGAAGCCATTCTGGAGCTCCACAAGACTCAGTCCAGGCTATCCACACCTTGCGTTCGGGAAAGAAGGTAGACAACAAGGTTCAACCTATTGAAACGGGAGAAAAGGTCTTAGAAAAGGACAAAGTTCAAAAAGAAGCCATAGAGTCTCCAACAGAGAAGAAGAAAGATTTGGAAAATCCTCCTATCATTTTGCCAATTCCAAAAGCTCCATTTTCCCATCGCCTTAGAGATTCTAAAAAAGGTAAGCAGTTTGAGGGTGTCTTAGAAGTCTTCCAAAATGTGCATATCAATATCCCATTCCTAGATGCCATTAAGCAGATACCTTCTTATGCGAAATTCTTAAAGGATTTGACCACAGCTAATGAAAATGTGCATATGAAAATGTTTACTTCCCCGAGTGAACCAATGGAGAAAATGGTGAATTCTATGATGAGTCCCAAAAGGAAATATTTTGTTCTCTTGAGCCTGACTTAAAATTTTCAATAAAATTAATCAAAATTAAAAGTTGGATCTTTATTGCGCTTGTGGTAATCAAATATTTCAAACCTTCATACAAGGGGCATTTTTTTTTCCTCTAAATATGTAATTCCCCCCTTATACTAGGGGCATTTTTTAATGATGTGTTCAATTATTTTCAATGCCATGTTTATTGTCAAACTAGGGACATTTTGTTTGTCAAACCTCAAACTTAAGGTTACCCTTTTGATAACAGTTCTTCAAAAAACTCTTGAGGTTCAAAAGAAATAAAAACTCAGGTTTTAAACTCATAAAACTTTTGGATAAATCCTTGAGGTTCAAACAAAAGCACTTCGGATCTCACATTTGACTGTGTCCAGAGATCAACTAATATGGTATTCCCAGATCCAATCATTCCTGGATTCGATCATTTCTCTTCCAGATTCAGTATCTTCCAGATTTATTCAATTCACTCTGATCAGTCTTTTTCAAATTCATTCATTCATTCTTTCCCAAAAGTCCTTCATTCCTTCGCCAATTTTGCTCAGTTTCCGCCAAGGGTTATCTTGGATTTTGCTCAGTTGCCGCCAAGGGTTATCTTGGATTTTGCTCAGTTGCCGCTGATATCGCCTCGACCCGTTTTCCACCAAATTGTGAGTAGGGGTCCGATTGGTAAATTGGGGACTTTTAGGGAATAAGGAGTCGCCACCTAGTTTAGGTCTAGGAACCAAAAATAACTCCAAAATGGATCGGGTCAGTCCACGGATCAGATAAATGGGTAAGAGGTCAGATTACGGGTTTCGGAAGGTGTTAGGCACCGAACCCGCCCGATCGAGATGATCGGTCTCTACTACGATCCAAACTATCCTACGGTCAACGGGTGTAAACTAAAGTCAAGATTATGGTCCAATCATCATCACCATCATCATCAAATTATACCACATGTGCTAAACGAATCTCAAGGCCAATGCTCCCCAAATATCATATAATTCTTGAATTTCGCACTAAATGGAAATATTTGAAAAAGCCTTGATCCCGATCTATACTGAAAGGTACACGTAGTAACATTTCCACCACAAATCCAAGTAGACAACGATTTTCTGATTAAACTAAAATAGGAATTTGTGAAAACTTCCTAACGTAGAAAACTGAGAATATGAAACTTCTAATTTCGGAATTCACGAAATTTCTAAATTAGAGATTAGAAATTTCCTAAATTGAGAGATCAAAATTAGAAGTTTGAAAAAGGGGTTTTCCAAATTAGAAAATTATTAAAATTGGGTTTCCCAAATTAGCAATTTACACATATCAACTTTCAAAAAATAGAAAATCATGATCTTAGGAAAATCACCAAATCAAAGAAAAATCCATAAATCCCTAAGATTAGCAAGTTGTGAATCTTCAAGAATCCATTTTTGTCAAGTGAACATAAATCGGCAAGTCGACTCATCAACAATATTTTGAACAGTAAAATAAGTTTTCACACCCCGATGTCCACCAAAATCAACGAGTCAACTCAATGCCTATTTTGTTCACGAATCAATTTTGGAATTCCAATGTATATAGAAATCAGTGAGTTAACTCGTGTGGAAATATTAAAAGGAAGATCGATTTTACCCATATGAGCACACAAATCAGTGAGTTAACTAGCATGGCAAGTTTATAAAAAATGTTAATCCTAAACTCCTAATGCACATAAATCAGCGAGTTAACTCGATACCCATTATTAAAAAGAAAATCGATTTTAAACCCATATGAGCACCCGAATCAATGAGTTGACTCATGCCCATTTTGTTTAAAAAAAAAAGATTTTAAATTTCCATGTATGTAACAAAAGCAGTGAGTCGACTCAGTTGCAACTTCATTGAAAACTCAATTTTGAAATTTCCATATTCACACAAATCAGTGAGTTAACTCACGTGGCAACTTCGATTGAAATTCCAATTTTGAATTTTGTATGTGCACAAGAAGCAACTCGATTTACATATCAATTTAATCAACAAAAGGTTTCGAAACTTCTATGCACACATAATAAAACAGTGAGTTGACTCATGTCACTTTGATAGAAAAATAAAATTTCGGAACTTGAGTACATAAAAGGACAGCGAGTCGACTCGTGTCACTTTGATAGAAAGATTCGATTTCGAAACTTCGAGGCACATAAAAAAATAACAAGTCGACTCGTGTGAGTTTATGAATTAAAATTCATGACTAAAATCTACGCATAGAATAACAACGAAGAAGGCGTAAGAAGGGACAAAGAAAGAAAAAATAAAATCGAACTTACCACTTGCAAGGGTCGAGTTTCGTGAGATTCCTTCAGGCACAACTTCAAAAGCGAGAGAGAATATTCCGATGAGAGAAAATCCGGTTGGGGACTTGTCAATGCTGTCGTGTAAGTGACGAAATAGGTGATGGCGATGCGGGCGATGGGTTGAGGCTGCTATGTGGTTTGAGAAAAATGAAGGAGACGATAATGGAGAAGGGGATAGGGACTGTTATGTTGGGACGTTAAGAAGGGATCCGTGAGACCAAAATGACGGGATGGTGTGCTGATATAGTGGGCAACAGAAGTTGAGAGGAACGTGCTGAAACCGTGAGTAAGCGAAGGTGTTGCAGGTGATGATAATGGCTGAACCGAGAGTTTATGTGTTGGTCTCAACAGTGGATAAAAACGGAGGTGTATGGGTGATTTTAATGGTGCTGGTTGGGTCGTCAGTTTAGCAGAGATAGGTTGCTGCTAATGGACGTAATGGAGAGTGTTTGGGGGTGCTGTCGAAGGTGCTTGGGGCTGCGTTGAACGGTGATAGGGGGCTGTAGGAGAAGGTGATAAGGGGGGTATTTTTAATGGTGGTTGGGGCTGCTGGAGAAGGTGATGACGGGGGTGATGAAGATGATGACTGGGGCTGCTGGAGAAGGTGATGATGGGGGTGATGAAGATGACGACGACGGAGGACCTGCTGTGCGTGTTGGAGACAAGCGATGAAGGAGACCGTGATGAAGAAGAGATCAATTCTCTTTTTTTTCTTTTTGTTTTTTCTTTTCTTTCTTTTCTCTTTTTTTTTATTTGTTTCCTCTATTACCTCTTCCAAGAACGTCAGTCTCTTCCCCCTTCTTGGTTCCAAAACGTCAGTCTCTTTTATAGCAATCTCTTGCTATTTTTTTGTCTATATCTTTCTCTCTTTTATTTATTTCTTTCTCTTTTTATTTCTTCTACTTTATTTGTTTCTTTTTTTGGTTTTTTGTGTTTTTATTCTTTCTTTTATTTGCTTATCCTTTGACCGAACCAAAGAGAAAATATCTCTCTTTAAAGTTTAGAAAGAATGGGATCATGATCCCACGCTTCACAACACGTGGTACGTTGGTAGATCATTATTGTTTAAATTTCGATTTTTAATTTTGGTTGATGGTTTGGGTTATAATTTTTATTTTTGATTTGATTTTAATTTGATAAATTAACTGTGTTTCACTTTTCGATCTTGATTGGTTGATTAAATTAAGATTTTAATTCGGATTGGTTAATTAGAGCTTGATTTAAATATTATCGATTGCTTGGATTTTTATTTATGTTGATGGGTTGACTAAATTTTGGTTTAAAGTTTTCAAATTAATTGTTTAAATTTGGAATCCGATTTTAATTTTTTAATTTTTTAATTTTGAATTAAATTTTAAGTTTCAATTTTTATTTTGAATTAGATCTTAATTGTTTAATTTTAAATTTTAATTATTTAATTTTGAATTATATTTTAATTGTTTAATTTTAAGTTTTAATTTTTTTTAATTTTGGATTAGATTTTAATTATTTAATTTTAAATTAAATTTTAAGTTTTAATTGTTTAATTTTAATTTGATTTTAATTTTTATTATATTTTCCTAAGGATCGAAATCTCTAAGTTGGGTTTGGAGGTTGAGGGGCATTTGGGTCATTTTTCGATTTTTTCTTAAATTTCTCTGATTTCATCGATTTGGGTCTCGTTAGACTCGAAATCCTATTCTGAGTACAATGAAAGTACTTTCGAGACTTTTCGGAGGTCCAAAATTCATAAGGGGTATTTTCGTCATTTTTTCAATTTTTGTCCATTTGGGTGAATTTTGGCGTGTAGTTTCTTTCAATTGCAACGTGATTATTTCTAAGTCTCGAGGTCATATTTTTCTAGCGTAGCGAAGTCTCTAAGTTGTCCAAATGTGTAGCGAACCTAAGTGTACATGCTTTGCTAAGTTGCGTGTATGGTGTAGCGATCCTAAGTGTACGTAATTCTATGTCGCGTGGCAAAGAGAAAGAATGGAATAAAATTAGAAGGCAGAAGGAATTGGAAGGAGACTTCTCATGAACTTTCGAGTTCTTTGCGCTCATCATTAGGAATCCACAGCAACCGGGTGACGGATCGCCAAGTCAGGCGGATGCAAAAATGGGGTGTCTACAGCCGCCAAGGGTTAACTTGGATTTTGCTCAGTTGCCGCCAAGGGTTATCTTGGATTTTGCTCAGTTGCCGCCAAGGGTTATCTTAGATTTTGCTCAGTTGCCGCCAAGGGTTATCTTGAATTTTGTTCAGTTTCCGCCAAGGGTTATCTTGGATTTTGCTCAGTTACCGACGAGGGTTTACTCGGAATTATGATCAATTTATGCTCAATTATGCTCAGTTTATGTCTAATTTATATTCACTTTGCGCTTAGATTTTACTCAAATTTACCTTAAATTTTTTAGTCCACATACTTGCACAGTTGTTACATCAGTTAAGGAGAATTTTTTAAAAATTCAAGGATCTGACGTAGCCAGTGAGAGTTCGCGCTCAAGGACCTGACAACCTTTTAGTTCGGGGAGAGTTTACGCTCAAGGATCCGAACGCCCAGACGAATTGCTAAATCAGACTACAAAATGAACTATCACTAGCTTTGGCATTCGGATATCGCACTATCTACCGAAATAGATTTGCTATCTAGTTTGCTTCAACCCTCTGCCAAAGAGGGGCATCTGTAGACACCCCATTTTTGCACTCTCTTGATTAATCAACTCGTCAACCCGATCGCAAAGGTTCCTAATGATGGATGTTTATTCAAATGCTTCATTTTGTTACCAGATATGTTTCAGAAATCTAGATGAGGTATCTCGAACTGACAAAACTTAGAAATCACGCTACGCTAGGTAAATACGACCCCAGAAACATAGAAATCATCATCTTGCAAACCAAAAAAAAGTTTCACGATAAAAATCACTAAAAATGACCAAATTACCAAAATACCCCTAACATCAAAACAACCCTAGAGCCTACATTACGCTTAGGAAAACCCATTCAAACACATAAAACAACAAATCGAAACCAAATAAATCATTTCACCAATTTTCACAAAATTAGACAAAATTACGAAAATACCCCTCATAAAATTCACGATCATTTCACACAAAAAATTTCATAAATGATAAAAATCAACTTTTTCATTGAATTCCTTACGAGAAACTGATTTCAAAACATCCTGAAACATTGAAAAACGACTTAAAACGTAAAAAATTCTCTCCGAGGGCAAAACGATAATTTCACAATTTTAATAATTAAAAATTTTGAAATTAATAAATAAATCATTAAACAATGTAAAGTGAAACATTAATAAAATTAATTATAAAATTTAAACTAAAAAATTGATCAATCAGGCTTTCAAGAAAAATTGTTGATGGTTCGCAAGATATTTCTTTAAGGACCCCTCCATTTGGGGGTCCAAAGAATCAAAGATATAATAGATGGGGGTTCTCCAAAATTTTAAGTCAATCAAGCAAGACTAAAGTCAAGATATTAAAGTCAATCAAATAAGACTAAAGTCAAAATTAAAGTCAATTAAGTAAGACTAGAGTCAAGTATTAAAGTCAATCTCATAAGACTAAAGTCAAAACCCTAAATCAAAACCCTAATCTAAACTAATCGAGTCAATCTCATAAGACTAAGGTCAAAACCCTAAATCAAAACCCAATCTCATAAGACTAAGGTCAAAACCCTAAATCAAAATCCTAATCTAAACTAATCAAGTCAATCTCATAAGACTAAGGTCAAAACCCTAAATCAAAACCCTAATCTAAACTAATCAAGTCAATCTCATAAGACTATAGTCAAAACCCTAAAACCCTAAAGACTAAGTCAAAACCCTAATTGAAACCCTAAAAGAAACCCTAATCAAATCCTAATGCTTCTAAAAATTTTATAAATAGGAGCCTCCACACCCTATTTTCGTATCAAAGAAAAAATCCTACGAAAAGTAGGTGAAGAAGCCTCCACAACCTCTCCAAAACCCTAATTTTGGAGTCTCAACTCCTTACCTAACACCCCTGGTTTGATTTTAGCCTAAAAAACATCCAAAAACCTCTAAAAAACATCCCAAAAATCCACAACAAATTCGAAGCACTCAGATCCAAGAAGGAGATACCTTACCTCGGAGATCAGAAATCAAATCCGGAGATAGAACGAAGTAAGGAACACGGTACAAGGAGCCGTTTTCACCAGATCTGAGGGAATAGCATTTTTGCAGATCGAAGGTAAGCTTTTTTATTATTTTTTTTAATCTAGGTTTGACATTAGCGATGTAGATTTATTTGGGATAAGTAGAAACCGGCAATGACTGGGCGGGGTTGGTGCCTAACACCTTCCAACCCCGTAACATGATCCCCGGATTCAGATATTCTTTAGTAGATTAGTTTTTATCCGTTTTAGAGTCAGTTTGGTTCCTAGACCATAATAACTAGGTGGCAACTCCCAAACCTCAAGGGTTAAAAGCGGATCCGCGCACCCCGCGGATCAAGGGCACTTTCACTAGCACGAAAAATACTATAAGAAAAGTACCTCAAATTCAATTTAAGGAGGATAACACATTCGGTAAGGAAGAACAACATGAGATGGTTCATGATGAGCCTTCTAGCATAGCACATGAAAGGCTAAAAAAGACCATCAAACCACCTCAAAGGTTTGGATAGGAAGATGAAGTGCATTTTGCACTAGTGGCAAGTGAGGGAGATCTCACTAAGCTAGTTACAAGGGACAAGTTCAAGCATTGCTTGAACTTGCTTAATCTCATTTCTTGTTGTGATTAGAGGATACCTCCCCACTTGATGTGCATATAGATGAAAGGTTTCTCATCAAGGTGGAGGTATTATAAACACATCGAGGTTCTAAGATTTTGAAAGGTTGAAGAGTTTTTTCACCAAGGTGGAGATTATTGAAGTATGGCTCAAAACAATTAGGCTTGGTCTAAGTATGTGTCTTTTTGGGTCGGTCCAAGGTAATTTCTAGATTGGGATTTTAACTTACGTAAGTGGCCCACTTATGCAGTGCTTCTAAATGGGGTTTTAGTTTTCTTTTGCTCATAAAGCTCTAAAAATCTTTTCTAAAGAAGAGAGTACAGAAAGAGAAAAACCCCAAGAAAGGATAGGTTGAAAAGCTTGGAAAGATTAAGATCTAAAAGAAGGTGAAGCTAAATGATAGATGTGTTTTCTTGTGCCTCATTTTATTCATAGGAAAATCGAGTTCTAACGCTCATACTTCTTGGACATAGCCTTTGGGTAAATCATGTAAAATCTCGTGTTGTGAATATTGTGTTCTTATTCTTTTTTCTGTGATTGTTTATCTTCTTTGCATTTGCTACTATTAGTTGGGTTATCCTTCATTACCATTATTAAACAAGGTCATGGAATATGTGGCATGTAAGGTGTTTAGTGAAATATCCAATAGGTTTTTGATCAAATTACTAAGTGAGCTTCACAAAGGTGTTCACATATACAACAATGAATTCCTTGCAATCAGACATATACTTAGTACATATAGTGATTAATAAGTCTCTAGAAGATGAAAGATCTTCTTTTGCCCAACAACTATAATCTTTTCCGTGAAAGACCAAGAGGAAGATTATTTAATGATTTGGCTTTATAAATTAGATTGCTAGGCAATTGGAGAATTACTCAGTATAGAATTAAATCAAAGACTAAGTATGGAAATTAAACTAAGGTTTTGTGGTAAATTAAGGCACATCAAGAAAAAAATGGAAACTTAGAAATGATTTATAAAAATAGTTTGTGGTGCATATTACCATACATACCAACCCATGTGGAGAGCACCTTAGGTCCTACACTCTTGAGTGAAATATACACATAATACCAATACAAGTACCATAGGCATAGTTGGTATTGGAGACATTGAGTTGGAAATGAATAGGGATATTATTATATTTATAATCTATCTTTGTAAAGTAATATAAAGTATTTTAATTAGACTCAATCAAAATAACAATGATCGGTTCTTTTATTTCAGAGTGGGTGTCAATGGGTTGGTTCTGCTTTGATTCCTAAGGTACTTAAAATCATAACCACTATATTTTTCGATTACGGTTCTTGTTGATTCTAATTCTAAAATAAGTGAAACTAGAACCGTAAAAAAACACAGGTACCCTGGTTCCGATTCTCAAGAATTGAATGAGGAAAAAAAAAACATTTTGAATCATTATAAAACTTTTCTCTTTTAGAAAAAAGTACCATATTAACTACAAAAAAAATCAACTTAATTACAATTCGTTCTACTAAAGATAAAATATAATGATTTTTTCAAAAAGTAAATTTCATAACTTTTAGAAGAACTTTATACAATATGTATTTATTTTAAAATGTAGAAAATTTTTAGGGAAGTTTTATTGACATGCCACAAAACTCTAAGGACAGAAGTTCAATTTTTTTTTTAAATTGCCTTTTTAAGGTACTCTATGAACTCAACTCCATCTCTAACACCTCTATTGTCTTCTTCAACGAACCAACATACCGGAAAGTTCAAGCACAACGCCGAAAAGTTCTTCTCTCCCCATTCGATCTCTTTTCTTCTTTTTCTATCATGTAGTTGTCAAAAATCTCTCATAACCATCGAATTCGATGGAGTTGTTGGAAATCGTTAGAGGATGACTGGAGTGCAAGGGTTATAATAGAGATGTCCTTTGACATAGAGTACCCATTTGACATAGGGTACCCAAAATAAGTTTTTAATTTTTAGAGGTGCCCCTAAAAATATGAGGGCCCATTGAGTTTCTTGGTATTTCAATAAAATTTTCTAAATTTTAAATCACCTATAGTATAAAAAGAAATGAATAACAAATTAGTTCTGGATACCCATTAGATAGAACCTAACGATTCTAGTTCATATTGTTCGGTTTTATTTTATATCGATTCTAATTGGTTATAATAAAAAGGGAACCGGGGTTTTCGCTTTCGATTTCAGTTACATGTAGGGTTGGCAATGATCCTATAAAAATTCGGTATCTGATCTGAACGCAAAAATAGGATTTAGATTTAGATTTAGAATTTAGAATTTAGAATTCAGATCATATTTGGATTGTTAAATGTAGATCCAAGTTTTGATCAATTTTGTATAAACTCTAACCCAATTGGAAAAAAATCCGAACCAATATTCAACAAATGTCAGATCAATTCTTATCCAACGGTTGAGTCAGATCAATACACATCCAACAATTGAGATCTAAAAATTTATATAATTTCTCACATCTCTCACACTCTCTCATCAGAGTTTTTCTCAAAACCTTTTTTGGGGTTTTCCCCCAATCCTCATCGTCCCTCTTCCAAATCCCTCTCTCTGAAATATGAAACACATGGAGAAATCGATTTCAAAAAATCAAATTGATGATTTGATATATTCTTATAGATTTCTAGGCATTTTTCTCATGATCGTTAGTATCAATTAACACACAACATATTAGCTCATTTGATTGATTGAGAGTGATGATTAGTCTTCAGTTGTTTTGTTTTGTTTTGTTTTTTTTTTTTTGTGGTAATTTTTATTGTGTGGATTATTGTTCTTAAAGATCTATAGTAAAATTTATCTGTTTTTTGCTTCTTCTAGTTCAAATACTAAACTCATATATCTCTCTAAGTATCATCCCCAAAACCTCCTCCGGCTAAACCAATCCATTGCCCAGTCCTAATTACCCATTGACAACCCTATAATCTAATTTGAATTAAAAAAAAGGATTTTTTTAGTAACTTGTTTGGAGAATTTTGTTTCCTGGATAGTAAGATAAAAAACCAAAGTGGATTGCAAGGCAAATCATTTACTGTGAAAAATTAGTAATTTAACGTGTTTGACAGCAAAATAAATTAAAAATGCGAGGAAAGGATTTGCCACAACGAGAGAAAATTGGATCTCATAAATGCCCCATTGTTCTACATTTAAACTTAATAGGATAAGAGTTATTTTGGTATAAAAAAAAACCAATGAAATTGTAAGGCACGCCTCCATAGTCCATATAAATAAAGGTGGTTTGTTACCAAAACTAACAAATATCCATTTTTAACAATGCAAATGTCAAAAGATCCCTTTTATTAGAATTTTAAATTACAAATAAGCCTACCACCTTCTAGTTTTTTTTTTTTTTTTTTAATTAACAACTAAAGACGTAGAAAGTTGCTTTTTTTTTAATTATCATTAGTCTAATTAGTTTAATTGAGAATAATAAAAAATAATTTTATTTAAAAAAAATTAAATACTATTTTTTTAGTATTTATTTTTAACATTTTGTAAAGGTTATTTTATCATTTTTTAAAAATGTAATTGTTTTTAGCATTTTTTTAATAATATTTTAATTTTGGTAGCAAACCTAAATATAAAAAATCATTTAAGTATGATATTTAATATATGGATGAGCATATTATCATTTAAAATCATAGATCAATTTTATTTTTAATATTATTTGAATGTTATTTTATCATTTGATAAAAGTTTGCATTTTTTTAATGTAAAAAATATGTATTTTATTATATATTAAATGATAAAACAATATTTACAAAATCTCAACAAAAAAAAAAATCTAGTTTTCCGCATGATTTTCCATGACGTGCTCAAAAGATTTGCCTCTGCATCATTTTCCTGGCAAATCATTTGCCATCTAAATATTTTTCCTACAATCAAACGTGCCCTAAGTGGCAAAATCATTGTGTTTGCTCAACACGCGCATATTTATGTGCAAAGGGCAGCATATTCAATGGGCCGAGTACTAGCCCAACTCTTCATGGACCAGATTTAGATTAACTAATGGCCCATTGACGTATTGGTTTGATTCGGGCCAAGCCCAATTAATTAAAGGGCTGAATTTGACTTTTCCCCCCTCCAAGTTGCGGTCAATTTTAACTCATGCCAACTTTTTAAAAAATGATTAGACTTGACTAATCCCCTTCTCTTTGTCCATGTTCTTTATAATTCACCAACCCCACTTTATGTCTTTCACACTTCCCCTTTCACACTTCCTTTGGTGGAACATGAAGGTTGAGAAGAAAGTGTAGCTGAAGTTAATGACTTTCTCTTTTTGTTTTTTTTCCACATTTTCTCTGATGAAACATCGTAATTCAAATGGGAACATTTAATGTGTAGCTGAAGTTTGAAATAGATTATTTCCAAAAACATCATTTATTTTTTTTGGGAACCGATATATTCAAGCCTCTTAAAGCACCCAACTAAATCCTTCGGGTAAGTGCAGTTGCCCCTCCCCCACCCGGTAATGTTTTAGATAAATTTGTAAGGGTGGCACATATAAGGGGGTATTCGAACTAAAGACCTCCGCTTCATGAGACATGGAATTTGCCATCTCACCAATCCTTTGGGGTTGAATATCAAATTTATTGTTGATTTTAATTGGTAAATTTATAGTTTTCTATTTTAAAAACAATGATTTCCTTACAATATCTTCTCAAGGAATGAAGCCATGGAATTTGTGGGGGATTTTTCAGATTTCCCACTCATCGAGATCTATACTACAATTAATGCGACTCTCCAATCTTCTTCTCTGATGATCCTTGAATTTTTGATCGTTTTCTCTAGTGAACCTTCATTTTTTTTTTTTTTTTATCTTCTTCGTTAGCTTTTATATGAAAAGACACTGGTGTGATACCGACCAAAGAGCCCACACGATAAAGTTAGTAATTAATGAAAATTAGAGTAATAAAAAAAATATGAAGACTAGAGTTGTATGCAGCGTATGCCTTAGGTTTGACTAGGAGAGGCCTCCCTATTTATAGAATGAGCTCTTTAAAGATGATAATAAACTTAGTTGTAACCACTCATCTAAGTTGTCTAACATTTATGACAATAAAAGTCCATGATGTTTTGATGATAACAAAGACCCATTCCTCGAGTTTTTTGTAACCTACATGAGGAGTAACCTCAAATATATAAATATTCAAACTCGATAACTGTTCAGTTCCTTGAGAGCTAACTCAATCGAGTTATGTGTCTACAACTCTTTTGGGCATCGTGTGTATTTTACTTTGATAATATAGCATGTTGTAATGGCCTTTATTACTTGAGTAGTTTTATGGTAGTTAGTTATAATGCTTTGATATGCTCCTACACGAGTAGCTTTACATAATTCTCTTAATGTATCAATCTCCTTAGTGTAATTCCTAAAAGTAGGAGGAGAATAGTGGTATAAGCTACTAAGCAAGGGTAAGATAAGGAGGAGAAGTAGTAACATCAGCTACTGAGCAGGAGCAAGGGAATGAGAAAAAGTGGTAGCATCAACTATGGAGTTGAAACAAAAGAAGTAGTAGTAGCATAGGCTATTGAGCAGAAGTAGGAGAATGAGAAGAAGCCGTCGCATTAACTACTAAGTAGACTAAGTAGGAATAAGATAAGGAAAAAAATAGTTGCACCAACTATTGAATACGAGCAGGAGAAAGAAAAGAAATAGTAGCATTAATTACTGAGTAGGAGTAAGAGAAAAAAAAGAAGCAGTAGTAGCTGATGTTGTTGACAAAACTTGGTCGAATCACTTTAAGTGTTTGAGAAAATGGTCAGCTCCATAGGGGGACTAAACCTTTTTTGGACGTTATAATAAGGGATTAGTTCCCTGAAGGGTCCAAACCTCATTTGTATGATGTAGCAAGGGGTCGACTCTTTATAGGGGTTGAATCTCTTTTGGATGATATAACGAGGGATAAGCTCCTTAAGGGTGTCGAACCTCCATTGGGCAAAATAACAAGGGGTTGACTCCTTGAGGAGGTCAAACGTCCCTTGGACGAAAATAACAAGGGGTTAGCTCCTTGAGGAAGCTAAGGGTATGTTTGATTGCACATGGAAAATAGGGTGGAAAATCAATTTCCATGGAAAATGACATTTTTCAAGTGTTTGATTGCACATGGAAATGGAAATTCATTTTCCACCCCATTCAAAAAATCCACTAAATCATGGATTTCACTTTCCCACCTATATGGGTGGGAAAATGAAATCCACCCATATTTTCCATCCTCAATTCTTTCCTACCACCACCATTACACTAACCTCGCCGTCGTCGTCGTCGCCGTCGCCGTCGGCTCCGTCTCCGACCACCTTCTCTCTTTCTCTTCTTCTCCTTCTTCTCCATCCCTCACCTCCTCCGCCACCACCACCACGACGATCTCCCCCCATCTTCCTCACTTACCTTCGTCATCGCCATCGTCGCCGCCGCCACTGTCGTCATCGCTGCCACCTTCATCGCCACATCCTCCCCCCTCCCTCTTCCTTGTCATCTTCTTCTTCCTCTCCCCCTCCCTCTTCCTCGTCATCTTCTTCTTCCTCTCCCCCTCCTCTCAACTTCTTCCTCCTTCTCCTCTTCTTTTTTTTTTCTCATATTTTTTCCATGATTTTATCCAAGTGAAATCAAACAATGGAATTTGGTTTTCCAACCCTACCTATTTTCCACTACTAATTTTCCATGGATATCAAATTCCATGAAAAGTGACTTTCCATGCAATCAAACATACCCTAAATCTCCTTTGGACGAAAACAATAGGGTTCAACCATGGTAGCCGAATCACCTAGATGTAACATGGAGGGGGTAAGGGTTGGCCAAGGTTGCCAAACCACTTAAAGAGAAAAATAGAAAGGGGGAAACGACCAAAGTGGCCGATTCACCTACATTTTCAAACCAAATTTACAGGTTGGATCTAATTAGAGCGGGCATGATTGTCTTGATTTAATAATTTTTCTGATCCCCAAGAAGGGGATATTTTTTTTCCCTACAACTCCCCCTCTTAAGACATTGGGTCTCATCAAAATCTAAGGTTTTAAGAATAACTTTTATCCCCTTGGATTAGCAAATGGTAATCTTAACATTTTATTAACCTTTTCGAGTTGAGGGTTGCCTCCACGCAACTCATTTGAATATTTGATCATTGACTTGTTGTTGGCCCCTTGAGTTGGGAGTTGCCTCAATGCAACTTGATTAACGTAGAGCATCAGCTCTTAATTATAGCCTTAACGTCATTTTGACTCTTCGAGTTGAGGAGGGGGGCATGTAACTCAGTTAAGAGTAGAATTCAAATATCTTATCATAGATTGGGCATCATGTTGACTCTTTGAATTGGGAGTAGACGGCTCAATATAACTTAGTTTAGAGAAAAATCTCTTAGTCATAGACTTGTCGTCATGCCGACTCTTCATGTTGGGAGCTGGTGGCTCCAAGAAACTCGGTTTAGAGCGTGGGCTCTTTGGTTTTTGGAGTGTAGGCCCTTGAGTTTGAAGCTCGAGCTTCTTTAGAGCACGAGATCTTTGATGGTGAAGCAAGAGTTTTTTTTAGAGTGAGGGCTCTTTGTTTGAGAAATACGAACATCTTCTCTTTAAAAGTGGTGGCTTCACAAATAGAAATTTCTACTACTATTGGTAGCAAAATAACCAATCATTTAGAAATTGAAGAAAGACAAAAATTGAAACAAATTGAAGTGGAATAAACCCCAAAAATACCTTTGTACTTGGCAATCTTCATTCGAAAGATAATCTCCTCTCTTTTCGAAATCAATCGTAGATATAATTTCAACTTGAGAAAAACACAATTTTTCATACTCAAAGAAGGAGAGAGGGGATTAGAAGAACTCTAACCTTCTTGAATTTCCTCTTCTACATTCGTTCGCCAAAAACCAATCGACATAAATGGAGAATGAGAGAGAAAGAGATGAAATCGAGACGAAGAATGAGAAAGAAAGATACGATCGAGATCGAAAAGAAAAAAAAAATCATATATATATATATATATAGGGTCACGTTTAAGGGCCAACTTATTGGCAAAACATTTTTCAAAACATGTGTTAGAAGTTTTGGAATGGGCTTAGTTTTGGTGAGGATGATCTCTACGATGAGGAGATCATCCTCACCAAAAATCAGCCCATTCCAAAACTTCTAACCCATGTTTACAAGTTGAAAAATCGTGGACCATCCATTTTTTGTAAACTATTTTTGATGGGGTTAGAAGTTTTGGAATAAGCTGATTTTTGGTGAAGATGATCTCCTCACCGTAAAGATCATCCTCACCAAAAATCAGCCCATTCCAAAACTTCTAACTCATGTTTTGGAAAATGTTTTGCCAAAAAGTTGGCCCTTGAACGCCACCCATATATATATATCCCGTTCAATGGCTAACTTTTTGGCAAAACATTTTTCAAAACATGAGTTAGAAGTTTTGGAATGGGCTGATTTTTGGTGAGGATGATCTCTACGGAGAGGAGATCATCATCACCAAAAATCAGCCCATTCCAAAACTTTTAACCCCATCAAAAATGGTTTACAAAAAATGGACCGTCCACGATTTTTCAACTTGTAAACATGGGTTAGAAGTTTTGGAATGGGCTGATTTTTTGTGAGGATGACCTCCCCGCCGTAGAGATCACCCTCACCAAAAATCAGCCCATTCCAAAACTTCTAACTCATGTTTTGAAAAATGTTTTGCCAAAAAGTTAGCCATTGAACACTACCCTATATATATATATATATATATAGGGTGGCGTTCAAGGGCCAACTTTTTAGCAAACTTTTTGGCAAAACATTTTTCAAAACATGGGTTAGAGGTTTTGAAATGGGCTGATTTTTTATGAGGATGATCTCTACGGTGAAGAGATCATCCTCACCAAAAATCAGCCCATTCCAAAACTTCTAACCCATGTTTACAAGTTGAAAAATCGTGGACCGTCCATTTTTTATAAACTGTTTTTGATGGGGTTAGAAGTTTGGGAATGGCCTGATTTTTGGTGATGATGATCTCCTCACCGTAGAGATCATCCTCACCAAAAATCAACCCATTCCAAAATCTCTAACCCATGTTTTGAAAAATGTTTTGCCAAAAAGTTTGCTAAAAAGTTGGCCCTTGAACGCCCCCCATATATATATATATATATATATAGGGAAATGTTCAGCAACAAACATTTTGACAAACATTTTGGCAAAACATTTTTCAAAACATAGGTTAGAGGTTTTGGAATGGGCTGATTTTTGGTAAGGATGATCTCTATGGTGAGGAGATCATCATCACCAAAAATCAGCTCATTCCAAAACTTCTAACCCCATCAAAAATGGTTTACAAAAAATGGACGGTCCACGATTTTTCAACTTGTAAACTGGGGCTAGAAGTTTTGGAATGGGCTGATTTTTGGTGAAGATGATCTCCTCACCGTAGAGATCATCCTCACAAAAAATCAGCCCATTCTGAAACCTCTAACCCATGTTTTGAAAAATGTTTTGCCAAAATGTTTGTCAAAATGTTTGTTGCTGAACGGGACCCATATATATATATATATATATATATAAGAGAGAGAGAGAGAGTGTGAGAATGAAAGAAATCACGTTGATTTAGATTTTGATTGAGAATCCTAAAATTATTATTTTTGCACACCTCTACTCCGTATTTATAATTGTAGGTTTATTTTAATTAATTTAATTTTTTTATTCCAATATCTAGTGAGTTTATAATTGTCAATTGAAACAAATTTGTAGAGTTAACTTATAAAATCTATCGTGCACTCGTTATTTATCAAATTTTGACGATCCATATATTGTCAAAAATATCAGGAAGTCCTCTTTATAGTTAAAAAAAATCTTAAAAATACAATAAATTCTTTTTTGTGGAAAACAGTCTTGCAATTCACGACTATTTTGTTGATTTTTATTTTTCGAGGTAACACAACAATGCTAACTTGTAAAATTCATTAAGCATCATTGTTAGTCTATTTATGGTGATTTATATATTATTAGAAATCCCTAAAAGTATTATATCTTGAAAAAATATTAGAAAAAATTTAAATAAATATTTTATGTAACGAATTCAGCTTGTGATGCATGATTGTCTTATCAGTTTTTTTTTTTTTTTGGTTTCTTAAATGTTGTGTTCTTTTATTTATTTTTATTTTTTTGCTTCTTTTTTAATTAAATAAAAAAATATACTTGTGAGGAGAGAGACACTAAGGTTCTATTAGGGTATCCACCACTAAAAATTGTGTAATCTTTATCTATGCAATTGTTATTTTTTATAGAAAATCGAAAATGAACAAGAAACAGATAAGGAATCGAATTTCATTAGGAGATTCTAACAATTAGTCAAGGTAGGTTCTCACGACACATCTATTTACATATACATAGTAAATAAAAATTATGTATATAACATGATTATTATGATGCCCCGTCAAACGCTAACACAAAGCCCATGTCAGATCTCGAGGCACTAGGTGGTGCATCAAAATTTCGACATGATTTCTTCTGTTTATGTTAGCATTCCAAGGTGCTAAATACCTACACCTAATAAACGACATACATTATATCCTGCATATATATATACAAAATAAAAATAATAACAGAAACTTATACACATCTAATAACATACGATAGATCAGAGTATGGAAAAAGAAATTTATATACATGATTATACAGAAACTCTTTACTTTAACAAAATTCCTAACGCTCAAAATCAAAATCTATATTACTACCTGGACAACCTGACGTTGTTAGGTATAGTTTAGTGGTTATCATGAAAATGACTCTGATCATCTATTTGACCTAGTAGATAATCTTCACTCCTATTCTACACCTATCTCGCCAAACTCTAAATCTGAAACTAAAAAAAATGGAGAAGGAAAGGGTGAGAGACAATGGTTACCTAGTAAGAAAGCAAACAATTTCTGTCAATAACCTCTCCTAAGATGAATGAATAAACATATTAAATCATTTTAAAATATGTAAAGTTTTACAAAAGAAACTACGATTAACTGGTAGATATAGCTAGGGATGAGAAACTAAACATTTCAAAACTCACATTACATCCATCAGCAGTAATCACTATAACATTTTCTTTTTATACAAATCTAATTGACCAAATAAAAACATTAAACATGCATTTCATTTTATATATTCAAATAATGCAACATATACATAATACATAATGGTGGAGTAGTGGAATTAGAGAGTTGAGATTCATGATTGGATCACTCCCAATCGGGACATGTTGTTTCATAATAAAGTATTAGTTCCTGATTTTGTGACTAGTTGATGTTTACTATACTTGCGAAACCATTTATCTAGCTCAGGTTGATCGTTTTACGTGACCATAAGCAATGGGTCTTTTTTCGATGTGTCAGAACATTCGACTACTATAGATTGTTAGTGATCACTGACTAATCATCTTCGTCTATGCCTATCAAGTGTGCATGTGATTCCCAAATATACAATCAATTTGTATACGAACACCTTTACATTACAAATTCACTAGTAAAGATAGAGATGAATAAATTCAGATTTCAGTTGTAACTCCACTCTCATATGTGTCCCATACCACGTATGAGTTTGATTGTTTCTACCGTACATCCTAAGATAGTATATCACTCCGGATGATATGACAGACTATCCCTTCGGATATTCACAAGCTCTTTAATAGTTCACAAAATAGCTACATATACATATCATTTCTTTTCTTTGTAAACAAATATGAAATTTTCTTTGAAAGCAAATAAGAAATTAATATTATAGAGTTGAGAATGGATATCCAGTTTCCTACCATGCAATTATGGCCACACAACTTAAAATTAATAATAGAACATAAATTGCGTCCCACTTTACAGAAAGTAAATAAACATGTAACCAATATTGTTATCCTTGGATATCCGTTCACCAACCTACACATATCATTATAATGTAAAATGCAGACATCACCCCTCGGGTGTGACCCTTGCATTTTACCATTTCATTCCATTTTTTCCTTTTTTTTATTCATTTTTCGGATTCATTCACTCAAATATTCATTTTTCGATATCAAATCATTTTTCACACTTTGAAATTCATTTTTATCATTTAAATTAAAACTTTAAAAAACTTATATTAAAATAGGGTCTGAGTAGTGCACAGAACCCAATTGGTGGAAATAACTAGTTGAAATATCCTACCCACATATAATTTTGTTATAAAATATAATTAAACATATCAAATATGCAAGTTCTAGCGTGAATTTGAAATGACGAAAAAAATTCTATATTTTTAAAACATATAACAAATTTTCGTTAAAACCCTATATACAATAATTTTTACAATATACGGTTATCAATAAAAATTGAGAGTCGATACGAAAATCGAGATGATCGGTGCGTAAATCAATATGGATTGGATGTCGAGGCAACTAATTTTTTAATCTGACCTGGTGGTTTCGAAGATCTCGATGCCATCGTCCTTTCTCTATTTTGCGACGGAGGACGATTTGGCCTCAAAACTGATGAAATCTGAGGTTTAAAAGTCGAAACCCCTGTATCATATACGGCTAATTTTTGATGAAACGGGACAAAAGAAAAGAGGAAATAAAAGGAAGCTGGATAGGTTTTGTAGAGGATGACACTGCGGACATTTTTCTCTTCTATGTCAGAAGTCAACGACGACCCGTTCGCGATGAATCTATGATTAAAAATTGAAAAAAAAAACTAATTTTTTTAAATAAGTCTCGGCTGGTTTTTGATGCATTTGAATGATGATGAATAGTAAATTCGTTTAAAAATTATCTATATAAATTTTTGGGACGAATTTGGTATTTTAAGTATTATTTCGTTAAATGATAACTTGACTGTCCGGACTCCAAAAGTGACGAATGAATACTCTATTTTGTTTAATTTTTCATTATGAATCTAATGGTGTGATCAAATTCTACAAATTATGTCTCTAATAAAAAATTACTTTTTTAGCCCAATGGGAGTCTAAAATTAAAGTCGTTTTCGTTTTTTATAATAATTTAACTTTTTGTACTCCAAAAATGAGTAAATAGTCCATTTTCTACAATTTTTTATTATAAATTTAATGGTATGATCAAATTTTAAAAAATTTTACTCTAGCAAAATGTCATTATTTTAGCCTAGTTTGACTCGAAAATCGAGGATTTTGTAACTTTTATGTAAGTAGTCTCATTTGAACGTTTTTATAGGTTAAATTATGTTTTTTGACTATTCTAGATCCAATGATAAGGTCAGATTTCATTAAAAATTATCATAACAAAATTCTAAAATTTTACCTTAAGTCCCACTTTTAGGATTTTCTCAAAATTTCACTATTTATTTTTTCTCGAGACACGAATAAAAAATTTGAAGTTTTACAATTATATTTATCATATGTGTTTATCGATCAATGGTATGGGATATAAAGGTTTGGTAGTTTTTTGTTATAAATTTTTGTTTGTAGTGATAATTTTTATGTTGAAATTGCATGGAATGTTTAATTTGATTTTTATAAGATGAATGTGAACGTTCATGATCATATACATACTTTGAAATGATGAACTGAACAAGTCAAAACATAGGTCCTTGGGTGAAAAAACTAAGAGGCGCTTGAGGAAGGTTCCGTGTTTTGAAACAAGAGTTTGACCAAATTGTTGGAAAAATCAGTAATGATGGTTATGGCCATGCCAATGGAAAAATTTTCCATCATTGCAGGCATTGCTTATATTTTGGAATGACTTGATTTACTTAAAAATAACATGACTCTATAACGTTTTCATTTATATGTATATATACATAGACATTAGTGTAACACTAACTTTCTTGCAAGCTTTAGTTTATCGACTTTGTCGAAAATATATTTAAGATAAATGAGCAATGAGAACGGGGTTGGATGATGGAAATGCTGACTCATCAAAGGACCAATTTTTATTTATTTATTATTTAGTTATTTAGTCTTGTTAGATTTCAAATTTCAAAGGGTTTTATTTTATTTCTTCATAGTTTGGATTGAATGTAATAAATACCAATAGGGTGTTACGTTGGTGTTCTGATTGGATTCCAGGATGATACTCATCTTATTGATAGGCATTAGCATCTATTTATTTATTTTCCATTAGCTTTAGTTGATAATAACCAATGGTTTTCAATTTCTTTCATATCCCTAAATTAGAATCTTGAACCGAGTAGTGGGTCGGATCAAGGTTCCAATTTTAAGTATGACACCAGCCAACTCAAACGTCCCCGAAACCCATTATTCCCATTAAATATTCCAAGAAATCCCAGCATATATGATCATAAGTTTTTTGCAAAGCAATCTTTACCACTAGTCCTAGTTTCTTTCTTTTAATATAGAGTCAACGCACTTGTTTGCTATTAAAATCATATCAAAAATTTATTTTTCTTGGCACATTGCTCTTGCTCAATTATGCCATGCAATACTTCCTTTAACCTTCTAGCTAAAACCTTAGCAATGATTTTGTATGTTAAACCCATCAAATTTATTGTTCTAAAGTCAGTCATATCCTCATCCCCCAACGTTCTTGGAATAAAGGTCACAAAAGTACTATAAAGACGGGGATCTAGATAGTTCCTTTATTGCATTGTTTGTGTTTTGCTTCTACTTATCGAGGGATAGTATTGTGCCGTAAAGGTATGAGCAAATAGCCTAAGAAATGCCATTATAGAATGTACATTAAAATAGAAAATTCTTAAATTTTAGATTTCTAAGAAAATGTCAGTAGTCTAGCAGTATTGTCTGTGTATTGTCATATGGTTAATCATCTATATATAGTCCCTTGAATATGGTGACATAGCTGAGAAAAAGTGAACCAATATAGATGTTTCATACTCATGTTTTAGAGTATTTGGTTGTGAGATTTATGCAAATATTTCTAAGGAATTTATATCAAAGTGTGACGAATATAACTCTATCAAATATGATCATATAAAAATCAAGAAAATGCTTATTAAGTTGAACTTGTTATGGTAAGGGTGGGTAAATCTGAAAGGGCTTATCAACCCTCTAGAATATGAAGATGTCAACTTCGCTAAGTTAGTAAGACTTAAGGAGTGGATCCCACGACTTAGGTTCAAATCTTATTAATCCACCTTCATGTACTAACCACGGACCCCTTTATTGCCTATTACTTAATATCATTGTCTGAAAGGAAAATCACACTTGAGATTGGTCTTTCGCGAGAAGACTGGATGGTTAGGAGAACTTACTAATTCAATGCCGGGGTCGTAGTGAAGAAATTGCGTGTAAGAAGGGCATAGACTTTGACATAGACTTTGACGGAATCATTTATTCACTTGTCACATAAACTTTGACATAGATGGCTTGAATAGAATTTGAAAATTACTTGTCATTGTTGGGATTTGATGAAACTCCGAGAAGGATTTGAAGAAAAAAGAGAGAAAATGGACACTTGTTTATAAATAAAAGAAATTTTTATAGTTTGAAACAGACTTTTAGACTGTGGCAAAGAAATTTGATTTCTTTTATGAGGACTCATAAGTACTATAAATCAGAGACAAATCATTGTGTATATCTTAAGAAGTTTTTAGTTAATAAGCTCTTTATCTAACTATATGTATTGATGATCTACTCACGGTTGGTTGATGCAAGATTAATTGAAGTAAAAAATAAATAAAAAATGGTGGGGAGCATGTATGTTATCCAACATTATGTATGCAAATGACATCAATGTTTTAAGAACCGGACCGATCATTGACACATATGACTGACTGGGTTGGTCCAATCAATGGGTCTAACAGGTTGGACCCAAAAATGAAATATTAATTAAATATTTTTGGTGTCTTCCCAAAATCAGGTAACTTCAACTCTAAAAACATGATCCAATGTCACATGATGTAGATTACAAGATATTAAGAACTTTAGCAAAATATTAATGCTTAAAAGGAAAAAAAATTGCCTCGTTGGATTTGAAATTTAAGAGTTTAAAGGCCGTTCATTTTCAAAGCATGGATGAAATCTCAAAAAGAATATTTTTATTTTATTTATTTATTTTAAATCTAGTCTATAAATGAATTTTAAGGGTTGTCTTACTAAGCATGAGGACCGAACAATTAAAATCTTACTTAGTTTGATCATTTTCCATTAGTTTGTAAGAGAAGACCTCAGGTCAACGTGCACGTAATCAATTTTAAAACATATGGGACATCTCAAATATTCACTAAATTGTGGCAGGGTATGTGAAAAATCACTTAAAAGTTGGACAAGTCCTTTGACGAACCAGGCTGGGTCACCAGTCGAACTGACTAACATGCCAATTGGATTTTTTGATTGACTCGACTCATAATAGCAAACGGCTTTGGTCGGGCTAACCGATCCAGTCCTGTTTTTAAAATACTGATTGATATAGTGAGAAAAAAAAAATTTGTATAAGTAGGATGAACATTGATAAGTCATCAAGACATGTTTGGAAGTCCAGATCATTGAGGGCCTTTCGGAATATATTTAGAGATATTTTTGGTAGTAAATCAACTTATAAGGATAAATATGAATTCTTATAAACTATGATTGCACACCTTTAAATTTTGATTAGTAGACTTTCCTTTCTCATTGAAATTATTTTAACAAGTATAAAATAGGATAAGCTCTTATTAATCCTTGAGTCATTCAAGACTTAGATAACATTTCTATGATTTGGTAATCAATTCAATTAGAGAAAAACATTAATTAGAAAGAATTCAAAAACATTCAAAGTCTTTCCTTTATGGGAAACCTAAGAATAAAAAAAAAATTCATTTTATTTCATTTATGAGAAAATCGTGGTGTTGTCATGTGAAACCACACATCCAAAAATCTAGGATTATCTTTGTAGGGCATTTCTTCCTATTTTGAAATTATTTTAATTTAATTAAAAATAAAAAATAAAAACATAAATTGAACTCAATACAAATTGAACTCCTTTCACGGTTAGATTTTTTGAAATGCACCCATCAATCTACGCTTAATTTATACACTTCCCTCCACATTTTGATAATGCTTGAGATCACCCCTAAGTTTTCAAACTGATATCATATCCATTTGACCTTAGTCTCTTTCATAGAGTAGTGAAAATGACCAAATGCCCTCTTCTTGAACTTGTAACTAAAAAAACATTGATTTTTTCTCTTCAAAACTAGTCATCTTCAACCTCTTTTTTATCCTGATCTTTAGTTCAACCTTCAAATTAAATACTGTCATCTATATCTATGTCGTTCTAGAGTGGTAAAACATGTTCACTTCACGAATCCGTTAACATAGACCTAAATTTAACTTTTTTAAAAGTTTCAAACCAAACAAAACTAGAAAATACTAATCAAACAAAGGGATGAAATGAAAGGGCATTTCCTCATATTCTAAATGAAATTATTTTCCTAAAATTAATGTCGAACTTAGAAAAGAGTTGTGGTGAATGCATAGTAAATCATACGCAGACGATCTGTACGCTGCTGATATGGCAAGGGCACAAAACCGCAAATTTTTTCCTTAGGGATACACATCAGCTGTGTATAGACAACGTATGATTTACTGTCCACATTCATAATTATTCCTTAGAAAAATGTCCAATTTTTTATATTTTATATTTTATAATGCAAACTATCTTTTAGAAAAGCAGTCTTAACCTTTTTATTTGAGAAATTTTCCAAAATAAGATCAACTTTTGATGAAATTCTCATTCCGACTCACTTCCTTTTTATTCCCAAAATGTGAAGAGTGATATTGCAGGTTTTTCAAGTGTTTCTCTCGAAGGTATGAAGTAGCTAGATTGCTGATATTTTTTTCTCAAAGTGACAATCTCTTGTTATAATAAAAGTGATGATCTTGAAAGTCCACTACTTTTTAGCGAGATCATCACTAATTTTTTTTTCTTATCGTGGGCATTCCAGTTTTCAAGATTGCATGAATTATTGTAGCCCTTCCATCCTAACCTTCCCTAGGAGGCTGCTCTCGCCTTTGATTCCCTTCTCGAGAACATTCTAACATTTCTCTTCTCGCTAGGTCTCCCAATAAATCCTGCTCTATTAACCTCTGCAACAAACTTCTCAGAGCTTGACATTTGTGGGTAGCATGGGCTCGAACCTTATGGAATATGTAGTATCTCTCATCCTATTTTATCTGGCCTTGGAGGAGAGGCTTTGACCATTTGAAATAGGGCTCATTTACGATAAAAGGCAGGATCTCGTTGGGTGGCATGGGGAAGTACATCCCCTCTCTCTTCTGTCATTTGCCCTGCTTAAGCTGCACTTTCCTTTTCTTTGTCTACGGTTGCTGATGTTTGTTAGGCTTAACCAATAACCTTACTATTTTTTATCGAATTTCGAGGATCATCCTCTAGTCAGATGAATTTCTCTACTCTTTCGAACAATTCGCTTAACGTTTTTGGCCTCTTTTTTACTAGTAACTTGTATAACCCCAAGCTAGACAGCAAAGAGTTCTTGAAAGCCACTACTACAGTTCTCTAGGGCCATGGTCTCTTCTCTGAATTTCCTCGTGAAATCTCTGAGGTTTTCTCCCTACTGCATTCGCATTTTGAGCAGAGCATCCACATTTCCACCAATTATCATGTTGTCGACATAGCGCGCCACAAAAATAGTGTAGAAGTCCTCAAAGGAAGCTATTGAAACACTTGACAGCTTGTGGAACTAGGTCAAGATATTTTCCTGCATGCCAGAAGGAAACAACCTGCACATTAAGCATTCATTCTCCTCATACAGAGTAAGCATTTGTCAAAAGTGGAATAAATGCTCAACTGGATCTTTTGTTCCTGAATAGGGGGTGAAGGGTGGTGGTACAAACTTCTTTGGGACCTCCTAAGAAAAGATTTCAGTCGTGAAGGGTGATTTTTGAATTCTTCTAATAGCTTGTGCAACTACCAAGTAGATATCTATACTTTTTACCACCTCTTTTTCTTTTCGAATCATATCCCTGACCTCTTCTCGCCTCAAACCTATAGTGGGCTCAACTAGAGTTGTTGTAATGGTTGTGACTTCAATGTCTTCCCTCTCGATTGGGTCTCGCGAGCGAGAACTACCCTCTGAACTTAGTTCGTGATCATCTCTGCCAAGAGGTGGAAGATCTTGCCTTTCTTTCTACTGGTTCTTCATGCATCGACTCAATTCCCAATTTTATTTAGGTAAGTCATCTATTTTCTTCTATATCTCTTTTTGTTGCTTTCTTATCTCTTCTAGCAGATTTAAGAGATTAACTTCCATAATAGGCACAATAAGCGGAGAAGCGTTTCCCTCGGTTGACCTGGTGGTTCTCGCCATTATTTCGGTTGAAATCAATTTACTATAGCATTTCCCACAAATGACACCAAATTTGTAGAGGCGGAATCGAGGTTTGCCTTAATCAACCCTGCCTTACTAATCCAAAGTCGTTTCTCAATTCCTCTTGTAAGCATCGATGTGGTACTTGCCAATAATCTTCTAATGCCTAAGTTAGAATTCAGAAGAAAAATAGTATTTCAGAAGAACAATAGGTTCAGCCTTCTTCCCATTGCCAAAACGATTTCCTTGCCTATGTTGATTCCCCTATTTATAGGTTATCCCTTCAAATCAGGGTTTCCCCTTTTAATTGGGATGTGATTACGGTGAATCCCCTTTAGTTGGGATGTGATCATGGTGAATCCCCTGATTGCAATGATCCTAAACAGAATTGGGATCTCTAAGATGGAGTCCAATATTCTTTGGAGAACTCTTCCAAGATCTCCAAACATGATATGCGTAATCCAAGATTGTGCGGATATTTGGATTAGGCCTGTCCTGCAAAGCAAGCCAGGTCTCATTTTATGCTATCCTACCCTATCAATCAGATTAAACACTACTATTCTGACTTACCCTGCTGACGGGCATGGTTGGATTCACTAGTTCAGCTCAAGTACCACTAGCTCGACTAGGACACGCGTATGGTCTAGATAACGTACCATTATTACCCTCTACAATATACATAGTAGATAAAAATTATGTATATAACATAATTATATTTATCATATGTGTTTATTGATAAATGGTGTGGGATCTAAAGGTTTGGTAGTTTTTTATTATAAATTTTGTTCATAGTGATAGTTTTTATGTTGAAATTGCATGGAATGTTTAATATGATTTTTTATAAGATGAATGTGAAATTTCATGATCATATACATGCTTTGGAATGATAAATTGAGTAAGTCAAGATATAGGTCCTTGGTGAAAAAAATAAAAGGCCCTTGAGGAAGTTTCCGTGTTTTGGAATAAGAGTAATTGATCGAGTTGTTGGAAAAATCAATAATGATGGTTATGACCATGCCAATGGGAAAATTTTCCATCATTGTAGGCATTGTTTAATTTGGAATGACTTGATTTACTTAAAAATAACATGACTGTATTACTTTTTATTTATTTATATGTATATATAAATAGACGTTAATGTAACACTGACTTTCGTGCAAGCTTTAGTTTACTGACTTTGTTAAAAAAATATTTAAGATAAATAAACAATGGGGAAGGGGTTGGATGATGGAAATACTGACTCATTAGAAGACCTAATTTTTATTTATTTATTATTTAGTTATTTAATCTCGTTAGATTTCAAATTTCAGTAGGTTTTATTTTAATTCTTCATAGTTTTGATTGAATGTAATAAATACCAATAGGGTGTTATATTAGTGTTTTGATTGGGTTTGACAGGTATTAGCATCTATTTATTTATTTACCTTAAGCTTTAGTTTGTAATAACCAATTGGTTTTAATTTCTTTCATACCCCTAAATTAGAATCTTGGACCGAGTAGTGGGTCGGATCAAGGTTCCAATTTTAGGGTATGACATCACCCGACCCAAACTTCCCCGAAACCCATTATTCCCATTAAATATTCCAAGAAGTCCTAACATACATAATCATAAGCTTCTTGCAAATCAATCTTTACCACTTGTCCTAGTTTCTTTTCTTTCAATATAGAGTAAAGGCACTCGATTGCTATTAAAGTCATATCAAAACTTTATTTTTCTTGGCTAAAAGCACATTGCTCTTGCTTGATTATGCCATGCAATACTTCCTTTAACCTTTTGGCTAAAATCTTAGCAATGATTTTGTTTGTTGAACCCTTCAAACTTATTGGTCTAAAGTCAGTCATATCCTCATCCCCAATGATCTTGGGATTAAGGGTCACAAAAGTACTATAAAGATGGTGATCTAGATAGTTTCTTTGTTGTATTGTTTTTATTTCGCTTTTACTTATCGATGGATAGTATTGTGCCAAAAAGTTGTGAGTGAACAGCCTAGTATATGCCACTATAGAATGTACATTAATATAGAAAAATCTTACATTTTAGATTTCTAAGGAAATTTCGGTAGTCTAGCAATATTGTCCGTGTAATGTCAAATAATTAATCATCTATATATAGTCCCTTGAATATAGCGACATAGCTGAGAAAAAGTGAATCAATATAGATGTTTCAAACCCTTGCTTTAGAGTATTTGGTTGTGACATTTATGCAAATATTTCTACCAAAAAAATATCAAAGCGCAACGAATATAACTCTATCAAAGGTTGACAAAGTTGAACCTAAAGATATAATTGAACAACTAATATGATAATATAAAAATCAAGAAAATGCTTATTAAGTTGAACTTGTTAGGGTAAGGGTGGGTAAATTTGAAAGGAGTTATCAACCCTCTAGAATATGAAGATGTCAACTTAGCTAAGCTGGTAAGACTTAAGTGTTGATCCCATCACTTAGGTTCAAATCTTTTTGAGTACACCTTCATCTGTATTGACCACTAAATCCTTTCTTGCCAATTACTTAATATCATTGTCTAAAAGGAAAATGACACTTGAGATTGGTCTTTCGCGAGAAAATTGGAGGGTTAGGAGAAGTTACTAAATCAATGCCGGAGTCATAGTAAAGAAATTGCGTGAAAGAAGGGCATAGACTTTGACCAAATCATTTATTCACTTATCACATAAATGATATTGATGGCTTGAATAGAATTTGAAATTTAGTAGCTTGATGACAAAAATAAAATATCAATGAGTCTAATCGGTTAGACCCAAAAATAAAATATTAATTAAATATTTTTGGTGTCTTCCCAAAATCAGGTAACTTCAACTCTAAAAGCATGATCTAATGTCACATGATGTAGATTGCAAGATATTAAGAATTTTTACAAAATAATAATGATTAAAAGGAAAAACATTTAAGAGTTTAGTGGCCATTCATTTTTAAAGTATAGATCAAGCCTTAAAAAGAATATTTTTATTTTATTTATTTATTTTAAATCTGGTCTAGGCATGAATTTTAAGAGTTTTCTTATTAAGTATGAGGACCCAACAATTAAAATCTTATTAAGTTTGATCATTTTCTATTAGTTTGAAAGAGAAGATCTTAGGTCAATGGGCACATCATCAATTTTAAAACACATGGGCATCTCAAATATTCACCAAATTGTGGAGAGGCATGTGAAAAATCACCTAAAAGTTGGATAGGTCCTTTCACAAACCCGGTTGGGTCACCAATCGAACCGACTAACATGTCAATTGGGTTTTTCGATTGACTCGACTCATAAAAGCTAACGGCTTTGGTCCGACTGACCGATCCAGTCTTGTTTTTAAAATACTGATTAATATAGTGAGAAAAAAATTTGTACAAGTAGAATGAGCATTGATAAGTCATCAAGACATATTTGGAAGTTCAGATCATTGAAGCCCTTTTGGAATATCTTTAGAGATATTTTTGGTAGTAAACCAACTTATAAGAATAAATATGAATTCTTATAAACTATGATTGCACACCTTTAAATTTTGATTAGTAGACTTTCCTTTCTCATTGAAATTATTTTAACAAGGATAAAATAGGATAAGCTCTTATTAATCCTTGAGTCATTCAAGACTTAGATAACATTTCTATGATTTGGTAATCAATTCAATTAGAGAAAAACATAATTAGAAAGAATTCAAAAACATTCAAAGTCTTTCCTTTATGGGAAACCTAAGAATAAAAAAAAAATCATTTTATTTCATTTATGAGAAAATCGTGGTGTTGTCATGTGACACCACACATCCAAAAATCTAGGATTATCTTTGTAGGGCATTTCTTCCTAATTTGTAATTATTTTAATTTAATTAAAAAATAAAAAATAAAAACATAAATTGAACTCAATACAAATTGAACTCATTTCACGGTTAGATTTTTTGAAATGCACCCATCAATCTACGCTTAATTTATACACTTCCCTCCACATTTTGATAATGCTTGAGATCACCCCTAAGTTTTCAAACTGATATCATATCCATTTGACCTTAGTCTCTTTCATAGAGTAGTGAAAATGACCAAATGCCCTCTTCTTGAACTTGTGACTAAAAAAACATTGATTTTTTCTCTTCAAAACTAGTCATCTTCAACCTCTTTTTTATCCTGATCTTTAGTTCAACCTTCAAATTAAATACTGTCATCTATATCTATGTCGTTCTAGAGTGGTAAAGCATGTTCACTTCACGAATCCGTTAACATAGACCTAAATTTAACTTTTTTAAAAGTTTCAAACCAAACAAAACTAGAAAATACTAATCAAACAAAGGGATGAAATGAAAGGGCATTTCCTCATATTCTAAATGAAATTATTTTCCTAAAATTAATGTCGAACTTAGAAAAGAGTTGTGGTGAATGCATAGTAAATCATACGCAGACGATCTGTACGCTGCTGATATGGCAAGGGCACAAAACCGCAAATCTTTTCCTTAGGGATACACATCAGTTGTGTATAGACAACATATGATTTACTATCCACGTTCATAATTATTCCTTAGAAAAATGTCCAATTTTTATATTTTATATTTTATAATGCAAACTATCTTTTAGAAAAGCAGTCTTAACCTTTTTATTTGAGAAATTTTCCAAAATGAAATCAACTTTTGATGAAATTCTCATGCCGACTCACTTTCTTTTTATTCCCAAAATGTGAAGAGTGATATTGCAGGTTTTTCAAGTGTTTCTCTTGAAGGTATTAAGTAGCTAGATTGCTGATATTTTTTTCTCAAAGTGACAATCTCTTGTTATAATAAAAGTGACGATCTTGAAAGTCCACTACTTTTTAGTGAGATCATCACTATTTTTTTTTTACTTATCGTGGGCATTCCAGTTTTCAATATTGCATGAATTATTGTAGCCCTTCCATCCTAACCTTCCCTAGGAGGCTGCTCTCGCCTTTGATTCCCTTCACGAGAACATTCTAACATTTCTCTTCTCGCTAGGTCTCCCAATAAATCCTGCTCTGTTAACCTCTGCAACAGACTTCTCAGAGCTTGACATTTGTGGGTAGCATGGGCTCGAACCTTATGGAATATGCAGTATCTCTTATCCTATTTTATCTGGCCTTGGAGGAGAGGCTTTGGCCATTCGAAATAGGGCTCATTTACGATAAGAGGCAGGATCTCATTGAGTGGCATGGGGAAGTACATCCCATATTTCTTCTGTCATTTGCCCTGCTTAGGCTGCACTTTCCTTTTCTTTGTCTACGGTTGCTGATGGTTGTTAGGCTTAACCATTAACCTTACTATTTTTTATCGAATTTCGAGGATTATCCTCTAGTCAGATGAATTTCTCTACTCTTTTGAACAATTCGCTTAACATTTCTAGCCTCTTTTTTACTAATAACTTGTATAACCCCGAGCTAGACAGCAAAGAGTTCTTGAAAGCTACTACTACAGTTCTCTAGGGCCATGGTCTCTTCTTTGAATTTCCTCGTGAAATCTCTGAGGTTTCTCCCTACTACATTCGCATTTTGAGCAGAGCATCCACATTTCCACCAATTATCCTGTTGTCGACATAGCGCGCCACAAAAATAGTGTAGAAGTCCTCAAAGGAAGCTATTGAAACACTTGACAGCTTGTGGAACTAGGTCAAGAAATTTTCCTGCATGCTAGAAGGAAACAACCTACACATTAAGCAGTCATTCTCCTCACACAGAGTAAGCATCTATCAAAAGTGGAAAAAATGCTCAACTAGATCTTTTGTTCTTAAATAGGGGGTGAAGCGTGGTGGTACAAACTTCTTTGGGACCTCCTAAGAAAAGATTTCAGTCGTGAAAGGTGATTTTTGAATTCTTTTAATAGCTTTGAAAGCGCCCTCGATTCGTAGGGTGCGCGGATCCGCTTTTGACCCTTGAGGTTTGGGAGTCGCCACCTAGTTATTACGGTCTAGGAACCAAATTTTGACTCTAAAAGGCAAATAAACTAATCTACGAAGAAAAACTGAATCCGGGGATCACATTACCGGGTTGAAAGGTGTTAGGCACCAACCCCGCCCGGCCAATGCCGGTCTCTACTTAATTTTTCAAATAAGTTACATTGCTAAAAAAAACCTAAATAATAATAAAAAAATAAGAAATTATACCTTTCCGATAGCAAAGACCTTGTTCCCTCAGATCCGACAAAAATTGCTCCTTGTACTGTATTCCTTGCTTCGTTCTGTCTCCGGATTTGATTTCCGATCTCCGAGGTAAGGTATCTCCTTTTTTTATTTGAATTCTTCGAGTTTGTTATGGATTTTGGGGTGTTTTAGAAGGGCTTTTAGGTGTTTTTTAAGCTAAAATCGAAGGAGGGATGTTAGGTAAGGAGTTGACTCCAAAACTAGGGCTTATGGGAGGCTAGGGGGCTTTTAAACCTACTTCTCTTAAGGTTTATGATTTTATACGAAAATAGGGTTGAAAGCGCCCTCGATCCGCGGGGTGCGCGGATCCGCTTTTGACCCTTGAGGTTTGGGAGTCGCCACCTAGTTATTGTGGTCTAGGAACCAAAATGACTCTAACATGGATAAAAAGAACTAATCTACCATAAAAAATCTGAGTTCGGGGATCATGTTACGGGGTTGGAAGGTGTTAGGCACCAACCCCGCCCGGCCAAAGTCGGTCTCTACTAACTTTCCAAATATATCACATTGCTAAAAACCTAGATAAAAACAAAAATAAAAATTTCGTACCTTTCCGATAGCAAAGATTTTGCTCCCTCAGATCTGACAAAAAGAGCTCTTTGTACTGTACTCCCTTGCTTCGTTCTGCCTCCGGATTTGACTTCGGATCTCCTAGATCAAGGTATCTCCTTATTTCTGAATCTGAACTTTTCAAGTTTGTTGCGGATTTAGGGGTGTTTTTGAAGGGATTTTAGGTGTTTTCTAGACTAAAATTGAAGGGGGGATGTTAGGTAAGGAGTTGGGGCTTCAAAACTAGGGTTTATGGGGGCCTAGGGGAGCTTCTAGACCTACTTCTCCTAGGGTTTATGATTTGATACGAAAATAGGGTGTGAGCACCTCTATTTATAGATGTTTTTAGGGGTGGATTTGGATAGAGTTAGTGTTTAATTAGAGATCTTTTAATTAGAGTTGTGTTTTAGTTTAAATTGTTTTAGGTAGAATTGTGTTTTAATTAGAATTGTTTTAGGTAGAATTATTTTTAAGTTAGAACTCTATTAGATAGAGTTATTAATCAATTATAATTCTATTATGACTTTTGGTCTTATTTGATTGACTTTTAATGTTTTGACTTTAGTCTTAATTGATTGACTTTTAATATCTTGACTTCAGTCTTGCTTAATTGACTTTAATTTTGACTTCAGTCTCACTTAATTGACTTTAATACCTTGACTTTAGTCTTGCTTGATTTACTTTTAATTTTTGAAGAACCCCCCTTTAAAATATCTTTAATTCTTTGGACCCCCAAATTGAGGGGTCCTTAAAGAAATATCCCACGAACCCTTAACAATTTTGCCTAAGAGTCCGATTGATCGATTTTTTAGGTTCAAATTTTTAAATTAATTTCATTAATGTTTAAATTTAATTATTTAATATTTTATTTATTAATTTCGAATTTTTTAATTATAAAAATTGTGAAATTACTGTTTTGCCCCCGGAGAGGACTTTTCACGTTTTAAGTCAGTTTTGATGTTCTAGGATGTTTTAGAATCAGTTTTTCATAAGGAATTCAATGAGAATGTTGGTTTGTGTCATTTATGAAATTTTTTGTGTGAAATGATTGTGAACTTTATGAGGGGCATTTTCGTAATTTTGTCAAATTCTGTTAAAATTGGTGAAATGATTTATTTGGTTCCGATTTGTTATTTTATGTGTTCGAAAGAGTTTTCCTAAGCGTAACGTAGGCTCTAGGGTTATTTTGAGATTAGGGGTATTTTGGTAATTTGGTCAATTTTAGTGATTTTTATCGTGAAGCTTCTTTTTTATTTGCAAGATGATGATTTCTATGTTTCTGGGGTCGTATTTTCCTAGCGTAGCGTGGTTTCTAAGGTTTTGTCAGTTCGAGATACCTCATCCGGATTTCTGAAACACATCTAGTAACAAAATAAAGCAATGTAATACACATCCATCATTGGGAATCATTGCGATCGAGTTGACGAGTTGACTAATCAGGCGAGTGCAAAAATGGGGTGTCTACAAGGGTGTGAGCACCCCTATTTATAGATTTTTTAAGGGTTGATTTAGAGAGAATTAGTGTTTGATTATAATTCTTTTAGTTAGAGTTGTATTTTAATTAGAATTGTTTTAGGTAGAGTTGTATTTTTGTTAGAACTCTATTAAATAGAGTTATTATTTAATTAAAACTCTATTAGGATTTGACTTTTGGTCTATTTGATTGACTTTAATATTTTGACTTTAGTCTTAATTGATTGACTTTTAATATCTTGACTTTTAGTCTTGCTTAATTGACTTTAATTTTGACTTTAGTCTTACTTGATTGACTTTAATATCTTGACTTTAGTCTTGCTTGATTGACTTTAATTTTTTGGAGAACCCCCCTCTATTATATCTTTAATTCTTTGGACCCCCAAATGGAGGGGTCCTTAAAGAAATATCCTGCAAACCCTCAACAATTTTGCCTGAGAGCCTGATTGATCAATTTTTTTATTTCAAAATTTTAAATTAATTTCATTAATGTTTCACTTTAATTATTTAATGTTTTATTTATTAATTTTGAAATTTTTAATTATAAAAATTATGAAATTACCGTTTTGCCCCCGAAGAAGACTTTTCGCGTTTGAAGTCAGTTTTTTATGTTTCAGGATGTTTTAGAATTGATTTTTCGTAAGGAATTCAATGGGAATGTTGGTTTTTATCATTTATGAAATTTTTTGTGTGAAATGGTCGTGAACTTTATGAGGGGCATTTTCGTAATCTTGTCAAATTCTATGAAAATTGGTGAAATGATTTATTTGATTTCGATTTGTTATTTTATGTGTTCAAAAGGGTTTTCCTAAGCGTAATGTAGGCTCTAGGGATATTTCAAGGTTAGGGGTATTTTAGTAATTTGATCATTTTTTAGTGATTTTTATCGTGAAGTTTCTTTTTGTCTGGAAGATAATGATTTCTAAGTTTCTATGGTTATATTTTCCTAGCGTAGCATGGTTTCTACACTTTTATCAGTTCGAAATACCTCATCCGGATTTCTGAAACATATCTGGTAACAAAATAAAGCATTGGAATAATCATCCATCATTGAGAACCGTTGCGATCGAGTTGACGAGTTGATTAATCAGGTGAATGCAAAAATGGGGTGTCTACAAGCTTGTGCAACTACCAAGTAGATATCTATACTTTTTACCACCTCTTTTTCTTTTCGAATCACATCCCTGATCTCTTCTCGCATCATACCTATAGTGGGCTCAACTAGAGTTGTTGTAATTGTTGTGACTTCAATGTCTTCCCTCTCGATTGGGTCTCGCGAGCAAGAACTACCCTCTGAACTTAGTTCGTGATCATCTTTGCCAAGAGGTGGAAGATCTTGCCTTTCTTTCTACTGGTTCTTCATGCATTGACTCAATTCCCAATTTTATCTAGCTGAGTCATCTATTTTCTTCTATATCTCTTTTTTTTGCTTTCTTATCTCTTCTAGCAGATTTAAGAGATTAGCTTCCATAATAGGCGCAATAAGCGGAGAAGTGTTTTCCTCTGTTGACCTGGTGGTTCTCGCCATTATTTCGGTTGAAATCAATTTACTATAACATTTCCCACAAACGACACCAAATTTGTAGAGGCGGAATCAAGTTTTGCCTTAATCAACCCTACCTTACTAATCCAAAGTTGTTTCTCAATTCCTCTTGTAAGCATCGATGTGGTACTTTCCAATAATCTTCTAATGCCTAAGTTAGAATTCCAGAGAAAAATAGTATTTCAGAAGAACAATAGGTTCAGCCCTTCTTCCCATTGTCAAAAAGATTTCCTTGCCTATGTTGATTCCCTTATTTATAGGTTATCCCTTCAAATCAGGGTTTTCCCTTTTAATTGGGATGTGATTACTGTGAATCCCCTTTAGTTGGGATGTGATCATGGTGAATCCCCGGATTGCAAGGATCCTAAACGAAATTGGGATCTCTAAGATGGAGTCCAATATTCTTCGGAGAACTCTTCCAAGATCTCCAAGCATGATATGTGTAATCCAAGATTGTGCGGATATTTGGATTAGGCCTGTCCTGCAAAGCAAGCCAAGTCTCATTTTATGCTATCCTACCATATCAATCAGATTAAACGCTACTATCCTGACTTACCCTACTGACGGGAAAGGTTGGATTCACTAGTTCAGCTCAAGTACCACTAGCTCGGCTAGGACACGCGTATGGTATAGATAACGTACCATTATTACCCTCTACAATATACATAGTAGATAAAAATTATGTATATAACATAATTATATTTATCATATGTGTTTATTGATAAATGGTGTGGGATCTAAAGGTTTGGTAGTTTTTTATTATAAATTTTGTTCATAGTGATAGTTTTTATGTTGAAATTGCATGGAATGTTTAATATGATTTTTTATAAGATGAATGTGAAATTTTATGATCACATACATGCTTTGGAATGATAAATTGAGTAAGTCAAGATATAGGTCCTTGGGTGAAAAAAATAAAAGGCCCTTAAGGAAGTTTCCGTGTTTTGGAACAAGAGTAATTGATCGAGTTGTTCGGAAAATCAGTAATGATGGTTATGACCATGCCAATGGGAAAATTTTCCATCATTGTTGGCATTGTTTAATTTGGAATGACTTGATTTACTTAAAAATAACATGACTGTATTACTTTTTATTTATTTATATGTATATATAAATAGACGTTAATGTAACACTGACTTTCGTGCAAGCTTTAGTTTACTGACTTTGTTAAAAAAATATTCAAGATAAATAAACAATGGGGAAGGGGTTGGATGATGGAAATACTGACTCATTAGAAGACTTAATTTTTATTTATTTATTATTTAGTTATTTAATCTCGTTAGATTTCAAATTTCAGTAGGTTTTATTTTAATTCTTCATAGTTTTGATTGAATGTAATAAATACCAATAGGGTGTTATATTAGTGTTTTGATTGGGTTTCAGGATGATGCTCATCTTATTGACAGGTATTAGCATCTATTTATTTATTTACCTTAAGCTTTAGTTGGTAATAACCAATTGGTTTTAGTTTCTTTCATACCCCTAAATTAGAATCTTGGACCGAGTAGTGGGTCGGACCAAAGTCATATCAAAACTTTATTTTTCTTGGCTAAAAGCACATTGCTCTTGCTTGATTATGCCATGCTATACTTCCTTTAACCTTTTGGCTAAAATCTTAGCAATGATTTTGTTTGTTGAACCCATCAAACTTATTGGTCTAAAGTCAGTCATATCCTCATCCCCAATGATCTTGGGATTAAGGGTCACAAAAGTACTATAAAGATGGTGATCTAGATAGTTTCTTTGTTGTATTGTTTTTATTTCGCTTTTACTTATCGATGGATAGTATTGTGCCAAAAAGGTGTGAGTGAATAGCCTAATATATGCCACTATAGAATGTACATTACTATAGAAAAATCTTACATTTTAAATCTTTTTGAGTACACCTTCATCTGTATTGACCACTAAATCCTTTCTTGCCAACTACTTAGTATCGTTGTCTAAAAGGAAAATGACACTTGAGATTGGTCTTTCGCGAGAAAATTGGAGGGTTAGGAGAAGTTACTAAATCAATGCCGGAGTCATAGTAAAGAAATTGCGTGAAAGAAGGGCATAGACTTTGACCAAATCATTTATTCACTTATCACATAAATGATATTGATGGCTTGAATAGAATTTGAAATTTAGTAGCTTGATGACAAAAATAAAATATCTATGAGTCTAATCGGTTAGACTCAAAAAATAAAATATTAATTAAATATTTTTGGTGTCTTCCCAAAATCAGGTAACTTCAACTCTAAAAGTATGATCTAATGTCACATGATGTAGATTGCAAGATATTAAGAATTTTTACAAAATAATAATGATTAAAAGGAAAAAAATTTAAGAGTTTAGTCCCCGTTCATTTTTAAAGTATGGATCAAACCTCAAAAAGAATATTTTTATTTTATTTATTTATTTTAAAACTGGTCTAGGCATGAATTTTAAGAGTTTTCTTATTAAGTATGAGGACCCAACAATTAAAATCTTACTAAGTTTGCTCATTTTCTATAAATTTGTAAGAAAAGACCTTAGGTCAATGGGCACATCATCAATTTTAAAACACATGGGACATCTCAAATATTCACTAAATTGTGGAGGTGTATGTGAAAAATCACCTAAAAGTTGGATACATGCTTTCACAAACCCAGTCGGATCACCAATTGAACCGGCTAACATGTCAATTGGGTTTTTCGATTGACTCGACTCATAAAAGCTAACGGGTTTGGTCAGACTGACCGATCCAGTCTTGTTTTTAAAATACCGATTCAGTGGGAAAAAAAAAATTGTAAAAGTAGGATGAACATTGATAAGTCATCAAGACGTATTTGGAAGTTCAGATCATTGAAGCCCTTTTGGAATATCTTTAGAGATATTTTTGGTAGTAAACCAACTTATAAGAATAAATATGAATTCTTATAAACTATGATTGCACACCTTTAAATTTTTTATTAGTAGACTTTCCTTTCTCATTGCAATTATTTTAAGAAGGATAAAATAGGATAAGCTCTTATTAATCCTTGAATCATTCAAAGACTTAGATAACATTTCTATGATTTGGTAATCAATTCAATTAGAGAAAAACATTAATTAGAAAAAATTCAAAAACATTCAAAATCTTTCCTTTATGGGAAACCTAAGAACAAAAAAAATATTCATTTGATTCATTTATGAGAAAATTGTGGTGTTGTCATGTGACACCACACATCCAAAAATCTAGGATTATCTTTGTAGGGCATTTCTTCCTATTTTGTAATTATTTTAATTTAATAAAAAAAAAAAAACTGAAATTGAAATTAGTACAAATTGAACTCATTTCACAGTTGGGTTCATGTTGGATTTTTTGAAATGCACCCATCAATCTACGCTTAATGTGTACACTTCCCTCCACATTTTGATAATGTTTGAGATCACCCCTAAGTTTTCAAACTGATATCATGCCCATTTGACCTCTGTTTCTTTTATAGACTAGTGAAAATGACCAAATGCCCTCTTCTTGAACTTGAAACTAAAAAAACATTGATTTTTTCTCCTCAAAACTAATCATCTTCAACCTCTTTTTTATCCTTGATCTTTAATTCAACCTTCAAATACTGTCATCTATATCTACGCCGTTCTAGAGTGGTAAAACATGTTCACTTCACGAAGTAGTTAACATAGACCTAAACTTAACTTTTTTAAGAGTTTCGAACCAAACAAAACTAGAAAATACTAATCAAACAAAGGGATGAAATGAAAGGGTATTTCCTCGGACTCCAAATGAAATTATTTTCCTAAAATTAATGTTGATCTCCCATCTTAGTATGGGTTCAATTCAGCAGTGGCCCCTGCTTAATAATTTGGAACATCAGATCATTAGGTGGTGGCAAGTCTAAATAACTATTATTATAAATAAAATTTAGAGCTGCTATTGCCACACCAACTTTTACTAATGCCACATCAATTCCTATGTAAATAAACAATTGCACACAGTTGGTGTGGCAATAATAACTATCATAAAATTATAGGGTAAATTACACTTTGACATACTATAGTTTGGCATAATTCTATATTGACCCCCTCACATTTTGACAATTGCACTTACCTCCCCTATCAAAGATGTTCTTAACGTTTAGATGCTAATTTACTATTTTACCCTCTCCTTTTATATTTTTTATTACAAAAATAATAAATTTTAATAGGAAAAAAATGTCCACCCTTATCTAAGTAATCTTGTGCTCTTATGCTTGAACCCAATTTTTCACGAGTAAGTCAATGAGCTCATCTTGTGGCATCCAAAAATATAATCCAATGCTACAAGGATGTAGATGACAAAATTCTATGAACTTAATAAATGATTATTTTAATTAACTAAAATTTAATATTAAATTTGGAATTTCAGTGGGAGTTCAATAACTGTCCATTTTCAAAATAACATATGTATATATTTTAGGTCTGAGTTTTTACATGAATGCACGGTAAATCATACGCGGACGGTCTGTTATATAGTGCAAATTATCTTAGAAAAAAAAGTCTTTAACTTTTTATTTGAGAAATTTCTCAACATGAGATCAACTTTTGATGAAATTCCATTCTGACTCACTTCCTTTTTATTCCCAAAATGTGAAGAGTGATATTGTAGGTTTTTCAAGTGTTTCTCTCAAAGGTATAAAGTAGCTAGATTGCTGATATTTTTTTTCTCAAAGTGACAATCACTTGTTATAATAGAAGTGACAATCTCAAAGGTCTACTACTTTTTAGTGAAATCATCACTATTTTTTATTTTTTATTTTTACTTATTGTGGGCATCCCTAATCTTCGAGTGAGACACTAAGTAAAAAAAAGAAAAGGTAAATTCAACATCAAGGTCCGTCAAGTTTATCCCATTATTCATGAAGTGTTTAAAAGAACCATGTCAAATTTACCCCCTTTCCACGTAGTGAGACTAATCCCACAGTCATACGCACCACTTCCTTGAAAAGCCTTACGTGTAACTGGTTGAGTCGAGGTCAACCGAACCCTAGAACATGGCCTCAAGAAATCATTGCTTTGTGAGATTTCAAACACTTGACTTACCCTTCCTAAAAAGCTTATCAAGGCTCAGTTTGTCGATAGCCCAACTCCTTGGATCATCGGTTGTCATTATATAAACTAGTGAGATTGTCACTTTGAAAAAATATATATATATATCAACGACCTTGTTATTTTATATTTGCGAGATAATCACTTTAAAACACTTATGATCTGGCTCTTTTTATTTTAGGAATTAAAATGAATAATTTATCATGATAGAAATTTCATTCACAAAATGGTAATTTACCATTTATATATATGATCAGGATCAGGATCGATAGATTCATCAAAATGAACTCATATGTTCACTCATGTTTTGCATTGTAGATATTGTTAGATCCAACAATTTTAATTAGGGATGACGAAGTTACAATATTGTCAGATTATCCCTCTAGCTGGTATTACCACCAGGGGCAGAGTGAAGAAGGGGCTAGGGTTAGGGTTAGGAGGGTAGTCTTCCCCCCAAGAGTAAAATCAGAAGTATTTAGAATTTTTAATTGAAGACAAGAGTAATGAGATCATTTTCTATTAATTTATCGTAAAAGACTGAGGTCAAAGGGGGTATGTAGGTATTTTAATTTGGTGAATAATTGAGACACCCTATGCTTTTGTAGAGGTTTCATGACCTCTTGACTTGATTCTTTTCTTTAAAAAAAATAAAAAAAAATAAATAAATAAAAAAACTTGTTGAATTTTCTATCCAAAATATGTCACCTTGAAGATGTTCAACGTTATCATTAAATGTAGAAGAAAATCCTACTTACCACTGAGTCAACCCCACTTGCTTTGGCCACCCCACCCAGACAAAATGATGGGCTAAACCACTGGATTGAGTGGATAATATAATGCCACCACTTTTCAACATTACCTCTCAACGTAACCCGTAACTTAATAGGTAAGGAAAATACTGGAATGACAAAGGGTATTTACTGTAATTCTAACAAAGTCTGACGTGGGATGTGCATATAATCATAAATGTATTTTCTCGTAATACGAGTAAAAATCATTTACGATTATATATACATCTCCACATCAGAATTGTGAGAATCACATTAAATTCCGTGTCACCCCAGCACGACTCGGTAGGTAATGGAATTGACTTCAAATACAAGAGCCTGAATTCTCTTATTTCGCGGGCTATCAAAGCAACATATAGAACGCCACGTGGCAAATTTCTACAGGCCATCTGACTTGTATGTCTAGTTGACCTTCTACTTGTGAGTGCGATTTCTCAACTGCTGAGAAATTTTTTTTTCCCTTAATTTTAGGAATAAAACAAAAAAGCGAACGTGTTACATGAAGGCACCTCACAAAAAGAAAATCCATACACAAGTTTTTGCTGATTTCATAGATACAAAACTATTGATGTTTTTTATGTTTTCTTATGGGCCCACTAATCATCAGATTTTGAAGCTATATCTATTATTTATTAGATCCATAAAAGAAAATAATTTATTTAGGTGTATGATTTAAGTAAAAATTGGAAAAAAAAAAATTTTTGATCAAATCAATGACTAGAGTCAACAATAAATATTATAAAATCAAATAGGTAGAAATCTCCAATCAAGTTGAATGTTTTCTCATAAAAAATAAAAAATAAAAAAATTACTTAAGGGATCTGAACAAAGGGATTTCTTTCTAAATACTGGCTGAGTTTTGGGCAGTTGTTTGGTTGTCAATTAAATAAAATTTTCTTTTCTTACTGGTCCGTCAATCTCATCTAAGGTTATAATATTTTTGAAATACTTAAAATACCATTTTTTCATCATAGTCACATATTTTGGTTTTTAAATCATTTTCAATAATTTTTTATTGTGGATGACGAATGAAAATGATATACTTCTAATTTTGAGCATTTAAATGTATATTTTGATTTATTTCACTAATTTAAAAAGAAAAAAAATGAAGACCAAAGTCCATATTTTAAAAAATAAATATAATATCGAGCTTACCACTTTTTATTTATTATAGAGTTCAACATTTTTATTATCGAGCTCACCAATTTTTATTTTTTGTCTAACTCGCCAATTTTATTGATTGTCAAGCTCACCTCTTTTTATTACCAGAGCTCACCAATTTGTATTATTGAGTTCGACAATTTTTTTTAAAAAAATGTCAAACTCGACAATAAAAATGTTGAACCCCAAAATAAAAAGTGGTGTGTTCCACATTAATAAAATCCATTTGTTTTCATTTTATTAAGTTTTTCCGATTAAAATATGTGGAAAGATCAACTAAAAACTTGACATAACAACTTGTGTAGACGATTTTAAACCCAAAAAATCATCCTTGATCAATTTTCATTAAAAAAATTAAAAAACCCTAACTTTTTATATATATCTTCAAAATGCCTGAAAATAGTCTCTTTTTCATTCTCAAATCATTTTCATCGAAATAGAGTCTTTGAAACTCAATTAGAATATCAAAAATCCAATTTTTTTTAGACAAAAATACTGAATCCAAATGATAAGGGCAATTTTGACATTTAGGGACTAATTAGACTAATTAAAAATAAGAAATTTACAAAATGGACTATTAAGAGAATCCTAAAATTTAGGGACTAATTAGAAGAAAAAAATCCCTCCACCAGTTCCTTTGTAAGTAATTTTCCCTACAAAAAAATTTCATTAATGGATCCAAAAGCTATGGAGACATTACTTGGTGGACATCAAATTTTTGGTATTCATGAATACAGCAAAGTTTTACACGTTTAAATTGTTATTCGCGTCAGACCAGGCCGTTATGAAATAAATATTCTTTACCTTTATCCTTTAAAACAAAAGTCTTTGATACACTCCTTACTGTTAAGAAACTGAAACCATACCTATTGCGTGGGTTGATGAAAATTGAAAACTGCTTCAATTGGCCCACACACAAAATGCCACGTGGCATTTTCATGTACTTATCAACAACAATAAATATGTATATATATATATATGGGTAGCGTTCAAGGGCAAACTTTTTAGCAAACTTTTTGGCAAAACATTTTTCAAAACATGGGTTAGTGGTTTTGGAATGGGCTGATTTTTGGTGAGGATGATCTTTACGGTGAGTAGATCATCCTCACCAAAAATCAGCCCATTCCAATACTTTTAACCTATGTTTACCAGCTGAAAAATCGTGGACCGTCCATTTTTTGTAAACTGTTTTTGATGGGGTTAGAAGTTTTGGAATGGGCTGATTTTTGGTGATGATGATCTCCTCACCGTAGAGATCATCCTCACCAAAAATCAGCCCATTCCAAAACCTCTAACCCATGTTTTGAAAAATGTTTTGCCAAAAAGTTTGCTAAAAAGTTGGCCATTGAACGCCCCCCTATATATATATATATATATATATATATATATATATATATATATATTATATATATATATATATATATATTATATATATATATATATATATATGTGGGTCCCGTTCAGCACCCTAAGCTTTACCACACACTTTAACAAACGTGTTTTGTCTTACATGGGTTAGAAGTTTTGGAATGGGCTGATTTTTGGTAAGGATGATCTCTATAGTGAGGAGATCATCCTCACCAAAAATCAGCTCATTTCAAAACTTCTAACCCCATAAAAAATGATTTACAAAAAATTGACGGTCCACAATTTTTCAACGTGTAAACATGGGGCTAAACATTTCGGAATGGGCTGATTTTTGGGGAGGATGATCTTCTAATCATAAAGATCATCCTCACCAAAAATCAGCCCATTCCAAAACTTCTAACCCATGTAGGACAAAAAACGTTTGTTAAAGTGTGTGGTAAAACTTAGGGTGCTGAACATTTCCATATATATATATATATATATATATATATATATATATATATATATGTGTGTGTGGGACGGTTCAGCAGCCCTAAAATTTGTCAAGTTTGATGCCAAACATTTTTCAAAATATGGGTTAGAAGCTTTGAAATGAGCTGATTTTTTGTGAGGATGATCTCTATGATAAGGAGATCATCCTCACCAAAAATCAGCATGTTGGAAAATTTATAACCCCATCAAAAGTGAATTACAAAAATTGGACGGTCCATGATTCTTCAACTTGTAAATTAGGGTTAGAAGTTTCAAAATGAGTTGATTTTTTGTGAGGATGATCTCTTCACCGTAGAGATCATCCTCACAAAAAATCAGCCTATTCCAAAATTTTTATATATATATGGGAGCGGTTTGACAGTCCTAAAGTTTGCCAAGTTTAGTGCCAAACATTTTTTGTAAATCACTTTTGATGGGGTTAGAAATTTTGGAATAGGCTGATTTTTTTGTGAGAATGATCTCTACGGTGAAGAGATCATCCTCACAAAAAATCAGCTCATTTTGTAACTTCTAACCCTAGTTTACAAGTTGAAGAATCATGGATCGTCCAATTTTTGTAATTCACTTTTGATGGGGTTAGAAGTTTTGGAATAGGCTGATTTTGGTGAGGATGTTCTCCTCATCATAGAGATCATCCTCACAAAAATTCAGCTCATTCCAAAGCTTCTAACCCATATTTTGAAAAATGTTTGGCACCAAACTTGGCAAACTTTAGGGCTACTGAACCATCATCTATCATCTATATATATATATATGGATGGCGTTATTACGACCCCCTTTGCGACACACCATTTTGTATATATATATATATATATATATATATATATATATATATATGTGGATGGCGTTATTACGACCCCCTTTGCGACACACCATTTTGTCTTATATAGGCAAAAATGTTTGAAATGGGCTGATTTTTTGTGAGGATGATCTCTGTGATGAGGGAATCATCCTGGCTAAAATTCATCCCATTCCAAAACTTCTAACCCCATCAAAATTGATTTACAAAAATTGGACGGTCTAAAATTTTTCAACTTGTAAACATGGGGCTAGAAGTTTCATAATGAGCTGATTTTTGGCAAGGATGATCTCCTCACCATAGAGATCATCCTCACAAAAAATCAGCCCATTCCAAACATTTTTGCCCATATAAGACAAAATGGTGTGTCACAAAGGGGGTCGTAATAGGAGTCGTAATAACCCAACCCTATATATATATATATATAGGATCAGGTTCAAACGACAACCATTTCAACACACATATAGACAACGTGTTTTGTCTTATATGGGCAAAAATGTTTAGAATGGGCTGATTTTTTGTGAGGATGATCTCTGTGGTGAGGAGATCATCCTTGCCAAAAATCAGCTCATTATGAAACTTCTAGACCGTCCAATTTTTGTTGAAAAATTATAGACCGTCCAATTTTTGTAAATCAATTTTGATGGGGTTAGAAGTTTTGGAATTTGATGATTTTTTTCCAGGATGATCCTCTCATCACAGAGATCATCCTCACAAAAAATCAGCCCATTCCAAACATTTTTGCCCATATAAGACAAACACGTTGTCTATACGTGTGTCGCAATGTGTGTTGCACGAACCCGACCCATATATATATATATATATATATATATATATATATATATATATATATATATATATATAGGGTCACGTTCCTAAGACTCATATTGAGACTCACATTGCGACACACCGTTTTGTCTTATATGGGCAAAAATATTTGGAATGAGCTGATTTTTTGTGAGGATGATCTCTTTGATGAGGGGATCATCCTGGCAAAAAATCATCCCATTCCAAAACTTCTAACCCCATCAAAATTGATTTACAAAAATTGGACGGTCTATAATTTTTCAACAAAAATTGGACGGTCTAGAAGTTTCATAATGAGCTGATTTTTGGCAAGGATGATCTCCTCACCACAGAGATCATCCTCACAAAAAATCAGCCCATTCCAAATATTTTTGCCCATATAAGACAAAATGGTGTGTCGCAATGTGAGTCCCAATATGAGTCTTAGGAACGCTGTTCATATATATATATATATATATATATATATGAACAGCGTTCCTAAGACTCATATTGGGACTCACATTGCGACACACCATTTTGTCTTATATGGGCAAAAATATTTGGAATGGGCTGATTTTTTGTGAGGATGATCTCTGTGGTGAGGAGATCATCCTTGCCAAAAATCAGCTCATTATGAAACTTCTAGACCGTCCATTTTTGTTGAAAAATTATAGACCGTCCAATTTTTGTAAATCAATTTTGATGGGGTTAGAAGTTTTGGAATGAGATGATTTTTTGCCAGGATGATCCCCTCATCACAGAGATCATCCTCACAAAAAATCAGCTCATTCCAAACATTTTTGCCCATATAAGACAAAACGGTGTGTCGCAATGTGAGTCTCAATATGAGTCTTAGGAACGTGACCCATATATATATATATATATATATATATATATATATATATATATATATATATATATATATATATATATATATATATGTAGAACAGCGTTCCTAAGACTCATATTGGGACTCACATTGCAACACACCGTTTTGTCTTATATGGGCAAAAAATATTTGGAATTGACTGATTTTTTGTGAGGATGATCTCTATGGTGAGGAGATCATCTTTGCCAAAAATCAGCTCATTATGAAACTTCTAGACCGTCTAATTTTTGTTGAAAAATTATAGACCGTCCAATTTTTGTAAATCAATTTTGATGGGGTTAGAAGTTTTGGAATGGGATGATTTTTTGCCAGGATGATCCCCTCATCACAGAGATCATCCTCACAAAAAACCAGCTCATTCCAAACATTTTTGCCCATATAAAGACAAAACGGTGTGTCGCAATGTGAGTCTCAATATGAGTCTTAGGAACGTGACCCATATATATATATATATATATATATATATATATATATATATATATATAAATGGTGGGGTTCCTAGGACTCCCATTACGACTCATCATTTGTCTTATATAAGTAAAAATGTTTGGAATGAGCTGATTTTTTGTGAGAATGATCTTTGTGATGAGGGGATCATCCTGGCAAAAAATCATCCCATTCCAAAACTTCTAACCCCATCAAAATTGATTTACAAAAATTGGACGGTCAAAAAAATTTCAACTTGTAAACATGGGGCTAGAAGTTTCATAATGAGCTGATTTTTGGTAAGGATGATCTCTTCACCATAGAGATCATCCTCACAAAAAATCAGCTCATTCCAAACATTTTTGCCCATATAAGACATAACGGTGTAACGGTGAGTCATAATGGGGCATCGTAATGGGGTCTACGGAACCCGACCATATATATATGGGAGCAGTTCGGCAGCCCTAAAGTTTGCCAAGTTTGGTGCCAAACATTTTTTGTAAATCACTTTTGATGGGATTAGAAATTTTAGAGTAGGCTGATTTTTTGTGAGGATGATCTTTATGATGAAGAGATCATCCTCACGAAAAATCAGCTCATTTTGAAATTTCTAACCCTAGTTTACAAGTTGAAGAATGGTGGATCGTTCAATTTTTGTAAATCACTTTTGATGGGGTTAGAAGTTTTGGAATAGGCTGATTTTTGGTGAGAATGATCTCCTCATCATAGAGATCATCCTCACAAAAAATCTGCTCATTCCAAAACTTCTAACCCATATTTTGAAAAATGTTTGGCACCAAACTTGGCAAACTTTAGGGCTGCTGAACCGTCCCCTATATATATATATATATTAATTGAAGATCTCTTTATTTGGATTTATGTGTATGTATTAGGGTGCAACTTAATTCAGTTCAAACCAAGAATCGAACCAATCCGTGAATTTGGATTGGGTTGGTTCGATTTTAACTAAATGCGATTCGATTTCGGGTTAAAGAAAATAAGAAACGATGAATTCGATTTGATTTTCGATTCATGATTGATAAATAACTGAACCAAATCGAAAATTGATGCTATTTATAAAAATAAAATGTAAATTTTTTTTTTCAATACAAACCCTCTTCGTCTCTTATCACTGTGACTGCAACCTGCGCTGCTACTGACTACCATCGACTGGAATCGTCTCTCTCTCTCTCTCTCTCTCTCTCTCTCTCTCTCTCTCTCTATGCAGTTGCGACAGTGCAACCTGCAACTTGTGATTGCTATGGGCACATCTCTCTCTCTCCCTCCCTCTTTCGCTGCGACCTACGGCCAACGATATATGACTTGCGACAGGTTTGAGTTTGGGTTTTTTTATTTTTTATATTTCTTTTTTAGTTGTACTGATCTTTAGTGATTATAGGATTTGAATCGAAAAATTGATGATTAATTTCGTGTAGAATTCGAATGTTAAGTTAAAAAGGTTAATCTCTCTCTCTCTTTTGACAATCCATCGAATCGAACCGAACCAAACCAAATCGAATTAAGGTCAGTTTGGGTAGATTCAATTCTAGATCAATTCAGTTCGGTTCTGATTCTCATATAATAAAATCAATCTTGATCTATTCGATTGTGATTTTGCTCTAAACCAAATCAGCTCATTCCAAAACTTCTAACCCATATTTTGAAAAATGTTTGGCACCAAACTTGGCAAACTTTAGGGCTGCTGAACCGTCCCCTATATATATATATATATATATATATATATATATATATATATATATATATATATATATAAATTGAAGATCTCTTTATTTGGATTTGTGTGTATATATTAGTGTGCAACTTAATTCAGTTCAAACCGAGAATCGAACCAATCCGTGAATTTGGATTGGGTTGGTTCGATTTTAACTAAATGCGATTCGATTTCGGGTTAAAGAAAATAAGAAACGATGAATTCGATTTGATTTTCAATTCATGATTGATAAATAACTGAACCAAATCGAAAATTGATGCTATTTATAAAAATAAAATGTAAATTTTTTTTTTCAATACAAACCCTCTTCGTCTCTTATCACTGTGACTGCAACCTGTGCTGCTACTGACTACCATCGACTGCAATCGTATCTCTCCCTCTCTCTCTCTCTCTCTCTCTCTCTCTCATTGTCTATGTAGCTGCGACGGTGCAACCTGCAACTTGTGATTGCCATGGGCACATCTCTCTCTCTCCTTCTCTCTCTCTCTCGCTGCGACTTGCGGCCAACGATATATGACTTGCGACAGGTTTGAGTTTGGGTTTTTTTATTTTTTATATTTCTTTTTTAGTTGTACTAATCTTTAATGATTATAGGATTTGAAACGAAAAATTGATGATTAATTTTTTGTAGAATTCGAATGTTAAGTTAAAAAGGTTAATTTCTCTCTCTTTTGACAATCCATCGAATCGAACCGAACCAAATCGAATTAAGGTCAGTTTGGGAAGATTCAATTCTAGACCAATTCAGTTCGGTTCTGATTCTCGTATAGTAAAATCGATCTTGATCTATTTGATTGTGATTTTGCTCTAAACCAAATCAGCTCATTCCAAAACTTTTAGCCCATATTTTGAAAAATGTTTGGCACCAAACTTGGCAAACTTTAGGGCTGTTGAACCGTCCCCTATATATATATATTAATTGAAGATCTCTTTATTTGGATTTGTGTGTATATATTAGGGTGCAACTTAATTCGGTTCAAACCGAGAATCGAACCAATCCGTGAATTTGGATTGGGTCGGTTCGATTTTAACTAAATGCGATTCGATTTTGGGTTAAAGAAAATAAGAAACGATGAATTCGATGATTTTCGATTCATGATTGATAAATAACTGAATCAAATCGAAAATCGATGTTATTTATAAAAATAAAATGTAAATTTTTTTTTTCAATACAAACCCTCTTCGTCTCTTATCACTGTGACTGCAACCTGTGCTGCTACTTACTACCATCGACTGCAATCGTCTCTCTCTCTCTTTCTCATTGTCTATGTAGTTGCGACGGTGCAACCTGCAACTTGTGATTGCCATGGGCAGATCTCTCTCTCTCCCTCTCTCTCTCTCTCGCTGCGACCTGCGGCCAACGATATATGACTTGCGACAGGTTTGAGTTTGGGTTTTTTTATTTTTTATATTTCTTTTTTAGTTGTACTGATCTTTAGTGATTATAGGATTTGAATCGAAAAATTGATGATTAATTTTGTGTAGAATTCGAATGTTAAGTTAAAAAGGTAATCTCTCTCTCTTTTGACAATCCATCGAATCGAACTGAACCAAATTGAATTAAGGTCAGTTTGGATAGATTCAATTCTAGACCAATTCAGTTCGGTTCTGATTCTCGTATAGTAAAATCGATCTTGATCTATTCGATTGTGATTTTGCTCTAAACCAAATCAGCTCATTTCAAAACTTTTAACCCATATTTTGAAAAATGTTTGGCACCAAACTTGGCAAACTTTAGGGCTGCTGAACCGTCCCCTATATATATGTATATATATATATATATTTAATTGAAGATCTCTTTATTTGGATTTGTGTGTATATATTAGGGTGCAACTTAATTCGGTTCAAACCGAGAATCGAACCAATCTGTGAATTTGGATTGGGTTGGTTCGATTTTAACTAAATGCGATTCGATTTCGGGTTAAAGAAAATAAGAAACGATGAATTCGATTTGATTTTCGATTCATAATTGATAAATAACTGAACCAAATCGAAAATCGATGTTATTTATAAAAATAAAATGTAAATTTTTTTTTTCAATACAAACCCTCTTCGTCTCTTATCACTGTGACTGCAACCTACGCTGCTACTGACTACTATCGACTGCAATCGTCTCTCTCTCTCTCTCTCTCTCTCTCTCTCTCTCTCTCTCATTGTCTATGCAGCTGCGACAGTGCAACCTGCAACTTGTGATTGCCATGGGCACATCTCTCTCTCTCTCGTTGTGACCTACGACCAACGATATATGACTTGCGACAGCTTTGAGTTTGGATTTTTTTATTTTTTATATTCTTTTTTAGTTGTACTGATCTTTAGTGATTATAGGATTTGAATTGAAAATTTGATGATTAATTTCGTGTAGAATTCGAATGTTAAGTTAAAAAGGTTAATCTCTCTCTCTTTTGACAATCCATCGAATCGAACCGAACCAAATCAAATCGAATTAAGGTCAGTTTGGGTAGATTCAATTCTAGACCAATTCAGTTCGATTCTGATTCTCGTATAATAAAATCGATCTTGATCTATTCGATTGTGATTTTGCTCTAAACCAAATCAACCCGAACCGAACCAAGTACCACCCCTAGTAGTAATATATATATATATAATGAGGATCTGAAAGTACAAAAAAATCATTGAAAAGAAGTCTCGCTTCACCAGACGACTTTCATCTTTTTTGCATGATTTCTTCTTTGTGTTTCCTTCGAGTTTGTTAGTTTTTCTTTGAGAGAGAGAGAGGTTGTGAAGATGGCTGGAGGATCTTTCGGTCCGACTGGTGTGTCCAAGGACAGGGCACAACAGTACGAAGGGAGGGTCACCGCTTTTGTTGTAATTGCTTGCATTGTTGCTGCCATTGGAGGTGCTATCTTTGGTTATGACATCGGTATTTCAGGTACAATTTCTGTTCTGGGTTTGATTTGATTTAGTTCCACTGATTTTCATCTATCCTTCTTGTTTTGATCATATATGTCTGGGTTTGATTCTGTTCTAAAGAAATTTTAATTTTCCTTCTTGTTTTTATCATTATCTGTTCTGGGTTTGATTCTAGTTTCACAGAAATAAAAAAAAAAAAAAAAAACTTTCTTCTTGTTATGATTATTTCTGTTCTGGGTTTGACTCAATTCCGTCGAAATTGCATTTATCCTTCTTCGTATGATGATTTATGTTCTGTTTTTGTTTTTCAGTTTCACAGAAATTTCATTTATCCTTCTTGTTCTTTTCATTACTGTTCTGGTTTTTGATTTAGATTTTGGGTTTGATTCAGTTCCACAGAAATTTCATCTTTCCTTCTTTTGATCATTTTCTATTCTGGATTTGATTTAGTTCCACAGCAATTACATTTATTCTTCTTTATAGTTTTATGATCATTTCTGTTATGGGTTTGATTCAATTTTACAAAAAATTCTTCTATCTCTCTTGATATGATTATTTCTATTCTGGGATTGATTCAGTTCCACAGAAATTTCATCTTTGTTATGATGATGTTCTTGAGAGAAACAATCCAAAAAAAAATGTTCGGTTTTTCTCACATAAAAATACTAATCAATTTTGTAAATAATGGTTCTAAAATACCTTTATCTGATGAATTGGGACTTTTTTACATTGAAAATTAACAGGTGGAGTGACATCCATGGATGAGTTTCTACGTAAATTCTTCCCAGATGTCTACAATAAGAAGGGTCTCTCTCATGAGAATAACTACTGTAAATACAACAACCATGGCCTTGCAGCATTTACTTCTTCTCTTTATCTTGCTGGTTTGGTTTCATCTCTAGTAGCATCACCAGTAACCAGGAAGTACGGTCGCCGGGTTAGTATAATCTGTGGTGGGGCTAGCTTCCTTGTTGGAGCTACTCTCAATGCTTCTGCTGTAAACCTGTTAATGTTGATCTTGGGTCGGATCATGCTCGGTGTTGGAATCGGATTTGGAAATCAGGTAATCTTAATTTCCTCAGATCATTCCCATTGAGTTTTTCCATTCCACCCATAAATTTACATTTGTTTCTAAGAGAAACTTTAAATTTTGTTTCCAAAAAACTAGTGGACATGGCATGATTTTGGTGATTAACACAACTGTCACAAAATTCTGTGGTTTTTTTCCCCAATATTTTGGAAAAATTCTTCCTTAAATTGGCAAGATTCTATTATCTTCAAGCTTCAAATCTTAAGAACAGGATTGGGTTTTGATGGAGGTTGAAGTTGATGGGTTTTGAGGAAGAAACCCAAAATTTTCCTATTACATCCTATTAAATATCGAACGTATTCTCATGTATTACCGAGAAAAATAAATTGAACAGTTGAAAACTTGTACATATCAAAATATTGCTGTCATCCAAATATCTTCTATATAGAAGGTCTTACTTGGTTCAAGCTGACTCTAATATATGTATTCCATTATGTAGAACAAGGCTACAAGGATATGAAATATCTCGTTTTCTCTAGATCACCCGAAGTTTCCTCTTAATTATATAATGTTGTGATAGATGTCTTGAATCTAGTTGGTGATTGCCCAATGGGGATGCACAGTACAGCAGGAAAGTATTGTACAAACATCCACTTTGTGACGATGTTGGTGTTTCAGGTTTCGGATATAAAAATATATGAAATGTTATACATTTTAGGGTTACGGGAGAGTGAAATCAAACAGGAAAACTAGGGCTTCAATGTTTTGTAGGGTCTGAGAGAGGTATGGCACTACATGAAAAGGGGGTAAATTCGACAAACCTTGACATTGAATTTACCCTTTTTTCACGTGGTGGGGAAAAATCCCCCTGGTGTTTAATTTCTAAATCAAAGATAATGAATTGCTCTCATCTCATCAGTGGGCGTTGGCACTACTGAACCATGTTAAATATTTCAGTGTTATGTATCATTTCTTTTATTTCCTTGTTTGATGTGGGTTCGATGTTTACCAAAAAAAAATCCCACAGATCTTGAAAAAATAAAACCCAATTTTTGCCCAAAAATTCGAGTCCTCTTCCTTACTTATCTTCTAAACATTTCTGAAGGCAGTCCCGCTATATTTATCGGAAATGGCTCCAGCACATCTCCGTGGAGGGCTAAACATGATGTTTCAATTGGCAACAACTCTTGGGATTTTCTCTGCAAACATGATCAATTACGGAACGGAAAAGATCCACCCATGGGGATGGAGGCTGTCGTTAGGCCTAGCTGCAGTCCCTGCATTGCTTATGGTAGTTGGGGGATTCCTTCTTCCAGAGACACCCAACAGCCTGCTTGAACAAGGATTAACAGACGAAGGAAGGAGAGTTCTGGAGAAGATTAGAGGCACCCACAACGTGCATGCAGAATTTCAAGACATTGTCGATGCGAGTGAACTTGCAAACTCGATCGAGCATCCATTCAGGAATATTCTTGAGAAAAGGAACAGACCACAGTTGGTGATGGCAATCGTATTGCCAACGTCCCAAATCTTGACAGGCATAAATTCAATACTCTTCTATGCGCCAGTCCTATTCCAGAGTATGGGATTCGGGGGAAATGCTTCTCTTTACTCCTCAGTTTTGACTGGAGCAGTTCTTGCTTTATCTACGCTTATTTCTATTGCGACTGTTGATAAATGGGGTCGACGGGTTTTGCTAATTAGTGGTGGAATAGCGATGATAGTGTGTCAGGTAAAAAGTATTCCCTAAACCATCCATTTTTTAGTCTGTTTTTCGTTAGCTATGGTTTTTACAATTGATATAACTTCTTTATGTTGCAATCAAAACAGATAATTGTGTCCATAATCTTGGGCCTCAAGTTGGGTGACGACAAGGAACTGACCAAAGGATTCTCAGTTCTGGTAGTGATTGTTATCTGCCTCTTTGTCATGGCGTTCGGATGGTCATGGGGTCCATTGGGGTGGACAGTGCCAAGCGAGATATTCCCATTAGAAACACGATCTGCAGGACAAAGCATCACCGTAGCAGTCAATCTCTTCTTCACTTTCGTGATCGCTCAGTCTTTTCTTTCACTTCTCTGTGCCTTCAAGTATGGGATCTTTCTCTTCTTCGCGGGATGGATTTTTCTCATGACGATCTTCGTGTATTTCTTCCTACCTGAGACCAAAGGAGTTCCCATTGAAGAGATGATACTGTTGTGGAGAAAGCATTGGTTTTGGAAGAAAATTATGCCACCCATTCTGGAGGAAGGATCAGTTTGAAAGGTAATTTGGTTTGTAAATGTTGGGGTGTCCCCACTTGTTTTAATCCCCATATTTTATAGTTGGAAAATGGTGGAATGACACAAACGGAGACACAAAGGTGGCACAAATGATGTGGTGGTGCGTACATAACTGTCGATGCTTTTTACTCGTATCTCGCAGAAAGCATCGATGGTTATGTGCGCACCACCACATTATTGTGTCACCTTTGAGTCTCACTGTGCCACGCTAGCATGACTCTTAATAGGTAAGGCCTCAGTTATTTGCTTTCAAGTTTCAAGTTAAGTGTTTGTTATGTAAGATCACTTCTTTTTGAATCCTTAAAAATTTAGATTTGTGGTATCCATTGTTTAGTACTCCTTGATTTCTAGGAGCACTTACAAAAGTTGTGGAGAATGAACTAAAAATCATTTTTTTATGAGACCAAAAGAGAGAACTCTAGAAATAGTAGTAGGTAGTCTCATTATTAGATAATTATTATATATATATATATATATGAGAGAATTTTTTTCACAAAAGCAATAAGAATTTGCTAATTTTAGCCCGATTTTTGACTTTTGGCTTTTGAGCTTTTTCAAGACTTTGGAAGCTCGGGATGCCCCCCCCTCATAAAACTTCTCTTAATGGATTGGTCTTGGGGAATATCCACATTAATTATGTTGTAGTAGTACCTTTATTGGCAAGTATTCTCTTTGCATTTATCTTTCTCTCAAATTAGATATTAAGATAATAAAAAAGAAAAACTTAAAAGGAGATGGATATGGATGGCGTTGGTCGGGCCCAAGCAAGCCTCCAAAATAGTCCAAAATTGGTCAGGTTGGGCTTGGACATCAAGTTTTTATCCATGACTTGACCCAACCCAACCCTGGTTATAAAATGACCCATGCTTGGACTAGGATTTTAGGCCCAACTAGGCTTCCTAATGGAATGGGATCATAGTCTATGGTCTTGTTTAATGAACCTCTATTTTGAATAATAAATAAATCACAATTTTTATTTTATTTGACCGAGGTGTCTATATGCCTATTAGAGCACATGAACCTGTTAATTTCTCAAATAAATCCTTGAGAGTGATGCCTAAGGGCCAACTGTTTGTTAATTTCTGAGATATTATATTAGTTGTTCGATTGTGTACTAATTGGATTTGAACTAAAGAAATATCACTTCATTATGATACTATCATTCTTTTAAATTAAATGGAGGGTAACATTATTTTTTATTTTTTTCAGTAAATTTTTATCTTTATCGTAATCAGCTTTATCTATCTATTCAATTTAATTTTACTTATTTTCTAATGTCATAGTTTTTCATTTGAAGTATTTTTAAATTTTATTTGTGTGGAGATAAGAATAACCAATAATATTATTGTTAAATCATCTCTCTCTCTCTCTCTCTAGGGGGGATATCTTGAGTTTCCGTTGCCCCGAGGTAGCTTAGCTAGGTCTCCACTTCCATCTTATTCAATAGAAATGCTACATCTCATCCTTAATCAATTAATAGAGGGGCATCTCACCCAAATATCAAAAATGATAAAAATAAGATAAAATAAATTATGACTCAAATCTTATCTAACCATAGAGATTAAGGGTAAGGGTATTCAGTTGTGAGACAACGAAGGTACTAGCACCTCATCTCACCCACCAAGTTGCTGGTTACTAAAAAATAAATTAAAAGTGAAATGAAAACTGATTTTTTGTAATTTTTTTTAAATTAGATGGGATGATAGAGAAGTTAAAAGTTGAACAAAGTATAATTCGACCTCTAAAATTGTAAAAAAATTGTCAATGACCAAATCATATACAAAAGTATATGTTTATTTGAATTTTTGTGGGTTTGAGGTTTTGGTGCAAATCCACATGGATTTCACTTTTTTGGCCTCCAAGCACTCACCTAACACTTGTGTACTCACTAAAGTGCATATTTTTTTATTGGTTTTGTCGTTGGAACATGTCCATGGGTTGAACATGTTCCTGGTAGAACCATTACCTTATACATGAGAACTTATCCATTATGAGATTGTTTTTGTTGGCTTAGAGTCGTAAACCATAAATCTAGCACAGGAACTTATTTAATGAAAGAAATGATGTGTGGTATATGTGTATGCATGTGATGTTCACAAAGGAACTTATTTAATGAACTTAGAAAATGGATATTGGTTCACATGGTGAAAACCCACTCTCTTCTCCTTAAGTTATTAGAAAATATTAAGCTAAATTAGAAATTTAAAATATTTAAAAATTACATGAAATTAAATACCCTTGAAGAGTTTATTATGAATTTCTAAGAAGAAGATTATTTCACATAGTGAAGATTTACTATCTTTCACTATATGCCATTGAAAGTAAACACCTACAATATTGCAAAAAAGAAAATGTGTTTGAAATATAAAAGAAAGAAAATGATAGAGGAGGGATTTAAGGGAATATTTACATAAAAATAGAAATTGAAAATCTACACTGTGTCGCCCCGCCAAACATTAACACAAATCCCAATGACACCTCGAGGCATTAAGTGGCGCTTCGAAATTTCGACAGTCTCCTTTGTTTATGTTAGGCTCTTAACAACTTAAGGGTAGAAGTATAAAAGACCTAGAAGTTCTAGAGAATTCTATTGAAAGGGCAAAAGGATCAAGATCCCTTTATTCTAGTCAATGTGCAGAGAACTATGTAGATAATGCCTTGAATTAAAGATTGAAATGATAGGCTTAAGTCTCAATTTCCCTAATTGAATATCAATAAATTGGGGACAAAAGGGTAATTGCCTTTTTGTGTGAACCAAATGAGACTATGAGTCAAGATTGGAGGAATAGAAGAATTACTAGAAAGCCTAGGTAAAGAAATTATGTGAAACTTAATGCAAGGATACAATAGGAAAGAGATGGGATTTTCTTAAGGAATAAACCATTAATAAAAGGTTGAAAGGGTCATTTTCTTAATTAACTCTCGAGCACTCAAGTGCTCCTATTTTCAGCACAACTATCTAATCGAATTGACTTTAGGTGAGTAAAAGCCAATGCAACTTTGACTTGTATAACTAGTAATTGGAGGTCAGTAACAAATGGTCTAGTCGTTAGGTGACCAAAAGTCAACGTAAGCTTATGCTTTGTCGTTGGTCATTGAGGGCTAAGCTTAAATGAATTTTTAAAAAATATGGATATATTCGATTATGCTAAAAATGGGTTCCACTCAATTGATCGAAATTCTCTCAAGTTCATCTTTCCTTATTAGATTTGATTGAGCTCTTGTGCTCGATTTGGGTAAATTGAGGTGTTTACATTAATAATTGTGAATCAGACTTTGGGAGATACCATACCGTTGATGAAGAAAAGAGAATTTAGGTGGATTGGTGTGTTGGAAATCTCGAGGTGTTGGATCAATGGAAAAAATCCCCATGCTACTCATATTAATTTTTTCTTAAAAATAAAATTACTAATATCTTAATATGAAAATTTCTATAATATCACTTGACTTCTATTATTAACAATTAGATACAAGACTAATATAGAAATTTCATCTACCAATTTACCTTATATATTAGATTTTATATTTCTTTTATCTAAAAATTTTTATTATTCAAAATTAGAAGGTGGCATGTGCAAACACACATGTATCGAAAGGGCTTATTAAATATTTATCAAAGAGGTTTTGAAGATTACATAATTAAAAAAAGATGTTTTTGTAGTTTTGAAAACTAAGCAACATGATTATGGTCGTGGGTTTCAATTTTTTTTTGTTTTTTTTTTTTCAAAATATCCCTAATTATATTAAATTCAAATATAAGATGGGGCATTTGTGATCACTCAAATTTTGGCATCGAACCACTTCTACTCCACCTTCTCTCATTATATGTTCTATTATAATGAGAGAAGACGGAGTAAAGGTGGTTTGACATCAAAATTGGATTTCACGCATGCCCCCACCTTTACATTTAAATTTAATATAAATTTGTGTCACTCTCATTAAAAAGCAAGAAAATTGCTAACACACGACTCTATAATCATAGTTAATTTTCAAAATTATAAAAGTGTAATTATCAAATATCTTTAAATTGATACTTTAAATTATAGATAAATCCTTGATACATGTGCCACCTTGTACTAATAGTAAAGAAATTTATTTGTGGTACACTCTTTCAATTACACTTATGGGATGAATTTTTGAACTCATTCCACCAAGTGATTAGTGGTTCTATTAATTTGTTTGATCATTTGTCATCACGGGCTTCACACCAATCCATGGGCTTATTTTAATTTATTAAGAAGTGGGCCAAACATTCATGAGATTATTTGACCGGAAAAAAAAAAAATTTGCCAAATGTCGTGTAATGGAGGAGTGCATATCAAACTTTAGAAGAAGATGAAGGTAGCCAAGTTGGTTTTCAATTTGACTTAAAGAAAAAAACATCTTTAAAAAGAGAAAAGTGCAGATCTCTCTCTCTGCCTTGTCTGTTTGTCTCAACTGTACCGTACTGTACTGTGTGCTTTTTCACTTTTTTGAAAATTTGAAATCTAAACTGTGGGCCATACTTAGGATGCAAATGCAAATGAATGGTTGTCATTTAAAAACAAAAGAACGTCCTTTTTCTCTCAGCCTGCAAAGTTAGGAAGCCATGAGAAATTTTAGAGTCCAACCTAGTTGGACATTAGAATGTTTAACCAATGGTTAAGATGAAAAGATATTCTTCAGATTTTTGGGCTGTACGAATCCCTAGAATCTATTATTCTCATCATAGGCTTCGTTGGACAATAGTGTCCAACGTGTTAGACCCTAGAAAAGTTAACTCTTAGCTAATAGATTTTCGTTCATGTATACTGTATACTGTATACATGCATGAATTCTGTACTTATTTCTATCATGTTTGTCGATTAAATCTACGGGCCCTACCCACCGACTTCAATCTCACATCCATCACACATTGACCATTTATATAACTCTTTTTTATCATTTATTTTATGGCATATCATCCAGACCATTAAATCATCACCATTTATTCTTGAGATAAGTATCAATGTAATATAATTTGTTAAAACAAGTATCAATTGGATATATATATATATTATAAATCCTGACCATAAATTTTCATGTTTTAAGGGTTAGAATCAATTGTTTTGTCATAAGTAGTCATCGAATGAATAATCATAAAATGATCCATTTCTCTCTTGTAAATCATGAGAAAAAAAATTTCAAATTTTTTCTATATATAATTTGTGTATATTACACCATCTTATACCACAACTCATGAAGTGAGGGTATTTATACCCAAAAATTACCTAATGTGGGTGGAGAGAATAGCACATGTCCCGAGGATTTGTCATGTGCTCTAAGAGTCTCATATAACTCGATTCCGAAAAATTAAAAAAAAATGTGATTTGATCTGCAAATATTTGAAATGAGATCCACAAATTTGAACACAACCCATTGATATATTAGTGTTTTAAAACTTCATATTATACTAAAAAAAAGAGTAGTCTTGATGACCCTCAACTCTGAATATCTGATTTTTTTATTTTTTTTTCATGGGTTATTAACAAAATTAAAAAAATTCAAAACAAAAAAATTTGATCACGTAATCAACAAGACATATAAGTACATTAACCAATCATCATCATCTTATAATGCCATCTCATGTATTTGTAGATTTAGTTTTTTTTTTACCTTTGCACAATCTAACTGATTGAATTCAGATTTTCGTTCATCAAAAGTATTTTTCGAAGTCAAAATCTTGTTTAATGCATCCTTCACTTATATATTTCATTGAAGTCTGTATCTTATTTTTGACTCTTGACTTTCATGAGAATCTGGTTGAAATGAAAAATAAAAAATAATTGTAGAAATGGGACGAAAATGTTGCCATTGATCATATTATTTATATTAAACTAAAAACAGTTGTATCAAACAAATTTGTAGTTTTTGATTGTTTTTTTCTTCTAAATATGGGAATTATACTTTAAGAGTGCTTGGAGATCGGTATGGTTGACTGATGACCACTACACCAAAATATGGAGTGTTTGACCAATCACATTTTTTAAATATTTATCAAAAGAGTCATATACCCATTTTGATATTTATTTATATTCATCTAAAAATTGTAGGACATTAAACTGAATTTTCCTTTATAACTGGTTTTTTTCTTGCAAATACATATAAATGAATTGCATTTTTTTCAGTCTTTTATTAGAAATAAACAAATAATGTTTCTAATGAGCGTCCCGTTTAGTTGAAATTAACTTTATACCCTTATTTTCAACTTAAAATAAAGTTAATAAACCTTAGATCGATAACATAATTCCTTCTTTTTCTTTTTTTTTTTTTCAAGAATTTCTTTAAAAAAATTGGTCTTTTATCTGAGGTTTATAAGAAAACTAAGGGTACGTTTAATTGCACATGAAAAATAGGGTGGAAAATCAATTTTCGTAGAAAAGCATGTGCTTGATTGTTTTTTTTTTTTTTATGAAAATTTTTTTTTCTCCCCAATCAAAATGTCCACCAAAAATTAGATTTCACTTTCCTAATCATATGAGTGAAAAAGTGAAATCCATCTATATCTTTCATCTCCAAATAAATTTTAACTCATCTCTCCTTCTTCATCACCACCACCACCATTGCCATCATCACACTCGACCTCACTATAGTCCCCTCCCCCCCCCTCCCCTCTCCTTCATCCTCTTCTTTTTCTTCTTGTGGGGTCCAGTATTAGGAACAGTATAAGAAAGCTTGATCCCATAAGACCAATCTAACGGTCCTACACCTTTAACATCATCCGTGTTATACACGGTTGTATAATGCGAACAATCCAATATGTTCATGCTCATCAACTTCACCGTGTTATAACCCGTGTAACAACAGGGCGGATACCCACCCGAAAGAATATGAAAAATCCGAAAAGAACTACAAGCATTGTAAAGCTCGTCACAAGAGTGTGTTCTGAACACACTTTTTGACAAACATTTTGGCAAAACATTTTTCAAAATATGAGTTAGAGGTTTTGGAATAGGTTGATTTTTGGTGAGGATGATCTTTACGGTGAGGAGATCATCATCACCAAAAATCAGCCCATTCCAAAACTTCTAACCCCATCAAAACTGGTTTACAAAAAATGGACGGTCCACGATTTTTCAACTTGTAAACATGGGGCTAGAAGTTTTGGAATGGACTGATTTTTGGTGAGGATGATCTCCTCACCATAGAGATCATCTTCACCAAAAATCAGCCCATTCCAAAACCTCTAACCCATGTTTTGAAAGATGTTTTGCCAAAATGTTTGTTGTTGAACGGGACCCACACACACACACACACACACACATATATATATATATGGGTAATGTTCAACACCCTACACTTTACCCTACGCTTTACCAAATGTGTTTTATCCTACATAGGTTAGAAGTTTTGGAATGGGCTGATTTTTGGCAATGATAATCTCTACGATTAGAAGATCATCCTCACCAAAAATCAGCTCATTCCGAAATTTCTAGCCCCATGTTTACAAGTTGAAAAATAATGGACCGTTTATTTTTTGTAAACCATTTTTTATGGGGTTAGAAGTTTTGGAATGGGCTGATTTTTGGTGAGGATGATCTCTATAGGACAAAACACGTTTGGTAAAGCGTAAGGTGGGGAACAGGACCCTATATATATAGAAACTCAAATATTTTTAATAATTCTTATTCTATCATAGCTAATCCCTAGAAAAAGGATTTTGTACCAGAAATGCGACAAATATTCAGCTTTTTTTTTTTTTTTTCTTATTTCTCTTGCTTATATTCTGCATTTAAGAATCATAAATTATGAGCAATTCATCATGGTTCACACCTGATGGAGGGGAGGATTAACAATTCAAAGGTGAAAACAATATAGAGAAGTGAAAAATATAAGCCAATATAGTGTAGATATGTTGACCATTAACAAGTTATGCATACAAAATTTATGCAATTTATGCATAAGAAATCATTTTTGAGCTTGATCCAAGGTATTGAAAATGGATGGCTACCAAAATCCCAAATTTAAATTCTAGAATATAATGTTGAAAACTATTTTTTTTTTCAAAGTTCTTAGACAAGGGTATTTGGATTTTCAGTCCTAAAACACCTAATTCTAATCTATTTAACTGAAAATGGATCTAGATTTGGATCCAGTTCCAATTCTCTTATGGTTAAATTGTCGTTTAGGTAAAATGGATATCCATTGACACCCGTAGGAAAACCCCTAGACTTAGAGGAAATTAAGATTTCTTTGAAATGGACGGTTTAGATGAAAGGAAACACAATTTATTTTTAAAATCTCAACCATTAGTGACAACAAAAAGTGTTGCCACCTAAGACCTTACACTTTTAGTGGCAACAAAAAACTAAAGATGGTCATTATTTTATCTGAAAAAATCTATAATCATGAATTAGTAAAAATATCTCATTCTTGTCACTAAAGATATATTTTAGTAGATAAAACTAACTTGTAATTAAAACTTGTCATTAATGACAACAAAAAATATTGCCACTAAAATCTTCCACTTTTAATATTAGCAAAATAAAATTTGCCACTAAACCTTTTCATGAGGTTATGCATTTTAGCCAATACATTTGAGTTGACACTAAATGTTCTTAGCATAACAACTATAGTGGTGACATTTTATCTTCATCTTTAAAATCCCAAGTTTTTTATTCGTATATCGAGAAAATAAATAGTGGAATTTTAAGAAAATCCTAAAAGTGGGACTTAGGGTAAAACTGTAGGATTTTATTTTGGTCATTTTTAACGAAATCTGATCTCACCATTGGATTCAAAATGATCAAAAAAATATAATTTAGCCTATAAGCACGCTCAAATATGAGTCCGAACAAAAAAGTTGTAAAATTCTCGATTATTGAATCGGATTAGGCTAAAATAATAATTTTTTACTAGAATAAGAATTGTTAAGATTTGATCACACCATTGGGTTCGTAACAAAAAATTATTGAATATAGATCATTTACTTCTCATTTTTGGAGTCCAAAAAGTCAAAATATCATCAAAAATGAAAATGACGTCAATTTTAGGGTCCTATTGGGTCGAAAAAATAAATTTTTGTTAGAGACATAATTTGTATAATTTGACCACACCATTAGATCCATAACAAAAAATTAGATAAAATAGAGTATTCATTCGTTACTTTTGGAGTTCGAATGATTAAGTTATCGTCGAACGAAATAATAGGTAAAATATCGATTTCGTCCTACACTTATATAAATAAATTTTTTAACCCAAAACATTATTTATCATCATCTCATTTCGTCCAAAACCAGCCGGACTTTAAATTTTTTTTTATTTTTTTATTTTTTTATTTTCCAACTTAGATTCGTCGCGAACGGTCCGTTTTCGACTTCTAACGTAGAAGAGAAAATTGTCCGTAGCCTCGTTCTCTACAAAACCCACCTAGTTTAATTTCATTTTCTCTCATTTTTCACCCCGTATTATCAAAAAATCAGTTGTATATAAATATGGGAGTTTCAAAACTTCAACCCTTAGATTTCGTCTGTTTTGAGGCAAAACTGTCCTCCATCGCAAAAGAGAAAAATGACGACGACATTGAGATCTTCGAAATCATCGGGTTAGATTTAAAAATCATTCACCTCGAAGTTTGAAATGTCTCAATTTCAGCACCGATTGTCTCAACTTCCGTGCACGCGCTTCAATTCTTTCACACAGAGATTGTAAGGAACTCTCAATTTTTATTAGTAATCGTAGATTGTAAAAATTGCATTTAAGATTTTATCCAAAATTTCTTCTTTCAAAAAATTTAGAATTCAATTGGTTATTTCAAATTCATGTCAAAACTTGCATATTTGATATATTTAATTATATTTTATAACAAATTATACGTAAGTATGATATTTCACCAGTTTATTTTCGTTAGTTGGGTTCTGTGCACTGCTCGGACCCTATTTTGATATAAGTTTTGTAAAATTTCAATTTAAATGATAAAAATGAATTTTAAAGTGTGAAAAAAAATTTGATATCGAAAAATGAATATTTGAATGAATGAATCCGAAAAATGAATGATGTGTTTGAAAATATAAAAAAGTGCAAGAATCGAAAAAAAAAAGGAAAAATGGATGAAATGGTAAAATGTAAGAGTCACACCCGAGTGATGTTTGCATTTTACATTAAAATATTGTGTACGTTGGTGAAGGGATAATGATTGCTTGCAAGTTTATTTAAATTCTGTTGGCGTAGAGGCTCCAATTTCTGTTATTTATTATAGGTCGAGTGGCCACAGTTGCATGATAGGAAACTGGATATCCATTCTCAACCTTGTATTGTTAATTTCTCTTTTGTTTTCAAATGAAAATTATATATATATATAGGGTCCCGTTCAGCAACAAACATTTTGGCAAAACATGGGTTAAAGGTTTTGAAATGGGTTGATTTTTTGTGAGGATGATCTCTACGATGAGAAGATCATCCTCACCAAAAATCAGCCCATTCCAAAACTTCTAGCCCCATGTTTACAAGTTGAAAAATCGTTGACCGTCCATTTTTTGTAAACCATTTTTGATGAAGTTTTGGAATGGGCTGAGTTTTGGTGATGATGATCTCCTTACCGTAGAGATCATCCTCACCAAAAATTAACCCATTCCAAAACCTCTAACCTATATTTTGAAAAATATTTTGCCAAAATGTTTGTCAAAATATTTGTTGCTGAACATTTCCCATATATATATGTAGCTATCTTGTGAGTTGTTAAAGAGTTTGTGAATGCCTGAAGGGATAATACGTCATATCATCCGGAATGGTGTACTATCTTGGGATGTATAGTAGGGACAATCAAACTCAAATGTGGTATGGGACGCGTATGAGAGTGGAGTCACAACTAGAATTTGGGTTATTACTTTCTATCTTTACCAGTGAACTTGTAATGTAAAGGTGGTTGTATACGAATAGTTTATATATTTGGGAATCACATACATGCGTGATAGGTATAAACGAAGATGATTAATCAGTGGTCACTAACAATCTATAGTAGTCGAACGTTTTAACACATTGAAAATAGACCCATTGCTTACGATCATGTCAAACGGCTAGCCTGAGCCAAGATAAATAGTCTCGCAAGTGTGGTAAACAGCGACCAACCATAAAATCAGGAACTAATACTTTATTATGTAATATCATGTCCCGACTGGGAGCGATACAGTCGTGAATCCCAACTCTCTAATTCCATTACTCCACCATTGTGTACTATGTATATGTTGCATTATTTGAATATATAAAATGAAATGCATGTTTAATATTTCCATTTGATCAATTAGATTTGTATAAAAAGAAAATGTTATAGTGAGTACTGTTGATGGATGTAATGTGAGTTTTAAAATGTTTAGTTGTTCATCCCTAGCATATGTACCAGTTAAGCATAGTTTCTTCTATAAAACTTTGCATGTATTAAAATGATTCAGTATCTTTATTCTTTTATATTAGGAGAGGTTATTGGTAGAAATTGTTTGCTTCCCTATTGGATAATTATTGTTACTCACCATTTCTTTATCCATTTTTTTAGTTTCATATTCAGAACTTGGCGAGGCAGGTGTAGAACACGAGTGAGGACTATTTTTTAGGTTAGATAGACGATCAAAGTTTGTTACCTGGTGAGTATTGGGGCTATACCCCTTAGTGGTGTCGATTTATCCAAGAGTATTATAGATGTTGCATTGAACGTTAAGACTTTTGTTAGAGTGAGAAATGTTTGTATAATCATTTATTTTGATTATCCTTCCGCACTCTGATTTATCGTATGTTATTAGATGTATATAGGCTTCCGCTTGTATTATATTTTGCATGTATATATGCAAGATAATGGATGTTGTTTATCAGGTGGAATAAGTTAAACGCCTTGAAATACTAACATAAATAGATGAGATTATGCCGAAATTTCGAGGCGCTACCTTGTGCCTCGAAATCTGACATGGGGCTTTTTGTTAGCATTTGGCGGGGCGCCACATCGCATCTAAAATTTATTGTTTAGTGGCAACATATACATTACGGCTAAAACTATAATTTTAGTGGCGAAATAAAATTGTAGTTAATAATTAATCATTAGTGACAGAAAATGTCTAGCCACTGAAACCTTAAACCTTTGGTGGCACAAAATATAAATCGCCACTAAATATCTTGATGTGGTCACCCTTAAGGATGCAAAAATTTACATCCTTAGCATTAGTGGCGCATACTTTTGAGTTGCCATTAAATATTGATGACATAATAATTTTTAATGACAACAAATTAATTTTGCCACTAAAAACCACTTTTTTGTAACAATATATAAACCGTGACTAAAAAAGCTTGCCATTAAAAACCAACTTTCTTCTAGTGAGGGTGTCGAACATGACCATATATATATATATACATATTTCATACCTATTACTTGATGGTCTCTCTTCTCATTTATGTTTTCTCCATTACAATCAATGGAAAGATGATACAACCCAATAAAACAGGATTAGAGGCGGAGAAACAAGAATTTCATTTAGAAATGCAGTTGCACAACGCCACCCCCATCAATAGAAGACTCTATACTCGGTGGACGGCCAGGTGTCTCTCCCTCTCCAACAATTGAGAACAAGTTTGAGCTCTCCAAGCATATAAAAAAACTGAGTTACTCAAACAAATCATAACCATATTTCTTGAGTTTTGACAAAATATGTCTAGAAATCCTAATTTTTAAATTGGTTGGGGGATCAGATCGGTTTTGGATTAAAAGATAACATAATCGGATTGGATTTGATTTAGGGATTTACTGATCGGATTTGGTTCGGCAATGGTATGGTATTGATCCAATACCAAACCGATCCATTGCCAGCCCTGACTGTGAGTACCATTTTTGTAACAACTAGATAAAAGGTACCAAGGTCAGCATTATACAACTGTTTTGATAAATATTTAAAAAAAAAACTGGACCAATAATTCCGGGCTCATACATGAACATGACAGTTTTATATAGTTTCCCCCCAAAAATAATTATTTTACCAGTCAACCAAGACCATGCTACGTAGAGATGTCTCTGACTCACTCTACCATGTTGCATGTTATTTATCTTTTAAAAAAAACCTATGAAACAAGTAAAAGCAACCTTTTCTCCTCATGGACTCTCAGAGGTATATTTGTCTTTTTCTGTAAACTAAGATACAATGGAAGGCCTTGTACGGTTTGGGAAAACCTATTAAGATATGATGAGATTTCTTTATTTTTGGGTGCTTTACCAAAACAGTCAAGTACTTTGCCTCATGACCTTCTTGAAATATTTATCAAAAAGGTCATATATCCAAATTGAACTTACCTTTATACCCACACTTCTTTTCAAGTAAATGAAATATCTTGTTCCACAAAATAACCCATTTCGTGAAATTTACTTTCATGCCCTTATTCCCAACACGAAATAAACATCAAATATAGTTATGTGTCTTTTATAATTTTGTAAAAAAGAAAAGAAAAGACATATAATTCTTTTCATTTAATTCTCAATGAGGCTACAAATATAAAATCAAGAATATGATCTTATGATACCCATTTTGATAAAAATAAGTAAATATTAAATTGATATTATTATTTTAATAAATATTTTAAAAATTAAGGCATCAAAATGGGTCGGACCTAGGTTGGATCTAAGCATCCATATTCAGATCCAAATAACAATTCGGATTTGCATTCAGAACGGGATTTGACTCGGATGATATTAAGATCATCTCTGAACTAGTCGAGTCGGGTTGAATTGCATTTCACATTAAAAAATGGAGATTGCAATATTAACCTAACATGTGAACACGACTTGAAAATGATATGAAATTAATAGGTTTGGATCAAGCCTAATTGGGTTTGGGTCATAATAATCCCAACTCATTTAACACAATTATTAAATGGGTTGTCTCTAGGTTAAGGATGTCAATCCGCTTAACTCGTTTTAACATGTTTAATTATTGTATCATTTTAAATCATGGAAAATAAGAGATATCTCAAATATTAACAATTGTTTAAGGTTTTTGCCACTTTTTTACTAGAATTTCCAAAAACTCTTTCATAATAATTTTTGTTTCAAATTTTATAAATAAAAGGTGTTTTAAGATATTTTTCAAATAATTAAGAATTTAACTTTTAATTTAGGAACTTGAAACACTTTCTTATTAAGTTAATGAGGAAAGTTTCTTGTTTGCATTACCTTGTGGTATCAAAAAGATATGATTTGATGCCATAAGGATGTAAAGGACAAAATTCTAAGAACGTTGGATTTTTTCTTTTCTTTTTTGGTAGTGGAAATAAGCTTATTTTTTCCATTTAAGATTAAATTTTATAGAATGAGTTACCCGGGTTAGATTAGGTTACCTATTTAATAAATGCGTTGGATTTTGGTTTAAGTTTTTGACACAATTATTAAATGGGCCAGGTTTGGATTGGGTAAATTTTCAAAATACCCTTACCTCTCAACCCGATATGACCTGACCCATTGCCATCCCTATTAAAAAACATACTTAGATTCAGAGAAACCATCTTTAGATTCGGTTGGGTCAAGTCAAGGTACATTTAACCATATTCAACTTGTTTTATTTTTATTTTTATTTTTGTGATGACAGGATGTTCAGACACATAAGCCTGACTACCAAGGGCAAGGCAATTGAGCTCTTAAAACACCATATCTTGCCCAAATCCTCTGGGTACATGCAATACCCTACAAATCACATATATAGATAAGCCGAGATAAATTCGTATGGGTTGCCAACGAGGGGGCTTGAACTTAAGCCGAGATAAATTCGTATATCTTGCCCAAATTCTCTTTTGGGAGGGTGATTGTGGCCACTATGCCCAACAGTCGTTCGACCTATTTTTTATTATGATATTTTTTAAGGATTCAAATCCACCAAACTCGATTTTCAGATCACTCCGGATTTTGGGTCAAGTCCGACCCATACATGGTAGTTTTGGTATTTATCTTTTATTTTATGTAATTTTTTGTTGGTGATTTTGTGCTACCTCACTGTCCATTTATAAATGAGAAACATCAAATCAGATACGAAGAAGACACTTTACAGATCCTGCTATTTCTATGGACTAGAACATGGGTTCACACATTAAAAATTGATTGGGATGTGGGACCACCATTATATAATAATAGAACAGCTGTACAAGTCTTTCAATTCCAAACATGTCTATTACCTAACACGTGAGGCGTTTGTTTTCTTAACAAAAGTATATGAGGATGGATTGTCTTGTCATTTTTATAATGTACAATGGTCAAATTTGGAATTTCACTAATTAATATTAACGCTCCTTGATCCCATTTGCATCTATTAGACAATTTTGGAAACAAATAAAATCTTCAAAGTTGTAAAGAGAAGTTCCCTAATGGTTTCTATAGACTTTTTATTTAGCCATTTAATATAGGATTACACATTGAGATTAAGAATTTCTTTTTTCATGAAGTGCCTATTTTTGTTTTACTTTTTTCAATAATATGCATAATTAAGATTTTATTATTAAAGATTCAGTATAGAAATAATATTGCCTGTTCAAAAATATTATATAAAGGAAAGAAAAAATATTGTATTTTTAATAAGTTCAATTTAAAATATCATAATACCTAAGTGCATCTACACATTTCTTTAAACCATTGCAAAAAGTATGTAATAAAGTAATCTATCTTATAATCAATAAATTATGTAAGAAGAATTCTGGAGCTGTTGAAAAAGTGATAGTTTATAAGGTAATTTAGTAACACCCCCTGCGAAATAGGTAGAATTAGGGTTACCACCCTACAAAATGCAAGATGTGTTTACCCCTTGGACTTTCATTGACCTAGTCAAATTGTTATCGATGTTTGTTCTATTGGCGGTCTATGGTTTGAATACCCAAACTATCCATTTAGAATTTAAATTACCAAAATGCCATTGTTTTAGTTGAAAAAATAAAAAATCAAATCAAATATCATCCATTGGATTGAAATATTTCATACCATTGGATTAAAAGAATATCCAACTTCATCTTCTTGAAAAAGATGAAGTTGGGATTTTACCATATCTCACTTGCTAGGATTTGTATTTGTTATTATTGGAATGTTCTCAAGAGTATTAAGGTTCTATTCTTTAAACCTATTACTTTGAAATCCTACCATTAACATCTTTGAATTCGATTTCGATTTTGAGATAGATTTTAGTTAAAATGGTTAAAGATATCATGTTTCATAAAATAGGAGGAGGTTTTAACTCTTATTGTGAGCTCTTTTAACCATTTTGTCCTCAAGGCATGAGTTTCTATGAAAAAAATTAAGAAAAAAATCTTGTTTGTGCTCTTGACTACACGGTAGGGGATAGAACTAACATATATTTATAAGATGAGGATATTGCTAATTTTATTTTTTTCATTGTTTCCTATTTTCTCTAGATTTTTTATTTTTCTCTAATTTTTTTTTTTTTTTTCGTTTCAGATTTTCCATGTGGAGATTCTCATCATTGGGTCAAAGAATGCATTGGGATGAGATGAAAACGATGAGATTGGGATGGACACATTGATATTAGATTGAAAAATATGAAATTGAGTTGAAAATGATGAGAAATGATTGGACATGATGAGAAATAATTGGAAACGATGAAATTAAACTTCAAAATAACAAAGTTTTGATTTAGATAGATGAGAAATTGGTTAAAATTGATTAGGGTTCTCAAGGTTATTGTCTTTAGAACAGTTAGATAAAAAACATTTGAGTTTCTTTGATCGAAGGATATTTTTTGTAATTTCAGCACATAAAGGTATTTTTAACATTTTACCATCTTTGTTAATTGATTATTGTTTTTGTTAACGATTTGACTAGGTCAACAAAAGTCAAGAGGGATAGACCACATTTTGCATTTCGTAGGGGATAACACTAATATTGCCCATTTTGCATGGGGGGTTTTACTAAATTACTTTATAACAATGTTTTAAAACTCAAACCAATCATTGACTCAGCTGAGTGGACGGGTAGGTTCGAATCAGCTTGAATGGTAGGTTCATTTGATGTAACCATAACTGAAAAGGTAAATTCCCAATAATTACAAAAGTTTTCAGTATTTCCAAAATGTTGCTAATGTTGACAAATTCATCACGTAATGTTGACAATTTGATAATATTTTATCAACATTACATTGTAGTTGTGTAAACATTAGCAACATTTCGAAAATACAGAAAACTTTGATAATTATTTGGGAATTTACCTTAACTTAAATGTTATATCATTAAATATATATAAAAATTGGAAAATTGAAATTATTGCAAGAAAAAAAAAACAACTTTTGTGATTGGTGTTTCCCACCATGGGATGGCCTTTAGATACCACAAAGAAGAGTTGTGCTAGAGTGACTGCGTAAGACACTACATTTCACATTGTGTTTGTGTAAAGAGTCGTGCTGGAGTGACTTCAAAATTCTACCTCATATCGCAAACCTTGGTGTGAAAGTGTGTAGGAGTCATAAATGCTTTTGACTCATATCACAATGAAAAATATCTATGGAATACACACTTTCATGTCAAGATGTGCGATATGAGGTACAATTTTAAGGTCACTTTCATCTACTCCGTTGTTCTATCCATTGTTCATCAAGAATTAGGGGTAGGGTTTTTGATAGATTCAACTGACTCTTCTTCTTCATGAATTCCTTTCCAATCTAGTAAATCCCTAAATTTCATTGATTCAAAGGAATACATTTTGGGGACCTCAATCTAAATTAGGTATTGATCCAAATAGCTCTCTCTCTCATTCACCAAACTACCAAGGTGCCAGATTTCCTTAGCTCCAAAGCATACCAGTTAAAGAATGCCTTCGGTATACTCTTAATACAAAGGCTATGCCAATTTGGTTGTCAGTATTATTCTTATGTGAATGTGCACTCAGAACTATAAATGTTTTTTACTCTTGGAAAAAGTTTATATGGCTCCGTGCACACATCCACATTAGTGCAATGTGAAACATAGTATCTTGCACATTCAATTCAACATTTTTTCGCATAGAAAAAGACTATTCATTTTTCATTGTCTCACAACCATGAATCTTTTTATTAAATTAATAAAAAAAAATTAAAAAATAATATTGAAAGGTACCAATTTCACATTGTTATTTTTTATCTGTAACATGTCAACTGATAATGGGAAAGGACGATCTCATTTAGGGAACTTGAATCAAATAAACAACCTTCATAAACACCTAAGATTTAGGGATAAAAATCATCCCAATACATTATGATTCTTGGTGCTAGATATGACGTCTTTCTAGTGTTTTTATCGGATTACGTTAGGAACACTTGTAGGGGTAAATGCAAATCACATTCTAACACCCAAAAGAGAGTATTGTCTTGCTATAGAATATCACATACCTAAAAAATTTCTAACTAGGACTGGCAATGATTTGACTTTTATTTGATATCTAATCTGATCCAATCTAAAAAATAGGATTCAGATATGGATTTTAAAGGTTTTGGATTACAATTTAAAGATCTGAATAAATTTTGGATCGGATTCAATTAACAAATGATCTATAAAAATTCAAATCAGTGTATATAACCAACCCTTACACATCCCCTCCCCTTCAAGCAAATATTTTGGCCAATCCCTCATGCAATCCCTTCCCTCCATGTGAGTATTTTGATCAAAATTCATTGTCTCTCTCACACTTATCATCTAGGTGAGTATTCTCTTTCAATCATTCTTTCTCTCTCAGTTGATCTATGTGTTGCTCGCACCCTTTTTCTCTATCACTTTCTTTTTGTCTCTCACATAGTCAATTGGAAAAGTCCTAGTTTTTCATTGGATCAGATCGATTTTGGTTCGAATGAAGACTTAACGAGATCATATTTGGTTAGAGAATTTATTGATCCAATTAAATTGAATTTGGTTCATTAGGTATAGTTTTCGAATCGATAATGTATGATCATGATCTGGTGCTGAATCGATCTATTGCCAATCTTATTTTTAATCCTCTTTTATAATTCTTATGTAGATACATGAGGTTCAAATGGGTTTCGATATATATGTGAGTTTAGGAGTCTCTACCATTCAAGAGTTTAAGGTATGAATGGACACCATAAAAATGAGTTTAGAAAATCTATTTTTGACTTGTAGTGACTCACAATAATGAAAATGGTAAGATCTACCTAGGAACTAGGTAGGGAGGTTCAGTTAAGGGATAAACAAGGTGTTAGGCACACCTTGTTCTACTCATCAAATGATGATTACCAAAGAATGGTCACGAGTTAAGCAAAAAAAAATTAGTTTTTAGAGTTTTTTGAAGTTAAAGAAGATATGCGAAGTTAAGAGTTCAATCAACTATAGTTCAGTTTGTAAAATGGCAATATAGAGGCAATGAGCAACCTAAAAATGAAATGTTATACTTACTAGAATTTTTATGGGCTTGTGACTTGAGTGCTATTAGAATTTATATTATTGTAAAAGGGACATATTGGTATTTTGATCAAATTTAGTATAAATAGGGATAGATGAGGTCTCTATTCATAATATCTTCTATTTTATTTTTCTTTTTCTTCTCTCATTTTCTCCATTAACCTAGATTTCTACATGGTATGAGAGTACTAATCTAAGATAGAGATCTAGGGTTCTTCCTTTCTTATTTTTCTTTACTTCCTTCAATTATTATTAATTTTTTCTCTTGATTTTGATATTAGTTTGAACAAAACCATGTGTTCTAGGATAATTGTTGTTTTTTTTTTTGCAAACCTAGATGTATACATAAGGTTTGGTTGAAGGTTTGTTAGTGTTGGTTAGAAGTTTCAACACGATTGGAATTAGTTCAAAGTTTAGAGACCGAAACCCTAACTTTTAGATTTTTGATTTTCTTCACAACTGCATGCATCTAGGCATTGCTACCCAAATCACACTACTCATAAGGTAATTCCCTATCATCCTCCACCTTTATTTTGTTCATTTGGTGTTCTAGTAAGTTTTCAAAATTTTTTTTTTTTTCAGGTTTTGACTTCTACGAAATGTGATTTGTCAGTTGAGTTATTTCTTATTGCATCGACTACTTCTGGTGAGGGTAAATAGTTATGGGATGGTGTTAGTGAATGTGTGATAGTAGTTAAATTGAATAGTACCAATTATCTTCATTAGTCATTATCCATGATTATTGTATTAACCATGAAGAAGAAACTAAATATACCACCTTTGATCCTCTAGACATTGATGATAAATCTTATGAAGACTGGGTAGATAAAGATGCTTTGGTTATGAGCTGACTTTTGTCTAGTATGGAGCTAGTGATCAATGCCAACATGTTATTATTGGCATTAGCTAAGGTTATCTTGGATTCTGTAAATGAGATATATTCTAATAAATGAAATGTCTCAAGAATTTATGAGATATGATAATCTATCTTTATCTTAAAATAGAACGGGAATCATGTGAATAAGTATTATAGTACTTTCGGGACTCTGGGAAGAGTTAGCGAAGTATCAACCTCTCACCACCAGTTTGACAGCACACACAAAAATAACATGAAAAATTTTATACTACAAATTTTTTATCTGGATTGGATGTCGAATTTGAACTTATTGGCTAGTAGAACTTTACCTATAATTGGGAATGCCTTTTCTCGAGTTGTACGAGTTGCACCTACCTCATCTATGGTGGTAGGTTCTTCATTCCCAACAAGTAAAAAATACATCAATTCTCACCACAAGTAGCCCCCACAGTAGTGGTAAAGGACATGGTAATCCTAGTGGTCGTAGTGGTCGTAATGGTAGTAGATGCACTAATAGTAATATGAAGTGCATGTATTATAGTTTTTGAGGTCATACTAAAGACTTTTATTGGGACAAATGGGATAAGCTTACTTGGGCCGATCAAGCTATTGAAGAGTCTCAATAAATTGGAGAATATATTATTTCATCTATGTCAGATCAACATGGAGTATCTGTTGGTTCACAATGTCAAGGAGATTTAATTGCCCAAATAACTTAACTTCTATAGAGTTTCTTTGCGTAATCTAGTACATCCAATATAGCCACGCTTGCCAACATAAGTAATTCTACTTTTTTGGTTGCCCAGACACCATTTACCTGGGCGATTGACTCAAGAGCTAGTCCCCATATGTCTGGTATACCTTATATCTTTTTCTAGTTTTGTTCTTATAAGTCTAATATTTTTCTAGATGATGACTCTACTAAACTTATTTTTAGAGTGGGAACCATCCATCCTACTCCATCTATATTACTGTCATCTAGGTTGTATGTACTTGATTTTTCTTTTAACTTGTTATTTGTAAGTCAGCTTGCTAAATTCTTAATTGTTCTATGACATTCCTTCCATCTTCTTGTGTTATCCAAGATGAAGATGATGATTAATTTGAGGCATGAAGCTAATGGTCTATATTACCTAGATGTGGAAGACTGAATCGACACTGAGTACATTTGTCTCCCCACTACATTGACACTGTCATTTGGGTCATCCATCTTTAGTTGAGTTGCGTTAATTATTTCCTAATTTTAAGCAGTTATCGAGTCTTGAATGTGAGGCTTACCACTTAAGGCAAACATCATAGTAGTTGAAAGCACTTTGACACTTTTTACTTTATTAATATAAAAATTACCTAGCGATGTTGGGTGATTTTTAAGGAATTGGCAGTCATCACTTAATTTAGATTTAAGAACCAAGATAATTGCAAAACGGACCCGGATCAGTCCACAAGCAAGAGACTATGGTAACGATTCAGGTTTAGGGTGTCAGAAAGTGTTAGATACTGAAACCTCCCAATCGAAGTGATCGATCTCTACTACGATTGAGGATACTGCTAAGGTCAAATGCGGAAGACTAGAGTCAAACTAATGTCCAATGGTTGAATAAGGGAAAGTCTAAGTCAAGGTCAAAGTCCAAGGGTGTGGATTCGATCATCATTATCAATTTATATCAAGTTGGCTAATCAAATTCTATAACTATGATTTCTCTCAAACATGACATGATTCCTTGAATTTCATACACAATGAGAGCATGAATAATTTGATTGAAAAGACCTAAATCATATTCAACATCCTAGAGCTCATGTGACAATTTCATCACATGTGTACATGATTTCCAAATTTGTCAGATATTGCCATATACACAAATAATTATCAAAAATATTAAAATTTAATATTGGTTAAATCTTAACACATGAGTTTTCAAATGAATCAAATATTCAACACGTGCATTTGTAATTTCCAAATGGGTCAAATATCTATCACGTATATAAACAATTTCTAAATCGGTAAAAAACATCATATGTATAAAATATTTTCAAATCGATAAAAATCTATCATATATAATCTTTGAATTGGTAAAAAAGCATCAAATGCATAAATAATTATCAAATAAGTTAAATATCGCAATACGCATAAAAAATTCAAAGTCGGTGCATAAATAACTTTCAACTTGATTAAAATTCTCACATATGTAAATAATTGTCAAATTGATCAAAATTTATATTCACAAACAAATTATCGATCTAATTAAACATTATCACATGTGCAAAGGGATTGCCAAATTAATCAAATACCGCCATACGCATGAATATTATTGAATCAACGAGATAAATATATAAATATGATCAAACATCATAAACGTGTAGATTATAAATCGCTCAAACATGAACACGGACATCATCAAACTGCTTAACCATGAATATAAATATTATCATGTTAATCAAGTAACATCATAAATATGGGTATGATCAAATTATTGAGATGACTCGACCAAACTAAAAATTCAAAAGACGAAGATCATTCAAGCGCAACTTCAATATACTTGCATACAATCATGAACGATAAGGGTATGATGACCTTAAGTAAATGATTTGAATGTGATTGTTACGGAGGCATTCTTTCAAAATGTTATAAATTTGCAAAGAGTAGATGCAAATGGGCCAAATGAGATAGATAGAAAGTATATGTGTTTGTAAGAATAAGATAGATCAAGAAAAAAAGATATTTAAGAGAATGAAGAGGTTGTTGTCCAAACCATAAAATGAGAAAGGGATCAAGATGGGTCGAAATAAAAAGAGAAACATCATATAAGGGTGTTGTCAAATAATGTGAGTAAGGAAGAAGTCATGTGAAAGGTGATGTCTGAAACATGAGTGAGAGCGACTGGGAAGGGTTGATTGAAATCGAAAGGAAAAGTAAGTCAAGAAAGGGGATTGGTTTGTGAGAGATAGGGGAGGAGTCTTGGTTGTTGCTGTGATGAGGGAGAGGTTTTGGGACGTATGGAAGAGGAAGATGAGACTGAAAATTCATATGATGTAACCCTAATTTGACATATAGTGAAAATTCAGCTTCTCGCTCTTGTAGATGTAGGCACACTGCCAAATCACGTTAAATCTGTGTATTTTTATTTATTTCTTATTTTTCTCTTTTCGTATTATTCATCATAATTGCCGTGTGTAGCACAATAATTAGTATTAGAGTTAGGGATCTATAGACAGGGAGTATAATAAACTACTCTGGTTTAAGAATATTTGGATGTCTAACCTATGTGCATATTTCTAGTGAGGAGAGGTTGAAGCTTGATGCGAAGTCTAAACAATGTATTTTTATAGGGTATTAGAAAAGGGTGAAAGGCTTCAAGCTCTGGGATCCAGAGGCAAATGCCAAGAAACGAAGGAAGAAAGGATATGTGGTGGTGGTTGTTTGAATGGTTAATAGAAGAAAATGAGGGAAGAGATATTCAACTAGGATTGTTGTTTGGGAAGTGATGAAGAGGGTGATGATAGGGGGGAGTAGTACAGGAAAGAAGATGGGCAAACCAGGTACTTTCCTTCTCTTTTATCTTTTTTTTTTCCTTCTTTATTCTATTATTCCTCTTTATTGTATCATCCAGTGTGTGAGAAGAGAGAGTTCGAGACAGAATCATAAGGGAACCTTAAGAGAAGAAATTCTTCTTCTCTCAAAATTTTTTTTTTGTCTTTTTTTACTTCCTTCTGCTAAGTCGTGTCTCCTTTTGTTGCCGTGTGTGAGATAATAGAGAGAAGGTTGATTTCATAAAAAAATTCTTTTCATTTCCTTCTATTTCTATTTTTCTTTTCTTTCTTTTACCTTTTGTTGGCTGAACCATTGAGAAAGATTCATCACTTTTTAATGTAAATTAGAATGAGGATAATGATTCTACGTTCCTCATGACTTTGATAGTGCTTCAATTGATTAGAAGTTGATTTAATAATTGATCTTAAATTGGTTATTGATTTGTTAATTTTAAGCTTGATTGATCAAATTCAAAAAATTTAAATTGAACAAAAGATTATTATGTTAATTGGTCTGATCATTTAGAATTTGTTAATTGGATCGTGGATTGGTCTCATTACTAAGGTTTAATTATTGTTTTAATTGACGATTTCAATGGTTACCAGTTCAATTAATGGTGAATTTGATTAGTCTAAAATTCATATTGATTAGTCTGATTGACTTTAATTTTAATTTTAAGTTAATGAGTAGTTATGATTATACGATTTAAGGTTAATGACTCCCAATACTATTAGTACCCTGTCATTTGTTTCTTGTCTTATTAAATTGGAGTGTGATAAGTAAAAATTTACAATGTAACTAGTGGAGATTCCTAACAAATTTTGTGTTTTAAATTTTGAAATTTAAAATTAATGTTCTAATTTTTTATTTATTTAGGATTAAATTAAAATTTTAATTAGAGTTTAAATTTTTTGATATTCGCTTAAATTTCGTCATTTTATATGAACAAGAATGTCATTCTACATAGTGAAAATTGTCATTTTATATGAAATTCTTGTCATTTTATATGAAACTCTCATCATTTTATGTGGCAATAAGTGTTATTCCATGTAGTGAAAATCATCATTTTATGTGGAATTTTGATTTTCCTAAGCGTCAGTGGTCTCTAAATTTAGTTGGTTTGAGTGAATGTCTTCTAAAGGTTTATTTTTGTCCCGAATTTTCATTTTTCTAATGAAACAAGGTTTCTAAATGTAAATTGATCGTTAAGGGTATTTTCATAGTTTTTTCAATTTTTGTGAATTTCTATGTGAGATTTCTTTCACTCCCAATGTAATTATTTATAAGCCTCAAGATCTTATTTTCTTAGTGTTGTAAGATTTCTACGTTATTGAAACACGTAACAAACCTAAACGTACATACTTACTAAATTAGATGTAGGATGCGACATTCCTAAGCATGCATAATTTCTACATCGAGCATGTCGAGGAAATAGAGAATGTAGTCATAATGATTAAAAAAATTTAGAGAGGATTTCTCACAAGCTTTTGAATTCTCCGCATATTCAATGATCATCATTATGAATCCACAAGAATCAGATGACAGGTTGTCGGATTAGGAAAATGCAAAATCAAGTGTCTACAATAGTTCTTTTCCTTTTAAAGTTGAGAGTTGTCAATTGAATAAATTTGATGTAGTCCATTAAGGGACCTTCAAGAATAAAAAATATTTATGATTTCTCTTACTTTCTAATTTTTGTGAATGATTTCTCTTGCATGATGTGGTTATTTTTATTAAAGGACAGATATGATTTTCATCATGTTCTTACTATATTTTATAATGAAATTTGAGTTCAATTTGGTATACCAATAAAAAAAAAATTTATTATGACAAAGTCCTTGAATGTATGTATACTTCAAGATCATAATTTTTGTTCAACCCGTGGTATTATTCATAAAAACTTATGTGTTCATACTTCCCAACAAAATGGGGTTACTGAACACAAGCATCACCATTTATTAGATGTTGCTCGAACACTTATGTTTAACATGAATATGCCCAAAACTTATTAATCTAATGTTATCCTCACTATTTATTTCCTAATTAATCGTATGCCACTTACTATTTTGGGGGGCCAGACACCATTTTTTGTGCTATATCATTATGGTCAGTCCTTTCATCTTCTACTGCGTGTGCTTGGTTGTGTGTCCTTTGTTTTCAATTTGGAACCAAGTTGAGACAAGTTGGTTCTTCGAACTATTAAATGTGTATTTGTAGGTTATTCTCACACTTAGAAGATTATCAGTGCTATAGTCCAAAGCATCATTAGTTTTATGTGAGTGTAGATGTCATTTTATTTGAGTCAACACATTTCTTTTTTGAAAGGGTGAAATTTTTTTAGTCAGATATGATCTCTTCGAGCTAGTGATAGTTTCTTCAATCTACCCTTGTTCCAATTATTCCTTTATTTATAGACAATATTTTGGTTTCATTGTAAGTTTATCAGTGAAACGATATGAGAAAAGCAACACGTGAAAGCGCCCTTGATCCGCGGGGTGCGCGGATCTGCTTTTGACTCTTGAGGTTTGGGAGTCGCCACCTAGTTATTGTGGTCTAGGAACCAAACTGACTTTAACATGGATAAAAAGAACTAATCTACCACAAAAAATCTGAATTCGGGGATCATGTTACGGGGTTGGAAGGTGTTAGGCACCAACCCCGCCCGGCCAAAGTCGGTCTCTACTAACTTCCCAAATATATCACATTGCTAAAAACCTAGATAAAAATAAAAAAATTACATACCTTTCCGATAGCAAGGATTTTGTTCCCTCAGATCTGACAAAAAGAGCTCCTTGTACTGTACTCCCTTGCTTCGTTTTGTCTCCGGATTTGACTTCGGATCTCCTAGATCAAGGTATCTCCTTGTTTTTGGATCTGAACTCTTCAAGTTTGTTGCGGATTTGGGGGTGTTTTGGAGGGATTTTAGGTGTTTTCTAGACTAAAATTGAAGGAGAGATGTTAGGTAAGGAGTTGGGGCTCCAAAACTAGGGTTTATGGGGGGCTAGGGGAGCTTCTAGACCTACTTCTCTTAGGGTTTATGATTTGATACGAAAATAGGGTGTGAGCACCTCTATTTATAGAATTTTTTTAAGGTTGATTTGGATAGAGTTAGTGTTTAATTAGAGATCTTTTAATTAGAGTTGTGTTTTAGTTAAAATTGTTTTAGGTAGAATTGTGTTTTAATTAGAATTGTTTTAGGTAGAATTGTTTTTAAGTTAGAACTCTATTAGATAGAGTTATTATTTAATTAGAATTCTATTATGACTTTTGGTCTTATTTGATTGACTTTTAATGTTTTGACTTTAGTCTTAATTGATTGACTTTTAATATTTTGACTTCAGTCTTGCTTAATTGACTTTAATTTTGACTTTAGTCTCACTTGATTGACTTTAATACTTTGACTACAGTCTTTCTTGATTGACTTTAAATTTTTGGAGAACCCCCTTCCATTATTTCTTTAATTCTTTGGACCCCCAAATGGAGGGGTCCTTAAAGAAATATCCCACGAACCCTCAACAATTTTACCCGAAAGTCCGATTGATCGATATTTTAGGTTCAAAATTTTAAATTAATTTCATCAATGTTTCACTTTAATTATTTAATATTTTATTTATTAATTTCGAATTTTTTAATTATGAAAATTGTGAAATTACCGTTTTGCCCCCGGAGAGGACTTTTCACGTTTCAAGTCGATTTTTAATGTTTTAGGATGTTTTAGAATCAATTTTTCGTGAGGAATTCAATTAGAATGTTGGTTTGTGTCATTTATGAAAATTTTTATGTGAAATGATTGTGAACTTTATGAGGGGCATTTTCGTAATTTTGTCAAATTCTGTTAAAATTGGTAAAATGATTTATTTGGTTCCGATTTGTTATTTTATGTGTTCGAGAGAGTTTTCCGAAGCGTAACGTAGGCTCTAGGGTTGTTTTGAGGTTAGGGGTATTTTGGAAATTTGGTAATTTTTTAGTGATTTTTATCGTGAAGTTTCTTTTTGGTCTGCAAGATGATGATTTCTATGTTTCTGGGGTCGTATTTTCCTAGCGTAGCGTGGTTTCTAAGGTTTTGTCAATTCGAGATACCTCATCCGGATTTCTGAAACACATCTGGTAACAAAATAAAGCAACGGAATACACATTCATCATTAGGAATCATTGCAATCGGATTGACGAGTTGATTAATCAAGCGAGTGCAAAAATGGGGTGTCTACAGATGCCCCTCTTTGGCAGAGGGTTGAAGCAAACTAGATTGCAAATCTATTTTGGTAGATAGTGCGATATCTGAATGCCAAAGGTAGTGACAGTTCATTTTGCAGCCTGATTTAGCAATTCGTCGGGGTGTTCGGATCCTTGAGGGTAAAGCTCTCCCCGAATTAAAAGATTGTCAGGTCCTTGAGCGAGAGCTCTCACTGACAGTGTCAGATCCTTGAATTTTAGAGAATTCTCCCTGACTAAAAAGTGCAAGTGTGTGCACTGTGTGAAATTGATTAAAATCTGAGTAAAACAAAACTCGAGAAAATTTGAATGATATTTGAGACATATCTGAGCAAAAGTTGGGAGAAAGTTAAATGTCCTACTCTACCTACTCTAGGTGAAAGAGTAATAAATTTAAATTTTTTGAGAGTCTTATTCTACCTACTCAGAGTGAAAGAGTAATGCACTAAATTTTTTTTGGGAAGTTCTACTCTACCTACTTGGAGTGAAAGAGTAATGAACTATTTTTTTTTTTTTTTGGAAGTTCTACTCTACCTACTCGGAGTGAAAGAGTAATGAACTAAGCTTTTTAGAAGTCCTACTCTACCTGCCCAGGGTAAAAGAGTAATGAACTAATTTTTTAGGAGTCCTACTCTACCTACCCAGGGTGAAAGAGTAATGAACTAATTTTTTTTTGGAAAGTTCTACTCTACTCTACCTACTCGGAGTGAAAGAGTAATGAACCAAGCTTTTTGAGAGTCCTACTCTACCTGCCCAGGGTGAAAGAGTAATGAACTAATTATTTTGGGAACTTCTACTCTACCTACTCGGAGTGAAATAGTAATGAACTAATTGTTTTGGGAATCCTACTCTACCTGCCCAGGGTGAAAGAGTAATGAATTAATTATTTTAGGAAGTTCTACTCTACCTACTCGGAGTGAAAGAGTAATGAACTAATTGTTTTGGGAGTCCTACTCTACCTTCCCAGGGTGAAAGAGTAATAAACTAATTTTTTTTTTGGAAGTTCTACTCTACCTACTCGGAGTGAAAGAGTAATGAACTAAATTTTTTTTTTGGAAGTTCTACTCTACCTACTCAAAGTGAAAGAGTATGAACTAATTTTTTCTAGGAAGTTCTACTCTACCTACTAGGAGTGAAAGAGTAATGAACTAATTTTTTTTTTTTTTAGGAAGTTCTATTCTACCTGCCCAGGGTGCAAGAATAATGAACTAAGCTTTGAGGGAACAAACGGGGGATTAACCTCGCATTTGACTCTTTTTTTTTAATAAAAAGTTGGATTTTATGAAGCTCTGGTAAATATTTTAACTCTCTTTGAATCTGAGGAGTTTTCAAAATTGCTATCAAGAGGGTAACCTTTAATGCAAAGTTAACCTTATCCTTTGGGGTTGAAATTGACCAGGCATCAGAACAAAAATGCCCTTAGTTTGACAAGGAACATTGCACTAGGGATAATTGAATATAATTTGAAAATAAATGCCCCTAGTGTAAGGGGGGAAACTGTACTCTTTAGAAAAAAGAAAGTGCCCTTGTTATGAAAGTTTGAAATCCTTGATTACCGCAAGCGCCATAAAGGTTTAACTTTTAATTTTGACTTTTTATATTGAAGATTTTGAGTCAGGCTCAAAGACATTGGAACAAAATATTTCTTTCTGAAATTCATCATAGAATTTGTTCTTTTTCCCCGTCGATTCGCTTAGGGACATGAAACTCTTCAGATCAATCATAAACGAGATACTTGTATCCACTGAGTCTATATTTGGTTCAAACTGGGTATTGAAACTTGATCATTCGGACTTCTGATATTTCGGCTCGGGCTACCTTTTCAGCTTCTCAACTCAACGGAGATTTTCTTTTATTTTTTTGATAGCTCTAAGTTTTGCCTAGATTGCCTATCCAGGTTTTCAATCTAGCGAGCATGCTCTAGATTTTGCCTAGATCGCCTTTTTAGGTTTTCGATTTAGCGAGCTTACAATTTTTTCTTTTTTCCTTGCTTTGATTGTTGCCAGGGTCATCCTTTCAGATCTTCAACCTTGCGAGCTTACCTTAATTTTTGCCTAAGCCGCCCTTTTTGGGTTTTCAACTTAGCAGATTTTTTTCTTCTTCTTCCCTTCTGAACTTCTGGAGTTGTTGTCTGATCATGCTTTGCTATCTTCCTTGACTTCTCGCACGGTACTTAGGAGGACTTTCATTGGTAAGCTTAGGACTAGGTATAAAAAGAAAGGGATTTTGAGGCTCAAAAACCCAAATGCCCCTTGTGTGACATTTCCTTTTAAATTATTTTCTCTATCCTTGAATTTTCTTCCCCACTTTGACAATTTTTTTCTTTTGAATTTTTTTTTTTTATAGATTTTTTCTTTGTCGGGGAATCTATTTTTATTTTTTTGATGTGGTCGGGCCTGAAGTAACTTCTAAGGTTGCCTACGTACCCCAGAATTTTGGGATCAGACCAAAACGTAGTTCGAATTTTCCCTCCCCTAGGTTAGGTGATCGGGCTAAGAAATAAAAAGGCATCATTTTTTTTTTTGAAAAGGCTGCAAAGGGCTGAGAAAGGAGATAATGAACTGGGTAGCAGGAAAATTGATTCGGCCAAAGATGGCCTCCTTAAATGTAGTACCATTTGATCCGGTCAAGGTTGGTTGACTCTGGTTGTTAACTTTCATCATAATCTTGAAGTCTGACGACTTTTCCAGACAGTATTTCCTTAATTAATGAATTTCTCCAATTTGGTTCAGACTTTCTCCTATAGTCGAGGAGGAGTGTTCAATTTTCTTTGAAGTCTAATAGTTAAATCCTTGACTTGTAAAGGATGAGCTTTGACCTTTTTGTCAAATGCACGGGTGACTCTTCTTAGATAAGCTTGTACATGGTACATGGCTTTAACTCGTTTTCTTCAATCAAGTTTAATTCTTCATACTGCTGACGAACCCAATCTGTTTCTAACAAATGATTTTCCAACAAGACCCTGAGAGACGAAATTTTCATTTCAACTGGCAAGACTGCTTCCATGCCATACACTAAGGAGTAGGGAGTAGCTCTAGTAGAGGATCGAATTGAAGTTCGATATGTCCATAGCGTGAATGATAATTTTTCTGACCAATCTCGATGTGATTGACACATTTTCCTGATGATAGTCTTGAGACTCTTACTAACTGCTTCAACCGTTCCATTGATCTGAGGACGGTAGGAGGATGATTTGTGCTTCTAGATCTTTAACTTTAAACATAGAGTAATGATTTATGCTTTGAAGTACGACCCATTATCAGAGATCAGTTTAAAAGGTACCCCCATATCGACTGATAATATGTGATTTGAAACTCAATATGTAGTAAGGATAGTGCTGATACATTTTATAACATCTCTATCGATATTTTCATCTCATCAAGCGAGTATCTATTCCGTGTTGAACAATACCCAAGCTTGCACCTAACATATCCTCATCGGATCACACGAACAAGTCTTTTGAAATTTCTGAGTAAATTCATTATCCCCTCGTGTTCCTCTAGGGATATGAGGGTTTCTATTTTAATCTCTTTAGAAATTATTTTCTGTTTTGAGGTCAATAACCTTTGTTTTCTCGATTAAACGTTGAACCTGACTCTTATCTTCTTACTCAGGAAAGAAATCTATCCTTGAAGCCAGATTAGTAGTTAATTCGTTAATGCGCTCGAGGTATTCAAATATTTCCTTTAGCCAATCAAATTCAAAAGGGGCGACAGACACCTCTATGACTCGACAAACTAACTCGACTCAACAGAAAAAGAGTAGACTCGATCTAAAGAAAATATGACATTGAAAAATTGGACTCGAGCTAACTCAAATAACTCATGAAAACTCAATACAACTAATCACACGAGTCTGATTAGGACTGAGGACTGAGATCTTGCTTATAACCGGTAGGATTGAAGCACTATGATCTTCAAAGAACAACTGGACGATGTTGAGAAATTTTGAAGTCATTTCTGACTATTGACTTGATATTGACGTTTACTCTAACTGACCGGATTTACAACCCTAACTAGACGATGGACGATTGAGCTTAGATACAATGATAACCCTTAAACCTTTTTAAAGATGAATTTAACCAATTTCAGTGTCACCCCCTTGATAATATTTTAAATGAACCTTGAGATTTTATTGAATTTTGTGCACCAATCCATTAAACAATTCATTCATTCAATGATTATTCAGAAGGAAAATAATTTTATTGCACTCTTGAAAATAATATTTTTATTGAATAACAATTTTCACAATTCTGATTATTTTTTGCAATCATTTTCTTTTGAGAAAAACATATTTTGATAATTTTACAAGGTCTATGCAAAAAATAGATTTTTGGTAAAAAACATATTTCAAAAATTTTCCATGCAAAAATAGATCTTTTGTAAATCATTTTTCCTTCATTTTCTTTTCTTTCGAAAAATATTTTCTTCTGAAAAATAGTTTGTTATTTGGAAAGCATTTTCTCTTGGAAAATCTTGTTCTTATGGAAAACACTTTTTCTTAGAAAACATTATTTTCTAGAGAATAACACTTTTTCTGAAAAATATATATATATTTTTTAGAGAACATTTCTTCTAGAAAATACTTTCCTTTTGTAAACCATTTCTCTTCTTTAAAAATGGGTTGAAACCCGAATTTAGAAAAGAATTTGATTTCCATTTTGATCTAAATGGCCCGACCCATCATGATTATTGGATCGAGATAGACTGGGTCATTATAGATTATTGCAAAAAATTGATTCTTTATTGGCTCGATGCACCCATTTTATTTTCAAAAAGAAAATTTTTTATCCTTGAGGACAACCATACATTCTTGATCTCATCATTCACATCACTCACATACATTCATCAATCACATGCATTCATTCAAAAAACAACCCGGGAACACTCACGATAAGTTCGAGTCGTGACCTACTAGGAAGGTTTCTAGACTCTAAGTTTACTACGTGCAATGCATTTTTATCTGGCCACCCTTGCCCAAGCACACCTATATACCTTTCGATACGTGGTGACTTGGTTTGATATACCGTATAGGTGATAATCTAAAACCTCAATTCACTTCTCTGAAGCCAAAAACAGCCAGTTTGATCTCCAGTTGAGAGGTGGCGCACAATGCTGAGCAAGGGCCCACTTAAATACCTCTCGTCTAGAATAGACGTAGTCTATCCCCCTTGTACAGTAGGGTACAACGGGGCAAGATCTTGCTTAGGCACCGGTTTTGACCAAGAAGTGCAATTGATATACTTAGACTATCTTTTATACCTACGGGTACGAGTCAAGAGTTGTAGCTTTCATAAATGGTTTGGCATCCCACGAGGGGGCTGACCACGTACTAGTACTACGTTGGCAATCGGGACATGTGACTGTGTGGCTTACAATAGGTCAAAGGCTCAGGTCGCTCCAGCCTGGGTGCATCAACATACTTCTCAGAATCACCTGATCAGATGGTATTGATGCCCCCAGTTTGATATACCCTAAGGTACGTGACTGGAGTTGTGGGTTTCATGAATGACGTCGCATCTCCGAAGAGACCGGGCCACGCACTAGTGCCACGTTGGCTAAATGGGACGTGTAAGTGAGTAAAACAGTAAATGTGCATGTGGTGTGTGCAAAACAGGGTGGGGTGTGCCCGGGACCTTTTTCAAACAAATGGGCCCATGGATCCAATCAAATCAATCATACATTTAATCAAAATCAAAATCATTCAAATCATATGAATATTCAATTAAGATCACATTATTCCCATCACATAAGCACATTAACATTACAATCAACATCAATCATGTATTTCAAGCAAGATCATGGTAAATTAATCAATAAATATGGCATATGATAATGATCAAACAAACATTGCAATAGGCATAATTTTTATAATTTTTAAGGTCCAATCAATGATCACTTTTGGGTGATCCAAAATAAATCGAGATTCCAATAGGTGTTACATTGATAATAGAATGACAATGGTTGAGATGAGCTCACTCTCAAGAACATTAATTGTGCCAACATTAGATAAATTCAGATTTTCTGTGAATTAGGAAAATACAATCTGAACTTGCATCGATGATATCTAAGGCTCCCGATAACGAAATCGAGTGAACTCAAGTTCTAAATTAATCTACTCGATGAGATCTACATTTTATTAATAGGTGTCCAGACTTAGTTCTGACCAGAATGTTCTGTAAAAACGTTTTAACGTTGCTGTCCCAACTTTCATTCAGAAATAATTCCAAATTTATAAATTTAACTTGCATCGATGATATCTAAGGCTTCTGATAATGAAATTGAGTGAACTCAGATTCTAAATTAATCTACTCGACGAGATCTATGTTTTATTAAAGGCTCCCAGACTTAATTCTCACTAGAATATTCTCTAAAAAAGTTTTAACATTGCTGGCCCAACTTTCATTCAGAAATAATTCCAGATTTACAGATTGAACTTGCATCGATGATATCTAAGGCTTCCAATAACGAAATTGAGTGAACTCAGATTCTAAATTAATCTACTCGACGAGATCTATGTTTTATTAAAGGCTCCCAGACTTAATTCTCACTAGAATATTCTCTAAAAACGTTTTAACATTGCTATTCCAACTTTCATTCAGAAATAATTCTAGATTTACAGATTGAACTTGCATCGATGATATCTAAGGCTTCCGATAACGAAATTGAGTGAACTCAGATTCTAAATTAATCTACTCGACGAGATCTATGTTTTATTAATAGGCTCCCAGACTTAATTCTCACTAGAATATTCTCTAAAAAAGTTTTAATATTGCTGTTCCAACTTTCATTCAGAAATAATTCTAGATTTACAGATTGAACTTGCATCGATGATATCTAAGGCTTTCGATAACGAAATTGAGTGAACTCAGATTCTAAATTAATCTACTCGACGAGATCTATGTTTTATTAATAGGCTCCCAGACTTAATTCTCACTAAAATATTCTCTAAAAAAGTTTTAACATTGCTGTTCCAACTTTCATTCAGAAATAATTCTAGATTTACAGATTGAACTTGCATCGATGATATCTAAGGCTTCCGATAACGAAATTGAGTGAACTCAGATTCTAAATTAATCTACTCGACGAGATCTATGTTTTATTAAGAGGTTCCCAGACTTAATTCTCACTAAAATATTCTCTAAAAACGTTTTAATATTTCTGTCCAACCTTCATCATTCCATCATTTTCATAGGTCAATTTGAATCTTTCATTATTTAGGGGTCATCAAAAAGTGATCCTTAATTGGAAAAAAAAATGCAAAACCCAAAATCATCTACAATCAAGACAAAAAATAAATAAACAGAAAAAATAAATAAAATAAATCCAACTAAATAATAAAAAAATCTAGGTCATCTTGGCAATGCTCCCATACTTAGGGTTTTTCAAGTTTCATCCTCAATAGTCCCTAGTGGAGTCGCCACTGAAAGCGCCCTTGATCCGCGGGGTACGCGGATCCACTTTTGACTCTTGAGGTTTGGGAGTCGCCACCTAGTTATTGTGGTCTAGGAACCAAACTGACTCTAACATGGATAAAAAGAATTAATCTACCACAAAAAATCTGAATTCGGGGATCATGTTACGGGGTTGGAAGGTGTTAGGCACCAACCCCGCCCGGCCAAAGTCGGTCTCTACTAACTTTCCAAATATATCACATTGCTAAAAACCTAGATAAAAATAAAAAAATTACATACCTTTCCGATAGCAAGGATTTTGTTCCCTCAGATCTGACAAAAAGAGCTCCTTGTACTGTACTCCCTTGCTTCGTTTTGTCTCTGGATTTGACTTCGGATCTCCTAGATCAAGGTATCTCCTTGTTTTTGGATCTGAACTCTTCAAGTTTGTTGCGGATTTGGGGGTGTTTTGGAGGGATTTTAGGTGTTTTCTAGACTAAAATTGAAGGAGGGATGTTAGGTAAGGAGTTGGGGCTCCAAAACTAGGGTTTATGGGGGGCTAGGGAAGCTTCTAGACCTACTTCTCTTAGGGTTTATGATTTGATACGAAAATAGGGTGTGAGCACCTCTATTTATAGAATTTTTAAAAGGTTGATTTGGATAGAGTTAGTGTTTAATTAGAGATCTTTTAATTAGAGTTGTGTTTTAGTTAAAATTGTTTTAGGTAGAATTGTGTTTTAATTAGAATTGTTTTAGGTAGAATTGCTTTTAAGTTAGAACTCTATTAGATAGAGTTATTATTTAATTAGAATTCTATTATGACTTTTGGTCTTATTTGATTGACTTTTAATGTTTTGACTTTAGTCTTAATTGATTGACTTTTAATATTTTGACTTCAGTCTTGCTTAATTGACTTTAATTTTGACTTTAGTCTCACTTGATTGACTTTAATACTTTGACTACAGTCTTTCTTGATTGACTTTAAATTTTTGGAGAACCCCCTTCCATTATTTCTTTAATTCTTTAGACCCCCAAATGGAGGGGTCCTTAAAGAAATATCCCACGAACCCTCAACAATTTTACCTGAAAGTCCGATTGATCGATATTTTAGGTTCAAAATTTTAAATTAATTTCATCAATGTTTCACTTTAATTATTTAATATTTTATTTATTAATTTCGAATTTTTTAATTATGAAAATTGTGAAATTACCGTTTTGCCCCCGGAGAGGACTTTTCACGTTTCAAGTCGATTTTTAATGTTTTAGGATGTTTTAGAATCGGTTTTTCGTGAGGAATTTAATGAGAATGTTGGTTTGTGTCATTTATGAAAATTTTTATGTGAAATGATTGTGAACTTTATGAGGGGCATTTTCGTAATTTTGTCAAATTCTGTTAAAATTGGTGAAATGATTTATTTGGTTCCGATTTGTTATTTTATGTGTTCGAGAGAGTTTTCCGAAGCGTAATGTAGGCTCTAGGGTTGTTTTGAGGTTAGGGGTATTTTGGAAATTTGGTAATTTTTTAGTGATTTTTATCGTGAAGTTTCTTTTTGGTCTGCAAGATGATGATTTCTATGTTTCTGGGGTCATATTTTCCTAGCGTAGCGTGGTTTCTAAGGTTTTGTCAATTCGAGATACCTCATCCGGATTTCTGAAACACATCTGGTAACAAAATAAAGCAACGGAATACACATTCATCATTAGGAATCATTGCAATCGGATTGACGAGTTGATTAATCAGGCGAGTGCAAAAATGGGGTGTCTACACACGAGGGATACCAGCCCCACATCTAATGTTTTCTAGTTTTGAGGCTCTGAGACCAATTGATTTAAACCAACCAATTACTCACAGAAAAGGTACTTTAGAATATACTAAGCATCTAAAAGTACTCTTAATCTGTGATTGCGGATCCGATTTTTCTATTTTGGGAGTCGCCACTTAATTTTATGTTCTAGGAACCAAAAAAATGACTTTAAATAAATAAGGAACACAGAACTATGAAAAGATTATAGGTACGAGGATTAGATTACGGGATTGGAAGGTGTAAGCACCAATCTCGTCTGGTGAAAGTCGATATCTACTCTTTTCAAAGATTTACATTGCAAAATAACCTAGATTTAGAATAAATGAAAAATTACCCTTATTTTTACCTGATGATTTCGACGGTCGATTCCCTCAGAAAGTGACGGAGAGCGTTCATCATGTAAATCTTCTAAATTTATCGTTATTGTTAGATATGCCTTCAATATTTGAAATGAAACTTATTTCTTCTAGATTTTGATATTTTATTGATTTTTGAGGGTGTTTTTATGGTTTTTAGGTTGAAAATTGGGCCTTGAGGTTAAGTATGGAGTTGAGACTTTAAATTTAGGATTTTGTGAAGTATTGGAAGAGTTTTTTATCTTTGTTTTTTAAGATTTCTCTTGATTTTGCTAAATTAGGTGGTAGAAAGTCCTTTTTAAAATGCTTTCTGATAAGATTAGGTTTTTCAGAGATAAGGTCTATCTCTAACTAATTTGTTAAGTTGTTTAAATTATGATTTAACTAGATTTTATTTGAATTTTTAAACTTGCATAGAATGAGAATTTTTTAAATTTTGGAGAACCCCCACCACCCAATAGATGGATCTTTATTAAATTATTCTAAATTCTTTGGGACCCCCAATATAGGGTTTTTTTATTAAATATTAAGTGGGCACCACTTAAGTAAATGGGCCACCATTTAAAATTTGTCCCGTGGGCTTAATTAATTGATTTTATTTGTTTAAAAATTTTAATTTGATTTATTAAGATTTCATTTTACGTTAATTAATATTTTAATTATTAGTTTTCAATTTTAAATTTTAGGGATAAAAAATTATCGTTTTGCCCTCAAAGATAATTTTTGTATTGAGAGGTAGTTTTTCAACATTTTCAAATGTTTTGGAATTAATTTTTCGTAAAGAATTTAATGAGAATATTGGTTTGTGTCACTTATGAATTTTTGGTGTGAAATGATTGTGGATCGTATGAGGGGCATTTTCATAATTTTTTGGAAATTGACGTAACGATTTATTTGATTTTAGTTTATTATTTTATATGTTTGAAAGGATTTTCCTAAGGGTAATGTGGGCTCTAGAAATGTTCTGATGTTAAGGGTATTTTGGTAATTTGATCATTTTTAGTGATTTTTCTCATAAAACTTATTTTTGTCTCAAAATAATGATTTATATGTTTTTGAGGCATATTTTTCTAACGTAACGTGATTTCTAATGCTTTGTTTGCTTGAATATCTCATCTTAGCTTTGAAAACATATTTAGTAATAACTAAAAACACTATAATAGTCATCATTGGGAACCGTCGCAATGAAGTTTATGAGTTGATTAATCAGGCGAATACAAAAATGAGATGTCTATAGATGTCCTTCTTTGGCAGAGGGTTAAAGCAAACTTAGATAGTAAATCTACTTTGGTAGATAGTACGATATTCGAATGCCAAAGTCAATGACAATTCATTTTACAGCCTGATTTAGCAATTCGTCAGGACATTCAGATCTCTAAGGGTAAAACTCTCCCCGAATTAAAAATTGTCAAGTCCTCCAGCGTAAGCACTTATTGAAGTGTCAGATCCTTGAATTTCAGAAAATTCTCCCTGAATGATGCAAATGTAATGAATGTGCACGTGTTTGTAATAATGTAATGCTGATTTTTAAAAGGTGTGCCTCCATTTTGTGCGTTCATGATGAGAGGATGATGAACTTTAAAAAAATGCAAAAATTGAGTGAGATAATTGAACAAAAGATCTTATGAAAAATCTGGGTAAAATTTGAGTAGATCCAAGCAAAATCTGAGTAAGGTCTGAGTAAAGTCTAAGCAAAATTTGAGAAAAATCTTAGCAAGGTCTATGCAAAATCCAAGAAAAAAAATCCTAGCAAGGTCTGAGCAAAATTCTTAGAAAAAACTTAACAAAAATCTGAGAAAGTCTTAGAAAAAATTCTAGGAAAAATCTAAGTAAAATATGAGAAAGAATGAATATCCTACTCTACTTATTCTGGGTAAAAGGGTGATGAACTATTCTTTGGGCAAAACCAAATGTGATGTTAGAAATACTTTTGCTTAAACCTTAGGAGTTTTTCAAAAAAAATTATGAATCTCAAACCAACATTTTACTTCCTTTGAACTTCAATGGTTTTAAAAAAAATTACAATTATCTTTAGGACTAAGATTGATCAAGTTTGAAAACAAAATGTCCCTAGTTTGAAACAGATCATTCCATTGGAGATAATTGCACACAGTTTGAAAATGAATGCCCCTAGTGTAAAGAGGAAAACTACATGCTTGAGAAAAAAAAAGTGTTCCTTATTATGAAGGATTGAAATCTTTGATTACCAAAAGCACAATAAAGGTTTAACTTAGAATTTCTACTTTTTAAATTGAAGTGAGTCGGACTCAAGAGAACAAAATATTTTCTTTTGAGATTCATCATATAATTCATTCTTCTTCATCTTGGTTCACTTAGAGAAGCAAAAATTTTCAGATCAATCATAGACAAGATACTTATGACTTCTAAGTCTTTAAGTTGGGTATTGAAGCTTAGTGATTAAGAGTTTCCCCCAAAGTCGATAAAGCTTGGTTATTCGAACTTTTAATATTTTGGTTCGGACTGTCTGTTTAGATTTTCAATTCGTCTGAGATTTTCTTTTGGTTGCTCTAACTTTTACCTAGATTATTTTTTCAAGTTTTCAATTTAGTGAGCATGCTCTAGTTTTTACTTAGATTGCCTTTTCAGGTTTTCGATTTAGTGAGCTTACAAATATTATATATATATATATACATATGTATTTTTTTCTTATTATTGCTTAGGCTATCCTTTTGAATTTTTAACTTTGCGAGCTTACCTTAATTTTTTCCTAAATCGTCTTTTCGAGTTTTCAACCTAGTAGATTTTTTTTATTTCCTTTTGTTCTTCCAGAGTTACTGTCTGGTCATGCTTTGCTACTTCTTTTGACTTTTTCGCACGATACTTAGGAAAACTTCCATAAGTAAGTTTAGGACTAGGCATAAAAAAAAAGGTAGTTTGAGGTTCAAAACCCAAATGCCCCTTGTGTGACATTTCTTTTTTTCTTTTGAATTTTTCTCCCTTTCTTGACAATATTTTTTTCTTGTATCTCTTTGTGGGAAAATATTATTTTTTATTGTTGATATGGTCGAGCTTGAAGTAACTTCTTAGATTACCTATGTACCCCAAATATTTGGGATTAGACCAAAACGTAGTTCGAGTACATTCCATCCCCTGGGTTGAATGATTGAGTTGAAAAAGAAGAAGATAATTATTTTTTTATTTTAAAAAATGCTGCAAAGGGCTGAACAAGGATATATTGACTTGAGTAACAAGAAAATTGATTGGATCAAAGATGACCTCCTTAAATGTAGTAAATCTTGATCTAGTCAAAGTTTGTTGGTTCTAATAGTTCAATTCCATCATGGTCATGAAGTCTGACGACATTTTCAAGCAGTATTTCTTTGATGAGGAAATGACATCCCCAATTAGGTTTGAAATTCCCTTTAAGGCCAAAAACAGGTGTTCAATTATCTTAGAGTACCAAATCCTCGACTTGCAAGTAACGAGCTTTGACCTTTTTGTCAAATGCACGAGCGGCTTTTCTCTGATAAGTTTGCATGTGATACAAAGCCCTAAGTGATTTTTTTCAATCAAGTTTAACTCTTCATACAGATGATGGACTCAGCCTGCTTCTGACAACTAATTTTCATCAAGACCCTAAGAGACAGGATTTCCATTTTAACAGGTAGGACTGCTTCCATACCATACATTAGAGAGTAGGGAGTGACTCTTGTGGAAGACTGTATTGAAGTGAGATATGCTCATAACACGAATGGTAACTTCTCTAATCAATCCCTGTGCAATTGACACGTCTTCCTGATGATTGTCTTGAGATTTTTATTGACGGCTTCTACTGCTCTATTAGTATGATGACGGTAGGGAGATGATTTGTGATGCTGAATCTTGAACTTGACCATAGAGTAATAACCTCAACTTTGAAATGTGGCCCGTTATCAATGATCAATTATGAAGGTACCCCGTATAGACTAATGATATTTATTTCGATAAACTTTGCAACTCGAGATGCAGTGAGGACAGCATTGATACATTTTGTAACATCTTTTTTTATTTTATTGATATTTTCATTTTATTGAGTAAGTATCGTGTTGGACAACACCCAAGCGAACATATCCTCCTAAAACTATTAGAACAAGTCTTTTGGAATTTCTGAGTGAATTCATCATATCTTTGTGTTCCTTTAAGGATAAAATGGTTTATATATGAATTTCTTAGGAATTATTTTTTGTTCTAACGTTAATGACTTTTACTTCCTTGGCATTTATCTTTTCATTCAAGTAATTTGATTAATTCATGAATGGGTTCTTTGTTAAAGGAATATCTTCTTGAAGTCATATTATTAGTTAATTCGTTAATGTGCTTGAGGTATTCAGGAATTTCTTTTATTGAATTAAATTTAGATGGAGCGACATATATCATTGCAAACTCAACAAACCAACTCGACTCAAAGGAGATAAAAATGGTGGACTTTATTGTTAAATTGATAAAAAAAAATTAGATTCAAGACTCATCAAAAACTAAAGACAATTACCCACAACGGACTTGATTATAGACTGAGAACTCGGGACATTGTTTCCAAGTAATAGGATTGAGGCACGATGATCTTTAGGGAACCTCTAGGCAATGTTAAAAGATTTCACGATAGCTTGCTAGTCTTAAATTTTTCTTTCAAATTCTTTACCTTGTCCACACTTACTTCTTCTCCCTTGGGCAAGACTGTATATTGGTGGTGAGAATCTCATTAGGGACTATCACTTTAATAAGAGGGGATCTGGGTGAAAGTGCCCTCGATTCACTAGTGTGGATCTAATTTTATTTTGTTGGGAGTTACCACTTAGTTTTACGGTCTAAGAATCAAAACATGACTCTAAATGAATAAGAAATACCGAACTACGAAAAGATTGTGGGTACGGGGATCAAGTTATAGAACTGGAAGGTATTAGGCACCAATCTAGTACAACAAAAATCGGTATCCTCTTCTTAAATATTTACATTGTAAAACAACATTTCTTTTCTAAAATTTCTTGACTTACAAAATCAAGTGGTAGAGGCTCTTTTTTAAAGAGTTTTGTTGATAAGATTAAGATTTGATTAGGTTTCTTAGAGATAAGAAATTCAATGAGAGTATTAATTTGTGTCACATCTGTTAAGTTGATAATTTTATCAAATTTTGTAAAAGTTGATGAAACAGTTTATTATTTTATGTATTCGAAAGGATTTTCCTAAGCATAACGTAGACTCCAGGGATGTTTTGGTATTAGGGGTATTTTGATCATTTTTTATTATTTTTCTCATAAAGCTTTTTTTTATCTCAAAATGATGACTTTTATATTTTGGGTCATATTTTCCTAGCGTAGTGTGGTTTCTAAAGTTTATTTGCATGAAATACCTCATCTGAGCTTGGGAAACACATCTAGTAAAAATATAAAAAACTTTATAATATTTATCCATCATCGGGAATCGTCACAATCAAGTTAATGAATTGGTTAATTAGGCAAGTACAAAAATGAGGTGTCTACATTGGATAGCTTAGGATTGACTAGGCGAATGAAAATGACTAGGTCAAACGAGAGTTAAGTATTGGATACCATATTCAAAGTCTAAGGAGGTTGGTAAGTGGGTAGAGAATTAGTTGTAACATTTGACTACGCAAGGAAAGGGACAATAACCTTTTTGGCATTGACGAGGTCTTGAACTATATGACGAAAAGTGACGTAAAGATGAATAAGATGACTGAGATTTTAGTGAAACTCACAAAATAAGTTGAGATTGTGAGAAGTAGGGAGTAGATTTAGTAAAGATCAAGGTTGGAGAGGTATAATAAACCCTTTACTTAATAGTTTTTAAAAAATAATACTCAAATACATCCTAAGATTAGTGAATTTCTTGCACAGTCGAGGCTGATTAGGGTTAACTTAGTTAATAGGTAGGGTATTAGATTTGATGGGTATAGTAGATGTTGGTTACATAGGCATGATTAGTACTAGACTTAGAATTGGTGAATGATTTTTTGAACTTATTGTTAGAAGGGTTGAAAATGACCCTAGAAGTGAAATCATCTTCCAGTTGGCTACCGCCTTACAATAGAGACTCGAATGTAAGAAGATATTGGGAGACTAGATGATGAGCATACCCTTGTGAGAGATTTTTCAAGATGATAGGTATGTGTTCCTTCTCTGATAGTTTATCCGACATTTGTGCAATCTTAGCTATCTAACGACCAATGAAGTTAATAAATGTTTTCCCGTTCTTTTACTTAGTCAACTCCAAATCCCTTCGAGAAGTTTCAATCTCAGTACTATACTTGTATTGGTTCTAGAAAAACTTTGACATATTCTCCCATGTTTTGATTGCAGACTGATCTTAAGACATTAACCATCGTAGCATCGATCCTGATAGGGTATGTGGAAAAAGTAATGTCATCTATTCATCACTTAGGCCCAAGGTACGCATATTAGTGACGTATACCTTGAGATGTGTATTTGCACAACCTATCCCATTAAACTTTTCCATCTCTGACATTATGAACTTTTTAAGTAGACGGATCTTAGGAATTTGATTCAAAGTCTCGTTATCTATTGCGATTTCATCAATCCCTTTTATATTCCTTTGGATTACTTCCAACTGAGTCATTTTGTTGGTTAGTATTGGACTCTTCGTTTCCATCAAGTTCATAAATCTTTTGCGGATTCCTGTTTCAAATACCTTACCCCTTTGATCGTCAAAGAGATTTTTGTTCATTTAGAGATTTTTTATAACACTTCTACTTTGCTCTTTATGTTGTTTATGTCCATTACAAAGACTGCCAGGATTTTGTAGGTCTCAACGAGTTTAGATTCAGAGGACATTTCTAATGGTTCACTTGGTGCTGATGTCCGCCTTGACTGACTTGACTTTCGACTCCAATTAGGTGGTGGATGCTTAAGTTTGGGCACAATGGTGTCTTGAAACACCATCAAAAGTGGATTATTGGTTGTAGACCGAAGAGTAAGTTTTTAGTAATTAGAAATAAAGGTCCTTCTTAATAGCATTTATTAAGTTAACCCCCTAGATTCAGAGTCTTTGATCGATAAAACCTTCCGAGCAAGAAATTGCATGAAGATAATTTACCGATTGATCAGGAATCTTAGAAAATTTTAAACCATGATTAAGGGTTGTACGATCTACAAAAAGTAAGATCTGGGTTTTGCTAGTCGGTACACTACTTAATATGTTTTTTACTAATCTTGACTTGTCGATTATGGAATATCTAGTCCATTGAATTAAATTAGCCAATATAAAGAAATTGGGACTATATACCTATTTGAGTTTGGGTCGATTAGACCTAATGGATCTGGATATTCTACTTGAATCACATCATCCACTATTTTTAAGTTAATTAGTCTAACTGGTCCATGTGTTGATCTATAGGATTTATTTATCAATTGGGCTAATTAGTTTAATTTGATATTGAGTGGCATGTCCCATTAGTTACATCTATTGGGTTAGACCGGTATTGCAAGTTCAATTTGAGGTATGTGGACTGGTCTACCTACTTACCTTTTGGATGGATTGAATATAGCAACCCGGGAGCACTTATGGTAAGTTCAGGTCATGACTTACAGGAAGGTTTCTAAACTTTAGGTTTATTACATACAATGCAATTATCTAATCACTATTTCCCAAGTACACCTATATACCTCTTGAGTGTATTCAATTAGATGGTACATGGTAACTTGGTTTGATATACTATATAGTTATGAGATTAGGCTTGTAACTTTCGTAAATGATTTAACATCTTACAAAGAGACCGACCACGTACTAGTACTACGTTAGCAATCAGGACATGTGACTTTACGGCTTACAATACGACAGAAGTTCAGGTCATTCTAGTGTAGGTGCATCGATATATCTTTCAGATTCATCTAATCAAACAGTACGAATACCCCAATTTTATATATCATAGAGGTACGTGATTAGAGTTGTAATTTTCATGAATGACGTTGCATCTTACAAAGTGATTAGGTCATGCACTAGTACCACATTAGCTATAAGGGACATGCAAGTGTGAAATGCATCATAACTTAGATATGCTAGTGGATGTGCAAATAGGGTGGGGTGTGCCCAGGGCATTGTTAGATAAATGGACCCAAGAGCCACATCACATCGCTAAAGTATGGGTATTAGAAAAATATGATCATAAAACATAAATGTATCCATAACATCAATCAAAATAAATGTACGGACATTAAAAATATATATTAATCAAGATCATAGTATATCATACATGTAATTAATCAAGACAGTGTAAAAAAGAATAAAGACGATCAATCAATCATGATAGTACAAAATAATATCAATCAGCGACCAACCATTGAGATGGCATAAGTAAAACTCTTTTTTATATATTTTTTTAGGGACATGCATGGCAAATTTTTTGAGAACATCGGTTATTGTGGAGGGTTCTTTATTAAATATCAAGTGGGTCACCACTTAAAATTTGATCCGTGGGCTTAATTAATTGATTTTATTTGTTCAAAAATTTTAATTTGATTTATTAAGATTTTATTTTATGTTCATTAATATTTTAATTATTAGTTTCAAAATTTTGAATTTTAAGGTTAAAATTTACCGTTTTGCCCTTAATGAGGGTTTTGCTTTGATAAGTTATTTTCTGATGTTTTAGAATGTTTTGGAATCAATTTTTCGTAAGGAATTCAATGAGTATTGGTTTGTGTCACTTATGGATTTTTGGCAAAAAATGATCGTGGACCCTATAAAAGGTGTTTTCGTAATTTTGTCAAATTTATAAAAATTGGCGAAGTTGTTTATTTGATTTTAATTTGTTGTTTTATGTTCTCAAAATATTTTTTCTAAGCGTAATGTAGGCTTTAAGGATATTCTGATGTTAGAGGTATTTTTGTAATTTGATCATTTTTTAGTGATTTTTCTCGTAAAGTTTCTATTTGTCTCAAAATGATTATTTATATGTTTTTTAGTCTTATTTTCTTAACATAGCGTGGTTTCTAAAATTTTGATTGCTTGAAATATCTCATCCGAACTTTGAAAATACATTTAGTAATAACTAAAAACATTAGAATATTCATCCATCATTGGAAACCATCGCAATCAAGTTGATGAGTTGATTAATCAAGTGAATGGAAAAATGACGTGTCTAGAGAATCCTATAAGTAACTTTGTGTCTCTTTATCGTATCTCATTCATAATAAAGTCATTTGCTTTGTCTTTGTTCTTTGCTTCTATTTCTCTTTCTTAAGCAGATGCATTAGCTTCACCTAATTGAAAGTTGGTTATGGATGTTGAGATGAGGGCATTACAGAACAATCAAGTATGGAAGCTTGCATCTCTACCTCTTGGTAAGAGAGCAATGGGTTTTAGATGGGTCTATACCATCAAATATGTACCAAATGGGGTCATTTAAAAGGCTAAAGACAAGGTTAGTAGTTAAAAGTTCTATTGAGACTTTTGGAGTTGATTACCTAGAGACTTTTTTCTTAATAGCTTGCTTCAACTCAGTTAAGATATTATTATATAAGCTACGTGTTGGGATTGATCTCTTTATCAGTTAGATATCAAAAATACATTTCTTCATGGAGATCTATTATAATACATTTATATGGACCAACATTAAGATATGTAGTTCTTGGGAAGTTAGAATTGGTATGCAGATTGAAGAAGTCCATTTATGGACTGAACCAATCTCACTAAGCTTGGTTTAACAAGTTCAACTCTGTGTTGTTCAACTGTGATTTTTAGTAACCATCTTATGACCACCCAGTCTTCATTCAGAAGACGATAGATGGGACTATAGTGCTTATTGTGTATGTTGATGACATAATCCTTTCTAGTTGTAATTTTGCAGGGATAGCTAAGTTGAAAATTCATCTTGCTAAGTATTTTCATACTAGGGATTTGTGGGTCCTTCGGTATTTTTAAGGTATTGAGGTTGCAGATCTAAATCTCTCTAAAAATGTGTTAGATTTATTGTCTGAGACTGGTATGCTTGATTTTATGCCTGTGGATATTTCTATGGACAACTTGGTCAAGTTTTATGGCCAACATAGAGAGCTATTTGATAACCTTGAAAGATATAGATACTAAGTTGGTAGCTCATTTATCTAACAGTGACTAGACCAAATATTACCTTTGTAATAAGTGTTGTGAGCTAGTTTATGCATTTTCCATGCTAGCCATATTGGGATGATGTGATCATGATTCTATATATCTCAAGAATACATCAGACATACAAACAATCTAAAAAATTAATAGTTATAGGTTTTTCAAATCTGGATTGGGCTGGTAGTCTTATTGACATGTGATTTACCTTGAGAAAATGCACCTTTGTAAGAGGTAATTTGGTTACTTGGAGGAGTAAGAAGTAGACTATAGTAGTTCGTTCTAGTACAGAAGTAAAAAATAGAGCTATGGCTCATACTACAACTGATATGATATGGGTTAGGTCATTGCTTCAAGAGATGGGATTTTTTGTGCCCGCACCTATGCATATATTTTGTGATAACCAAATTGCTATATTTATCTCTAAGAATCCAGTGTTTCATGAGAAGATTAAGTATATTGAAGTGGCTTGTCATTTCATTAGAGAGTTAGTTATGAGTAATCAAATTTTTTACTTCGTACTTAAGATCGGATAATCAGATTGGTGATATCTTTGCCAAGACTTTGTCTAAGGGGTTAGTTTCTAAGTTTTGTAAGAAGTTGGGTATGTTACATTTGTATGCTCCAGTATGAAGGGGAGTGCTGGAATTTATATTATTGAAAAAATAACATATTGGGCTCTTGATCAAATTAATATAAATAGGGAGAGAGAAGAACTCTCTCCATAATCTATTCTCATCTATTTTTATTCTTCTTCTCCATTAACCTAGATTTTTACAAGTGCCAATCCACTTGGATTTCACTATTTTTGGTCCTTAAGTACTACCACGCATTCATGCATTCATGCACTTACTTGGAAAATATTTTTTATTGGTTTAGTCCTAAGTAAACTTGATCATCTGGACTCCAAAAGTAACGAATAAATACTCTATTTTGTCTAATTTTTTATTTCAGATCTAATGGTGTGATCAATTTCTATAAATTCTATCTCTAACAAAATTTACATTTTTGGCCTGAGGTGACCCTTAAAATTGACGTCATTTTCGTTTTTGACGATAATTCAATTTTCTGTGCTTCAAAAATGATAAAATAAATAGTCCATATTCAATAATTTTCGTTAGGATCCCAATGGTGTAATCTAATCTTAATAATTCGTACTCTACCAAAAAGTCACTATTTTAGCTTGGTCCAACTCGGTAATCGAGGATTTTGTAACTTTTATGTTCGGACTCGCATTTGAACATACTTACAGGCTAAAGTATGTTTTTTTATCATTTTGAATCTTATGGTCAGGTCAAATTCCATTAAAAATGATCGGAAACATTCTAAAATTTTACCCCTAAATCCTACTTTCAAGATTTTCTCAAATTTTCACTATTTATTTCCTCGAGATACGAATTGAAAATTTGGGGCTTTACAACAATTCTAAGAAAGGGATAAAGTTATCTAAGACCCTTGACTTTGGGTCAACATCTAGAGAACTATTCCTAATGACATGTAATTGTGGATTGGGATTTTAAACTTTTAAGTTATTCCCTTTAGCTAGGCTTTTAACAATCTAATGATAGAAGTGTAAAAAAACATAGGGATTCTAGAGAGTTTTAAGAGATGGGCAAAGGGGTCATGATCCCTAGAATGTGGTCAATTTACAAGGAATTGTATGATTGTCTTTTGAATTATGAGTATGGTTAAAAGGGCAAAAGAGTAAACCACCTTAATTGAGACTTAACAAGATGAGGTTAGGGAGGTAATTATACTCATGTGGAAACCAAAACTTGACTAGGAGTCAAGATTAGAAGAAAGAGAGAAAAACTAAAAACTCTATGTAGGAAAGTGATGAGAGGTTTAATGTAAGAGTATAAAAGAAAACAATAAGATTTTTTGAGGATTAAGTCATTATAAGAGGAATTATGGGGTCTTTTTCCTTAAGAAAATCCTCGGCACTCATGTCCTCTAACAACCTCAATTGAATAGGGCTTAGGTGGGTGTGTTGGTATGCAATTTTGGCTGTGATGATAACCTACCCAACGTCTTGATGAAAAATAGATAGGGCCATAGGTGACTCACGGCCCTATGTAGAATTCCTTTAGGTCATGGGTTCCCCATGGCCTGGCTTAATTTAAGCTTTTGAAATTATTTTGGGAGAGTTAGCCTCACTTAGGCTCCATTGAAGTGAGCCCCATTTGATAAATTGAAAACCCTTGAATTAGGCTTCCCTTGCTAGACTTTGAGAGTTTTTATGCTCAGTTCGGACAAATTTGGGTGTTTACATCTTGGATGGGACATGATTGACAACTATCACATTATATTATATAGTTGTGTTGGAGTAACATTGAAATTGACATCGTTTCACATATTGGTGTGCACAGAACCATTGATTCTTCGTATTCGTATATTGATGAAAAACATATACGATTATGTACCTACATCCACATCAACAATATGTGAAACAATGTCAATTTTAATGTTACTTTAGCATTTTCCTATATCATATTTTATTTAACTTTCTTATCTTTCATTTGTGATCATACAATAATGATGTTTTATATTCGTAACACATCTACTAATTGTTGGATTAATGTAAGATTTATCCTAATGTTTGAATGGAAGTAGAATAAAAGTAAAAGCAAAAGTTAAAGTAAAAAAGTAAAAGTAAGAGTTAAGTAGTTTGTTTTTCAAAGTTGTGTAAAATTTTAGTCTCACATCAAATAGAAACAACTAAAGAGTGTAACTCTTATATAGAAGCTCTCACATAGTGTAGTAAGTGTGAGAAAGATATGGGTCAAACGTTCGTTCACATGAAGGCCCATGGGTTCTAAAAGGGATTTGGACCAATTGGTCTGAAAAACCTTAGTGCGTGTGTGCATATGCGATACGCGCACAAGGGGGGTGCAAATCTTCAAATTTATACCTCACGTGGGTGCACGTGAAAGGCCCACTTTTGCTAGTCAATTCATGATTGTTCTAAGAGACACAATTGGTGTCTCAACTCTACAGACATGTGTGTCTATTCGAGTACTCACAACTCAACTCTACAAACATGTGTGTCTGTTCAAACAGTCACAACCCAAACTCTATTGGCAAGTGTGTATGTTCAAAAAGTCACAACTCTTGTCAACAATTTTGGTGACTATCTTGAGAGGCACTTCTATTTTTATAAATTCAAATTACATTCCTCATTCGAATACTTCTATTTTTTTATTTGCATAGCTCCCTTATTATTTTTAAGAGATTTCTTTGTGTGTTCTTGAGAGTATTAATCACAGTACAAGCTCAATTGTACGTGTACGCTTGGAGTGCTGTCTTGTACACATGTAGAGTATTGTATCCTAGGAAATAAACGTCCAAAGACTATTGGCACATCACAAGAGTGAAATATGTCTTAAGGTCATTATGTCCAATACAATCTTTACTCATTTCAACATTAAGATAGTATATTTTACGGTGTTTAGAATATACTTTATTACTTTATTACACATTATTTTTTTGTTTATTGTTTGTAATCTAACGTCATAGGTTTTAACAATCTTAAGACAGATTTATTAATATTTTTATGTCGAATAGATTTTCAAAAAAGAAAATAAATTTTACAATACATACTCCACAAGAAAAGCCTGAGAAGTTTGATGCCATAGACTTCAAAAGGTGACAACAAAAGATGTTGTTCTATTTAACAACATTGAACTTGGCAAAATTCCTCCAAGAGGATTCTCCTGTTCTCAAAGAGAACGAATTTGACATAACTACAATTGTTGCTATTGAAGCATGGAAACAAGCAAACGATTGGGATTTTAAAAGATTCAAGGGGAATTGTTATGTGTGCAACAAACCTGAACATCAAACAAAGGATTGTCCCAAACGCAAACAACAAGATTCATCAAAGAATAAACTTGTTTAAGCCCAATTCACTAAAATAGAAAATCTTGTAGCAGTTGTTTCCAACATTAACCTTTCTGTTGTTATCTCTGAAATCAACTTAGTTGGAAATATTAAGGAATGATTGATAGACATAGGGGCCACTTAATATATATGTTCTGACAAGAATTTATTTTCAAAATATAAAAAAGTGGAAAATGGAGAAAAGTTGTTTATAGGCAACTCTTCGACTTCAACAATTGAAGGTTAAGGAAATGTTATGTTGAAATTTACTTTAGGGAAGAATCTTACTTTAAATTATGTATTGCACGTACCCAACATCCGAAAATTTTTTATATCCAGATCTTTACTTAGTAAGAAAAGTTTCAAATTGATTTTTGAGTCTAACAAATTTGTACTTACTACGAATGGGATGTATGTGGAAAAAGGGAATTTGTTCGATAGTTTATTTAAAATGAATGTAATGACTATTGTACCTAACATTTCTAATATAAATAAAATTAATTCTTTTACTTACATGCTTGAGTTACTTGATGTATGACACGATAAATTAAGGCATCTTAATTATGGTTCTTTAAGAAAAATGACTAATTTAGGATTGTTGCCTAAATTTATTTTTGATGTTAATTATAAATGTAAAATTTGTATAGAATCTAAGTTTTCAAAACAATCTTTCAAATTCATTGAAAAAAATTCTAAACCTTTAGATTTAATACACAGTGATTTTTGTGATTTGAAATATATTCAAATTAAAGGTGTTAAATCAATACTTTTATTGATAACTGCTCAAGATACAGTTATATGTACTTACATAGAAGTAAGGACGAAACTTTGGACCTATTCATTATTTATAAAAATGAGGTTGAAAATCAACTCAATAAAAAGATTAAAGTCGTAAGAATATATCGAGGTGGTGAATATGATTCATTACTTTTTGATGAGCTATGTGTACAACATGAAATTATTCATCAAACAACAACACCATACACGCTTCAACAAAATGAAGTTGCTGAAAGAAAAAATTAAATATTAAAGTAATGCTAAATGCGATGCTAATTAGTTCTAGCTATGACAGAACTTGTGAGGACAAGCTTTGCTTTTCGCAAATTATATTCTTAATAAAATATCCCATAAGAAAACTAATAAGACACCTTATAAATTATAGAAAGGCAAAATGCCTTCATATAAATTCTTCAAAATGTAAGAGTATTTAGTTAAAATAGCGGTCCCAACTTTAAAAAAAAATCAAGTTAAGACCTAAAACTATTGACTGTGTATTTATTGGCTATGCCAATAATAATAGTATATATCATTTTTTTGTGTGCATAAATCAGACATAATTGCTGTGCATTAAAACACAATCATTGAATCACGAAATGCGATATTTTAAAAAAATAAGTTTCCATACAAAACTTATAGATGATGTACATTCCATTAAAAGAACATATGATACTACATCAAATGATGTTCATGATAATTAACTAAGAAGTGGTAAGATAGCGACGATATCTACGTCATTTGGTCTAGTTTTTTTAATTTATTTGTTTGAAAATGAACCCAAAAACTTTAAGGAAGCCATATCCATACCTAAAACACCATATTGAAAAGAAACTGTGAATAGTGAGATTGAATCCATTATACAAAATCATACATGGGAGTTGGTAAATCTTCCATCAAGAAACAAACCAATAAATTACAAATAGATTTTCAAACAAAAACTAAAATCCGATGGTTTCATAGATAAATATAAGGCAAGACTTGTTGTCAAAGAATTCAAACAAAAAGAAAGTTTGGATTATTTCGATACATATTCACCTATTATAAGAATAACATACATTATGATGTTAATAACAATTGATGCTTTATATAAACTTAAAATACATCAAATAGATGTGAAAATAATATTTTTAAATGATTAATTAAATGAGAAAATTTATATAGAGCAATCAGAAGGTTTTATTGTCAAATGATAAGAAAAGAAAGTGTGTTGACTTATTTTCAAGAGATTTATTTGTGTGTCCTTGAAAGTATTAATCACAATACAAGTTCAATTGTACGAGTACACTTGGAGTGTTGTCTTGTACACATATAGAACGTTGTATCCTGGGAGATAGACGTCTAGAGACTATTGGCACATCATAGGGGCGAAATCTATCTTAAGACTATTGTGTCTAATACAAATCTTGCTCATTTTAACATTAAGATAATATATTTTATGGTATTTAGAATATACTTTGTTACTTTATTTCACATCAGTTTTCTATTTATTGTCTGTAATCTAACGTCACAGGTTTTAACATTAATTGTTGCCCCAATTTAACCATGTCTAGGAGATACTAATAATCTATCATGTCGAATGTTCTATAACTAATTGTCGTGCTTGGAATGAGAACATTTTTCGTTGACTCAAGATTAAAACCCCTTCTTAGCATTTGATGTGCTTGACAATTTGCTTATTGTTTCTTCTCGAATTGGAGAAAATTGACCCAAATGTTCTCCTGTATCCGAGTTATTTTCCTTAATGTTAGGCCAATGTTCCTAGGGATATTTATAAGGCATGGACATCAATAATATCATGTATTTTTTATATACTCAATAAAAGACCTCTTTCACAAAAACATGATCAATAAAGATTTATTTTCCAATACTCATTTTATAAATTGATTTATGTTTTTATCATCATGTAATACCCAAAAAAAAATTTCTCGTATCTCAAGGGAACTTGAAAATGAAATTGTGGAAAAATTCTAAAGGAAAACTTAGATTAAAATACTTGAATATTGTTATGTTCATTTTCAATGAAAATCGACTTCGCCATTAGATTTAAAAATATCGAAATATATATGTTAACCTATAAGCAAGTTCGAATTCGAGTTTGGATAGAAAATTAATAAAATTCTCGAATTTCGTGTTGAGTGGGACTTAGAAAGGTAAATTTTTATTAAAATGAGATTCAAAAAAATTTGATGACACCATTAGTTCTGTAGCGAAAAATTATTCGAAATGGAATATTCATCCGTTAAATTTCGAGTCCGGAAAATTAAGATGCCGTCAACCATCAAAAGGAATAAAAATTACGAAGATGCCTTCAGCCTTGTTATAAAAGAAATCTAACTTTCTTTTAATTCATTTCTTTCTATTCTTCTATAAAGAATCCCAAATCAACCATTTCTCTATTCTAGGATTTCAACCTATTCTCACCAACCTCCATCGTGATCAAGTCCATATTGATCGTCGACGAAAAAGGAAAAATCATCGGCATCAATGAATTCCACGTTCTTACCCCCATTAAATCCTTATTTTCGTTTCTTTCTCTTAATCTCTTACCAAAAATAGAATGAGGGTTGAGTCTACCCACTTGGAGGCCCATCCAACATCGAAGAGGAGTGGTCCACCATCATTAAAAGAGGAAGGACACTTCCATAAAGGGTTTCGTGACCAACTCGTTCATTTTTCACTCAAGTCACTCCAAACTCGTTTCTCGTACCGTCGAACCTTAATCTTTCATATTAGCTCACCACCTTTGGCGTCCACAAACTTCGGTAGGGGACTCTCGATTCTTAGTGGTAACATTTAGATTTCAAAATATTCATTTAGGAATTTTTATCGAATATGTGTGATATTTATAAATCGTAGAAATCTTGTGTTTGATTTTAAATTCATGTTAGAATTAGAGATTTGATGTGTTTTTATCAATTTTTAACAACAAATTTGTGGGTGGATCGAAGGGTTCGAAGAACGGAAGAAAAATCTGAAAAATGATTGAAAAACCCAAATTTCGTAAAATGGTTCAATGCTATCGGCAGGAGTTGTTAGTTCCACCGACAGCCACCGATAAAATTTTATCAAAACTGTCTCTGACTTTTGGACTGCCCTCCTCATGACTTGTACATGGTTTTCCACCCTTCATTTCATTAAAAACATTTAAGTAAATAGACATTTACTTTAAGTTCTTGAATGAAATTAAGGTTTTACCCTCCATTTTGTAACAATGGGAATGGTTTCAAGATCCAAATCTCAAATGATCAAAATTCTAATTTTGATTTCAAGAAAAAAACGTAAAATTCGACGTTTTTGACAAATTTTCAAAAGTTAATATCTTTCATGTTATTTTGAATTAGACTATAAAAATTATATGGTGTCGAATCTCGTGATCAGGCTTTCATTTCCAAAAATCCGTTTTCAATTTTGAGAACTTTGAAAATTTGAATTTTCGACACTTAGCCAAATTTTCACCAACTTTTTTAATTCTGACAGATTGCCTTCACGTATCCATTGAGACCCCGTTTTAACAAAAAATTGATAGTTTGTCGATTGAATGATCAGAGTGAAGTTGAAAACTTGAAAAAAAAGGTTTTAGTTTGAAAAGTTGAAAAATGAAAAAATCGAAGAATGAGAAAATGATGAAACGGTAAAATATCAGAATCACATCCAAGGGGTGAAATTTGCATTTTACATTATATGCTGTGTGTAGGTTGGTAAAGGGATATCTAGTTGTAATGAAAGATTACATGTTTATTTAAATTATGTTGGTATAGAGGCTCCGAATACTGTTATTTATTTTAAGTCGGGTGGCTATTGTTGAATGGTAGGAATTGGATATCCATTCTCAACTTTGTTATATTGTGTAATTTCTTTTTTGTTTGAAAAAAAGTAATATATATATATAAGTAGCTATTTTGTGAGCTGTTAAAGAGTCTGTGAATGCCTAAGGGATAGTGCATCATATCATCCAGAGTGGTGTACTATCTTAGGATGTACGGTAGGGACCACCAAGCTCATATGTGGTATGAGAGTGGAGTCACAACTGGAATCCGAGTCCATTCCTTTCTATCTTTACCAGTGAACGTGTATTGTAAAGGTCGTAGCCGAATAAAGTTGTTTATTTTGAGAATCACATGCACGCTTGATAGGCATAGACGAAGATGATTAGTTAGTGATTACTAACAATCTAGTAGTAGTCGAACATTCTGACATATTGAAAAAAGACTCATTGCTTACGGTCACGTCAAACGGCCCGTTTGAACTGGATAAATGGTCACTAGTGTGGTAAATGCGGTGATCGACCACAAAATCAAGAACTAAAAATCAAATTTATGTTGTAACATCATGTCCAACTGAAAGTGATCCGATCGTAACCCCAACTCTCTAATTCTATTACTCCACCATTTTGTAATATGTATCTGTGTTCTATTTTGAATTATAGACTAAAAAACATGTTTACTATTTTAAATGTTGTCAATTATATTTGCATAAGAATAAAAATGTATACTGAGTATAGATGACTGATGCCATGTGAAATTTTAAACTGTTTAGTTGCTCATCCCTAACTATATGTACCAGTTAATCGTAGTTTGATTTATAAAAGGTTGCATATTTTGAAATGTATCAGTATGATTACTCAATCATGTTAGGTGAGGTTATTAGTAAGAATTGTTTGTGGACCTACTGGGTAACCCTTGTTACTCACCCTTTACTTCCTATTTTTTTTATAGCTTCAGAGCCTGTAGTCGGAAAGGCACTCGTAGAGCTATCGCGCGAGGATCATCTGGTTGGTCATACCGACGACCAGAGTCCATTATCCGGTAAGCAGTGAGACTACTTCCCTTAGGAGTTTATTCGTTCTAGGAAGTGTACATAGTGTTTTGGGCCGAGTGATTGGACTATGTTAGAGTGAGGATAAGTTTTTGTAATCTTGTATACTTTACCATTTTGCGTAACTCTGATCTAATCTTATGCCTTTCGTAACTTACTATCTTTCGTACCTTATATAATTTTGGCATCTATTATATTCAGGTTTGGTTATATATTAATTTATTAGATTTTGAGTTTCGTGGAACATTAATATAAACAGAGGAGACCATGCCGAAATTTCGAGGCACCACTTATTGCCTCGATGTGTCATTGGGATTTGTGTTAGCGTTTGGCGGGACGCCACACATCATATGCAATTTGGTGTTGCTAATATAGATTCCTACACCTATTTCTAGGCCAATAAGGGTATCAATGGGTACCTAGTTACTAATTATCCAATGTACTTGGAACCGATTAGTCAATTTTGGGTCCATCATTGTGGACCTAATCATTTTTGAAGTCAATTTTATGTTGCCATCTTAGAGAATCGTAGGAATTGGGTCTTTTTTTGGGTATTTGACAAGTAACCAATGGAAGTCTAACTAGTGAAGTTGTTCCACTTATAACTTATTCATAAGAACATTATGTTGTATAATTAAGTACTAACTAAGGGTATCTAAAGGTAAATATATTGTAACTAAAAGTAGAATCTAAAGAAAATGTAGAGTCTATATTATTATTAATATTATTGCTTTCTCTTTACATAATTATGATTTCTCATTCCTTTTCAATTTCAACTACGAATAAAGACTGCATCCAAATTTTTTAACATTTTTCCTCAGGAGCTTGATTTGCTTGAAGAATCCACTATTGGTGTCACTATAAAGTGAGGACTTAAAGGTTGAGATTTTCTTTTTTCCTAAAATAATTATCTATCTTGTAGGGTACTTGTAAGTATTTGTATTTATTTTATTTTTATTTTTTGATAATGAGAGTATCTAGACCACGACTACTTAAGTACACACAATACTCCACAAGCCACACATACCAGGTAAGCCAAGATAAATCATTGTGGATGGGTAACGAGGGGGCTTGAACTCAAGACCTCTCCTTTTTTGGAGGTAAGCTCTAGCCACTACGCCCAACACTCTTTTATTATTATTTGATAAGCAAGTAAGTTAGTGGTTAGTAATTAGTAAGTGAATGCAGGTTTAAACCTAAGTCATGGTATTGAGAAAATATGTAATCGACTCATATTCCGAACCTTTATTCCAAGTATATACTTTGCATCGATGCCCAAGATTTGAAAAAAGTGGCCAAAAGATTGCACACATGACAACCAGATGGGGCTAGTATTCTTGATAAACAATAATATTCCACATTTAAAGGGAGTTCCCATTACAATTATTTTCATCTGCTAGGTCCATGACTCCACATTTTTAACTACCTTCGTCCTACACCACAAAATAATATCTAAGATAACTGTAATGGAAATAATAGTAAAATATTTTTATTTCAATATATATAGGATGGCGTTATTACGACCCCCATTACGACTTACCGTTTGTCTTATATGGGCAAAAATGTTTGGAATGGGCTGATTTTTTGTGAGGATGATCTCTGTGATGAGGGGATTATCCTTGCAAAAAATCATCCCATTCCAAAACTTCTAATCCCATCAAAATTGATTTACAAAAATTGAACGGTCTAAAATTTTTCAACTTGTAAACATGGGGCTAGAAGTTTCATAATGAGCTGATTTTTGGCAAGGATGATCTCCTCACAAAAAATCAGCCCATTCCAAACATTTTTGCCCATATATCGTAATGGGGGTCGTAATGGGGGTTTACGAACCCGACCCATATATATATATATATATATATATATATATATATGGGTCCCGTTCAGCAACAAACATTTTGACAAACATTTTGGCAAAACATTTTTCAAAACATGGGTTAGAGGTTTTGGAATGGGCTGATTTTTGGTGAGGATGATCTCTACGGTGAGGAGATCATCCTCACCAAAAATCAGCCCATTCCAAAACTTCTAGCCCCAGTTTACAAGTTGAAAAATCGTGGACCGTCCATTTTTTGTAAATCATTTTTGATGGGGTTAGAAGTTTTGGAATGGGCTGATTTTTGGTGATGATGATCTCCTCACCGTAGAGATTATCCTCACCAAAAATCAGCCCATTCCAAAACCTGTAACCCATATTTTGAAAAATGTTTTGCCAAAATGTTTGTCAAAATGTTTGTTGCTGAACATTTCCCATATATATATATATATGGATGGCGTTATTACGACCCCCTTTGCGACACACCATTTTCTCTTATATGGGCAAAAATGTTTGGAATGGGCTGAATTTTTGTAAGGATGATCTCTGTGATGAGGGGATCATCTTGGCAAAAAATCATCCCATTCAAAAACTTCTAATCCCATCAAAATTGATATACAAAAATAGGATGATCTATAAATTTTCAACAAAAATTGGATGGTCTAGAAGTTTTATAATGAGCTGATTTTTGGCAAGGATGATCTCCTCGCCATAGAGATCATCCTCACAAAAAATCAGCCCATTCCAAACATTTTTGCCCATAGAAGACAAAATGGTGTGTCGCAAAGGGGGTCGTAATAACCCGACCCTATATATATATATATATATATATATATATATATATATATTGATTAAAAAATAGTGCTGATTTAAACCATGTGATAACGGTACACATCCTTGTCATTTCAACATTCTTATTTTCTTTTAAATATTTTTTGAATTTAACTAATAAGAAGTATTTACAATTGTTTGAAAAAAAAATCACATTGTTTTTTATTAATAATTATTTATCTAAATTTAAATAAACTAAATTTATTAGTTCAAATTTCATTTTCAAATATAATGTTTGAAATTGGTATGGACCCCAAAACTATTTATAGTTATAATGGCCCACTTTAAAACTTAACAAGATAACCCAAAACCATGGTTTATTAATTCTCCTGAAAATCCTTCCTCATCGTCAACTTTAATGATCTTTATTATCATCAAACAACAAAATCATAAGATAAGATACATCCAGATTTTTAGTTTAAATTCCAATAAATAAATAAATAAATAAAAATCCGCTCTCATTGCACCCACATTCTTTTTCAAGTGATTTAGACATAACCCCACATTTATGTGGATTTTTAAGTTGTCTCAACTATATTTTTTAAATTAATGATGCCCCCTTAACTCAATTCTATTATAATATAATATATAAAAAAACCTAAATGCTCTCATCTTCAACTTTAGCTGAAATTCCTTGATTCACCATGGCAAATTATTTTTAATTTAAAATCAATGCCATCTTTAATCCATCATTTTCAACACCAACTCTTGGCCCATTTTAGAAAATCCTTAATTTTTTAACCGAAATTCCATTGACTTCCACTTCTCAAAAATCATGTCTTATTCTTGAAAGTTTAAATAAATAAAATCTTAAGGTTGAAAATGCTGATAATTTAATAAAATTTCCAATCTTATGGAGGGTTATGAGGTCCTCATGGACTGACATCCTCTAGAGTTCATGGAGTATGCTAGATCTAAAAGAAGAAAGTTTGTATTTTATAAGATTTTATCTACAACTTTGAAAATGGATGGTAATTGAACTCTCAAATTTAAAATTAACATCCAATAATGAATAATAATTTTATGAATAATGCTGATGTGAAAATGTATAAGAATCATTGATGCTTTTCATCTAGATACGAGAGAAAAAACATCTATGCATACACTTTCACATTAAGCTGTCTGATATGAGATACAATCTTGAGGTCACTCCAGCACAACTCTAACTTTATACATTTGTTTTTAAAACTCTTAAAAAATTTGAAATCTACATCCTTATAGCATTGGATCATGTTTTTGCATCTCACAAGGAAGGGCCAATCATGAAACTTTCTTGATTAACTTAATCAGGAAAGTGTTTTTCAAAAAAAAAAAAAAAAAATCGAGGTGTTTGAAGATGATTGATATTTTGAAAAGAAAAATCAAAGATTTTTTACCTAATAAGTTGAAGATGAGGGTATTTAAATCATTTTATTAGTCTGTAACAACAGAAGACAGAGGTCAAGGTACATGTCATAGATTTAATCATTTAAAAACATTATGGGTTTCTAAAATATTTAATGGGGATGGATCATGGATACCTCTAAATCAATTTTTTATTATTCAAATTCTAACAATTTAAATTTTATAGTTTCTATTGGGAGTAGGGCCAACGTATATAAATGGAGACAATAAATGGCCGCTGCACGTCCTACCACTCAACCCACGTTTTTGAACCGCTGCCTTCTAAAGTAAAATTTCAAATTTCTACTACCAGTCGACACCCAATTTTATTGGACTAAAATGTCCTTATAAGAAAAACTCGTACGTCATTTTGACATACTCCTCGTCGTTTATAGTGAATATTTGAGGTACCCCTTTATATTTTCAAATCCTTAACACTCCTCCTTGAACTTGGTCTTCTCTTATGGATTGATAAAAATGACTAAATGCCCTCATTTTCAACCAGTAATAAAAAAAACCAAAGGTTTTTCTCACCTAAATAATCATCTTCAAGCTCTTAAACCTTCATGATGAAGTACTTTTGAGTCTTTTACCCACCAAAACCAACCCACACATTATTTATGAATTTTCCCTTAAAAGTTAAAACAACATTTTCCAATACTTGCCTTTTGAACTTCTACACAAATTCCCTCTCCACCAAATCCATTAATCTTGTAATGACTAGATCATCTCTCTTTCCAACGATTGAATGTAAAAGTAGAATTAACAAAATGATAATTATAAGGTGTAATGATGTCCATTACAAATAATCTATCACTTATTTTTAAAGATAAAATTTCACTTAATTTTTTAATAGTATCATTAGGTGGAGGCAGTGGTCCAAGGAGATACCTCCCCATCCTATTAGCTCTTTGTTTTGCTTTGAAGCTTTTCCAATCTTGAGGATCGATTGAATAGCCCCCCATGACACATCCTTTGGCAGAAACCGGTTCGACAATGCCCTGTTGGTTACTTTTTTCTTTTCCTTTGTGATTTTTATGAGAATTTGTATACAAACACATATGATATTTCCCTAGTTTAATCGTGTTTCGATTAAATTTTTTTTTTTTTTAAATCGAATCAATACTAAAAATTTGATGCACCCAATATATTAAAGGCTTGGGTTTCTATCAGGGGCGAACCCAAAAAATTTTACTTGCTGATGCTAATTTCAAAAAAAAATAAAAATCCTAAGTTCTTACGAAGATCAGAAACAAATAAATTAGGAGTACACTGACCGTCAACTTTTAAACATTTGACTTAATAAAAGAAATTTGTTTTATATATTAATTTTTTTTTTTCAAATGTGACCTATACCATGAGCACAAGAGGATTGAGTTGTTATTTTTTTTTTGGAAAATTACTTAAAGGACTGTGACAGAGGGATTTATTTCTAAATAGTCCCTAAGTTTTGGCCGATAGCTTGATAATCCATGTAGTAAACTTTTTATTTCTTAATGATCTTCATTATTATTGAACACACAGCTTTTTATGAATTGTTGAACTCACCGCTTTTTTTATTGTCGAGTTCACAACTTTTATTGTCGAACTCACCCCTAATAAAGTGGTTTACAAATTAATGGTAAAAAATTGACGGTCCAAAATTCTAAACCACTTTTGATTGGCTGATTTTTGTGAGGATGATCTTCTCATCATAGAGATCATCCATACAAAAAATCAGCCCATTATGAAATTCTAACCCATACAGGACAAAGGGCGTTGACTGTATATATATGACAACATCTATGCCAATGATTTTTGTCTTATATGGATTACAAGTTTCAGAATTGACTGAGTTTTGGTGAGGATGATCTCCTCACCATAGAGATCATCCTCACAAAAATCAGCTCATTCCAAAACTTTTAACCTCATCAAAAGTGGTTTACAAAAAACCGTTGTCATATATATTGTCGCATGAACCATCCCCATATATATATATATATATATAGGGAGCAATTCGGCAGCCCTAAAGTTTGTCAAGTTTTGTGCCAAACTTTTTTTGTAAATCACTTTTGATAGGGTTAGAAGTTTTGGAATAGGCTGATTTTTTTGTGAGGATGATCTCTACGGTGAATAGATCATCCTCACAAAAAATCAGCTCATTTTGAAACTTTTAACCCTAGTTTACAAGTTGAAGAATCGTGAACCGTCCAATTTTTGTAAATCACTTTTGATGGGGTTAGAAGTTTTGGAATAGGTTGATTTTTGGTGAGGATGATCTCCTCATCATAGAGATCATCCTCACAAAAAATCAGCTCATTCCAAAGCTTTTAACCCATATTTTGAAAAATGTTTGGCACAAAACTTGGCAAACTTTAGGACTGTTGAACCATCCCCATATATATATACATACATATCAAGTCATATAAAAAAAATTGGGCTTTGTCCAAGATTTTGAAAATGGACAACTATCGGACTTCCACATAACTCTTGAATTTAAATTTAAAATTCAATGATGAAAAAATAACTTTTTTTAGAATTCATAGAATTTTGCCCTTTACAACCCTAAAGCATAGATCATGTTTTTGGTCTCATAAGGTGATCCCAAAGATCCTTACTAAGGGTAAAATCCTTATTAACTTAGTAAGCCTAATTTGACTATATATATATATATATATATATGGTCCCATTCAACACCCTACACTTTACCCTACGTGTTTTGTCCTACATGGGTTAGAAGTTTTGGAATAGACAGATTTTTGGTGAGGATGATCTCTATGGTGAGGAGATCATCATCACCAAAAATCAGCCCATTCCTAAGCTTCTAACTATGTAGGACAAAACATTTTGGATAAAGTGTAGGGTAAAGCATAGGGTGTTGAACATTTCCCATATATATATAGGGTCTCGTTCAACACCAAATATTTTGGCCAACATTTTAGCCAACCATTTTTGTCCTACATGGGTTATAAGTTTTGAAATGGACTGATTTTTGGTGAGGATGGTCTCTACGGTGAGGATATCATCCTTACCAAAAATCAGCCCATTCCAAAACTTCTAGCCTCATATTTACAAGTTGAAAAATCGTGGACTGTCCATTTTTTTAAACCATTTTTTATGGGGTTAGAAGTTTTGGAATGGGCTGATTTTTGGTGATGATGATTTCCTTACCGTAGAGATCATCCTCATCAAAAATCAGCTCACTCCAAAACTTCTAACCCATGTTTTGAAAAATGTGTTGCCAAAACGTTTGGTGCTCAACATTTCCCATATATATATATATAGGGAAATGTTCAACACCCTAAGCTTTACCCTACACTTTAACAAACGTGTTTTGTCTTACATGGGTTAGAAGTTTTGGAATGGGCTGATTTTTTGTGAGGATGATCTCTATGGTGAGGAGATCATCCTCACCAAAAATCAGCCCATTCCGAAATTTTTAGCCCCATGTTTACAAGTTGAAAAATCGTGGATCGTCCATTTTTTGTAAACCATTTTTGATGGGGTTAAAAGCTTTGGAATGAGCTGATTTTTGGTGAGGATGATCTCCTCACCATAGAGATCATCCTCACCAAAAATCAGCCCATTCCACATGTAGGACAAAACACGTTTGTTAAAGTGTAGGGTAAATCTTAGGGTGGGGAACGAGACCCATATATATATGGGTCCCATTCAGCACCTTACCCTTTACCCTCCTACGTGTTTTGTCCTACATGGGTTAGAAGTTTTGGAATAGGCTGATTTTTGGTGAGAATAACCTCTATGACGAGGGGATTATTCTCTCCAAAAATAAGCCTATTCCAAAACTTTTAACCCCATCAAAAATGGTTTACAAAAAATGGACAATCCACGATTTTTCAACTTGTAAACATGGGGCTAGAAATTTTGGAATGAGCTGATTTTTTATGAGGATGATCTTCTAACCGTATAGATCATCCTCACAAAAAATCGGCCCATTCCAAAACTTCTAGCTCATGTAGGACAAAACACATTTGGTAAAGTGTAGGGTAAAACTTAGGATGTCGAACATTTCCCTATATATATATATATATATATATATATAATAGTAATTTTCAAAATATTGTGAGGGGAGCCATGGCTCTCTATATGGTCCCCTATATATATATAATCCTATCTTTTAAAAAATTTGTGAGGGCTATGACCCTCCTTGTTTCCACATAGTTTCGCCTTTGGTTCGATGACTCATAAAGAATGTTTCATGAGAAAACATTTGATCTTAACCATTTAGATACAAAATCCAACAGTTGAGATTCATGCATATCTTGATAACACACATCTTAAAGATACTTATCCCGGGTATAAATCTCAATCATTGGATTTTGTCTTTTAACAATTGGAATCATGCATTTTTTTCATGAGTCATTCTTCATCAATCGAGGGATTCTGATCTTACATTAACTTAACATTTGATAAAAATATTTTATAGGAGATCGTGGTCAAAAGGCATGCTAGGTCAATGGCATGTCATTCGTTGAAAATAGCTTTGTTTTTCAAAAAAAAAAAAAAAAATCACAAATAAGAAAAGAAGTGTAGAAGAAGAATTGGACTAGGAACTAATCTTTGGCATGAATTCAATGCAATTTTAATGACTTAGGTGCCTCTCTCTATCTCACTTAGGAGTTTCGCTAAAATATTTGAATATTTCAATTTTATCCTTTTTTTCGTTTCAAAATGTAAAAAAATGGGAAAGTTTTAGTCAAAATTTTCCGAAATGAAATGATATTTTACCAAAATTGGGTGAGTGTTTTGTCAAAATTATATATATATTTAAAATATTTAAGAAAAAGAGAATATATATTCATTTTTTGTATTTTGTCTATTTTAAAATACAATTAGCTTTTTAAAACAAATAATTTTGCTATAAAATGCAAAATAAGGGTACTAAAATAAATTCAATAAAATGAGCAAGAAACATATACTCATTTTAATAAAAAAAATAAATGAAATATCAAAATGAATATATGCTCTTTTTAATAATTATTTTAAGAACTTGTATATGTTTTTTTAATGTCCTCAAAATTAAAAATCTCTAAGGAAGTATTGATTTAAAGCTTCATTCTTTTGTATTTTGGGATGCATAAATATGTTTGTTCTATCTAACCTTTTTTTAGGGGCAATTTTTTTATTATTATTATTATTGTGGTTGCTTTAAGCTTTTGGCTAAGCCTTGTTGCTTAGTTATCAAACTTGTAGTATGATATTATTGAATTTGGGGCTATTTTATAATATTCTTAGAAACAATAATTTTTGATTGATTTATTAGCAGTAATAATTATCATGATTTTCTATCCTTTCGAAAAGGACTATGAGAAATTTCTCGATCTTCTGTAACAAGTTCAAGAACTACATACAAATATTTGTTTTTATTTGAGAAAAATAGGTTTATGGAACTTTTCTAAGATTTGGTTAAAATATATTCTTGGATCTTGATATTATTTGCAATGAGTTGGTAAAAATATATTTTTGGGTCTTGATATTATATACAATTAAGATGTATATTATACACCTACTATTATTATTATTGAACTACTCAAAATTTATTTTATTTAAAAGTTAACAAAATCGTCAAATTTTTATTTTTGCCCGAATTTTTAAATGATAACACCAATTAAATTAAAAAAAAGGGTAATATAATCATTTTACTTTCTCCCTCCACTTTCCCCCACTTTGCCACAGCTTTTGGACTTCACCTTTGATAACTGCCACATGATTGTTGTGAATCTGCCCACTCAAGATAAATTTGTTTCCTTGAAAAAACAATCTTTTTTGTCTCTTTTTTTCTTGCAAAAATAGATACAATTTTTTCAAAAAACAAAAAAAGTCAAGAAGATCCATAACATCTATGCGTCTTTCTCACTCTCTCTGATACTGTAATACATCCCTCTCTCTTTCTCTGTATCTTTTCAAGAGAAATGAAGCTACTACCTCTTCTTCTTCTTCCTTCACCCATTTGGGTATTTTGCTTTTCTATGTTTTTAGCTCTCAATGATGCCAGACCAGTCCCTTTGGTTTCCTCCATTTCTGGACCTATTCTTTCCCCTGAAATCCAACCCATTTCTCCAATTTTTCCAACAACAATGGCTGCAGTTTCTCCAGGTATATATATATGCATTTTCTTCCTATTTTCTTTGCTTTATTTCATGGGTTTTGTGAAATTTTCAATAGTTATGTTTATTCAACTTGTTTCCATAAATGGGTAAACTTCAAAATTCAAAATTCAAAATTCAAAACTTTGAATTACAAAGGTCATCTTTTTCAGGTCATTATTTTTCAAAACTAAGTCTTTTCTTTGTTTTTTTGGATTCTTTTCAACAATTTATCTTGTTTTCATTAATGGGTTTTTTTTATCTTTTCCCCCCAAAGTCCCAAAACAGCACCTTTTCTCAATTTCTTACTTGATCTTTTCTGAAACCAGGGTTGCAAGAAGAAAGAGTAGTAGTCCATGATCACCATTTAAATAAAAAGATGCTCATAGCACTCATAGTTGTGTCTGCTGCCCTCTGTTCAATCATATTGTCTTTATTTTGTTTCTGGATTTACCGACCCAAGAACTCGTGTAACTCTGATTCGAAAAGCATTCATAGTTCAGGTATCTTCTTTTCCAATAAAACCCAATTCAGTTCACTTTATTATATGTTTTCATTTGATGAAATTACAGTAATTATGCTTGTACTTCTTCTATGATTCTTATGTGTTTTTCTCTGGTTTTGTCTTTGAATATCGATCCGAAGATGGTACTAGAGGGCTTGCATTAGGTCCCATTTTTGGTAAATTTAATTCCTTAAAGATGAATGGTAGAAAGGGATCTGTCTCAGTAATTGAGTATCTGTTGTTGGAAGCTGCGACGAACAATTTTCAAGATATTAATATTTTGGGGGAAGGTGGATTTGGATGTGTTTATAAAGCTCGCTTTGACAACAACTTCCTTGCTGCTGTGAAGCGACTTGATAGCGGAGGTCAAGACGCAGAACGGGAATTTGAGGTATTGTTTCTATGGAAAAATTTCATCTAAGCTTTGAAGATTTTGGGTATTCTTCTCTTTATGGTACTTTTTTCTAAATTCGATCTGGAATTGCAGAATGAAGTGGATTTGTTGAGTAAAATCCAACACCCGAATATAATTTCTCTCTTGGGTTATTGCATTCATGGAGAGACAAGGTTTATTGTTTATGAATTGATGCAGAATGGATCTCTTGAAACTCAATTGCATGGTATTTCTTACTTTTCTCTAATTCCCCATTTAAAGTAAGTGACTCAAAAGGAAAAATATAGTAAAACAATATTGATTTTTCATATTTGATTTATGATTGACAGGAACATCTCATGGATCGGCCTTAACTTGGCATCTCCGTATGAAAATTGCACTTGATACGGCAAGGTTAATCCACTAAATCTCCATTCTTCTCTAATTTTTAGTTTCTGATTTCAAATGGTGATTCAATTTCTCCATAATTATCTCATGATGCTTACTATTGCATGTTTTGATGTTGATCAGAGGACTAGAATATCTTCATGAGAACTGCAATCCTCCTGTAATCCATAGAGATCTAAAGTCATCTAATATTCTTCTGGATTCTAATTTCAATGCCAAGGTAATAAAAAAAAAGAAAAGAAAAAGAACTATTCAATTCTTTTGAACCTTTTTATATTACTTATCGAATTCTTAGAATATTGTTTATTTGTAGTGTGGTGTTGGGATACTTATCTTTTCCTCCATTACTAAAAACCTCCTTATTTTTCTATGATATGTGTTTTGTATACAGCTCTCAGATTTTGGTCTTGCAGTAAGTGCTGGGACCCAGAACAAGAACAACATCAAACTTTCGGGCACTCTGGGCTATGTAGCCCCAGAATACCTTTTAGATGGTAAGCCAGTGCAATTTGTATTTCGATTAACAGTATAACATTTACTCTATTTAGACTGATTTGCCTCACCCGATGATTTTTCTTCTCTCCTTCTGATAATTGTGCTTTCAATCTTCTTTTGAATTTGAACTGAAATCATGTCCTAAACATTCACTATTTAGATGAACATCCTTTCTTTCTCTTTGTTCCTTTTTTACATAAAGTAGACTCATGATGCTCATCTGTAGATCATAGATCGATGGCACGACGACCACATATAAACATATAAGGAAGTGTGTTACATGATAGAAAACTGCATTATCAAATGCATCCTATTGGATTCTCTTGAATGGTCAATCTAATATTGCAAACTTTCTAGAAAAAAAAATTACTCTGAAGTTTTTTACTAGAAGATAGTCTTATGTGGAACCCATGAAATGGGTGTTCCCCGTCAGCCTGCTGCATGTGTGTGGCGTGTGCAGGTAGGCTCTCATTAGGCAGCATGGTTTCAAAACTCGGTTTGATGTGTTGTCTTGTTCATGGATGAGACCAAGTTGTCTTGGACGAGTCATCTCAATCAAAGACGATTCATCTCTTTTCCTACCTCTTATTTTTTTTTCTCAAAACCGGTCATCTTCAACCTCTTTAGGTAAAGATTTTAACCCTCATCATCAACTTTCAAACCTCAAGTAAGATAGGATTTTCTTTTTATAAAAAGATGGAACTTTGGTTAGAAAATTTAGGATTTGTTTGTAATGGGTTAATGGTAGTTGAAAATGATGAATCTAAGATAAGATTGAGCTGACATAAAAAAGAAATATATAATGGATTTTGAAGATGTTGTAGATGTTTGGTTTTGGGAAGAAAAATCTGAGGTTTTTTACCGGGATTGAAAATGAAGGCATTGGGACTAATAGGGGGTTGAAGACGAAGATGTAGACAAATAATTGCCAAAATGTGGGGAGCATATTTAACTCATCCTTTCTGTCTTAATTTTTTTTTTCTGATTTTTCTGAGTATCTTGCTTATCTTGTTTATCTTGTCCAAGATATGCGAAATCTCAGAACAGAGATCCGAAATATCAAATGAGTCATTGTGAATGTTGTCTCACAGTCAATATCCGTCTCGTTCATGAACGAGACGGAGACGACTCGCCCAAGTCATCTCGGTCTCGGACGATGTTTAAAACCATGTTAGGCTGTCTTTGTTTACCAAAAAGGTGCTTGCGTGTTGAACGAGATGGAGACGACTCGCCCAAGTCATCTCGGTCTCGGACGATGTTTAAAACCATGTTAGGCTGTCTTTGTTTACCAAAAAGGTGCTTGCGTGTTTTGCTATTGTGTTATTGCTAATTAGGCCCTTTTCAACTCAATATTCAGTTGTTACTTTGTGTTTGTCAGTTCGAGTATTGTTGGATACAATAAGTTTGCAGATAGAAAATTAAAATCATCAGATTTTCAGGTAAACTGACTGAGAAAAGTGACGTCTATGCTTTTGGGGTTGTTCTTTTGGAGCTTCTAATGGGAAGAAAGCCCGTAGAAAAAATGTCACCATCACAATGCCAATCTATTGTAACATGGGTATGGGTTGGTTTCATTTTACATCAAAATTTTCTCTGATATAATTTCAAAGTCGAAATTTTAATGATTGTATGCTTCACCATGGATATTGTGCAGGCCATGCCTCAACTCACCAATAGATCGAAGCTTCCAAACATTGTGGATCCCGTGATAAGAAACACAATGGATCTAAAACACTTGTACCAAGTCAGTTAACTTGAGGCCTTCAAACTACTACCTACCTCTTATTTTTAGTAGTGTTGTTTTATAATGCTAACTTGACTTTGAACATGGTTATGTAGGTCGCTGCTGTAGCTGTGTTGTGTGTACAACCTGAACCAAGTTACCGGCCGTTGATTACGGATGTCCTGCACTCCCTCGTCCCTCTCGTTCCGGTCGAACTTGGAGGGACACTAAGAGTAGCAGAACCCACACCTGTTTCTGGTCATAAGTCTTTGGCTCAATAATTTCACTATTTGGCCATAATCACTTATTACACATTTTGCTATAACACAGGTCAGGGATTTCATTTATATGTCCTGTTTCTCTCCTTCTACGTGTTGCCATTTATTTGTCCGGACAATTATTTCCTTTGGGGGTTCAAATGTTGGTGAGTCATGTTATAAGGGGAAAAATCTTGTTTCCTTCATTGTAGTTGTAAATAGAAAGCAAATTGAACATGTGTTGTTGAAATTATTTGTTTAGACTTCAGAAAAGGGTCCTTGAGATGGAATTGAGTTGATCACTTGGAAACTTGAACCAATTCACTTAGAAGAACCCCCATTGCTGAGGAATAAAAGTTGGGTTTTTGTGATTATTTTTGGATGAAGCTGACGATTATTTTGGATAGTTGGAACACATTCTGCAAATACGACTCTAATGCCACTATGATTCCATAACTCGTCAAAGTTTCCAAAAGACCAGATTGATGAATATTATCAATGGTTGAAAATTTGTTCTAATTATCCAAAAGAATGTGATGGAATGATGCTAAGGATTGTCCTTTAATCCATGTTTGTATTGATTCCTTGAAATGTGTTTGGTTCTCACCCCCCCCCCCCCCCCCGTGGAGGAATGGAATGTATTTATGCCTTTGCAGATGTGGTAAATATACTTTTCTTTGAGATGCAGAATAGTCCACCTTTTGAAGAAGAAAGAAACCTTGAGTTGCAGTTGTTCTACAAAATTGCTGCAACGGTGTTATCCTAACACAATCGAACATAAATGGTGCGAGCGAAAAAAAAAAAAAAATTACATTCTGTAAGTTACCTGTGCACTTCTAAGTTTCTAATATATCTAAACTGTTTGGGTTGAAGCAATTCTTATTGCTTGTTATCTTCCAATGAATCATGTATCAAGTACTACTACTCAAATAAGAGCCGCAGTAGCATTTGCTTTCAATTTCATCATCTTCCCCTATCGTTTACTCGTAAAGTATGCCCAACCATCAAAAAGGAATGTATGTAGCTATATATGATCCCACTACTTATTTAAGTTGTAAGTAGATCAGGTCAAGTGTGTTTGTTAATGGGTTAGAGTCCAAATTGGATTGGAATTGATATGCGACCAATCCAATAAGGCTCAGATAGGATTCTTGTCGAACTGGACTTTAATCGAACTCAATCATGTTCTGATTCAGTAAAATGTGAGAAGGTATTTAGATTTTGTATGTCAATTCTGCTTTGGTCTGATAAGGATCTGATCTGAGTGTATTGGATCGGATTTGAAACATTTCATTGGATCCGATGAAAGTCGAATTCCATAAAATTTGATACCAACGTGATGCATGAAAGAAGAAAAAGAGAGAGCTGCTATTGACACCATGACTTTTACTTATTACACAACAATCAAAATTTAAAAATAAAAGTTGAATCACCCCTTCCTGCGCTGAATATGATGAAATTCTGATTTTGATACAATTCATTTAGTTTCCCAAAACATGCCTTTACCGTGAATTCATCACTTTAAATGATTGAGAATAAGTAAAAGTTGGGGTGCCAATTGAAGAGCTCTCTCTATTTGATTTATTTATTATTATTGTTACATTTAGGATTTTGTTTCAATGTTGATACTTGAACAATACTTTTGTAATGCTTGAATACAAAATATTTTAATCTTTAATTAGGATGTGATAAATAATTTAAGAAATTAGAGTGTAATAAGTAGAAGTTGGGGTGCCAATAATAGCTCTAAAAAAAAAGTTGGTAGATTACGTCTGATAAAGCTGTTGGGTAGGATGTCAATGGGTCGGTTCCGGTTCCGGTTCGGTTCTTATGATATTTGGAACCATAATCTTTATATTTTATTGGTTCCGATTTTTGTCGGTTTTGGTTCCGATTTTAAAATAAGTGAAATCGGAATCGGAACCATCAAAAATCACGGCTACCCGTCGGTTCCGATTCTCAATAATCGAATGAGAAAAATTATTTCAAAATCATTATAATAAAAAATTCCTTTTAAAAAATAACATAGTATTTATAAAATATCAATTTAATAATAATTTGTTCCACTAAAATGATGATTTAATGATTTTTATTTTCAAATATTAAAATGCATTTCCTTTACAAATAATAAATTTAAAAAGAAATGACTCATCTTAAACTCAAATATTTAGTTTATGTGAAATTTGTAGGATTTTATATCATATATGTTAATTTTAAAATATAGAATTTCCTTGAATCATGTATAATCTAAAAATAATTGACAAAATAAATCGGTTCCGGGTACCCTTGGATACCCATTGGATATAATTTAATGGTTTCGGTTTTTATCGGTTCGATTTTATATTAAACCCGATTTTAATCGATTCCAATAAAAAGGGAACTGGCGTTTTCAATTTCGGTTCAGGTTCGGCTCCGGGTAAATGGGTACCCATTGACACCCTTACTGTTGGGTGTCTTGATTTAGAGTAGAATTCTGGTTAGTAAAACTGAGTAAGGTTCAATGCTAAGCAGCCACGCATAAAAACTTTTTATATCTTGGACACGTGGCAATTTTTAATTGAATGAACAGCTAAGCAGCTATTTTAGTTAACAAGAAAATATACTCTCCTACTCCAACTCTAACTCTAATTCGTAATCTTAAGCTTATAAAAATAGAAACTCCAGACCTCAACGGCTCATACAGCGCACTTAAGAGAGCTTCTTTACTTGTCTTCATATTTCTTCTTTATTAATAATAGCTGAAAGGATTGATTAGGGATACTAGAAATCATGTCTCTCGATCAATCAGCAAATATTTTAGAATTGTATGGATTGCAATCACAAGAACAGTTGCAGCCATCTTCAGCCTATGAAACCAAAGTGTTGATCTCACTTTTAATCAAAGAAAATTGCCAATGGGTTACCCGTTCGAGGAATGGCGAAGGTGAAATAATCATCGTTTGCGAGGAAGATCGTCCCGTTGTAGAGAAAGAGGTTGTGACAGATTTTTTTTACTTATTGATGCCAACACTTACAGATATCTTTGTTTCACGTATGTTATCATCTATCGATTTTCTCCAACAAGGCACACACGAGTTCATAAAGAAAGAGATCTCAAGTTTCGCTTGTGATTTTGCCAGTGCTATGCTTGCCAATAAGCCCAAGGCAATAGGAGTTGTTGCAAAGATAGAGGTCTTGACGAGAAAAGAGTACCTCGAAGGAGAGATTTTGTCAAGGCCTTGTATGTTAGATGCATTAAAATCGAAGATAATTGAGAATGGAGAGTCGGAGGAGGTTTGTGCGATTTGCTTGGACAAGTTCTCAATAGGGGTTGAAGTTTCAGAGATGGCTTGCGCTCATGTTTTTCATAAACCATGCTTAAATCATTGGTTAGAGAAGAAAATATCTTGTCCTTTGTGTCGCTTTGAGATGTAAATTGACTCAAATGTCATCTTCATTTTGTCTTAATAATCATGGTTTGTCTTAAAGTTGTTACTTGTAATCATCATTCCTTTTAAGTTATCGAATGATATGGTCTTAGTCTATGTTTTTGTTTAATCATATAAATCTTATAAAAAAGACTAATCATAAATTGACTTGAAATTCACTCATTTAACATGGTATGTGCACATAACCATAGATCTTTTCCCTTGTGTATCCCAAGAAAGAAAAAGATATTTTGTGCACATGCTACGTCAAACGAGCGAATTTTGAATCAGTTTTCTATAAAAAATTTCCATTTTCTTTGGAAATTATATTTCAGTGTTTGGAAAACTGCAATTAATATTAAATTAATTCTTTAAAATAAAAATATAAAATACTATTAGAGGCAGTTAGGGAACCACTGTAAATAACATTATTATGTAAAAAAAATAAAAGAATTGGGAGTGGCTATAAATTGCCATTATGATTTGAAATTCTTTCCTTTTTTATTATTTAATGCACTAGTGTCCCCAAAACACATTATTATTGTTTCCCCCTCCATTGTCAAATTCCATGGTAACAAAAAATATCCATACTTCACTGAAAGCACCCTCGATCCGCGGGATGTGTGGATTCACTTTTGATTTTTGGGGTTTGGGAGTCACCACCTAGTTATTACGGTCTAGGAACCGAGCATTGACTCTAAATAGATAAAAACAACTAATCTAAGAATAAAAAGAAACTATGGTCCGGGGATCATGTTACGGGGTTGGAAGGTGTTAAGCACCAACCCCGCCCGGCAAATGCTGGTCCTACTATTTCTCAAAAAAGGATTACATTGCTAAAAGACCTTAAATAAATAAAACAAATAATAAAAAATAAAATAAAAAAATATACCTAAATGATCGCAACGATTTGTTCCCTCAGAGCTGGCGGGGAGACTTTTCCTATAAGATTCCTTCATTTGTTTCCGTCATTAGATCCACTTTTGATCTCGAAGATGAAGTATTTACTTCTTAGATCAGAGTATTTCCTAACTTTTAAAAGAAATTTCTAGGTGTTTTTGAAGGGTTTCTTGGGGTTTTTTGAGTAAAAACTGGGGTTTGGATGATAGGTAAGGAGTTAGGATTTCAAAATTAGGGTTTGGAGAAGGTTAGGGAGACTTTTTGACCTACTTTTTCTAGGATTTATTTTGACCTGCGAAATTAAGTTGTGGAGGCTCTTATTTATAGATTTTTTTGGAAGAATTAGGGTTTGATTATGTCTCCTTTTAGATAAGGTGAATTAGGGTTTTGACTTAAGTCTTATTTGATTGACTAGGTTTATTTAGATTAGGGTTTTAATTCTTACATACAATGAAAGAATATATTTTTAATTTTTGAAGAACCCCCCTTAATTATATTTTAATTCTTTAGGCCCCCAAATGGAGGGGTCTTTTAATAAATATCAGGGACTCCACTTAAATAAGTGGACAATCATCAACAATTTTGCCAGAAGGCTTGATTGATTAATTTTCTTGGTTCAGATTTTTAAATTAATTTTATTAAGATTTTACTTTACGTTAATTAATGTTTTATTTATTAATTTCGAAATTTAAAATTGTTAAAATTAAAAAATTACTATTTTATTCTCGAAGAGGACTTTTGTATTGAGAAGTCGTTTTTCGATGTTTTGAAATATTTTGGAATCGGTTTTTCGTAAGGAATTCAATGGGATTATGGGTTTGTGTCATTTACGAATTTTTTGCATGAACTGATTGTGAACTCTATGAGGGGTATTTTTGTAATTTTATCAAATTTGGTGAAAATTGGCAAAATGATTTATTTGGTCTTAATTTATTGTTTTGTGTTTGAAAAGATTTTTTTAAGCGTACTGGAGGCTCTAAAAATGTTTTGATGTTAGGGGTATTTTGATAATTTGATCATTTTTTAGTGATTTTTATCGTAATGATGATTTCTACATTGTGAGTCATATTTTCCTAGCGTAGTGTAGTTTTTAGAGTTTTGTTTGCTTGAGATACTTCATATGAATTTTTGAAACATATCTACTAGCAGATATAACATTGGAACAATCGTCCATCATTTGGAACCATCACAATCGGATTGACGAGTTGACTAATTAGGTAAGTGCAAAAATGGGGTGTCTACAGATGCCTCTCTTTGGCAGAGGATTGAAGCAAACTAGATAACAAACCTATTTCGGTAAATAGTGCGATATCCGAATGTCAAAGCTAGTGACAGTTCATTTTATAGTCTGATTTAGCAATTCGTCAGGATGTTCAGATCCTTAAGGGTAAAACTTTCCCCGAACTAAAAGTTGTCAAGTTCTCGAGCGTGAGCTCTCAATGACGGCGTCAGATCCTTGAATTTTAGAAAATTCTCCTTGACTAATGGAACAAATGTGTACGTGTGTATTTGAAATTTGAGATAAATCTCATGTGGTATGAGTAAAAACTAAGTAAAAATTGAGCAAATCCAAGATAACCTTCGGTGACATCCGAGCAAAATCGGAGATAAGCCTTGACAGCATTTGAGCAAAATTCAAGAAAACCCTCGACGGCAACTAAGCAAAATCCTAGATAACCCTCGGCGGCAATGTAGACACCCCATTTTTGCACTCGCCTAATTAATCAACTCGTCAACCCGATTGCAATGGTTCCCAATGATGGATGATTATTCCAATGTTTTATTTTGTCACTAGATATGTTTCAGAAATTCGGATGAGGTATCTCGAACTGACAAAACTATAGAAACCACGCTACGCTAGAAAAATATAACCCTAAAGCCATAGAAATCATCATCTTGCAGACAAAAAAAAGCTTTACGATAAAAATCACTAAAAAATGATAAAATTACCAAAATACCCCTAACCTCAAAACATCCCTAGAGTCTACATTACACTTAGGAAAACCCTTTCATACACATAAAATAACAAATCGAAATCAAATAAATCATTTTGCCAATTTTCATAAAATTCGATAAAATTACGAAAATCCCCCTCATAAAGTTCATGACTATTTCGCACAAAAAATTTCATAAAAGAAACAAACCAATATTTTCATTGAATTCCTTATGAAAAATCGATTCCAAAACATCCTAGAACATAAAAAATCGACAAGTCATCTCCGAGGGCAAAATGGTAATTTTATAATTTTAATAATTAAAAATTCTGAAATTAATAAATAAAATATTAAATAATTAAAGTGAAATATTAATAAAATTAATTTAAAATTTTGAATAAAAAAAATCGATCAATCAGGCTCTCAGGAAAAATTGTTGATGATTGCCAAGATATTTATTAAAGGACCCTTCCATTTGGAGGTCCAAAGAATTAAAGATATAATAGAGGGGGGTTCTCCAAAAAATTAAAGTCAATCAAGTAAGACTAAATTCAAGATATTAAAGTCAATCAAGTAAGACTAAAGTCAAAATTAAAGTCAATCAAGTAAGACTAAAGTCAAGATATTAAAAGTCAACCAAGTAAAACTAAAGTCAAAATCTTAAAGTCAATCAAATAAGTCTAAAAGTCAAAATCCTAATAGAGTTCTAATTAAATAATAATTCTGTTTAACAATCCTAATTAAATAATAAATCTATTTAATAGAATTCTAACTAAAATATAACTCTACCTAAAATAATTCTAATTAAAATATAACTCTAACTAAAAGAATTATAATTAAACACTAATTCTATCTAAGAGGAACTTAAAAAAAGTTTATAAATAGGAGCCTCCATACCCTATTTTCGTATCAAAGAAATAATAAATCCTAGAAAAAGTAGGTCAAAAAGTTTCCCTAACCTCCAATAAATCCTAATTTCGAAGTCCTAACTCCTTACCTAACACCCATACCTCAACTTTAGCTCAAAAAACACCTATAAGCCCTTCAAAAACACCCATAAACCCATAAAAAAATCCGAAGAATTCAGATCTAAGAAAGATATACCTCAACTTGGAGATTAGAAATCAGATCCGGTGACCGAACAAAGCAAGGAATACTGTACAAGGAGTTATTCTATCAGATCTGAAGGAACAAAACCATTGCGTTCGGAAAATGTAACTATTTTTGTTTTTTTATTGATTAGGTCTTTTTAGCAATGTAGTTCTATTTGGGAATTAGTAGAGACCGGCGTTTGCAGGACAGGGTTGGTGCCTAACACCTTCCAACTCCGTAACATGATCCCCGGACTTAATTTCTTATTTTTCGTAGATTAGTTTCTTTTGCCTTTTAGAGTCAATGTTCGATTCTTAGACCGTAATAACTAGGTGGCGACTCCCAAACCTCAAAGGTCAAAAGCGGATCCGCTCACCCCGCGGATCGAGAGCGCTTTCAGGCAACTGAGCAAAATTCGAGATAACCTTCGGCGGTATTTGAGCAAAATCCGAGAAAACCCTCGATGGCAATTGATCAAAACTGAGTAAAATCCGAGATACCCTTCGACGACATCTAAGCAAAATCTGAGATAACCTTCAATCGAGGGCGCTTTCAGGCAACTGAGCAAAATTCGAGATAACCTTCGGCGGTATTTGAGCAAAATCCGAGAAAACCCTCGATGACAATTGATCAAAACTGAGTAAAATCCGAGATACCCTTCGACGACATCTAAGCAAAATCTGAGATAACCTTCAACGGCAACTGAACAAAATCCGAAAAGACCCTCGGTGGCATCTGAGTAAAATCCAAAAAAACCCTCGGAGGCAACTGAGCAAAATCTGAGATAACCCTCGGTGGCATCTGAACAAAATTTGATATAACCCTCGGCGACATCTGAGCAAAACTGAGCAAAATCCAAGATAACCCTTAGTAGCATCTGAGCAAAATTCGAGAAAACCCTTGGCGGCAACTGAGCAAAATTTGAGATAACCTTCGGCGGCATCTGAGCAAAATTCAAGATAACCCTCGGCGACATCTGAGCAAAATCCGAGAGAACCCTTGACGGTAATTGAGCAAAATCCGAGATAACCCCCGACGGCATCTGAACAAAATCCGAGAAACCTTCAACGGTATTTGAGGAAAAATGAATAAATCTGGGAAAAAATAGATGAATCTGAGAAAGAATGAATAAATTTGGGAAGGAATCAATGAATCTAGGAAATAAATAATGCCCTATCTCCTATTCTATGTGAAAGGGTAATGAGTTAATTTCTGGGCAAAACCAAATATGAGATTAGAAACGCTTCTGTTTGGACCTCAATGTTTTTTTAAAAATTTTATGAATTTTTTAACTTCTTTGTACCTTAGGGGTTTTCAAAAAATTGTTATTAAAAGGGGAACCTTAAATTCGGGGTTCCCATTATCCTTTATGATTAACATTGATCAAGTTTGAGAACAAAATGCACCTAGTTTCTGGAAACATTGTATTGAACACATCTTGTAAAAAAATGCCCCTTGTATAAGGGGGAAACTACATATCAGAGAAGAAAGAAAGTGCCCATTGTATGAAGGTCTGAAATCTTTGATTACCATAAGTGCAATAAAGATTGAACTTTTAATTTTGAATGAAAATTTTGAGTCAGGCTCAAGAGAACAAAACATTTCCTTTTGAGACTCATCATAGAATTCACCCTTCTTCCACTTGGTTCACTTGGGGAAGCAAAAAATTTCAGATCAATTGTAGACAAGATACTTGTGACTTCTGAGTCTTTGCCTAGTTTAAGCTAAGTGTTGAACTTGATTATTTAGATTTTAGATGTTTTGGCTCGGACCGCCTTTTAACTTTTCGACTCTATGGAGATTTTCTTTTATTTTTTTGTTGTTGTTCTAATTTTTGCTTAGATTGACCTTTTAGATTTTCAAACTAGCGAGCATGCTCTAACTTTTGCCTAGATCGCCTTTTCAGATTTTTGATCTAGTGAGCTTTCTTTTCTTTTTTTCTTTACTTTGATTGTTGTTAAAGTCGTCCTTTCAGATTTTCAACCTTGCGAGCTTGCATTAATTTTTGCCTAAGTCGCCCTTTTTGGATTTTCGATCTAGCAGACTTTTTTTTTTCTTCCCTTCTAAACTTCTAGAATTAATGTCTGATCATACTTTGCTATCTTTCTTGACTTTTCACACAGTACTTAGGAGGAATTTTATGGGTAACTTAGGACTAGGTATAAAAAGAAAGAAATTTTGAAGCTCAAAATCCGAATACCCCTTGTGTGACATTTTCTTCCCTATTTTGACAATATTTTTTTTTGTAGAAAAATCTATTTTTTTTATTTTGATGTGATCGGGCCTGACGTAACTTCTCAGGTTGCCTACGTACCCCAGAATTTTGGGATCAGACCAAGACGTAGTTAGAAATCTTCTATCTCCTAGGTCAGGTGATCGGGCTAAGAAAGATGAAGACATTTTTTTTGAAAAGGCTGCAAAGGGCTGAGTAAGGAGATATTGAACTGGGTAGCAGAAAAATTGATTCGATCAAAGATGGCCTCCTTAAATGTAGTACCGCTTGATCTGGTCAAGGTTGGTTGACTATGGTATTTCAATTTTATCATGATCTTGAAATCTAACGATTTTTTTAGGCAGTATTTTCTTAATGAATGAATCTCTCCAATTGGGTTCAGACTTCCTCCTATGGTTGAGTATGAGTGCTCAATTTTCTTTGAAGTCTGATGGTTAAATCCTTGACTTGTAAGTTACGAATTTTGACTTTCTTGTCAAACTTGCAAATAACTCTTCTCTGATAAGTTTATAGTTGCTGCAGAACTTCTAGGTTATTTTTCTTCAATCCGATTTAGTTCTTCCTATCGATGACATACCTAGTATGTTTCTAACACTTTCCATCAATACCTTGAGATATGGGATTTTTATTTCAACTGGTAAGATTGCTTCCATATCATGCACTAGAGAATATGGAGTAACTCCAGTGGAAGACTGTATTGAAGTACGATATATCCCCGGTGTAGATGGTAACTTCTCTGACCAATCCTGACATATTTTCTTGATGATTGTTTTGAGATTCTTATTGGCTATCTCAACTGTTTCATTGGTCTGAGAATAGTAATCTATTTTGGGAGCTCTGCCTCGACTATTTTATTGGTCTGAGAATAGTAATTTATTTCATAACCACTCATCTGATTATGTGAGTCCTTTTTGGTTTGCGCATGTGGTGTTCCATAAGACGAGTATATATTTCGCGTTGAACAACACCCAAAGTTAACCAACATATCCACATCAGACCACGTGAACAAGTCTTTTAAATTTTTTGAGTGAATTCATTATCCCCTCATGTTTTTTTAGGGATAGGATGGTTTCTATTTGAATCTCTTTAGGAATTATTTTTTGTTCCGAGGTCAATGACCTTCGCTTTCTGATTAAAGGTTGAGTTCGACCCTTATCTTCTTGTTCAGGAAAGAAATATATCATTGAAGTCAGATTATTAGTTAATCCGTTAATACGCTCGAGGTATTCAAAAATTTCTTTTATCCAATCAAATTCAGATAGGGCGACAAACACCTTTATAGACTTGACAAACTAACTTGACTCAACAAGAAAATAATAGACTCGATCTAAAGAAGACATGACATTGATGGATTGATAAAAAAAAAAGAACTCGAGCTAACCTAAATGACTCATGAAAACTTAAAATAAGTACCCACAACGGGTTTGATTATTGACTATGGACTTGAGATATTGCTTACAACCGGCATGACTGAGGCACTGTGATCTTCAAGGAACAATTGGGCGATGTTGAGAAATTCTAAGGCCATTTTTGACTGTTGACTTAGTATTGACGTTTGTTCTAACTGACTGGACTTACAACCCTAGCTAAACGATGGACGATTGAACTTAGGTGCAAGGATAACCTTGTAACCCCAATTAAAGGTGGATTTAATCAATTTCAGTGTTACCCCCTTGATAATATTTTAAATGAACCCTGAGATTTTATTGAATTTTGTGCACCAATCCATTAAACAATTCATTTCATTATTTAGAAAGAAAAATAATTTTATTGAATTGTTGACAAATGATATTTTCATTGAATGAAATTTTCAACAAATATGATTTAAATTATTTTTTTTTTTGAAAAAAATATATTTTAATAATTTTCCAAAGTCTATGCAAAATATATTTTTATAAGTCATTTTTCTTTGAAAGAATAAATCTTTTGTAAATCATTTTTCCTTTATTTTCTTTTGGAAAATATTTTTCTGGAAAATAATTTTTTTTTTGGCAAACATTTTTCTTCATTTAAAATGAGTTGAAACCCGAATTAAAAAAATTTTCGAGTACAATTTGATTTGAATGATCTAACCCATCATGATTTTTAAATCGAGATGGACTGGATCATCATGAATCGTTGTTCATTTAAAATGGATTCTTTATTGGGTTGGTGCACCCAGTGATATGATAGCCTTGAATCAAATTAAACAACAAGTTCGGTCATCTTGAGGACAAAACTGTAACTTCCTAATCTCTACATTTGTAAAGTCCATTTTTGAAAAGTAATCCGGGAACACCCACGATAAGTTCGGGTCATGACCTATAGGGAGGTTTCTAGACTCTAGGTTTACTACGTGCAATGCAATTTATCTGGCCACCTTTGTCCAAGTACAACTATATATATCTCTCGAGTGTACTCAATCAAACAGTATGTGATGACTTGGTTTGATTTACCGTATAGGTGATAATCTAAAACTCCAACTTACTTTTCTGAAGTCAAAAGCAGCCAGTTTAGTCCCTAGTTGAGAGGTAGCACACCATGCTGAGCAAAGGCACTCTTAAATCACCTCTCTTCTAGAATAGACGTAGTCTATTCCCTTCATACTGTAGTACATCGGGGCAGGATCTCATTTTGGCATTGATTTTAACCAAGAAGTGCAGTTGGTGAACTTAGATTAACTTTGATATACCGTATAGGTACGATTCTAGGGTTGGTAATCGGGACATGTGACTTTGCGACTTACAATAGGACAAAAGACTCAGGTCGCCCCAGCGTGAGTGCATTGATATACTTTTCAGAGTCACCTTATCAAATGGTACTGATGCCCCAATTTTATATACCTTAAGGTACGTGATTGGAGTTGTGGTTTTCATGAATGACGATGCATCTTCGAAGAGATCGGGCTACGCATTAGTGTCACGTTGGCTATAAGGGACATGCAAGCGTGCAATGCAATAAAATAAACGTGCTAGTGGTGTGTACCAAATAGGGTGGGGTGTGCCTGGGGCATTTTTTCAAATAAATGGGCCCGTGGGCCAGATCAAATCATCACAATATGGATCTCACATTAATACTAATCAAAGTATACACAATTCATAGCATCGAGATTAAAATTAAAACAAGCATATCAAAAATATATATGTAGAGATAATAGCATATTAGATGGGCAATCACAACAAGACTAACAAGCCGAGCCAACATTGAAACAAACACATAATTTTTAGTCCAAGCCGAAAGGAATTTTTTTTTCTGATCCAATCAATGATCACCTGTGGGTAACCCCAAACTAAATCGAGATTTCAATGAATATCGAATCAAGGATATAATGATATTTGGATATGAGACACAGAGTGATGTTATTTTTCTAATTTTTTATTTTCATTTTTTAAAACTACCTTTTAAAAAAAAAACGAATTCCTAAAAAAAATAATAATAAAAAATAAATAAAACAGAATATTATTTACACGTCCATTGTTTACTTAGAACACATCAACTCTTTTTTTTTTAAATGGTTGTTTTCATACAGGTTGGTGTATTATAAGTAAACATTAGTGTGTTAATAACAATTCATGGCAAGATGAACCGAATGATCACAATTTGCATCAGTTAAATTAAGCGAAAATTACATAAAAGACAAACTTATTAAACCGCGGTTTCTCGTTTGATCCACTGGTTTTGGGTCCCCAGAAATTTAAAATTTTTTCAAAAAAAGTCTAAATCCATAGCCTCCATGTTTGAGCAATCCCCAAATTGAACTAACATCCAGTGGGCTAGATTTTGATATCTGAGATCAGAGACACAAACGAACTCAATTAAAGAAGTTCTTTTTAAAAAAAAAAAATAAAAATTAAACCAAACGATTTGATGATGAAGATAACTAGACAGAGATCAGGAAAAAAAATTATTTTCCTTTCTTTTCCTCTACTTTGTTGCAACGTCTGATTCCAAGATAAATGGACATTATCGTTATTTTTCTCACCATCCGATCGATGTTTCAGCCGACGAACGGGCTCGACCATAGTAACAGAAGTAACCTTCAAAGCTACAACAACTTTGGTTGCAATGTCTGATTCTAAGAGGAACTCAAATCTCAACTAAAAACATTCGATATGGCAACAAAAATCCCTTTCTCTCACGGTCTCATACATAAAACCAAATTTTAAAAGAAAAAACAAAATTTCCACCATTAAAGCTTTGTTAGAAATCGAAATTGATGCAGAAACGCTTATGGAACCAATTCTACTGGCCACAGTTTTCGTTCACCTCTATTACCGATTCAACAATTACAAGATTTCCCATGTTTGATCGAAATACAGTAAAATTCTTGGTTCAAATTCGAAACTCACAAATCAGATTTTCGCCAAGAGACTGACACAAATCAAAAGGATTTTTTCTTTGATTGAGATCTCAAACTTTCACTCAAAATCATAAACTGATCGGATTAAGGGGTGGAAATCGATCAAGCTGAGAGGTTTCTCAAATCTCCGTTGGAGACGATGGAACTGGGGTAGAAATTGGGTTAAAAAGACGAGGGTTCGAAAATAAAACATGATTTTTTTACTAGGGACGCACCATCGAATTAAAATAGTGAGTTGCTGCTCTTGCTAACAGCATGCCAAAGAACTCCTTTTTTTTTTATACTATCAAGAGATAGATCAACACACACCTAAACCAAAGTTTCCTTAAAAAAATAATAATAATATTGCCAAAGGGCAGATTGACACGCACCTAATAAAATAAAAAAATACTGTCAAAAGACATATCGATTCCTAAAAATAAATAAAATAAATAAAAAAATCTATATGGTTTAATAACTATCACTTCATCCTCAATGAAACCATCCCTTTGAAATCTCACATTATTTAGAGTCACCCTAAGTGACTCTTGATTGAGCCATTGAAAAAATAATATGCCAAAGTAGAATATTCATAATCCAAACAAATGATCAATAACTAGGTTTATTTAGATTAGGATTTTAATTCTTACATACAATGAAAGAATATATTTTTGATTTTTGAAGAACTCCCTTAATTATATTTTAATTCTTTAGGCCCCCAGATGGAGGGGTCTTTTAATAAATATTAGGGGGCTCCACTTAAATAAGTGGGCAACCATTAAGAATTTTGCCTGAGGGCTTAATTGATTAATTTTCTTGGTTCAAAATTTTAAATTAATTTTATTAAAATTTTACTTTATGTTAATTAATGTTTTATCTATTAATTTTAAAATTTAAAATTGTTAAAATTGGAAAATTATCGTTTTACCCCCGTAGAGGACTTTTGTGTTGAGAAGTCGTTTTTTGATGTTTTAGAATCGGTTTTCATAAGGAATTTAATGGGATTATGGGTTTGTGTCATTTACGAATTTTTTTGCATGAAATGATTGTGAATCCTATGAGGGGCATTTTCATAATTTTGTCAAATTTGGTGAAAATTGGCGAAATGATTTATTTTTGTTCAATTTGTTGTTTTATGTGTTTGAAAGATTTTTTCTAAGCGTACTGTTGGCTCTAAGGATGTTTTGATGTTAGGGGTATTTTGGTAATTTAATCATTTTTTTGGTGATTTTTATTGTAATGATGATTTCTACGTTGTGAGTCATATTTTCCTAGCATTGTGTGATTTCTAGAGTTTTGTTTGCTTGAGATGCCTCATCTGAATTTCTGAAACATATCTACTAGCAGATATAGCCTTGGAACAATCATCCATCATTGGGAACCGTCACAATCGGATTGACGAGTTGACTAATCAGGTAAGTGCAAAAATGGGGTGTCTACACACACTAATGCCATAGTTTAACACGATGATCCCTTGAATAAATGCTTGGATGATGATGAGGATATCCTTCTCACATTATCTCTTCCAAGTATTGAGCCTGCAATCTCACCTATTTAAGATCAAATTTAGAAAATATAAGTACATGTCGAGAAAGAGAACTAGCTTCCCTTGTGTAGAGAATGGCTCAGGCAAAATATGCTTATGAGGAAAATATGGAACTACAATGCAAAGCTACACATTGGAAGTAGTGATGGACCTAAAGATATATAAATAAATAACAAACAAATATTATAATTGTACACAGGGAAATAACAATGCAAGATGGGCATTTCAAATTGATCATGGCAAGTACAATGTGAAAAGGATTCAGTTTCATCTCCACTATACCCATAGTTCATGCATAGCTTCTCCCCATTGTGCATACTAGGAGTAAAAGAGGGACTAAGAAACGAGTTATAATCCTAACTAGAAGATACTAAGATAACAAAGCAATCCCCATTCCGTTAAAGCCCCATGTTTGTAATAAAACTCTGTTTTTCTGGTTTTAATTTAGTTTGAACATTTATTACCATAACAATAATCCACTCAGTGCATAACATAAAAATTTCCAAGAGCTACAACTTGTCCACTACAATGACAATAATCCAAAACATATAATCAACTAAAATTGTTTCTAAGACATAAACTGTTTAATACAGCCAACGAAACAAAAGAAAATGAACTAAATATGAAATATGTCCAATCAAATACCATCTGGTGGCTGAGTCGAGGAGTTTGGTGGAGTCGGGTGTGAGCCTTGGAACTGCAAAACTAAAATAACAAAAATGCACACACACACACACACACACACACTAGATTATATGTTTAGATTATTTATCTAAAAATTGAACAAATAAGAAAATTTGGTGATAGGACCACAACCATAAGCCTGAAATCATCCATCTCGACTTGTCTAAGTTGCTCGATCTCTACCATATTGGCATATCTTTGTTTCTTCATATCAGATTTGTCTGAGTCACTCGACGTCAAACATATTGGGATGTCGATGAAGCATTTCTAGAATTACCTAATACCTCACCCTTGCACCATAGCAAGTAAATGGCTCCGTGGACTGCAATCGTCAATGAAATTGACAAAAGATCTGACTCCTCTTCTATATGAAGTGGAAATAAGAAAAGAATATAGACGAGTATGTCTACAAAAAGAAATATTACTAAGATGGATCCTTCAATATATTGGAAAGGTCTCATAACTATGGAACTATCACAACATGTAATCTAACAAACTCTAAATATAACATTCATATGTCATGAGCATCATGCTTATGTATACAGAAAATAACCTTGTTCAACGTATCAATTCAAACATACAATATTATGCATTTTAACCTGAAAGAATAAACCATTCAAAGAGAAGTTCGTTTGTGATAGATATTTTCTAATGCATCAAAGAATCTATATACAATATAGCTTCCGCTGATGCCAACTTTAGATATAAATCGGTGAGTAACATTACATTCACATGCAAGTCCCAAATCAATTACATTAATGACACAATTATTCTATCTAATAGAAACTTTGCAAGTGATAGCCATATAAATTACATGCCAGTCTCACCCTAAGTTGCAACCACTCTAGGCTTATCCCAAGGATTGAAGCTTGTTGAAATAATCACTTCGTGAAAATCCTAAATTTTAATCAAAAAATTTATTGGGCCTGATTCAACGAATTTTAAAACCCAAAATTCCACGGCCTTTCGACCACGTTTTCAGTCTCTTTATCGATCTATCTCTCACTGTCATTTTCTCGATCTCATCTTTTTCTCTTTCTCACTGTCTCTTCTCGATCAACCTCTCTATCTCTCTCTCACAGTCGCTATCTTTCTCTTTTTCACAATTGATTGACTTTTCCATCTCTCTTATGGTTTCTCTCTTGATCGACCTCACTCTTTCTTTCTTTCTCTCTCTCTCTCTCGATCGACTTTTCCATCTCTCTCTCTTGATCTTGATCTAGATTTAGATCTAATCCTCGTTCTCTCTGTATTTCATCTCTCATTTCTCAAAGTAATCTATCGATCTTGCTACCTGTCTTTGATAGCTCGAAGTGATCACATTGGTCACAAGGGCATGGTCATCTGTTGCATCACCTCACGCGACAATTTAGGAATCATTTTGAGTTCGGGCTAGGTACTCTCTCTAATCACTCTTTTCTATATATAGATTCTATTAGGGTTTTTTATCTGATATATTTAGATTTGGATTGAAAATTTGTAAACTTGTAAACTTCAAACCCAAAGTGAAGTTGTGCATTGAAATCCTAATGCAAGTCAAATCTGGACTAATTTCAATTTCTCATGGATATTGAATATTGACTAAGTTTTTCCAAATTGGTCTAAAACATAAGGGCGTAATACTTCGAATTTTAATTAGTATCTCGAGAAAATAAAAATAGTGAAATTTGAAGAAAATTATGACAAAAAGATTTAAGGTAAAATATTTAGATTTTGTTCTGTCAATTTTTAATGAAATTTAACTTTGCCATTGGATTAAAAATACCCGAAAAACATATTTTAGCCTGTAAGCAAGTTCAAATTTGAGTTCGAATGGAAAAATTATAAAATCCTCATGTTTCGCATCAAGTATTTACCAATTAGGTAAATGATACTTTAGATATATAATTTGAGGAATCTTATTATACCATTAAATTCGTGTTGAAAAATCATCCGAAATAGAGTATAAGATTGTCCAAATCGACATTCGAAAAAAATAATTCTTGAAATGACGCTTACGTCCTACTTAAGTTATAAATATATAATTCTAAAGAAAAATCTAATTTTTCTTATTCTTCTCTCCAATCAAGATTCAACCCATTTTTTCTCGAGACTTGTAACTCAGATATACATCAATTTAGAAGGATTCGAGTCTTGTTGCAAGAAGGAAAGTTGTACATGTCGTCAATAATTACGCATGGATGTGAGAAAATACGATTGTCGTCGGGGGAAAGTTTACGTGGTTGGACGGAGGTGATCTTTGACTCGTTCAACCGTCGAATATAACTCGAGGTAAGATGCCTTCCCTTCTACCTTCTAGTTATACAACAAATTCATAGAAAATTTCATGTTATCCTTTAGATTGCGATTGTTATTTCAAATATCAATCATTTCGTTAAACCTACGCTTGTTTGAATGGATTAACTCATGTTTACATATTTATTTTTGATTGATTTGGACTCTTTAGGTGTTATTTAAGTTGTTCATATGTTGGACAATGTTTTAGAACAAAAAACTATAGAGTTGGTATCGATTTTAGATGATTTTCAATGAAAAAAATTGAAGAATGACAAAACTGGGTGGAGCCTCCCGTTTGCTAATGGCGCCGTAGTCAGCTTCTAATGTCTCCACCGTCAGTTTTGATGGCAGCGCTGTTAGACCCAAAAACTTCCAGATTTTGAAAAAATAGCTTCAACACTATTTCCTCCACAATATATATATATATATATATATATATATATACTATTTTCATTCTTTTATTTCATTAAAAATATTTAAGTAAATATTCCATTTATTGTAAGTTCTTTAATGAAATTAAGATTTTACCCCCCATTTGGAAACTTTGAAAATAATTTTGAGATCTAAATCTCATCATATCAAAATGTAATTTTTAGTTTCAAGAACAAAACATAAATTTTGACGTTTTCAATCAATTTTCAAAATCCGATATCTTTTGTGTCACTTGGAATTAAGTTATAAAAATTATGTGGCCTTTCTTATGTTGTTGAGGTTTTTCATTTATAAAAATCCATTTTCAATTTTGAAAACTTTGAAAAATTATTTTTTCCAACACTTAACCGAATTTTGACAGTTTTTCAAACTTTTATGTCTTATAATTTTATTGCATTTTTTGAGTCTTTCTACTCAACCAAAACCATCAAATGAAATTGGTTGATACTATATGAATTTTGAATAATTTTAAATACGAAAATACTTTGATAGATATGTAAGAAGTTAGACGATAGATTGATCGATTGATTGATGGATGACTAAAGAAAATGTATGTTCTTGATTGATTGTTGGGACAGTGTTTCCAGTTCTACGTAATGGACATGCCACGTAAGACATGATGTAATGATAGATGGATGAAAATGACAGATGGATGTCATTTGAGGACACTACTAAACCTTGTTTGTATTTTTGATAAAAGAAACGATATACTATATACAAAACAAACTAATTTTTTTACTAGAAAAGAGTCATGGAAAATCTATAACGAGTGATCCATTGCTATATATCTAGAAGCGGCGGCTCAATCTAGGATCAACACTAAATGTCATATGCTCTTCAATAGTATGGGATACCATAGAGCATATTACAACTTATGAGATCCGAAAATTTCTCCTATTTCTTTATTGGGAAATATTTTGTGTAAAGACGATCTCTATATGGTGTAGAGGTAGGCAGGGTTCACATGTATTGCCTCTTGATAGGTTTCGACGTTAGGGATCTCCTGGGCTAGTTAGTGATCACTTTTAGTCTATAGTCGTTAAATGGTAGACCTCACTATAAAGTGAACTCAATCTTGGGTTCTTGGCCAACGGCTAGTCTGAGTTGGATAAACGGTCCCATAATTGTGGTATACCAACCGGTCACACAATCAAATTTTAACAATGGGATTTCATATCAGAGGTTAAGTTTGGAATATCAATTTTCCATGCTGAGACCGTTGTATCGACGTGTTCTTCTAGTCTCTTATCGACTATACCGTCGTGTTCTTATTATGTATTTTTATTTATTTTGTGATGTGATAGATGTTTTTCATTGAAAGGATGTATATGCTACTTTAAATGATAGAAATAATAGATTGAAGCTATTTACAACTATTTACTAAGTATGCTTAAACATTTATCGTATGTTACGTTATGAAAAATTTGCATTATTTTACTACTTAGATGTTTACTCATGCATGTATGACTCACTGTTAGAACAGTGTTCATTCTACTGAGTAACATTCCCCTGTTACTCACCCTATCCTTCACCTTTCAGATTGTTCAGTTTTTGAGGAGTCTTACTCTTGAGGAGCTACTCATAGAATTCCCTGTTGAGAGTTTGTCGAGGATCTACAGTCTCCATCAGCTTGAGGATTATCTTAATGGTTTAGCGGGTGTATTGTAATTCATATTTGTGGGATTTGATGTATATTTTTTTGAGAGGTTGTATTTGGAAGATGGGTACGATGTTATGGATTTTGATGTAATTACATGTTGACTGTTTAGTTTCCACTACTCAAATTTGAGATTATCTAGTATAGTATTTTGTTGAGTGTATGTTTTTCTTATAGTGTTATTATCTATGATTGTTCTATTAAGTTATGTGTATGTTTACCTCACACCTTGAGATTTCTGATGGATGAATCCTCGGGATTCATGTTAGGATTTCGGGGCATGAAAAAGGGTGTGTTGACCAATATGATATAATCATTTGATAACATAGAGGTTTTACTATGAATTATGTAACCAAAAAAGAAAAGATGAAAATTACATAGTAGAGAAGATGAACTATTTAGTTCAAGTGAATAAAAATCTCCTAAAGTTGCAAGAGTGAAACTATGGATGTAGTTGAATTCTAATTCTACAAGATTTAAAATATCATTTTGGAGGAATGTTTCAGTTAAGGAAAAAAATGGTACTGAATACATTTGAATAAATTCACTATTTCGTATCAGTCTCAATACTGATAGATTCCTATATTTTGAAGCATGTAATTTGATTTGAATGAATTTGGAATTTGGATTTGGACATTAAAATACAGATACGAAATTGTAAATAAATTAACTTTGGCTTTTTGCCACAAGATTTACCCATTTCGACAAGTTGTGGAGAAGCTAGAATTGATTTAAAAGAGCTTAGAGAATACTAGAGTTAGGCAAATTATTCAAGATAAGTGTGGAGGGTTCTTTAATTGCACCATAGTTTCTAAAGAATTTTATGTTGTACATAAATAGAAAATCTATTTATAGGTTGAGTATAGAAATTTGCTTCGATGATTTTTTATAGAGAATTCTAGTATTCGTGTACCATTGGATTGATCTAGTGTGTGTATGTGTTTTAATGAGTTAGCTGGACTTGAACCTACGACCTCAAAGTTGTTTTGCATTGTGAAAAATCAATTGAGCTATGGGTCTAAGCCCATCTTATGTGGTTTGATTTCAATTGTCTGCCTCCTCCTTCCTATATAAAGGGATGGATGTCTCATTTGTACATATGCTTGAATGAGTAAAACCTTTAAGATTCTAAGTACTTTGTGTTTTTGTGTGTGTTGCCTTATGTGTGTCTGATTAACTAAGAGAGTTGTGTTAATGGGTAACTTCTAATTCATTTTGGGATATAAAATTGACTTGAGCTTCATCAAGGAGATTAGTTTAAGACTTTAAGTTGCATGGGCGCTATATCAAGATTTTTTAAGTCCAGCTCAAGAATTTTTCAAAAGAAATTCGAAAGAAAATGATCAATCCCTTATTGCACATATGATAATCTTAAGAGTCTTAAATTTAAGGGAATGTCAGTTCTTCTATCTGTCATACATCAGAGTCCATATTTTTCAAGCGTAATCCATTCCATTAGTCTTGTAGTCAAGCTCCAGTTAAAGCCAACCTTGAAATTAGGGGCATTTTTGAAAGTCATTTAATTCCAAAGTTTTGTTCTTAATCACATGATAAAAAGGAAAATCTTACTTAAAAGTCCGATGATAATTATGAATCCAGATGCATGACAAGCCAATAAAGGCCCGATCTTTCAAACTTTGAGCTCGATTTTGAATCATAGAATGAATTAATAGGATTGTTTAAGTTCCTATAAATCTAAGTCCGAGAAACGTGACTTAGTAAGTTAGAGTCCGAGAAACTAGACTCCAACTTTTTTTGAATCATAGAATGAATTAATAGGATTGTTTAAGTTCCTATAAATTTGAGCCCGATAAATGTGACTTAGTGAGTTCGAGTCCGAGAAACGAGACTCCAACTTTTTTTGAATCATAGAATGAATTAATAAGATTGTTTAAATTCCTATAAATCTAAGCCCGAGAAACGTGGTTTAGTAAGTTCGAGTCCGAGAAATGATACTCCAACTTTTTTTGAATTATAGAATGAATTAATAGGATTGTTTAAGTTCGTATAAATCTAAGTCCGAGAAACGTAGCTTGGTAAGTTCGAGTCCGAGAAACGAGACTCCAACTTTTTTTGAATCATAGAATGAATTAATAGGATTGTTTAAGTTCCTATAAATCTAAGCCCGAGAAATGTGGCTTAGTAAGTTTGAGTATGAGAAACAAGACTCAAACTTTTTTTTGAATCATAGAATGAATTAAACGGATTGTTTAAGTTCTTGTAAACCTTAGCCCAAGAGGCATGACTTTAATGAGTTTGAGTCCGATAAACGAGACTCTAACTTTTTTGAATCATAGAATGAATTAACAAGATTGTTTAAGTTCCTTAGCCCGAGAAACGTGGCTACAATAGGCTCAAGTCCGATAAACGAGACAAACTTTTTCAAACTCTAAAAAAGAATTTCAAATAAGATTTAACGAATTTCCTACAATGTTATGACTCCAATTACCTCATTGTTCAACCTTGCCATGATTGCTTTCGTTGCATAAGTACATTTCAATTTTGAATCATTATTGTCAGTGAGAGAAGATCTCTAGGACCTGACACATTTTTACTCAGTAAACATCACACCATTGTACACACGTGCACTTTTGCATTAGTTAGGGAGAATTTTCTAAAATTCGAGGATCTGACATCGTCATTGAGAGTTCAAGCTCGAGGACCTAACAAACTTGTTCGGGGAGAGTTTTACCCTCAAGGATCCGAATGTCTCGACGAATTGTTAAATCAGGCTACAAAATGAACTGTTACTAGCTTTGGCATTTGGATATCGCACTATCTACCGAAATGGATTTACTATCTAATTTGCTTCAACCCTCTGCCAAAGAGGGGCATCTGTAGACACCCCATTTTTTCACTCGCTTGATTAATCAACTCGTCAACCTGATTGCGACGGTTCCCAATGATGGATGGTTATTCCAATGCTTTGTTTGTTACCAGATATGTTTCAGAAATTCAGATGAGGTATCTCAAGCAAACAAAACTGTAGAAACCACACTACGCTAGGAAAATATAACTCTAAAAACATAGAAATCATCACCTTACAGACAAAAATAAGCTTTATGAGAAAAATCACTAAAAATGACCAAATTATCAAAATACCCCTAACCTCAAAACATCCCTAGAGCCTACATTATGCTTAGGAAAACCCTTTCAAACACATAAAACAACAAATAGAAACCAAATAAATAATTTTACCAATTTTCACCAAATTTGACATAATTACGAAAATGCCCCTCATAAAGTTCATGACCATTTCGCACAAAAAATTTCAGAAATGACACAAACTAATATTCCCATTGAATTCCTTATGAAAAATCGATTCGAAACACCCTGGAACATTGAAAAACGACTTAAAACGAAAAAAGTCATCTCCGAGGGCAAAACGATAATTTTACAATTTTAATAATTAAAAATTCTAAAATTAATAATTAAAACATTAATTAATGTAAAGTGAAATCCTAAAATCTGGTCAATTAAGTGAGATTTAAGTCAAAATCCTAAAATCAAGTCAATCAAGTAAGACTTAAGTCAAAACCCTAAATTTTAATCAATCAAATGAGACTTAAGTCAAAATCCTAATCAATCTAATAAGACCAAAGTCAAATCCTAACCCTAATAGAATTCTAATTAAACTCTAAAACTATGTAAAAGAATTCTAATTAAACTCTAAAACTATATAAAAGAAACATAATTAAACTCTAAAACTATCTAAAATAATTCTAATTAAACTTTAAAACTATTTAAAAGAAACATAATCTAACTCTCACTCTATCTAAAAAGCTCTTAAAAAAATCTATAAATAGGGGTCTCTACAACCTATTTTCGTATCCAAGAGAAAATCCTACAAAAAGTAGGTCAAGGGGATCCTTAGCCTTCCCAAAACCCTAATTTTGAAGTCCTAACCCCTTATCTATCATTCAACCCCCAACTTTTACTGAAAAAACACCTAGAAACCCTTCAAAAACACCCAGAAATCCATCAAAAATTAGAAAGCACTTAGATCTAAGGAGAAGATACTTCATCTTGGAGATCTGAAGCGGATCCAGTAATGAAAAAGAAGCAAGGAATCACAAGCAAGAAATCTCTTCGCCAACTCTGAGAGAACTATCATTGTGATCATCTAGGTATTTTTCATTCTTATTATTTTTTTTATTTAGGTCTTTTAGCAATGTAGTTTTATTTGGGAAAAGTAGAGACCGGCGTTTGCTGGGTGGGGTTGGTGCCTAACACCTTCCAACCCCATAACGTGATCCCCGAACTCGTATTTTCTTTCGTAGATTAGTGTTATTTGCCTTTTAGAGTCAATGTTCAGTTCCTAGACCGTAATAACTAGGTGGTAACTCCCAAACCTTTAAAATCAAAAGCGGATTCACGTATCCCGCGGATCGAGGGCGCTTTCAGGGGTTCGGATTGATTTTTGAAGATAAGAGTGCCTTATTCAATTGCGCATCAATCTCATCTTAGTTATTCAAGCGTAAGTTGTGTTTGCCAAGTTCACACATAATAGGGAAACCTAGTAGAATGAACAAATCTTCTAAGGTAACCATCATCTCATCCCATGTAAAACCCATCAAACTGGGGATGTCTTTATTTATCCTCAAGCATGTCGAGATGCATAAGGCGTCGTAACTACCTGCCAACTTCAATTTCTGAGCAGATGCATTATTATTTATCATTGCCATTACCCAGTCCACCCACGATTTGGATGGTGACATATGACTGCAAATTTCATAAGCGAAGGGGCGAAATTGCCTAATAGAAAAATGCAAAATGTACTCAATGCCTACCATATCTCATTTTTCACCTCCAGAGATCATAAAAGCCCATGAGTGGTCTTGTGGGGGACTAAGATAACGAAGGGTAGGTTTCTCAAAAGGAAATTGATCGTCTACACAGAGAAAGGGATTTTGTGAAAGAAGATGTCTTTTTGGGAACAAAGGAGGCGGTTTTCTTTTGGTAATTCACCTTTAAAAGTCTCAGACTCTTGCCCTTGCTCGCCATGAAGACTTGTACGAAGACACGCTTACGACGATTTGATAGATGAAAGGGAGAGAGTAGAGTAAGAATGCGAAGAGAGTGACGAGTAATGCAAAGTAAGAAATTCTGAAGACCCACATTTTTTCTTTTAAAGTAATATTTCAACGTTTCGAGAAACACGCGTCTTGGAATCTAAAAAAAGTCATGACATAATGAGTACAATCCTCGATAGAGTTGCGCCATTTTCGAACCAAAATTAAATGGTGAGCACAATTTTCAAAAGAACTACACTGTCTTTTTTGATGTCATGATATAGTGATGAGATGGTCAATAAAGGCTTCGCACAATTTTTGAGAGTTTGTCAGAGAGGATGTTAGGTTTAGTCTTATGATTGGACATCCAACTATCTCGAAAGGAGTGAAGCCATTAATGAAGATTGGGAGACCAGAGGAAGGATATGATTACTTCGAGATTTGGTTTGGGAACCTTAATGGCGCCATCTCACACCTTGCAAAAATCATACCTGCACATAGCTATCGCCATGTACAGGCAAGGGGACTAAATGTTGATGGTGTAAATTGTTAAGGGACACGTGTCAAAAGATGATGACGTATAATATTGATGGAACATGAGCATCGCCCTTATACTACTTGCTTATGTGGCACATGCTCATAAGATCACGTGAGGAGGTGCGCATGACTGGAGTTTGTTACGAAGTTGGAGGATCATCATAAATATGGGAGACAAGTGGGACAGCTGTCTGCTCACCATTTGCAAGAGCAAAAAGCCAAGAACATTGAATAAACGAGCGACAAAGACTGTAGTATTGTAGACACCCCATTTTTGTATCCGCCTGATTAATCAAGTCGTCGACCCGATCGCAAAGGTTCCCAATGATGGATGTCTATTCCAATACTTTATTTTGTTACCAGATATGTTTCAGAAATCCAGATGAGGTATCTCGAACTGACAAAACTTAGAAACCACGCTACGCTAGGAAAATACGACCCCAGAAACATAGAAATCATCATCTTGCAAACCAAAAAGAAACTTCACGATAAAAATCACTAAAAATGATTAAATTATCAAAATACCCCTAACCCCAAAACAACCCTAGAGCCTACGTTACGCTTAGGAAAACTCTCTCGAACACATAAAATAACAAATCGGAACCAAATAAATCATTTCACCAATTTTAACAGAATTTGACAAAATTACGAAAATGTCCATCATAAAGTTCACAATAATTTCACATAAAATTTTTCATAAATGACACAAACCAACATTCTCATTGAATTCCTTATGAAAAACCGATTCTAAAACATCCTAGAACATTAAAAACCGACTTGAAACGTGAAAAGTCCTCACCGGGGGCAAAACGGTAATTTCACAATTTTCATAATTTAAAAAATTCGAAATTAATACATAAAACATTAAATAATTAAAGTGAAACATTAATGGAATTAATTTAAAACTTTGAACCTAAAAAATCGATTAATTGGACTCTTAGGCAAAATTGTTGAGGGTTCGTGGGATATTTCTTTAAGGACCCCTCCATTTGGGGGTCCAAAGAATTAAAGATATTTTAGAGGGGGGTTCTCCAAAAATTAAAAGTAAATCGAGCAAGACTGAAGTCAAGGTATTAAAGTCAATCAAGTGAGACTGAAGTCAAAATTAAAGTCAATCAAGCAAGACTGAAGTCAAGGTACTAATCGAGTCAATCTCATAAGACTAAGGTCAAAACCCTAAATCAAAACCCTAATCTAAACTAATCAAGTCAATCTCATAAGACTAAGGTCAAAACCCTAAATCCAAACCCTAATCTAAAACTAATCAAGTCAATCTCATAAGACTAAAGTCAAAACCCTAAAACCCTAAAGACTAAGTCAAAACCCTAATTGAAACCCTAAAAGAAACCCTAATCAAACCCTAATGCTTCTAAAAACTTTATAAATAGGAGCCTCCACACCCTATTTTCGTATCAAAGAAAAAACCCTAGAAAAAGTAGGTGAAGAAGCCTCCATAACCTCCCCAAAACCCTAATTTTGGAGCCCCAACTCCTTCCCTAATACCCCTACTCCGATTTTAGCCTAAAAAACACCCAAAAGCCTCTCAAAAACATCCCAAAAATCCACAACAAATTCGAAGCACCCAGATCCAAGAAGGAGATACCTTACCTCGGAGATCAGAAATCAGATCCGGAGATAGAACGAAGTAAGGAACACGGCACAAGGAGCCATTTTCACCAGATCTGAGGGAATACCACTTTTGCAGATCAAAGGTAAGTTTATTTTTATTTATTTATTTTTTTTAATTTTTTTTAATCTAGGTTTATCATTAGCGATGTAGATCTATTTGGGATAAATAGAGACCGGCATTGGCCGGGCGGGGTTGGTGCCTAACACCTTCCAACCCCGTAACATGATCCCCGGATTCAGATTTCTATAGTAGATTAGTTCATTTTTATCCATTTAAGGGTCAATTTGGTTCCCAGACCATAATAACTAGGTGGCGACTCCCAAACCTCAAGGGTCAAAAGCGGATCTGCGCACCTCGCGGATCGAGGGCGCTTTCAGTGGCGACTCCACTGGGGACATTGAGGATCAAACTTGAAAACCCCCAAGTATGGGAGCATTGCTAAAATGACCTAATTTTGTTATTTTATTATTTGTTTATTAGTTTATTTTTCTTGTTAGCTCGATTATTGCTCATCGGTTTGGACTTTGAATATTGGTTTTAATATGTCATTTTATATGGGTCAAGAAAAGGGTTATTTGGAATGACTCTAGATAATGCAAGATTTCAATAAGTTAACTAAAGATGGGATGATAATCATTGAATCGGGATTTTTTTTATTTTATTTATTTGTAGGTGCATGTCAATCTACCCTCTGGCAATATTAAAAAAAAAAAAAAAAAACTCTTTATTTGTTGGGATGAGTGTTCTTCTGTCCATGAACAATAAATAAAAAAAACAAAAAAACAAAAAAATTTGGTTTTTAAGTTTCTGTTAAACAGCAGCCACTATTTTAATTTTTTCGGATGGTGTGTCCCTAGTAAAAATCTCTTTTCAATGATCAAACCCTTCATGTTTTTAATATGGTGGGTGGTGTGCCGTTAGCACAAGAGTGCGTTTTCTACTCTCTATCTTCTTCTCAAATAAGAAGAGAATGAGACAGCAAGAGCATGCAGCAACGTCTCTCTCTCTCTAATGTTTTCAATAAACCAAGCCCTCGTCTCTCTCTCTCTCGCTCGCTCACTCTATCTCTCTCTCTGGCTGCGACTCGCGATAGTGAGACATGGGGCTGCGACGATGCGTCCTGCGACACTAGTCGTAAAAAATTTCTAGATTTGTCCAAATCCATCTGATTCTGTTGGATGGTTTATAGCCCAAAAGTTAAACCTAGACTTTTTGGTGCATTTTTCGAAGTAGCAGTTCTTCCTGTGTACTGTGGGACGAAGGAAGAGAGAGAGAGAGAGCTTCAGAATTGCAATCATGGAAGATTATGAGCTGAAATATGATCATCAATTCTGTTCTGGCACCACTTTGATGGCACCTACTCTTCATCTTTGAAGCTTCCCTATTTGACACTCTGTGTTTTATTTTGGGAACGTGTTGAAAAAAAAAAAAAAAACAAGCTGCGACAGATGTTTTATTCCAATATTCACAATTTGTTATGACATGTACTGGGGAGGGTGTTCGGCCTTGTGATTTAAGGCTACACTTAATGAAGGAGATTTCAGGCAGGCCAACTTCTTTGAAGAGAAAGTCATCAAAGAAAGAGGTTTCTCCTAGTGCCACGTGGATTAGGTTTGTGTTTTTGAAGAATAATTGAATGAAGGCATGATTGATGTTGCTGCCAGCAATATTAAAATGCAAAAATGTGAAGTGTTGGCAGCATGTTGTGTGTTGGCAGCAATTAAAAAAAAGAGAAGCTGAGTTGTGCGTTGCGTGTCATGTTGTAGCAGCATGGCAGCAACATATAAAAATGTGGTTGTGTTGTGGTTTGTTGCTGTAGCAAACAAAAAAAAAAACGGGGGGGTTAAGACTATCTTCACCAAGTTAGTAAGGTTATCTTCCTTGCTAAGGGTCATTGACGCCCCCACGTGGCAGCAAATTTTTTTTTATAAAAAAAAAAAAAAAAAAAAAGAGTTTTATTGTGTGGTGGCAGCAAGAAGATGGTGGTCGACGTGTGTGTGATGGCGACAATTGAAGATAGTTAGATTGTGAGTGGCAACAACATAAAAATTTGTGGCCTATATTCTTTTTAAAAATAGGCTAGTCTTACTAATTTAGTAAGGTCTCTTCCTTACTAAGGGTTATCAATCTCGCCACATGGCATCCAAAAAAGGTGATCTAATGCCACGTGTTGGTGACGAACAAAATTCCATGAACTTTTAAAGGAAAATTTCAAATTTTAAAAAAAAAAAAAAAAAAAAATTTTAATTTCATCTTAAACTTTGATTTGAAATTTCATAATCACTCATTTTCAAAATCTTGGACTTAAATTTCTCATTTTTAAAATTGATCTGTTGGATCCAAATATTTTCCAATCAAAATTGTAAAGGTCATGAAATTAGATTATCAATGAGGAACCACGTGGCCTAATGACCCTTAGTAATTTTGAAATCTTAATGTGTTAGTCGAGATAACCCAAGTTCTCTTTGAGAAATTTGTTGAGTCCTAAATTCAAAAATGCAAAAAATTCCTAAAATTCCAAGAAAAAAAAAAAAAAGAATTTTTTGTGCATGTTTCAATATTGGATCTAATCGATTATTCTGTGCTATGTTCATTGATTATTTGAAATACCATGATCTTAATGGATATATACATGCTTTGATTTCGAATTGGATATTTTGAATATTTCTATATTTTTTATCAATATTTATTCGATATCCACATGTTGATGGCTTGATTGGTTTGATCTGGCCCATGGGCCCACGTGTTTGAAAAAGCCCCGGTGTAACGGCCAAATCATCTGTCACCTAGAGTTAGGTGTAAGCTCGCCCCGGAGCTACCCGGGAGCACCCATGTAATATCATGTAAGGCTCGTTATGAAGCCATGTCAGCCCCCGTACCAGGGCATATCTGTTAGCTTAGGGTACGTGTCAGCCCCGTGCCAGGGCACACTTGTTAGCTTAGTGGCATTTTCGTAATAAGGGAGTATGACCGGCCTCTACTTTTGATGTTTCCTTCTGGAAATCTAGTAAAGACTTAGCATACACTTTGTAGGAAGGGTGTCAGTGCTGTCCCAATCCCCGGCCTACACCCACGTTGTTGAAGCCCTTGAAGCCCAGCTCCGTGGAGGTCCCGCGTGTCATAGGATCATCAATTGCTTGTAACGCATCTATTTGCTTTTATACCGCGTTACACCGTGTAATCAATATTATATCAACAAAGTTGCCTTCGGGCTTTATCTCGTGTTGCCTCGTTTACTTGTTTGCTAGCTACGTGTGTGTGGTGTACGATCATTTTACAGGCTTGCAAGTGGATTTGACCCCCTTGCGCCGCACGACCCCGCTTCGAAAGAATAGGGCCGTGACAGTTGGTATCAGAGCAGCAGTTGTTTGAGCAAGGTTGGTATTCCCCCTAGCTATTCCCCGGAGATCCCATTCAGTTCACGCGAACAATGGTAAGAGGAACTACTAGTACCGCGGATCAACCCGCTCCAAACACACCACCACCACGTACAAACAAGGAACGCATCGAGGTATTGGAGGAAAGGATAGGTATGCTATCCGGTATTGTTGATGGTATTGTGCATTTAGATGATCGCCAGAGCACGCTGGAGGAAGGATCCGAGACATTCAGAGCTAGAGTAACAGCCCTCGAGGAAGATACCCGAGACAGTCTAGCCGTCTTACAGGAACAGGTTACAGAGCTCACTACAAAAGTAGGTCTCCTAGTTCGCGCCGTCGGTAACGAACGGCCTACCAACAGTGAAGCTTCTCCCTCGCGCTTGCGAGTACCCGAGCCACGTACCTTCAATGGTGTTCGCGATGCGAAAGAGCTCGAGAATTTCCTGTTCGACATGGAGCAGTACTTCCGTGCAGCTCGTCCGGATTCCGAAGGGTAAAAGTAACAACTGCTTCTATGTATCTTGCAGGTGACGCCAAGCTATGGTGGCGGACAAAGTACACCGAGATGGAAAGTGGCCAATGTTCCATCGATACATGGGAGGACCTCAAGAAAGAATTGAAGCACCAGTTCTTACCAGAGAACGTAGAGTTCATTGCCCGCAGAAAGTTGAGGCAACTCCAACATACAGGTACAGTTCACGAGTACGTCAAGCAGTTTTCCGCCTTGATGCTTGATATCCGTGATATGTCAGAGAAAGACAAGCTGTTCTCATTCCAAGAAGGACTCAAGCCTTGGGTTCAGACAGAACTTCAACGGCAACGTGTGGAAGATCTCGCGTCTGCAATTGCAGCAGCCGAGCGGTTGACTGATTATACTCCCGCGGGAGGGAGCCAACAGTATGTACATCCTCAATCGAAGGGTTACTACCAGCAACCTGAGTACACAAAGAAGTCTTCGAATGGCAAGAATGGAAGGCATAGAAAGAGTTCCAGTCCGGGATCATCACGGAACTCCTCGCCTTCACAAAGCAGAAGTACCTCGCCAGTCAAGCGTCGTCACAAGCATGGATGTGTTTTGTGTGGTGGGCCTCACAAGACAGTTAAGTGCCCACAGCGAGCCAAACTGACTGCACTATTAGCTTCCCAGAGTGACCCTAGTCACGAGAGTACGAGTGGGCGAGATTATGAAGATTCTCCTCACATGGGAGCCTTGCATCTTTTGAATGCAATGAAACAGACATCTGAGACTCAGAATAGCCGGAAACGGAAGGGTCTAATGTATGTCGATATTGAAGTTGGTGGGAAGACCACCCAGGCAATGGTTGATACAGGAGCTACTCACAGCTTTATTACCCCTGCAGAGGCGAAGCGTCTCAATATCCGGCTCGATAAGGGTTCAAGCCGTATGAAAGCTGTAAACTCCCAAGCCACTCCTATCCAAGGTTCGGCCAAGTCAGTGTCCGTCAAGATAGGTACATGGAAGGGTAAGCTTGATTTACTCGCAGTTCCGCTCGATGAGTTCAGAGTTGTCATTGGGATGGATTTCATGCGACAAAACAGGGTAGTACCAATGCCATTTGCCAACACCTTGGGCATGCTAGGTGAATGTCCAAGCTTTGTTCCCGTCTCCACAGGCAAGGAAGAGGGAAATTTGATTTCAGCCATTCAGGTGAAGAAAGGGTTGAAGAAAGGTAAGCAACCGTACATTGCTTCCTTGAGAGTTGAAGCCGAAGAAAAGGACCATAGTTCAACTCCCACACAAGCCACACAGGTTTTAGCAGAAGATGATGACGAGATAGCGAATTTGCTTCCGAAGACACTACAGCCACGTAGGTCGAATGATCATCAGAATGAATTGCTACCTGTTGCCACACCTCTTATAGAGAGGCCTTACAGGATGAATCATCCAAGACTAGCTGAGTTGAGCAAGCAGCAGTATGGGTCTTCAAGACGTATCGATTATCGAGCAGTGAAGAAGATCACCATCAAGAACAAGTATCCTATCCAGCAGAGTGCCGACTTGTTTGATAAGCTTGGGCCAGCCAAGTGTTTTTCAGAGTTAGGTCAGAGATCAGGTTACTGTAAGATTCAAGTTGCAGAAGAAGCCCCTCAGCCATTTAGTCAGAGTGTCAGCAAGAATTGTGATGTACCTCAGAGTGTTGTCAGCGTCAGAGATTCAAGAGTCACAGGGAAGTTATGGAACGGACCATGCAGACTACTTAGATTCCAGCTTGATTTTCCAGGCAGTGTACATCATCAATCAGCTTGGCCAACGGAGAGATTCAGTTCTGCGTTGGAGAATTTTAGGCATTTTGCCAATGCCGATCATCAGAATTGGGCGAATTTGTTCAATTCCACCATTCAGAAGAACTCTTCCTCCAACAAGAGTACTTTTGAACTTATATCAGGCCAACAGTGTTTAACTTCTCACACTATTGTTTCAGGCTACAGGAGACACAGTCCAAGGACGTACAGGTTTGCTAAACTCTGGTTACCGTACAGGTTACACAGCATCTACACTGTCATCCATGCAAGAAGTCTCAAGCCGTACCAAGCAGATCTAGGAGATCCCGCGCGCAGCATTCCAACACGTACCACTTCTCATTCAGCCTTTCAGCCAGAGCGTGTTGTCGACAAAGTTCTCGAAGACGTCATTTCAGCAGCAGTTCCATCCAGCAACAGCAGCAGCAGCAGCACGTGGAGTACTTCGTCACACCATACATGCCAGAATTTGAAGCTACACAGGAGAGTGCAGAGAACCTACAACCTTTCAAGCAGCAGATTGAAGAGTTTGCCAGGTCAATGCGACGAGGACGTCTGCAGAATAGGTGGGGGAGACTGTAACGGCCAAATCATCTGTCACCTAGAGTTAGGTGTAAGCTCGCCCCGGAGCTACCCGGGAGCACCCATGTAATATCATGTAAGGCTCGTTATGAAGCCATGTCAGCCCCCGTACCAGGGCATATCTGTTAGCTTAGGGTACGTGTCAGCCTCGTGCCAGGGCACACTTGTTAGCTTAGTGGCATTTTCGTAATAAGGGAGTATGACCGGCCTCTACTTTTGATGTTTCCTTCTGGAAATCTAGTAAAGACTTAGCATACACTTTGTAGGAAGGGTGTCAGTGCTGTCCCAATCCCCGGCCTACACCCACGTTGTTGAAGCCCTTGAAGCCCAGCTCCGTGGAGGTCCCGCGTGTCATAGGATCATCAATTGCTTGTAACGCATCTATTTGCTTTTATACCGCGTTACACCGTGTAATCAATATTATATCAACAAAGTTGCCTTCGGGCTTTATCTCGTGTTGCCTCGTTTACTTGTTTGCTAGCTACGTGTGTGTGGTGTACGATCATTTTACAGGCTTGCAAGTGGATTTGACCCCCTTGCGCCGCACGACCCCGCTTCGAAAGAATAGGGCCGTGACACCCGGGCACACCCCACCCTGCTTTGCACACACCACATGCACGTTTACCGCTTTACTCACTTACACGTCCCATTTAGCCAACGTGGCACTAGTGCGTGGCCCGGTCTCTTCGGAGATGCGACGTCATTCATGAAACCCACAACTCCAGTCACGTACCTTAGGGTATATCAAACTGGGGGCATCAATACCATCTGATCAGGTGATTCTGAGAAGTATGTTGATGCACCTAGGCTGGAGCGACCTGAGCCTTTGACCTATTGTAAGCCACACAGTCACATGTCCCGATTGCCAACGTAGTACTAGTACGTGGTCGGTCCCCTCGTGGGATGCCAAACCATTTATGAAAGCTACAACTCTTGACTCGTACCCGTAGGTATAAAAGGTAATCTAAGTATATCAATTGCTTCATGGTCAAAATCGGTGCCTAAGCAAGATCTTGCCCCGCTGTACCCTACTGTACGAGGGGGATAGACTACGTCTATTCTAGACGATAGGTATTTAAGTGGGCCCTTGCTCAGCATTGTGCGCCACCTCTCAACTGGAGATCAAACTGGCTGTTTTTGGCTTCAGAGAAGTGAATTGAGGTTTTAGATTATCACCTATACGGTATATCAAACCAAGTCACCACGTATCGAAAGGTATATAGGTGTGCTTGGGCAAGGGTGGCCAGATAAAAATGCATTGCACGTAGTAAGCTTAGAGTCTAGAAACCTTCCTAGTAGGTCACGACTCGAACTTATCGTGGGTGTTCCCGGGTTGTTCATTGAATGGAATCTTATGAGACTTTGTGATTGATATGAATGTAGATGAATGATGAGATCAAAATGCATGTGAATGATAAAATGGATGTATGTGAATGATGAGATCAGAGTGTATGATTGGCCTCAAGGATAAAAAATGTTATTTTTGAAAATCAAAATGGGTGCACCGACCCAATAAAAAATTCATCTCTTGCAAATGACCCAGCCCAACTCGATTCAACAATCCTGATGGACCAGGCCATTTAAATCGAAATAGAAATCAAATTTTCAAAGAAGAAAAATAGTTTACAAAGGGGAAGTATTTTCCAGAAAAAATATTTTCCAAAAAAAGTGTTATTCTCTAAAAAATGTTTTCTAAGAAAAAACGTTTTCCAAAAAATATTTTCCAAGAAAAGATACTTTCTAAATAAAAAACTATTTTTCAGAAGAAAATGTTTTCCAAAAGAAAAGAAAAAGAAGGAAAAATAATTTGCAAAAGATCTATTTTTGCCTGAAAAGTTTTTATGGACCTTGGAAAACTACCAAAAAAATGTTGTAAAAAAATAATCAGATTTGTGAAATAAAAACATTATTTTCCAATATTTTTCAAGAGTGCAACATAATTATTTTTCTTCTGAATAATCATTAAATGGACGAATTTTTTAATGGATTGGTGCACAAAATTCAATAAAATCTCAGGGTTCATTTAAAATGTTATCAAGGGGGTGACACTGAAATTGGTTAAATTCACCTTCAAAGAGGTTTAAAGGTTATCATTGTATCTAAGCTCAATCGTCCATTGCCTAGCTAGGGTTGTAAATCCAGTCAGTTAGAGTAACGTCAATATCAAGTCAACAGTCAGAAATGAACTCAAAATTTCTCAACATCGTCCAGTTGTTCTTTGAAGATTATAGTGCTTCAATCTTACCGGTTGTAAGCAATATCTCAGTCCTCAATCCTAATCAAACTCGTGTGGGTACATGTCTTGAGTTTTCGTGAGTTATTTGGGTTAGCTCGAGTCTTTTTTTCCAACAAGGTCATGTCTTCCTTAAATTGAGTCTACTCTTTCCTATTGAGTCAAGTTAGTTCATCGAGTCTATAGAGGTGTCTGTTGCCCCATCTGAAATTGATCGGATAAAAGAAATTTTTGAATACCTCGAGCGCATTAACGAATTAACTAATAATTTGATAGATTCCGTTCCTGAACAAGAAGATAAGAGTCGGGCTCAACCTTTAATCGAGAAAGGAAAGGTCTTTGACCTCGAAACAAAAAATAATTCCTAAAGAGATTCAAATAGAAACCATCTTATCCCTAAAGGAACACGAGGGGATAATGAATTGACTCAGAAATTTCAAAAGACTTGTTCGTGTGATCATATGAGGGTATGCTAGGTACAAGCTTGGGTGTTGTTCAACATGGAAAGGATACTCGTCTATATCAATGGAATTAAAGAAGATGTTATAAAAATGTATCAGTGCTATCCTCACTACATCTTGAGTTTCAAATCATATATTATCAGTCGATATGGGGGTACCTTTTGAACTAATCTCTGATAATGGGTCGTACTTCAAAGCATAAATCATGACTCTATGTTTAAAGTTGAAGATCCGGAAGCACAAATCATCCCCCTACCGTTCTCAGATCAATGAAACGGTTAAAGCAGTCAGTAAGAGTCTTAAGACTATCATCAGGAAAATGTGACAATCACATCGAGATTGGTCAGAAAAATTATCATTCACGCTATGGACGTATCGAACTTCAATTCGATCCTCTAGTGGAGCTACTCCCTACTCCTTAGTGTATGGCATGGAAGCTGTCTTGCCAGTTGAAATGGAAATTTCGTCTCTCAGGGTCTTGTTGGAAAATCATTTGTTAGAAACAGATTGGATTCGTCAGCAGTATGAAGAATTAAACTTGATCGAAGAAAATGAGTTAAAGCCCTGTACCATGTGCAAGCTTATCTAAGAAGAGTCACCCGTGCATTTGACAAGAAGGTCAAAGCTCATCATTTACAAGTCAAAGATTTAACTATCAGACTTCAAAGAAAATTGAACACTCCTCCTCGATTATAGGAGAAAGTCTAAATTGGAAAAATTCATTCATTAAGGAAATACTATCTGGAAAAGTCGTCAGACTTCAAGATCATGATGGAGGTGAACTACCAGAACCAACCAACCTTGACCAGATCAAGCGGTACTACATTTAAGGAGGCCATTTTTGGCCGAATCAATTTTCCTATTACCTAATTCTTTATCTCCTTTCTCAACCCCTTTGCAGCCTGTTCAAAAAGAGAAAAATTGTGCCTTTTATTTCTTAGCCTGATCACCTAACCTAGGGGAGGCAAAAATCCGAACTACGTTTTGGTCTGATCCCAAAAAATTTGGGGTACGTAGGCAACCTGAGAAGTTACTTCAGGCCCGACCACACCAAAATAAAAAAAATAGATTCCCCGATGAAGAAAAAATCTAAAAAGAAAAAATTCAAAAGAATGGGGAAGAAAATTCAAGAAAAAGTTTAAATGAAATGCCACACAAGGGGCATTTGGGTTTTTGAGCCTCAAAATCCCTTTTATTTTATGCCTAGTCCCAAGCCTACCTATAAAAGTCCTCCTAAGTACCGTGTGAAAAGGTCAAGGAGGGTAGTAGAACATGATCAGACAGTAATTCTAGAAGGTCAGAGGAAAAGAAAAAGAAAAAAAAATGATGAAGCCTGCTAAGTTGAAAACCCGAAAAAGGCGACTTAGGCAAAAATTAAGGCAAGCTCGCAAAGTTGAAAATCTGAAAGGACAACTTTGGCAACAATCAGAGCCAAAGAAAAAAAAAAAAAAAGCTCGCTAGATTGAAAACCTAAAAAGGCGATTTAGGCAAAAGTTAGAGCAAAGCTCGATAGATTGAAAACCTGGAAAGGCGATCTAGGCAAAAGTTAGAGCAATAAAAAAAAAAAAAAACAGAAGAAAATCCCAAGCTGAGAGCAGTTCGAGCTGAAACATCAGAAATCTGAATAATCAAGTTCAATACTCAGCTTAAACCAGGCATAGATTCAGAAGCCACAAGTATCTTGTCTACGATCGATCTGAAAATTCTTATTTCCCCAAGTGAACCAATGGAGAGAATGGTGAATTCTATGATGAGTCTCAAAAGGAAATATTTTGTTCTCTTGAGCCTAACTCAAAATCTTCAATAAAATTAATCAAAATTAAAAGTTGGATCTTTATTGCGCTTGTGGTAATCAAATATTTCAAACCTTCATACAAGGGGCATTTTTTCTTTTTCCTCTAGATATGTAATTTCCCCCTTATACTAGGGGCATTTTTTAATGATGTGTTCAATGCCATGTTTATTGTCAAACTAGGGACATTTTGTTTTTGAACAATGATGAGAACTCCAAACTTAAGGTTACCCTCTTGATAACAGTTCTTCAAAAAACTTTTGAGGTTCAAAAGAAATAAAAACTCAGGTCTTAAATTCATAAAACATTTGGATAAATCCTTGAGGTTCAAAGAAAAGCACTTCGGATCTCACATTTGACTATGTCCAGAGATCAACTAATATGGTATTCCTAGATCCAATCATTCCTGGATTCGATCATTTCTCTTCCAGATTCAGTATCTTCCAGATTTATTCAATTCACTCTGATCAGTCTTTTCCAAATTCATTCATTATTTCCCAAAAGTCCTTCATTCCTGTGCCAATTTTGCTTAGTTGCCGCTAAGGGTTAACTTGGATTTTACTCAGTTGCCGCCAAGGGTTATCTTGGATTTTGCTCAGTTTCCGCCAAGGGTTAACTTGGATTTTGCCCAGTTGCCGCCAAGGGTTAACTTGGATTTTGCTCAATTTCCGCCAAGGGTTATCTTGGATTTTGCCCAGTTGCCGCCAAGGGTAAACTTGGATTTTGCTCAGTTTCTGCCAAAGGTTATCTTGGATTTTGCTCAGTTGCCGCCAAGGGTTAACTTGGATTTTACTCAGTTGCCGCCAAGGGTTATCTTGGATTTTGCTCAGTTGCCGCCAAGGGTTATCTTGGATTTTGCTCAAATGCCGCCAAGGGTTATCTTGGATTTTGCTCAGTTTCCGCCAAGGGTTCTCTTGGATTTTGCTCAGTCTACGCCAATGGTTATCTTGGATTTTGCTCAGTTTCCGCCAAGGGTTATCTTGGATTATGCTCAGATACCGCCGAAGGTTTTCTTGGAACTATGCTCAGATGCCGCCGAGGGCTTACTCGGAATTATGCTCAGATACCGCCAAGGGTTTTCTTGGAATTATGCTAAGATGCCGCCGAGGGCTTTCTCGGAATTATGCTCAGATACCACCAAGGGTTTTCTTGGAATTATGCTCAGATGCCTCCAAGGGTTTTCTTATAATTATGCTCAGATGCCGCCGAGGGTTTTCTCGGAACTATGCTCAGATGCCGCCAAGGGTTTTCTTGGAATTATGCTCAGATGCCGCCAAAGGTTTTCTTGGAATTATGCTCAGATGCCGCCGAGGGCTTTCTCGGAATTATGCTCAGATACCGCCAAGGGTTTTCTTGGAATTATGCTCAGATGCCGCCGAGGGCTTTCTCGGAATTATGCTCAGATACCGCCAAGGGTTTTCTTGGAATTATGCTCAGATGCCGCCGAGGGCTTTCTCAGAATTATGCTCAGATACCGCCAAGGGTTTTCTTGGAACTATGCTCAGATGCCGCTAAGGGCTTTCTCGGAATTATGCTCAGATACCGCCAAGGGTTTTCTTGGAATTATGCTCAGATGCCGCCGAGGGTTTTCTCGGAATTATGCTCAGATACCGCCAAGGGTTTTCTTGGAATTATGCTCAGATGCCGCCAAGGGTTTTCTTGGAATTATACTCAGATGCCACCGAGGGTTTTCTCGGAATTATGCTCAGATGCCGCCAAGGGTTTTCTTGGAATTATGCTCAGATTCCGCCGAGGTTTTTTTCGGAACTATGCTCAGATGCCGCCAAGGGTTTTCTCGGAACTATGCTCAGTTACTGCCGAGGTTTTTCTCGAAATTATGCTTAGATGCCGCCAAGGGTTTTCTTGGAATTATGCTCAGTTTGTATTTTCTTCATGCTCAGATTTGACTCATTTCCAACTCAAACTCTTTGAAATCTATCTCAGATTTTGAGCCCACACACTTACACAGTTGTTATATCAGTCAAGGAGAATTTTTTTAAATTCAAGGGTCTGACACTGCCAGTGAGAGCTCACGCTCAAGGACCTGACATTTTTCTAGTTTGGGGAGAGTTTTACGCTCAATGATCTGAATACCCCGACGAATTGCTAAATCAGGCTGCAAAATGAAATGTCACTAGCTTTGGCATTCGGATATCGCACTATCTATCAAGATAGATTTGCTGTCTAGTTTGCTTCAACCCTCTACCAAAGAGGGGCATCTGTAGACACCCCATTTTTGTATCCGCCTGATTAATCAAGTCGTCGACCCGATCGCAAAGGTTCCCAATGATGGATGTCTATTCCAATACTTTATTTTGTTACCAGATATGTTTCAGAAATCCAGATGAGGTATCTCGAACTGACAAAACTTAGAAACCACGCTACGCTAGGAAAATACGACCCCAGAAACATAGAAATCATCATCTTGCAAACCAAAAAGAAACTTCACGATAAAAATCACTAAAAATGATTAAATTATCAAAATACCCCTAACCCCAAAACAACCCTAGAGCCTACGTTAAGCTTAGGAAAACTCTCTCGAACACATAAAATAACAAATCGGAACCAAATAAATCATTTCACCAATTTTAACAGAATTTGACAAAATTACGAAAATGTCCATCATAAAGTTCACAATAATTTCACATAAAAATTTTCATAAATGACACAAACCAACATTTTCATTGAATTCCTTATGAAAAACCGATTCTAAAACATCCTAGAACATTAAAAACCGACTTGAAACGTGAAAAGTCCTCACCGGGGGCAAAACGGTAATTTCACAATTTTCATAATTAAAAATTCGAAATTAATACATAAAACATTAAATAATTAAAGTGAAACATTAATGGAATTAATTTAAAACTTTGAACCTAAAAAATTGATCAATTGGACTCTTAGGCAAAATTGTTGAGGGTTCGTGGGATATTTCTTTAAGGACCCCTCCATTTGGGGGTCCAAAGAATTAAAGATATTTTAGAGGGGGGTTCTCCAAAAATTAAAAGTAAATCAAGCAAGACTGAAGTCAAGGTATTAAAGTCAATCAAGTGAGACTGAAGTCAAAATTAAAGTCAATCAAGCAAGACTGAAGTCAAGGTACTAATCGAGTCAATCTCATAAAACTAAGGTCAAAACCCTAAATCAAAACCCTAATCTAAACTAATCAAGTCAATCTCATAAGACTAAGGTCAAAACCCTAAATCCAAACCCTAATCTAAAACTAATCAAGTCAATCTCATAAGACTAAAGTCAAAACCCTAAAACCCTAAAGACTAAGTCAAAACCCTAATTGAAACCCTAATCAAACCCTAATGCTTCTAAAAACTTTATAAATAGGAGCCTCCACACCCTATTTTCGTATCAAAGAAAAAACCCTAGAAAAAGTAGGTGAAGAAGCCTCCATAACCTCCCCAAAACCCTAATTTTGGAGCCCCAACTCCTTCCCTAACACCCCTACTCCGATTTTAGCCTAAAAAACACCCAAAAGCCTCTCAAAAACATCCCAAAAATCCACAACAAATTCGAAGCACCCAGATCCAAGAAAGAGATACCTTACCTCGGAGATCAGAAATCAGATCCGGAGATAGAACGAAGTAAGGAACACGGCACAAGGAGCCATTTTCACCAGATCTGAGGGAATACCACTTTTGCAGATTAAAGGTAAGTTTATTTTTATTTATTTTTTTTTAAATTTTTTTTAATCTAGGTTTATCATTAGCGATGTAGATCTATTTGGGATAAATAGAGACCGGCATTGGCCGGGCGGGGTTGGTGCCTAACACCTTCTAACCCCGTAACATGATCCCCGGATTCAGATTTCTATAGTAGATTAGTTCCTTTTTATCCATTTAAGGGTCAATTTGGTTCCTAGACCATAATAACTAGGTGGCGACTCCCAAACCTCAAGGGTCAAAAGCGGATCTGCGCACCCCGCGGATCGAGGGCGCTTTCAAGTATCGGTTTCGATACCTAAGCACAACCTTTTTTTCTGGTGATGTTGGCATATCCAAGGCATTTTCATGGATCCATCCTGCTAGGTGAGGTGGCAATACTCTAGGGCGACGCCTTGTGGTGGAACCTTGCCTTAATATTATTTAAGATAAAGGAAACCCTACTTGTGACTCACCTTATCCATCCACAACATATCCTAATTAGATGCAAGCTATAAATGAATAATTTCCTAGTATAGGATCACATTTGGGAGCTCAATTATTGGCCATAAAATTGATTTATTAGGAATAAGTTAAAGAACATACGTGTCATTTGCAGTTTCAATTATTGTTTCTAGTCAGTTGAGTCTTCCTTTAGAATAGGACTCTGTTGAGTCATCTTTCTTTTTAGATATTTTTTTGTTATTCTTGTTGTAAAAGATGTATTATATATTTGCTTCAACTTTAATGAGAAAATCAGAATTCAGTTCAACAACTCTCCTATTGAACTTTATTCTGATGTATGGACTTCACTATTTTATCGCACGATGGTTTCAAATACTATGTCATTTTCGTTGATCACTTTACCAAATACATATGGTTTTACCCACTCAAACGAAAATCTGAAGTTCAAGAAATTTTTAAGCGTTACAAAGCCATTGTGGAAAATTATTTTCAACACAAAATAATCACTCTTTATTCAGATAATGGGGGAGAATATATAGGCCTCAAAGATTACCTCTCTCTAAATGGCATAGCACACTTAACCACTCCACCTCATACACCCGAACATAATGGCTATTTAGAAAGATGACATTGCCATATTGTTGAAGCCGGTCTCACCTTACTTTCTCATGCTTCACTTCCAATTATTTTTTGGTCCCATGCCTTTGCTACTGCTATTTATTTAATTAATAGGATGCCAACCACTACGCTCAATCTATCATCTCCCTATGAATTAATTTTTCACAAAATGCCAAATTATTCTAATCTAAAGATTTTCGGATGTTTATGTTATCTTTGGCTTCGTCCATATACATCTCACAAACTTTATCAAAGGTCTAAACCATGTGTTTTTATTGGATACTCGTTATCCCAAAGTGCCTACTTGTGTTTTGAACCATCAACTTCAAAAACATTTGTTTCTCGTCATGTTAAGTTTGTAGAGTCAGTTTTCCCGTACACCTCTCTTCATGATCATCTACCTTGCCCCACTTCCAACACCATAGATACTTGGATTCCCCCAGTGCTCATTGTTTCATTACTTTCTCCAACTTAGCCGACTTCTACTACTCCACCTGAAACGCGCCCTCAAGAATTGCCTCCTGTTGAAGACACTTCACTTCTCTTTGAGATACCAGCACATCAAACAGAAATAGAGCATCACCCACTAACCACCCAACATCGCATGACTACTCGGGCCAAAAATAATATTCATAAACCAATTCAAAAGCTGAACCTACACACCCACTTATCATCCCCACCTGATCTTGAACCTACTTCCATGACTCAAAGATCATAACTGGCGTCAAGATATGTCTGAAGAATATAATGCTCTTGTTTGTAATGGGACATGGGAGCTAGTTCCTCCAGATGGTACCACTAATCTTGTTGGTTGTAAATGGATCTTTCGAATTAAAAGACACTCTGATGGCTCTATTGACCGGTTTAAAGCTTGTCTTGTGGCCAAAGGATTTCATCAATGACCTGGTGTCGATTACCATGAGACCTTTAGCCCGACTGTTAAACCTACCACAGTAAGACTTGTACTCAGTATTGCGATAAGCAATGGTTGGTCTCTTCGTCAAGTCGATATCAACAACGCCTTTCTTCAAGGTCGGTTCTCAGAACATGTTTATATGGCTCAACCAATAGGATTTGTTGGTTCAGATCATCCTACATATGTCTGTAAACTTCATAAAGCTATCTATGGTCTCAAATAGGCTCCACGGGCTTGGTATCATGAACTAAGTCAATTTCTTGTGGATTTAGGTTTCAAGAATTCTCACTCAGATACTTTTCTCTTCGTTCTCAACACTGGCATACATGTTTTGTTTTTACTGGTGTACGTTGATAATATCATAATTACTGGTAATAATGATGACCTAGTTTCTCAATTTGTTACCTGCCTTGCTCAACGCTTCTCCCTGAAAGATCTTGGATCTCTTTTTCATTTTCTTGGCGTTGAGGTTGTTCCACATCGCCATGGCATATTGCTCTCTCAACGAAGATATATCCAAGACTTACTTAAAAAGACTCATATGGCAGATGCTACCCCTGTTCTTACCTCCTTTCCAACAAATTCTTCCTCTCTCACCATCACCTCGGGCTCTCCTCTCTCAGATCCTTCTCAATTTCGTGCTGTAGTTGGGAGCCTGCAATACCTCTCTCTTACTCGTCCAGATATCTTTTTTGCCGTCAATAAGATGGCCCAATTTATGCATCAACCTACTGACGAGCATTGGGTACTTTTTAAACGAATTTTACGGTATTTATGTGGCACGTTGGATAAAGGACTTCTTTTACATCTTGAGTCTCCTTTATCACTTCATGGATTCTCTGATGCTCTTCATGCATTCTCGGATGTTGATTGGGCTGGCAATAAAGATGATTATTCTTCCACTAGTGCCTACCTAGTCTATCTTGGACGGAATCTTATTTCTTAGAGTTCTAAGAAGCAACATACTGTTGCTCGTTCTTCTACAGAGGCAGAATATCGTTCAGTTGTTGCTACTGCTGTTGAACTTTGGTGGGTATGCTCTTTACTTGTTGAACTTGGTGTGACTTTGTTGTCTTCTCCAGTTGTCTACTGTGATAATATTGGTGCCACTCAATTAAGCTCCAATCTCGTGTTTCATTCTCGAATGAAACATGTAGCAGTGGATTACCATTTTATCCGTCATCAGGTTCAATCTAATCTACTTCGTGTGGCACACGTTTCTTCTGCTGACCAACTTGCTGATCTCCTAACCAAAACTTTGCCACGTTCTTAGTTCCTGCTGCTAAGAGACAAGATTGGCTTCTCTACTTGTGGCCTATCTTGAGGGGGCCTAAAAAACATACGTGTCATTTGCAGTTTCAATTATTGTTTCTAGTCAGTTGAGTCTTCCTTTAGAATAGGACTCTGTTGAGTCATCCTTCTTTTCAGATATTTTTTTGTTATTCTTGTTGTAAAAGATGTATTATATATTTGCTTCAACTTTAATGAGAAAATCATAATTCAGTTCAACAACTCTCCTATTGAACTTTATAAGTAAACTTCTAATATCAAATATAATCACATTGGATCTATAGGGGGTATAAAATTTGTTTGATTGTGCAAGATATAAGGAAAATAGATGTTAAAGGTATACAACCATTCCTTTGTGTTAGCTGCCAATGCAGCATACATTTAATCCTTACATAAGCTGGATGTCTATAATATGTCTATCAGGATGATCTTGAAGGAGAAATCTACCTAAAGGTTCCTAATGTGACCCTTCCACTAAACCAAAATTACTAAGTAAACATTGGGAGGCCCTTTTATAATTTAAAGCAAAACTTTTCTATGGCTATTATCTTTAATTAGGATGATTTTGACATACCTCTCCACGTTTTGGTGAATATTGGAGTGTTTTTTGTCTTCAGACTGATAACATGCCCTCTTTGACCTTGGTCCTTTTTTATATGCTAATGAAAAAAATGTCCTAAATGCCTGTTTGATTGCACTGAGAAAAAGAAGTATGAGGTGATAAAAGAAAACAGATTCTAACGAGGTTGGGGCAGGAGGTTGTTGAGGAAGCGACCTGCTCGATGGGGATGGGCTGTTCCCTGGTCCCTATGTTGTGCACAACAGACACTACGCTATTACGGGTCGAAGGATCATGCAAATGACACCTCAGCCACCTTGATTTTGAGTTTGAAGATTAACTGTTGTTAAAAAATTTAATATATACACGTATATTAAAGAAATGTTACTTCAATCTAATTATTAGAAATCATATGTAAAATTATTTTTGGTTTATGGGTCCGCCAAAAAATTGGTTTTTAAGATTTGTCTGACTTAAAATAATATACATTTTTGCGGAGAGTACATCAAGGTTTTGTTAAAAAGGGACAAAACGAATTCTTTGCATCTAGAAACATGTTGTTTCAATCATAATTATTAAACTCCTACATAATTTATTGGTTGTTTTATCTTTTGAAATTCTTTGAATTTTAAAAATCGAGTGTCTTGAAGTTATCGATTACAGTATCTTTCATCGATTAATTCGTCCATCCTTCATTGATTGATTGACATATCCAGAATTGAGAATCTCTTTAATATATAGAGAGCTGCTATTGGCATCACAACTTTTATTTATTACACCCCAAATAAATAAATAAAAGTCAATGCCTGAAGCTAAGTAAAAGTTGGGGTGCTTTCTCTTCAGATTTCTGTTTGTTACATTAGAATTTTATATGGGGCTAATCCCAATTGTAAAAAATTGTTAACGTTGTTTGAATGTGTGATAATACTGTGTGATGTTGAGGTAATAACTTTGAAGAAATTCTTCGTAATGTTTACATGATATGTTTTATTCTTTGATTAAGGTATGATAAATAATTTAAGAAATCAATATCATCTCTATTAATGTGATTTCACCCTTAAAGAAGATAATACTAGATCAAATCTACAATTAATGGATCAACTCTATGTAATTTTGCATTGACTCAGTAGTTATACTTGTTTGAAGTTTGAACCAATTTGTCAGTTCATTCTAACAAGAAATTAGTTCAAGTTATATATTATAGAATAATGCTATAATGACCTCATATCACACACCCTGACGTGAAAGTGGATAGCAACCATAGATGTTTTTCCTCAAATGTCCAATCTTGAAGTCACTCTATACATGCTTTTCCTCAAGATTAGAACTCCAGCATGACTCCATATTATATTTAAATTTTTTTTCCCATATTATATTTAATTAATTAATTTATTTATGAAATAGAAGATAAAGATAATTTTGAATTTTAGTTTTATTTTGTTTGTTAATATTTAATAAATTTAACTTATATTTGTTTAATCACTTGTTATTGAGTTAACTCCACTTCATAGGTACCTCTTTTAAAATCGGTAGTTCAATTGAATTCAACGAGTTTATATATAACAATTGATCCCATGGTTGAGATGATTCGCTCAAGTAATTTTGGTATCATTCATGAATGAGACAACACAATGAGTCCGAATTAAATCTTTTTTATTTCTTTTTTCCTTTTGGTTCACTGATTTATAAAAGGCTTTGTCTTATTAAGATATTTATATAATAAAACACTACTAAGTTGGTACAGTTATACTAAATTGATATAGTTATGAGACACAAAATTTTCTATGGGATTTACTTTAACTATATATATTTTTTTCTCTTTTATCCCTTCAATTTTATTTTTACTCCACTAATTTTATTATATTTCCTTCTTTACATTTTTTACCCATTTTATTATTTTTCATCTTTTACCCTTTTAATCTCAAAATTCTTTAATAATATTCTCCTAACCTTTTTCTTTTTTTACTTTCATGCCTTTAACCCTCTTATAATTTTGTAGAACCCGATTTATTTCTTTTACACTTCACCCCCTATAACTTTACTATATTTGTTTTTTAATATATTTAATCCACTTTATAGTTTTTCATCTTTTAACATTTTAATCTTTAAAAAATTCAATAATATCCCAAACCCACTAATTTTGTGTCAATTTCAAGTTGTGTTCGCTGGTCATGTTAAAATTGAAACCACTTACTCTAATTTTATTTTTTTCACTTTTACCCCCTTAACCTAACAGAGGATGCTACAGCATAGGTGAACTACACTATAACGATAAGATTGGAAATTGAAATTGAAAACCATTACTGAGTTAATCTATTTGAATTAGGGTAGCCCCAAGTCCGGTTTATTTTTCACAAAACGATAGTTTACCCAATCGATCAACCCAACTTTGACTTCTTTTATGAATTGTTTTAAAATATTAAATTTAGAATTTTTTTTATAGGCTTGAATTTTAAAAATTAGTATTTAAATACAACTTTGGGGAAGAAAAGTATTATTACTATAATTGGAAGATGATTTAATAATCGAATCTGAATGATACATTTTATGAAAATAATAGAAGATAATTTTAGCAAAAATTATATATAATTATATAAAATAATGTAATAAATGAAAAATATAGGAAAAAACTATTCACAAACGAGGTTTGAGGCGCTTCATCAGAGTAGTGGTTGGGATGGAAAATACTCTTCATGATTCCCAAGAAAATGCATCCCTAGATGTTAGTATTGATTTTATGAAAGAATTTATGTATAAAATCTGTATTTCTCTACCTACGTTAAGGTCGCTTTAATGGAGTGTTTCAAATTCTGATTGAAGTTAACTAGCCTCAACCCATTACTGAGGCTGTCCATCAAGCAGACGGTTGAGAAGCTAGGGATTACCAAGAAAAATGTATATGTAAAAAATTGTAATAGGAAATTTGAGTTTTTTCATTTCATTCAACCATACATTTAAGAAAAAAATAGAAATATTAGCCTGAATCCATAGTTGAGGCTCTCCATCAAACAAACAACTGAGATGTCACGAATTCTCGAGAAAAATGTATTTCTAAAAAGTAATATTAATCCCCAACAAACAAGCATTGTTTTGACATCCATGAACAAGACCAAGTCGTCTTGGATGAGTTGTCCGATTTATTCGAGTTATCTTGACCAACAATGAACTCCCTCCACTTTATATGAGAAACACATCAAGTTTGAAATGACTTGTCAATCCGTCTTTGATGGACAATACCAAGACGAGTCTGACGAGATTTAAAATCATGGAAACAAGAATTGACCTCTAACCCTCAAAGGTTAGTAAGATGGTTAGGACCCCAGTCAAGGCAAGCAGAGGTCTTGAGTTATTCAAATCGCCCTTAGGAGTCACCCTCAGGGATTTATCCCAAAAAATTCTGGTCCTTGTTGGGGGAAGGGACTACGTACACATTTCCCGATAATTAGTTGGGTGCACTAAGAGACCCAAATACCTCGATTTCACTGGGAAAAAAAATGATTTCTAAGAAAATTTTGTTTTTCCTATATCTCAGCCATCTGTTCCATGTTTAAGATTTGGAAAGTTCAATAAAAATCCCTCTCTCTCTGTCTCTCTCTCTCCATCTTTTTGTTTTTTTAATATTTCTTTTCAAAAGAATTTTCAAGTCTCAACCACTCAAACTCTCCATCAAAGAGACAAAGGGAAAAAATAAAATTTCTTAGAGATCTATTATTAATTTATAGGGTTTAATATAATATTCTTGGATGTACTAAAGGTTTCTTGGGAATCTCTAACATCTCAACCTTCTTATGGCTATTTTTTTTCCCTCTTTAGGTTGATTTACCAGGATGTGAATTGAAAAATTAAAATATTTTAAAAAACAGTGCAATAGTCATTTCAATTCAAAAAATAATAAATTATCATTTTTAAATTAAAAAATATTTTAGTTAAAGTAAAGAAATTTCTATATTTTATAGAGCAGAATTATTATTTTGAACTGTTTACCGAAATTGAAGCGGAAAAAATATTTACTACTTTATAAAAATGAATATAAGAATTTCTAACTCTCCCACGTGGCATACACTCCATACTCCCCCCCACATGACTGTGTATAGAATCATAATTTATTTTCTCGGGATATATAACTGCACATCCTAAAAAAAATACAATTCTATATTCCGAGGAAAAGATCTATGATTCTATGCATAACCCCGGAGAGAGTATGAGCGTGTTGTCAGAGTGTTCAGAAAACTCACGACTCTTATAAAATAGGATATTTTTTTCACTTTAACCAGAATGACTCAACTCCATAAAGAATAATTTGTTATTTTCAGTTGAAATGAATAAATACTATTAGTTTGAAAATTTTCAATTTTTCTCAAGCTCTTTGATGATTAGTGTGCAATGGATTTGATGGAAAGAAATTCTGTATGTACTGGTTTCTCATCTCAACTATCTTCGCTGACTCTAAAAATTTCCTTGTCATTTTTGTCACGTGGCACTTAATTATTCGTGGTGGGTCAAGCCATGAGTACTATAGTAAATTAAGAGAATAATATCGATCTTATAAATAAATAAATAAATAAATAAAAGAGAGATTTCATTGCGACATCAATTTTTTTTTTTTGTTAACGTCACTTCAGTAAATCATCATAGAATCAGCCGCCCGCATCTTGGGGCGGCTTTAGAAAAAGTTGATGTGGCAAAAGAAGCTCTCTAAGAAAATGTTAATAAACAGTAGATGTGGTTGCCTTTTAAATTTATTTAAAGTTTGAAACAACGCATGTCATTGTCATCCATTTTCTCATCCAAACAAGCAGGACAACAATTGTACAAGTACTTTGCTTATCTCTTCCCTCCTTCATCTCTCCCATCCTCGTGAGAGAGACCATGGCCTTCTCAAACTGGCTCTGTTCCCACAACACAAAGAATATGATTCTGAAGATTGTTCATCCAGTGGTCATATAGAGCTCCATGATCGTCCCATAGTCGCAGCCGAGATCATGATTCGTAACCCAAGATGTTGTGTCACCTATCCTCATGTATTCCAACAACCATGGGCCATAGTCCCTCCACATACCACACTCATGCTAGGCCAAAAATTCTACATCGTACCCATCAGCACCGTTAGAAAGCTTCAAAAGCTCTCTCGTAAACATTCTCCGTCAACTACACACGATGGTCAAGGAAGAAGAAGGATTATCACTACTTGTTGGTTGTTTGGGAATCAAAACAAGAAAGATGGGTGTCTTTCAGATGATAATTGCTTCATGTTCAAGCTTACTGTGTCAAGCTTAAGGTCAACAACCAAGATTCAAGGGATGACGAAGGATCAATAGGTTCAAGTAGATCCACTGAAACAAAAGAAGTCGAGAGCAAAAGAATCAAAGAATATACAAGGAGGGGGAAGGTAGGATCACCCAACAGGCTTTCAACCTTTGATAACTGGCAACCTCGCCTCGAGATCATTAAGGAAGAATCAATTGATTAGTAACACATTTTGTTATCTTTTAATATTTAATTTAATAGTTTTCAATTATGCCGAGTCATCTCGAAATACCATTGAGTCAACTTGACTCGGTGGTAGTTCGACATGACTAGGTATTCAAACCCATTTAGCAATATGGAAACTTGTGAAGTCGATGAAACAACTCAGAGTCAGATTGGAAACTTGGGCGAGTTACATGTTTGTATAATATATATTACATGTGTGTGTGTGGGGGGGGGGGATTTGAAATATTAAGTTTTTTCTGGAGTTACAGAAGCGAATCATAGAAGAACAATAGTTTTCCTCTTATTTGTTTATTCTTCAATGCACTGATGTGGTACCTATCAAACAAACTCTGATGCTCAAGTCAGCCAACTGCAGCCCACAACATAAACTAATGGCATTAAAATTTCCTTTTTCTGAAGCATACCTTCTTTTTCTCTACGCCCCTTTGTTTACAACCTCCTTGTAAAGTCTTAATGAATTCGTATAAAGAAATTTGTGGAGAGGAATCAATTTCTATTTTGTTAGTTCCGAAGCATATCGTGTAAGTTAGGTCATTAGGGTTGAGAGATCTTGTAATCCTTATAAAAGGACACCATGAGTGACAAGTCCAGCATCTCAAAGTTGAATACTCAAATTCTTTTGGAAGATTTCGCCATATACGTGAGAGTTTGCTTAACTATCTTATTTTCTTCTTCTTGGCATTTTCGTGTTTGTCAATTTGTATCGAGCAACGCTCCTGCCTTATTAACATAAAAAAATTATGGCGAAAGGAAAGGGACTAGATCACAAGAATCTAAGAAAGAACTCTAAAAGTCAAGAGAACTAGGGTTTCTTATTCCAATAAGACTAAATAATAAAATTACATAATAATCGTGTTTTTATAGACTCACTAGAAAATAGGAAACCTATCAATAGTAGGATATCTACTAATAATAGGAAATAAGAAAATAAATAAATAATATAATCTAACATCCTCCCTCAAACTCACGATGCTACTGCTAGAAGCATGGAGAGTTTGCCAAACAAGAAATGAAAAACGCGAAGTGGAGTGCGCCTTGGTAAATATGTCGGCAATTTGCATGGAGGAAGGAACGAAAGGCAATGTGATGGTACCAAGTTGAAAATGATGTCGAGTGACGTGACAATCAATCTCAATATGTTTGGTCCACTCATGAAATATCGAATTACGAGCAATCTGAATAGCACTTTTATTATCACAATATAGGGAGTAGGGTGACGAAGAAAAATACCCATATCTGCAAGCAACCAACGTAACCAAACTATCTCACAAGTAGTAGAAGCCATGACACGATATTCTGCTTCTATGAAAGATCTAGAAAACAACATCTTGCTTCATACTCTTCCAAGAATAAAAGAATCGCCAAGAAAAATATATAAGCCAGTGGTGGACTTGTGATCTGTAGGATCACTAGCCCAATCAACATCAGAGTACGAATGCAGCTTTAAGAATGAAGTAGATGGAAGTAAAAGACTATGAAAAAAGAGTGCCCTAAAGATACCTTAGCATACGAAGAATAGTAACCCAATGAACTATAGTAGGCACAGTAACAAACTTACTAATTACATGAACAACATGTACAATATTTGGACGAGTGATGGTGAGATAAACCAAGTTGCCAACAATAGTACGATATAAACTAGGATCCAGCAAGGGAGAGGGAGAGCCATTAGACGGAGAGTACTAGGCATTAGTCTCAAGAGAGGTATCAACAACCTATTATCAGTAAGACGTGCAAGTTCAAATACATCAACTATATACTTGGACTGGGATAAAATATAACCTTTTGGAAAGGAGGCAAACTCAATGCCTAGAAAATAACGTAGTGTGACTAAATCTTTCATTGCAAAGCAACGAGCTAGCTCAGACTTCAAAGATGCAATACCGTCAACATCATCACCAGTAATAATCATATCATCAACATATAAAAAGAACAGAATACGACCTGTACCAGTACATTTGACAAATAATGTCGAATCATGATGCTAGGATGAAAATCAAGCGAAGTAATCACAATAGAAAACTTCTCAAACCAGGCTCATGGTACTTGTTTGAGACCATAAAGGGCTTTTCGGAGCCTATAGACTTTACCAGGTTGGTGAGAAACACCAGGAAAATGCTCCATGTAAACTTCTTCAAGAAGACCACCATTTAAAAAGGCATTTTTGACATCCATCTAAGATATGTGCCATTGCCGAATATAAGCAACTGCGATGAATGTATGAACAGTAGTCATTTTTGCAATAGGGGTTAAAGTCTTCTCATAATCCATGCCATACTCCTGAGAGTAACCTTTAGCAACAAGTCGAGCTTTGTATCTTTCAATAGATCCATCAGATTTAGTTTTGATTTTGTAAACCAACAAGAACCAATGGTGCATTTTCCTGGTGGTAAAGATACCAAGTCCCAAGTATGAGTCTGATGCAGAGCAGTAAGTTTCTCAACCATAGCATCCTGCCAAAGTGGGTCACGAACAGCCTCTCTATAGGACAAGGGCTCAGAAAAATGATGAATAGAAGCTAAACATGAAGCAAAAGAACTAGAATAGCAAGAGTAAGAAAAATCTGGTAGCTTAGTAGACTTACGAGCACGTGTAGACTGGTGAATAAGAAGAGGAATCGTAGTCTCAGGAGATGATTGGTCAGCCACAGGAGCAGGAACAGGTGTATCAAGAACCAAGGGACCAGATTCTGTTGAGCTGTCAGTGGGAAATCTACAAGATGCATTATCTAAAACTAGAATAGCGGGTTGTGCTTCCTCAGCGTCAATAGTTAAGGGATCAATGCGAATAAGATCAAGCTTGGTCATATTATGAGGACTAGTAGGAATAAAAATGAATGAAATGTGCTCAAGAAACACAATATGACGAGAGACATAATTTTTGACTAACTGGATCAAAACAATGATATCCTTTTTGTCGTATGTCATAGCCCAGAAAGACACACAAAACAGACCGTAAAGACAATTTTTTACGCTCGACATGAGATTGGAGGACAAAACAAGTAGAACAAAAAACACACAAGGAAGAGTAATTAGGAGCATATCCATACAACTTCTCAAAAGGTGACATACCTGAATTGTGTGAGGTTGGAATCCTATTAATCAAATGAGTAGTAATAAGAATTACTTCTCCCCAAAATGCACTAGGAACATCGGTAGACAATAAAAGAGAACAGGTTGTTTCAACAAGATGCATATGTTTCTTTTTTGCAACACCATTCTGTTCGACGATATCTGTACAAGAGGCTTGATGAAGAGTATCATCGAAAACAAGCAAATTAGAATCGTTAGAAGTGTATTCTCCTCCCAAATCACAACGAAAACATTTTATGACAGCCAAATGTTGAATTTTTACAAGATTCTGAAGTAATTAAAAATAGAAAGATAATCAGAACGACGTTTCATAAGATAAACTCAAGAATAACGAGTATAGTCATTAATAAACGAAACATAATATCGTGACCCCCCTTTTGTGATTATAGGGGAAGGTCCCCGTACATCAGAATGAACAAGATCAAATGGGCAAAAGTAAAAGAAAAATTTCTATAAAATGGTAAAGCAGAAAATTTTGCCAGTTTGCAACTACTACAATCAGAAATATCATGAGTTTTTAAATTTACTAATGTTCTAGTATAAGCTAAAAATTGTAAACGAGACGCTGAGACATGACCTAAACGAGAATGCCATAAATAAAAGATGACAAACCCACACTTGAAGCTGCAACTTTCGATATTTTGAACTGATCCAAAACATAGAGTCCTCCTTGCCTACAATCTGTCCCAATCAGCTTCTGAGATTGCGGGTCCTACACATAACAAGTGGAAGAAGAAAAAAAGACTAAATATCCTAACTCACATAATTGACTAACAGAAACATGATTCAAAGTAAGAGTAGGAATGTAATAAACATCCGGAAAAGACAAACAAGATGTAACAATGGAACCAACACTTACTAATGGCATAAGAGATAAAGAAACAAATGATGACAGATTAAGTGACATATGATGAAAGGAGTTAGAATCTAAGATCCACAAGAAGGGAGATATACCTGAAGTACTAGAAGATGACAAACCTATATGAGAGGCAGCAGACATGGCATATGGCTGTGAGGCAATAAACTATTGAAACTGCTCAAACATATATGGATTTAACGATGGTGCAGCCATTGCATTATTAGGCTAGGGTGATTGATTACCAAATTTCCATGGAGGAATCTGAGATGGCAGTGGTGGCTGCTGAGGTCGCCGTTGTTGTTGTTGTTGTTGTTGTTGTTGTTGTTGCTGGGGTTGTGGTGGTTTGACTTTATTCAACAATAATGTGCACTGAGCCTTCCAGTGGCCTTTTTTCTTATAGAAAGCACATTCATCAGGAGAAACCTTCGAATTCAACCTAGTTTGATTAATATTCAGGGGTTTTTGAGGAGCTGCAAAAATAGATGGAGTAGACGTTGGGACAGTTCCTTTGTTTGCCTGAGACTTAAGACGTATCTCCTTAGCTAAAAGTTCATTGACCACCAAATCAATAGAAGGGAGTGGGCTACGATGAAAAATTTTCCCACGCAATCCCTCAAAATCATCACGGAGGGCCATAAAAAATTGTACCAATCGTTGCTCGTCTCTATGAGTGATGTAAAGTAGGAATGCTTGCAATTCAACGGATTCTGTAAGTGCTAACTGGTCCCATAATTCTGACATTGCAGAATAAAAATCTTGAATACTCATATCCTTCTGCTGAAGAGCACGATTATCTGTCTCCAACTGATATGGTCTTGCTAAGTTAAAATGCGTGTATAGTCTTGCTAGATGATCCCAAACTTCCTTGGCAGTCTTATACTTTGCCAACTGAGCACCTATAGAGTGCGTAACAGAATTATTGATCCAAGTGATGATCTACAAATTATCAGCCTCCCAAACATCCAATAATTCTGTATAATTAGTAGCCTTGTCTATAGGTTGAATTCTTGTACCCGTAACATAACCCCACATAGAACCTGTAAAAAATTCTTCATAACATAACTCCAATACGAATAATTTTTCCCATCTAATTGCACACTAATCGACTGGAGAGAATCATCTTTACAACCAGCCATGATGAGAAAAAACATAAAAAGACTAACAAATAATCACCAAATAATAAACGAAATCAAACTGAGATGCAAAATTAAACTAGAATCCAATCAAGATGTCAAACTGAGATACGAAATCAAACCAGAATGAAATCAAACTGAGATGCGAAATCAATCTAGAATCCAATCAAGACATCAAACTAAGATGCGAAATCAAACCAAAATCCAATCAAGAGGTGCGGAAGCAAGCAAATAGTAGCGAAAACGATTGTACGAACGCACAATCCAATTCGATCCATAAAAGCTGTGGCTAAGAATAATATTTCTTCAATAAGATGAACAAAATCCATAAGATGGTGGCTTTGATACCATGTGAAAGTTAAGAAAACTAGGGTTTCTTATTCCAATAAGACCAAATAATGAAATCACATAATAATCGTATTTGTATAGACTCACCAGAAAATAGGAAACCTACCAATAATAGGATATCTACTAATAATAGGAAATAAGCAAATAAATAAATAATATAATCTAACAAGAACGAGATGATCAAACACCTGAGAGAAAGCTTAGACAAGTAAGTTGTGGCTTGGACGGAGTTATCACAACTTGTAGTGACATTAAACCTCAAAAATGAGCTCAAATTGTTAGTGGTTTGGGTGACGGAGAATGTGGTGAGATCTAAAGCTATATTAGACTTAAACACCATGCCAGTAGAGATTTCATCTATACGAAATACGCAAAAAATATTTTCCCTCATTTTGATGGAAACAATTTGAAAGGTTGGATTTTTTTATACAACCGTTTCTTCAGTTTCAACAATATTGCAGAAGAAGATATGGTTTACATTGCCTCATTTTATTTAGGAGGTAAGGCACTTGAATTATTTCAAGATATGAAAAACGTTTCCAAAATATATATCTACATGATTTGGAATGGGCAAATATGACACAGTAGGTCAACTCAACAAACTTAAGCAAAAAGGTTCTGTACAAGACTATCATGATCAATTCGAGATTCTAATGGGCCAAACCAAAGGTCTTATTGAAAACTTTTTTGTGATTTGTTTCACAAGTGGACTGCAAGCAGAGATCCAAAATGGTGTGTTAACTGAAGCAATTGGGTTACAAGAAACCATGAAGGTTTTTTTCATAAGGCATGAAGATCTTCCAAGAAAAACACTCCCTTTTTTATTGTTAATAAACCCCCAGTACAAGCTACTATACTGCCCATAAACAATATATCCCAAGTTGTATTGGAGGAAAGATAGACAAAAGGGTTATGTTGTCACTGCAATGAACGATATATGGTACGTCACCATTGCAAAAGATGATCAATTTTCTTACTTGAAAGTGAAGAGGCAGTGGTAATGGTGAAAAGAGATGAATCAACAAATGAACATGGACAAATTGAGGAACCAATTATCTTGGTTCATATACTAGCTTGTTTGACCCCCTATCACACCATGAGTATGCTAGGATTCATCAGGTGCATACCGGCCAGTTACCATCTTCATCGACTCAGCAAGTATGCACAATTTTCTCGACCAATGGATTTCAAAGAGGACTGGATGTAAGATTTATCAAACTAATCCTCTATTTGTTGTTCTAGCTGATGGAACCAAAAATTATTTGTTCAGTTATTTTCCAATGAACTACATTGGACCATGCAAGGTACAACTTTTGAGACAACACAAGCATCTACTTCCATTGAAGGGGGGGGGGGTTGAGATATGGTGTTGGGAGTTCAATGGCTTGAAATTTTGAGCCCATAGCATGAGATTTTCAAAATCTTCATATAGAGTTTAAGAAAAATGGGCACCGACACATAAAATTAATTATTGTAGATCATATTAACAAATGAAGCAGTCAACCCATGCAGTAGTAGTGGCCCAACTACTTTCCATACAGCCTATGTATTAGTCGTTCATAAACCAAGTTGACTCTAGTGATTATGAACCTCTTATTTTCGCAGCCCAAGACACCTCCAAAAAAAAAATATACGAGTTTGTTCAAGTCCACATTAGTCATAGTATAAATCAAACTAAAGGTCCAAGTCGAGAATAGTACTGCGCGTATGACCATTATGCAAGAAAACATCCTCAAAAAACTTCTGAAGTAAATTTTGAACTAGATTAGAAAACTTTATTGATTTGATTTGATGAAACTTTTGCAAAACCACATGCTTTACCAATGAGTAGGCCATAAGATCACCGAATACTCACCTATCAATGTTCGTCCATATTATTATCCCTATATTCAAAAAAATGAGCTTGTAAAGATTGTAAAGTAATTGCTAGCAGCGTGGAACATCCATCCTAGTATGAGCCATTTTTCTTCTCCACTTTTGTTGGTAAGAAAGAAAGACAACTCATGGCAAATGTTCATTGATTATTGAGCAACTATCAAGGAAAAGTTTTCCATACCCGTCATAGATGAGTTATTGGACGAACTTGGAGATGCTGGATTCTTTTCCAAGTTAGATCTTAGAGTCGGCTATCACCAAATAAGGATGTATTTTGATGACGTCCATAAGATTGCTTTCAAAGCCCACAAAGGCCACTATGAGTTCGGTTATGCCATTTTGGTAACCAACATTCCATCTACATTCCAAAAGATTATGATTGATTATTTAAACCCTATCTTCTTAAATTTGTGCTTACGTTGTTTGATGATATATTGGTATATAGTTACAGTTGGAAAGATAATCTTCATCATTTGAAAATCACTTTGGGCATATTACAAGCACATCAATTGTATGAGAAGCACTCCAAATGCCTTTTCGGATTCACTGAACTAGAATGCCTTGATCATCTTATCTTGGACCAAGGAGTGGTTGTGGATCGTGCCAAGATTTCGATTATGGTGAGCTAGAGAAAGCCAATTTCCATCAAGGCTCTTAGAGGATTCTTGAGGTCTAATGTATTACTATCGGCAATTTGTTCACGGTTACAGAAAGATTAGTCAACCCCTCATGAATATGCAAACAAAGGATAATTTCAAGGAACACTTGAAGTTGAACAAGCTTTTATCCGCTCAAGCTTACCATGAGTACAACACTGGTCTTTGCAATGCCTAACTTTGGCAAGATCTTTTTGGTTGAATGTGATGCATCCAGAATTGGGCTAAAGGTAAATTTAATGTAAGATGAGAAGCCTATTTCTGTTGCTAACTAGGCCTTATTCCCAAAGAATTTGGGCGTTTCCACATATGAAAAAGATATGCTTATTGTGGTATTTACAATGGAGGCACTATCTATTGGATTGTCATTTTAAAATTAAGACGGACCTTTTCAGCCTCAAATACTTTTTAGAATGATAGATTACTACTCCAATGCAACACAAATGGCTCACCAAATTTAGGGGTTTTGATTTCAAGATATCTTGAAGCGTACAAGAGAACAAAGCAACAGATGGGTTATCCTAACAATTTGAAGAAGTAAATGCACATTAAGGCCCTCTTTCTACTGTAGACATGAGAATGTTCATCCTTGAACCTCAATGCTACGTTGTTTGGAGTCGCCACCATTCTTTTTGGAAATGGGTGTGAATGGGCACCCGAATCGATTATTTTGAAAATAATTTTTTCATGGCATTGTAGTGACTCTCAATCATGGAAAAGGTATGGTCTACCTAAGATCTAGGTAAGGAGATTCGATTAAAGAGTGGGGAAGGTATTAAGCACCCCGTTCTCTCCACTTATGGTGGTTACCTTTAGATTTGGCCATTTAAAAAAAAAAGATTAGCATAACAATTAAAATGCGATACATGAAATAGGTGGGTGCACATGGTGTGTATGTACTTCTTTGAAAGAAGATTTGATGTTGGTGTTGACATAAGAAATATCTTATGGGAAAAGATATTCTATGGAGTCAATACACATTTGCATGAGTTGGGATGTTGGTTTAGAATTTTAGAGAAGTTCCATGAATGGAGTTCTCTTAGATCTATAACTTTAATGCATGTATGCTTAGTTAGAAACTTAGTGTTTTAACCACATCAAGAGAGTTACACATTTCTTCATCATAGCCAAACATGTGTGATGTGTGTGCATAGTGTACATTATTGTGCATGATATGAGAATGAGTTAAAAAGGGCTTCAACCTCCATCTTTTCAACCAAACCGCCTCAAGCATTCCATGCCCAAGGTTGAGGTTCAATTTATTCGGGATGAAGGAGGGTTCTCCATTACATCCTAAAGGCTTCTAAAAATAAAAAGAGAGGGATAGAAGAAGAAGATGCAAGTTAAATGATAAATAAATAACTATTGTCCCACCTTGTCTCTTTTGAAAGTCTTGAATGAACTTGAGTCTGAGAGATGAACTTGAGAGTTGAAGGGTGGAGTTGAGGGGTGAGAGAATTGAAGGTTAGGAGATGATAGATGAGTAGAGATTTTGGTAGAGTTTTAGGTTGAGAGATGGGGGCTTTAGAGCATGCATTGTTTTAGAAAATGAGGGTATTTATAGAGTTTTTGGAGAACTTTTGGGGATAAAGTGGTCAAACCCTAAAAATAATGAGAATGGACATAAGGTTTAGGTTATTTCATTTTGAATTTTTTATTTGTATGGGGTAAAGATGACATTTGTGAAGAAACCCTAAAAGCATTATTTGATCCTTGATTTTTTGATAAATAGAGGTGAGAGAACAAAAACACTTTTGGGAGGGTGAATAAGGGAGTAACATGTGTAAAGGTGGAGTGGTAGGTAAAAAGTAAACCTTAGTTCATTTGTAAATAACTCATAAAGCAAGGGTGGAAGTATATTTTTGAAATGAACCAATGGGAGAACAAAAGTACTTTTGGGAGGGTGAATGGGAGCATGACATGTGTAAAGGTGAAATGATAGGTGAAAAGTAGACCTTCGTTCATTTGTAAATAACACATAAAGCAAGGGTGGAAATATATTTTTGAAATGAACCAATGGGAGAACTTTATGTATGTACTTGAAGATTCCCACCTTTTGAGGGCATAATGGGAAGTTCTTTCATCTTTATCGATTATTACCAAAGACCCAAGAACCCTTTTGGTTTGACCAACCTTTTTGGGAAGGGTATTCTTGAATTTTCACAAGGAAGAGTTGACTCTCCAATTAGATGATGCATTAGGTATTGAGAGCTTATGAGAGATCAACATGTGTCATCTTTTGAGGGGATGTGGAAGAATGGGCTTAGAGTGGGCTTGGTATTGGGCTTAGGGTAGACTTGGCTTTGGATTTAGGATATGGACTTGGATTTGGGCTTAGAATGGACTTGACTTTGGATTTAGGATATGGAGTTGGGTTAGGTTGGAGGAGGAAATGGACCTTGGTTATGGTATGGGTGATAGAGCGGTGAATGGAGAATAGTTATGGGTTAGGGACAAGGTTGAGCATGCAAACTATATGACATGATGTATGTATGCATGTATGCATGAATGATGATGCCAAGTGGCAATGTGGGTCCGTCAAAGAGCTTGAGTTCTAAATCGAAATCAATTCGAGGAAATTCGGATTTTTCTAACGGGTTCGTGCAAATTGGGGTGTCTACATCTACTCTTATTGCACAATGAGTGGATGAGCTAAAATTGGAGTGGACTACGGATCCAACAATAAAATAGTTAATACGAGAAATACAGAACGAGCCAACTAGTCATTTGTGGTTTACTTGCGAGCATGGTCTACTATGATTTAAATACCGATTATGGACAAAACTCAACTCTCAAGGCTCGTGTTCCCTACGATGCACACGACAACCTAAGTAAAGACCATTTGAGTGTTCACAAGAAACTCCATTAGGTCAAATATAACTTCCATTGGGTCTATACCAAAATGTAAACAAAGGAAGTAGCCAAAAAGAGCAAAACAGAGATGATTTGCTGAACTAAATTTTATTACTCAATGAAGTATCCACAAAGAGAACAATTACAGACTTTATATATGCTAAAAAACTTACTAAAATATCTCAACCAATACGTATGTGTCCACTAAGTTTATTTTCCTAATTAAAAACAATTAACTCCTAAATAAAAGGTAGATAAAATCAACTTCCTAAATAAATGAAAACTTAAAAAAAAATAGACTTATTCAACAAGACTAATTCAACAACTTCTAACAGTCCAGAATATGATAGTAAGTTTCACTAATTTGTAACACTCCCCCTTAGTGCAAACTTACTATTAATAACACCCAGAGCATTTTGAAACACTTCAAATTTTGCTTTCCTAGGTGCTTTGGTAAACATATTAGTAACTTGATTTTCAGTTCATATTTTTTGTAGCTGAATGTCCTGGGTCAAAACCTTTTCTCGAATGAAATGGTAATGTGTTTCAATATGTTTTGTGCATGCATGAAACACTGGATTCCCAACGAACTTAATTGCACTTTCTTTGTCATAGTGAATGGGAACTGGATAGTCCAAGGCTAAAAACATTTCTTGAGTAAGCCTTTTAAGCCAAATACACTTTTGAGTGGCCATAGTAGTTGCTACATATTCAACTTCACAACTTGAAAGAGCAATAGTAGTTTGCTTTTTACTACGCCATGAGATTGTTGTTGAACCTATATTAAAACAATATCCTATTGTAGAGTGCCTATCATTCACGTCACCAGCTCAGTCTGCATCTACAAAACCTATCTTGTCCATGAACTGAGAGATGACTCCTACGGAATATGAAATGTCAGGCCTTGTGATAGTTAAATAGAATAAACTACTAACAAGTTGTCGAAATAGTGTTGCATCTTTCAATAGTTTTCCTCCATCTTTAGTTAACTTCAAACAAAGTTCCATAGGAGTAATCATTGCTTTTGACTCCCCCATATAAAAATGTTTCAGTAAACTTGCTGCATATCCTTTTTGAGAGACAAAATATCCATCTGACTTTATAACCTCCAGGTCAAGAAAACAGCTAGCTTCTCCCAAACTCTTCATTTCAAAATGAAGAGACAAAACATATTGAAGACGAGTTATTTCAACATTGTCATCATCAGTAATAATCATATCATTTACATAGAGAAGTAGCAATGTGCATACTAAGGATGTTTTCTTAACAAATAGACTTGGATCTGCATTTGAAGACTTGAAACCACAAAAAACAAGGTATTGAGCGATTTAGCATACAAAGCACGTGGAGATTGCTTGAGGCCATACAAGGCCTTCTTGAGTCAGCACACATAATCAGGAAACTTCTTAGAAGTAAATCCAAGCGGCTGCTCCATAAAGATATCACCATCTAACTCTCCATAGAGAAATACGTTCTTCACATTAGTTGCCACAATTTTTAGCCTTTGTAAGCAGTTAACGAAATAACTGTTCGAATTGTCACCATTTGGCCACAGGGCTGAAAGTCTCCTCGTAGTCTAAACCATATTGCTGAGAAAAATCACGAGCAACAAGATGAGCTTTATACTTGTCAATAGTGCCATCAGTCATTTTCTTCAACTTGTAAACCCATTTACAAGTAACTAATTCAGCATTCTTTGACTTCAGAACAAGCTCCCATATGCAGTTCTTGTTTGGAACTGATATTTTCTCTCACATTGCATCTTCCCATTTAGAAATCCCTTAAGCTTCATTGTAAGACTTCGGCTCATTTTCACACGAATCGCCCATCATAAAACATGACACAACAGAACAATGATTTAACTGAACTTCATAATCAACTAAATAATCAGGTTGCTTTCTTTTTCTAGAAGACTTTCGAATCATAGCCTCAGTTGTATTGTCTTGTTGAATGTTTTCCTTGGCTGAAGTGATATTACTCTTCCTTTCACTAGATGCAGCATCACTAAAGAAAAGCATACGATCAGTTTTGTTGTTGTTCATATTTGAAAGTTGATGCGATGAAGCTTCGTCAAACACCACATCACTAGAAACAACAACCTTCTTTGTTTCTGGTTCCATACATCTCCATAATTTTCTGTGAGTGTCATAACTAACAAAAATACAACACTTTGCATTTGGGTCAAGTTTAGTCTGATTACTTTTTGATACATGAACATAACATATTGAGCCAAAAACTTGAAAATAACTCACATTTGGTCTGCGGTGGTATAATGCTTCAAAAGGAGATGATTCAGTCCCTGGCCATGGAGGCAAGCGGTTGATGACATGACAAGCTGATTTAATAGCTGCTATCCATAGCTTCCTCGAAAGATTCTTTGCATGCAACCATGACAAACACATAGCTATAAGATGTGCCAACTTACGCTGAGCAACTTCATTTTGTTGTGGAGTTTTTGGAAAAGTCGTTTGATGCCGAATCCCATGCTCCCCACAATATTCGAGAAATTGATTGGACATGTATTCCCCTCTATTATCAGTGCGTAGGCACTTTATTGGCAGCCTAAATTCTTTCTCCACTTGCTCTTTGAATTGAATAAATTTGGAGAAAGTTTCCCTCTTGTATTCCAAGAAATACACCCAAGTAAACTGAGAAAAGTCATCCACAATAACATCACATAACAGAAACCAGCATAATTAGGTGTTCTTGTTGGCCCCAAGAGATCTGAATGCACCAGCTCTAGTGCAATAAAAGCTCTATTCTTTGAATGCGGGAAAGAGAGACAATTTGATTTTTTGTATTGGCAACCAAAACAAACCACATCATGGTGAAATTCCTTAAAGAGAGGAATTCCATCAAGAAGTTTCTTTGTAGAGATTTTCTGTAGCAATTGATAGCCAACATGGCCTAACCAAGCATGCGAAAGTGTTGCACTTGCATTCTGACCTGTCTTTTCCACATATGCTTCACTTGTAGATAATACATATAGTGAATCTTTTTTTTTTTTCTAGTCAATAAAACATCAGATTCAATGTGCTTTATATTTGAAATAATTTGCACATCATCTAGACCAAAAAGAACATACTTCCAAGAATCAGCTATTTGCGACATGAAAGCGAGATTCTTTTTTAAACCTAGAACATGATAAACATCTTTGAGAGAAACACCTTTTCTATTTGAGTTGCTTTCCTTGATATTGAAATTCCCTTCTTTCACTACAAGATGTAGTGAATTATCAGCTGTTACAATGGCCCTTTTTCTACTATGCGGACGAACATCAGAAAGTAGAGAAACATTTCTTGTTGCATGATGAGAGCAACCGGAATCAACAATCCATTTCTTGTTGTAGTCTATGGAAACATCAACATATGTTTCTATGTTAGTCTAGTGCACAATAGAAGACATATTAACCGATTGATCAATAACTTCAATGGATAAGCATTGCTCCCATTTGAGTTATTGTGTAACATTTGCTCCTACTTTTATGAGAATTACATGACAATTTTGTTTAATATGACTGATTTCCTGCACCGATTACACATCACCTTCACACAACAATCGCGCTTTCAGTGTCCCAACTTTCCACACTTATAACAGCCTTTTGAATTTCTTCTGGACTGCCCTTTAGTGTCGGATTGCTTGGTGTCACCTGAAGAATGCTTGGAAGAAAAATTGTTTTTTTACTTTGTCTTTTGTGTAAAAAACATCCTCCACTTGTGAAAGAGATTGCTTGCTGCTGTTGGCCATTTGTTTCACTAATGCTTCCTGATTTGAGAGCAAATTCTCCAATTCAATGATAGAAGGTTGATTTTCCCACCCCAAATAAAGAGCATAAACTCTTTCCGTAGTCTGCGAATGAGATAACGACACAAACGAGCCTCACTCACAGGCTCCTTTGTATCAAATTATGAAATTTCAGCACACAAAGTTTTAATTTTTAGAAAATATTTTGAAATTGAAAGATTACCTTGAGTCATCCTAGCAAGTTCGTTCTCTAAAGACTGCAGCCTCATCGTGTTCTTTTGAGTGAACAACCTTTCAAGTGTCTCCCATACTTACTTTGGTGACTATACATCACGAACATGTTTCATTTATTCTTTATTGATTGATGTTCGCAAAGCAAACAAAGCTTTGCCACACTTGATCTTTCATTTTCGTCGCAATTCAGCATTTTCGGGATTATCTTCTAGAATTATAGTTTCATCACCAGATATAAGATCCCAAAAATCATGCCCTTGTAAAAACGCTTCCATACAAAGTTTCCAGTAATTATAGTTGTTACCAACAAGCTTTTGTACAGAAGCATAGGAGGTAGCACTTTTACAATTCATCTTCACAGAGCAATAAAATCAAACACCTACTAGGCAACCTTGCTTTGATACCATATACCAAAATGTAAATAAAGGAAGTAGCCAAAAAGAGCAAAACAAAGATGATTTGTTGAATTGAATTTTATTACTCGATGAAGATATCCACAAAGACAATAATTACAGACCTAATAAATGCTAAATAACTTCCTAAAATATCTCAACCAACACCTGCGTGTCCTCTGAGTTTATTTGCCTAATTAAAAGCCACTAACTCCTAAATAAAATGAAGATAAAATCAACTTCCTAAATAATTGAAAACTTAAAACAGAAGATTTATTCATCAATAACTAATTCAACAACTTCTAACAATCCATAACATGACAGTAAGTTTCACTAATTTGTAACAAAGGCAACCTGACTTGGCTAGTCATGCGACTACTAGTCAAAAATGGAAATAGAGGTCGTTATAAGAGTGATGGAGGCTACCTCAATAACAATATCATTTAGGTCATCCAAGGGATGTCTAGGCTTTTGTCAGCAACAACAGATTTTTATATCTTCTTGAGAGACCTCCCTGGGACTAATACTTCCTGATCTTCCGATGAATCTTGAGATGCCTCCTTAGGAGTTGGATTGACAATAATAAGTCCTGGGTGAGCTTGTGCACCATACCATGAAAAAAAAAAAAAAAAAAACTAAAGTCAAACGAATGGGTTTTTTACAGCGAATACCTGTAGTAAGAGGTTAGTCAACATCACATCCTGAGGTAGCGAACTCATAAAAGAATATATAGGGTTATTGAGGGTAGGCTTATATGATGGAGCAAACAAAGGAATAGAAAGGATACCAAGGTTTTGTTGACCACTGTCGTTGAATGAGGAGTTGTGGCGTGAGAAGTGTTGAGGGTAAGGAAATTAAAAACCAAAGACTATTTTTTTTTCTTTCCATTCGAAGAGAGGGAAGACAATCAGCACGAGGTTGAAAAGTAGTCATGCTATCATCATTTTCTTCATTGCACTTGCATGCACTACCAAAGTTTTGTGAGGGTGGTAGCCTTTTGAGTCATGATTCTCTGTGATAGCTTCATCATCCATGGGACCACAAGTGGAAGGCACAAAAGCTACGTAAGGAATTTTTTGACTCAAAGTACTCTTCCAAAAAATGTTGGGCATTGCGGTTAAGATAAGAGAAGAATTACCCAGACATAAAGGGGAATGAGAGGTATGGAAGGTGGCCGCGTTACTCATTACTGCTTAAACACTACAAAATAAAAGACCTTTTCACCTTCTACGGCAATTGTGAAGATCTCTAACAACATTTATTTAGAGTTGAAGTTTCTTTAATTTTAACTATTACTGGTGTGGTTCATAAATGTTTACAATAACAACCTTTTTCAAAAATCACTGCCAAGGTAATCTATTATCACTACATCATAATGCGCCAAAAATGATTGCCCTTATAGTCGTAAAAAGAGTCGTTTTAAAAGGAGTGATTTTTTAAATGCGACAGACCAAAACAGTCGGAAAAAAGGACTATCCAGGACAGTTGGAAAAAAACGTCTATCTTTGACAGTCACAAAAAACGACTATCTTTGAAAGTCGAAAAAAATAACTATCTTAGACAGTCGTTTTTCTTGATTTATAATTAAAAAAAATATTATTTTTTTCCTGAATTTATAAATTGAAAAAAATGGATCATTAAAAAAATTATTTTTAACAAAACCACCTAGATTTATTTTAAACAAAGATCTGTTTTTTCTCCTTTAGTAATAGAACTAGTAAGTAATTTGCAATAAAACCACCCAATTAGTAGACATGATGACGCATCATCAACACCAAACACCACACTGACATAAAACCGATCAAGCAGGAGCAAAAAATGCAGACCTCTTCAATCCAATAGCTTCCAACTTGAGAAGCTACACCAGACATTTTGGCACAGGAAAATAATATATACTATCCAAATTATCTCCACACTGTTTCATTTGTATCCGTGAAAATTGCATTGTGATGCTCCATGAGGCACTGAACAACTTCGATGGCACTAAAGTCAGTGGGCAACCCATCATCTAGCGGGATGGTTGAGGATGCATCGTCTTCTTCTATGGAAATAAAAAATGAAAAAGAATGAGTAATAAATAAAGAAACAGTTGTTCGACACTTTGACTCTTAGTTCAATAGACATAATGAAATGCAACTTTGAGGTCTGTCAGTGGGTTCAAGTGCTGCTTACTCACCCAAATAGAAAAAGATAGAAAAAAGAGAAAGAAAGTTGAGAAGATGGTAAGCTGATATACATATAATTATCCATCAAACATCACTTTCTACCTACATGGGCTCTGCATCCTTGATTGTTATTTTCTGCAAATTTTGATCAAAAGAAAACAACAAGTAGATTATGTGAGAGGTTTGTACAACACAATTAGACAATAACAACGATGCCAAATCTAAATATCTAACCGAATAAGATTAGCAACTCAAATTAGCTTTGCCTCGAATTGTTCTAACATGCTCATCTTGGCAAATATATTATCATAGAACTTGGCGTCCTTCTTGTTGTATTCCTTGATCTTCTCCTTCAACACCTTGTACTCCAGCTTCACATCCCTAAATGAATCCACTCACAACGGCAAACCCAATAGCATTAGCATCGGAGATAGCATGCAACAAGTAAAGATGAAATATAAAAACTCCGTGCCACTCAGTAGATAGCATCACGTTTGTGAATCTAACTCTCTACCTACAACTGTATTAGTATTTTCATCCATCCATTCAATATGTATAATATTATTAATCACACCAATGCACATTACTATGCATTACCATGAGTCCATGACTAGTCAAACCTGATTTGATGACATGAAGCCTGCCTCAGAACTCGTCACACTTTTCAAAACAATATAGAAATAGAGCTTCTATTGGTACTCCAACTTTTACTTATTACACCCCATTTTTTTAAAAAATTATTTATCAACCCCCTAATTAAAGATTAAAACACAACATTCAAACATTACAAAACTTTGGTTCAAGTTACTACTACAAATATTTAAAAACATTATAATACATTCAAACAACTTCAACAATTGTTTCCAATTTGGATTAGGCTCATATAAAATCCTAAATCTAACAAATAGAAGTCTAACCAAAACAATGGAGAGAGTTTCTATTGGCACACAACTTTTACTTATTCTAATTGGGACATAATAAGTAAAAGTTGGGGTGCCAATAACAGCTCTTTGAAAAAATCATCCAGTCATTAAAGATTAACCTTCTAGAACCATCACCAAGAGTTCAGGTCTCAGGCAACAAGCATGTACAAGTCTATACCAACACATTTAAACACAAACCTTGACAACAAGCACATACCTGTTATCGAGATCAATTTCAAGAGCTTTCTTTATATCTATCTCAGCAAGATCCAAATCAGCCAGCTGTATATGTGCTTGAGCCCATCTATAAAAGTGCTTTCACACTACTGCCCTCAATCTCTAATACCTAGAGCACATCCATAGCATTCCACACGTCAACAAAATCATCAATTACAACCGATAAATCGCGTGAAAGGCACTTCACAAGGAATTACAAGGAAATGGATTCAAACTCAATGACCTTTGTGCACTGCTTCTCCCCTTGTTTGTAGTCCTTAAGTTTCAGCTTGCAAGCTGCATTGCTGCATTGTTGAGGTTGGAAGCTACCTTTAATGCCTTAGCTTGTTTCGTCTCTTTTTCACTGAAATTAGAATCGTACTCTAATTGCCATGTGGCAGAAAGTAATTGGGTCAATGATGACATGGCAGAAAATCTATGGAACATTGATGAGTTATGGCAGTATAGACAGTTACAAGGGAAGGGTATAACCCATTGTTGATTGGGTCTATTACACATTTAAGATCATTTTTAGTGAAATTTAAGGGTGGGGGAGGACTTGTACTTTATTGAGTGTTTTAATATTAAAGTAGTTTAGATTTTTGATTTGTTTCCTCAGTGCAAGACTGCTATAACTTTCCAAGTCCACTAAATTCATAGTGACTTGAAGGAATCAATTCTAGGAAACAAGCTTTTTCATTTTTTTCCTCACAACTTTGCATTGCATTTAGACTTCTTATGGAAGAGACCCCAACAGTGTAATGACATCACAAAGCACGACAAAAGCAACTATAATTGATTAATGAGCAAAATGTGTGATATTTCTCCAAATATTTCTCAGTGAGTGAGAGAAAGTCCTATCATAGAACATTCCAAATATTTTGAACCTTGTCAAGTTCAGTCAGCAATCACATTGATCTTGTAGACATCCCCATATTATGTGAGAGAGTACGTTAGAGGAAATCAAGTAAAGATTTTGGCAAACCTAACAATATATTAATGTTTGATCAAGCACCAATAAAAATTGAAATTAAGCCATAAATCAAGTAAATGTTTATATATAACTAAGAAGCCAAGATAACTAAACAGATATATATATAACAAGATCTCAATCATGATATACCTATCAAAATGAATAAAAACTTGCATGACTACACTTGTTTCATTTTCATTACACAACTACTAGATACAAAAAACTACAGACAACTACTAAGACAAATAAAATAGAACTCCTCTTAAACTAGGAAAGAAGGTGCTATGCTTCGATTCTTTCCTTTCACTATTAAGGCGTACGAATGTTAATCCTACATCCCCCTGAAATCGCCTCGACCCATTTTCTATCAAATAGTGGGTAAGGGATCCGATTGGTAAATTGGGGGCTTTTAGGGAATAAGGAGTCGCCACCTAGTTTAGGTCTAGGAACCATAATGACTCCGAAATGGATCGGATCGGTCCGCGGATCAGAAAAATGGGTAAGGGGTCAGATTACGGGTTTCGGAAGGAGTTAGGCACCGAATCCGCCCGATCGAGATGATCGGTCTCTACTACGATCCAAAATATGCTACGGTCAACGGATAGAGACTAAAGTTAAGAGTATGGTCCAATCATCATCACCATCACCATCAAATTATATCGAATGTACTAAACGAATCTCAAGGCCAATATTCTCCAAATATTACACCATATCTTGAATTCCGTACAAAAACGGAAATATTTGAAAAAACCTTAGTTTTAACCTATACTCCAAAATCCATATGGCAACATGTGAAAATTTTCTGAATAGACCAAAAAAAGGAATTTGCAAAGGTTTTCTAAAATGGAAAATTGAGAATATAAAATTCCTAATTTGGGAATTCAAGGAGTTTCTAAATTGAAAATTTGAAATTTCCTAAATTGAAAGTTTATAAAAATATGAGAAGCTCCCAAATTGAAAATTTGGAAAAACAAACTTCCCGAAATAGAAATTTCCAAATAAGAAAGTCCCAATTTAGAAATTTGTAAAAAGAATTTTCCAAGATAGAAAAATTATCAACATTGGCTTTTCCAAATTAACAGTTTACAAATTAATTGTCCAAAAATGGAAAATCATGATTTTAGGAAGATTACTAAATTGATGAAAAGTCCATAAATTTCCAAAATGAACAAATTATGATTTTTCAAGAAAGCTCACTTTTGCCACATGAATTCTTCGAATTTTGCATAGTCCTATGTCCACAAGATCAATAAGTCAACTCAAATCCTTTTGTATAAACAAAATCCGACTTTAAACCCCCAATGTACAAACAAATCAGTGAGTTGACTCATGGGGCAATTTTATTAAAAATGATTTTGAAATTCCAATGTACATAGAAATCAGTGAGTTAACTCACGTGGCAATTTTATAAAAAAATCAAAATTTGAAATTCCAATGAACATGAAAAAAAATAGCAAGTCGACTCGTGTTAATTTAATTAAGAAAACAATTTTGAAACTTCTAATGCACATGAAAAAAAAAAAAACAGCGAGTCGACTCGTGTTAATTTAATTAAGAAAACGATTTTTGAAACTTCTAATGCACAAAACAAAAAAAATCGAGTCAACTCATGTCAATTAGAAAACGATTTCGAAACTTCTAATGCACATGAAAAAAAAACAGCGAGTCGAATTTTGTCAATTTCATTAAAAACGATTGTGAACTTTCATGTACATAAAATCAATAAGTCAACCCTCGTGCATATTATTAGAACATCGATTTTAAACTTTGGTTTCATGAATGTGAAATATGCATCCAACCAAGGTCTCCAAAAATTCCAGCACCAAAAAATTCCAAGTAATCTACACGTGAAACAAATCATTAAAAATAATGACTAAGAATTTACCTTGAAAATATAATTGTTGTGGGTATTCCTTCAAAGTGTTCGAGTGCCCACCAAGCCCTGAGAGACTTGTGAGGAAGACACAAAGCTAGAAGTTTGTAACGCCAAACGAGATAAGGTGGAGCTGAAAAGAGCAGGTATGCTGGTGGAACGTTTTGGGCTGCTGTTTATGAGGTAAAAGGGAGTATTGGGGGCTGTTATAAGGGCTTCTAATCGAAGATTAAGATCACCATTGGTAGGGGCGTTTCGGGCTATTGTAAGGGCTGTTGATCGGAGACTAGGATGGCTAGTGAATGGGACGTTTGGGGGTTGTTGTGGGTTGCTATAATGGCTGTAAGAAAGGGAGGACGTGAATGGGACAGCAAGGGGGTGCTGTTAATGGTGAAGAGGGGCTGTTCTGGACGTCTAAAAAGAAGAAGAAGAAGATGATAGAAGGCGATGTTGATGAGGGAAGGTGAGACCGAATGGGCTATGAGGGATTCGTTTTCAAGAGTTGGTGAGGACGGTTGGGCACGTTAATGGCTGAAGAGGAGAACTATTGCTGATTTGGGCATGGAACAGGAAGGAATGCAACTGTGAAGAAGAGGAGGAAGAAAGTGATTGGCTACTGTTTTAAAGGCCAAAGTTGGGGCTACTATCAATGGGGAAGGAGATGGTTTGTACCTCAATTGAGTGTTAATGGAGGAGGTGGAAGAAGAAGAAGAAGTTTGTGTTTGGTTGGGTGATGAAGACGATGACCGTGGCTGTGATGTGTGAGGCTGCTAGTTGCATGGAGATGATGAAGGGGGCTGATAGAGAAGACGAACCAGGTAGCACTCCTTCCTCTCCTCTCTTCTTTATTTTCTTTTTCCCATTTTCTTTTCTTTTGTTTTTCAGAAGTTTGCTCTTTATATCCTTGCTGCCGTGTGTGAGTTGTGGGAGCAAAAATTGAAAGAGAACAGCCCCCTCTTGTCCAAAACGTCAGACCTCTCCCCTTTTAAGATAATGTCAGCCTTTCCTCTTGGTTTGTCTCCCTCTTCAAGAGAGAAAGCTATTTCCCATTTATCGCATTCTCTTGCTATTTTTTATTTTATCTCTTTCTTTTTTTCATTTATTTCTTTTCCGTTTTTGTTTGTTCTACTTTATTTGTTTCTTTATTTGTTTTTTTATTCTTTCTTTTATTTGATTATTCTTTGACCGAACCAAAGAGGGAATATCTCTCTTTTAAAGTTTAGAAAGAATGGGATCATGATCCCACGCTTTACAACACGTGGCACATTGGTAGATTAAATTTCGATTTTTAATTTTGGTTGATGGTTTGGATTACAATTTTTAATTTTGGTTGGATTTTAATTTGATAGATTAATTGTATTTCACTTTTCGATCTTGATTGGTTGATTAAATTAAGATTTTAATTCGATTGATTAATTATGTTTTGATTTGGATATTGATTGGTCGATTGAGTTTAATTTAAGCTTGAATTTTGATTTTTTAATTTGTTGATTGGGTTTTGATAGAATTTTAATTCGGATTTGTTAATTGATCTTTAATTTGATTTTAAAATTTATTTTTGATTTAATTTTGAATTTTAATTTGAATTGATCTTAAATTTTAAGTTGTCGATTAAATTCTAATTTTAGTTTAATGGTTATTTTCAATTTGAAATTTTTTTATTTGATTGTAAATTTTAATTGATTTAAATTTTAAATTTTAATTTAATTTTGATTATTCGAGATTTTTATTGAAGTATTTTTAATTCTTTAATTGTGTTTTCCTAAGCGTCAAGGTTTCTAAGAGTCGGACCTTGAGGGGCGTTGCGCTCATTTTGCGATTTTTCATAAATTGCTCCGATTTCATCGATTTAGGTCCCGTTAGACTCAAAATCATGTTTTGAATGCAACGGAGGTACTTTCGAAAATTTTCAAAGGTCCGAAATTCATGAGGGGTATTTTCTTCATTTTATCAATTTTCGTCTATTTTGGCGTGAAATTTCTTTTAATCGCAACGTGATTATTTCTAAATCTCGAGATTATGTGGTCCTAGCATAGCGAGGTCTCTAAGTTATCCAAATGTATAGCGAACCTAAGCGTACATGCTTGCTAAGTTGCGTGTATGGTGTAGCGATCCTAAGCGTGCGTGATTCTATGTAGCGTTGCAAGGAGAAATAATAGAATAAGATCAGAAGACAGGGGAAATTAAAAGGATGTTTCTCTCAAGCTTTTGAGTTTTTTACGCTCATCATTAGGAATCCACAGCAACCGGGTGACGGATCGTCAAGTTAGACGGATGCAAAAATGGGGTGTCTACAGATGCCCCTTTTTGGCAGAAGGTGGAAGCAAATTAGATGGCACATCTATTTTGGTAGATAGTGCGACATCCGAATGCCAAAGTCAATGACATTTCATTTTTGCAGCCTGATTTGGTGGTTCGTCGGGGCGTCCAGATCCTTGAAGGTAAGTACTCCCTAGACTAAAAATGTCAAATCCTCAAATTTTGGAAGATTCTCCTTGACTTATGCAATCGTGCACGTGTAATGTTGTGATGCTCACGAAATAGTCTATCGGATCATTGAGATTAATCCCTCCTCGATAACAAATGTCAGGTCCTAAAGATCTTCTCTCGCTGACGGTGATGATTCAGATTAAAATGCACATTTGCAATGAAAACACTCATATGATATTAAATTAAGGCAAGTTTGAACAACGAGATAATTAAAATCAGAACATTATCAGAATTAGGTGATCTAGGAACTTCATTAAATCCTATCGATTTTTTTTTTTTTTTAGAGTTCGAAAAAAATTGAGTCTCGCTCATCGGACTGAAGCTTATTGGAGCCACGTTTCTCGGGTTGAGGTTTATAGGAACTTAAAAAAATCTTATTTCAAAAGGTTGGAGTCTAGTTTCTCGGACTCAAACTGAGATTCACAGGAACTTAAACAATCCCGTTAATTCATTATATGATTCAAATAAAGCTGGAGTCTCGTTTCTCAGACTCTGGCTAAGGTTTACGGGAACTTAAACAATCCTATCACAGTTGAAGTCTCACTTCTCGGACTCGAATCTACTAAAGCCACATTTCTCGGGCAAAGGTTTGTAGGAGCTTAAAAAATCCTATTCAGGTTGGAGTCTCATTTCTCGGACTCGAACTCAATGGAGCCACGCTTCTCGGGCTTGGGATTGTAGGAACTTAAAAAATCCTGTCAAAATTAGAGTCTCATTTCTCGGACTCGCTTATTGGTGCCACGTTTCTTGGGCTGAGATTTGTAGGAACTTAAAAAATCCTATTAATTCATTATATGATTTGAATAGAGTTAGAGTCCCATTTCTCGGATTCTGGCTAAGGTTTATAGGAGCTTAAATAATCCCGTTAATTCATTTTATGATTCAAAAAAGGTTGGAGTCTAGTTTATCGGATTCAAACTTGCTGGGACCACGCTTCTCGGGCTTGGGTTCGCAGGAACTTAAACAATCCTGTTAACTCATTTTAATGATTCAAAGGAGTTGAAGTCTCATTTCTCAGACTCGAAGTCAATGGAGCCACGCTTCTCGGACTTGGATCAATTAAAGATTCAATATTATCAAGCTCAACGATTGAGAGATTGAGCCTTTATTGGCTTATCATGCATCTAGATTCATAATTATGATTGGGCTTCATCGGACTTCGAAGCTTTTGAACAAGATTTTACTTTTTGATCATGAGATTAAGAATGAAAACTTCGGAATCATAGTTATTCTCAAAAATGCCCCTAGTTTCAAGGTTGGCCTATATATGAAACTTGACTATGAAACTGATATAATGGATTATACTTGGAAGGTGGATGAGAAGCTACGGACCCTGACAGACAGAAAGACTGACATTCCTTTACATGTTCAAGACTCTTAAGATTATCATATGTGCAATAAGGAATTGATCATTCTCTTTCGAGTTTCTTTTTGAAAAATGCTTGGGCTGGACTTTGAAATTTACCTTGAAAATATAATTGATCATATGTCCAAGTAATCTACACGTGAAACAAATCATTAAAAATAATGACTAAGAAATTTACCTTGAAAATATAATTGTTGTGGGTATTCCTTCAGAGTGTTTGAGTGCTCACCAAGCCCTGAGAGACTTGTGAGGAAGACACAAAGCTAGAAGTTTGTGACGCCAAACGAGATAAGGTGGAGCTGAAAAGAGCAGGTATGCTGGTGGAACGTTTTGGGCTACTGTTTATGAGGTAAAAGGGAGTATTGGGGGCCGTTATAAGGGCTTCTAATCGAAGATTAAGATCGCCGTTGGTTGGGGCGTTTCTGGCTATTGTAAGGGCTGTTGATCGGAGATTAGGATGGCTAGTGAATGGGACGTTTGGGGGTTGTTGTGGGTTGCTATAATGGCTGTAAGAAAGGGAGGACGTGAATGGGACAGCAAGGAGGTGCTGTTTGGGGCTGTTAATGGTGAAGAGGGGCTTTTCTGGACGTCTAAGAAGAAGAAGAAGAAGATGATAGAAGGCGATGTTGATGAGGGAAGGTGAGACCGAATGGGATATGAGGGATCAGTTTTCAAGAGTTAGTGAGGACGGTTGGGCACGTTAATGGCTGAAGAGGAGAACTATTGCTGATTTGGGCATGGAACAGGAAGGAATGCAACTGCGAAGAAGAGGAGGAAGAAAGTGATTGGCTATTGTTTTAAAGGCCAAAGTTGGGGCTACTGTCAATGGGAAAGGAGATAGTTTGTACCTCCATTGAGTGTTAATGGAGGAGGTGGAAGAAGAAGAAGAAGTTTGAGTTTGGTTGGGTGATGAAGACGATGACAGTGGCTGTGATGTGTGAGGCTGCTAGTTGCATGGAGATGATGAAGGGGGCTGATAGAGAAGACGAACCAGGTAGCACTCCTTCCTCTCCTCTCTTCTTTATTTTCTTTTTCCCATTTTCTTTTCTTTTGTTGTTCAGAAGTTTGCTCTTTATGTCCTTGCTGCCGTGTGTGAGTTGTGGGAGTAAAAATTGAAAGAGAACAGCCCCCTCTTGTCCAAAACGTCAAACCTCTCCCCTTTTAAGATAATGTCAACCTTTCCTCTTGGTTTGTCTCCCCCTTCAAGAGAGAAAGCACTCTCCCATTTATAGCATTCTCTTGCTATTTTTTATTTTATCTCTTTCTCTTTTTCATTTATTTCTTTTCCCTTTTTGTTTGTTCTACTTTATTTGTTTTTTTATTCTTTCTTTTATTTGATTATTCTTTGACCGAACCAAAGAGGGAAGATATCTATTTTAAAGTTTAGAAAGAATGGGATCATGATCCCACGCTTCACAACACGTGGCACATTGGTAGATTAAATTTCGATTTTTAATTTTGGTTGATGGTTTGGGTTACAATTTTTAATTTTGGTTGATTTTAATTTGATAGATTAATTGTGTTTCACTTTTCGATCTTGATTGGTTGATTAAATTAAGATTTTAATTTGATTGGTTAGTTATGTTTTGATTTGGATATTGATTGGTCGATTGAGTTTAATTTAAGCTTTAATTTTGATTTTTTAATTTGTTGATTGGCTTTCATTGGGTTTTGATTGAATTTTAATTCGGATTTGTTAATTGATCTTTAATTTGATTTTAAAATTTATTTTTGATTTAATTTTGAAATTTAATTTGAATTGATCTTAAATTTTAAGTTGTCGATTAAATTCTAATTTTAGTTTAATGGTTATTTTCAATTTGAAATTTTTTTATTTGATTGTAAATTTTAATTGATTTAAATTTAAATTTTAATTTAATTTTGATTATTCGAGGTTTTTATTGAAGTCTTTTTAATTTTTTAATTGTGTTTTCCTAAGCGTCAAGGTTTCTAAGAGTCGGACATTGAAGGGCGTTACGCTCATTTTGCGAGTTTTCATAAATTTCTCTGATTTCATCGATTTAGGTCCCGTTAGACTCAAAATCATGTTTTGAATGCAACGGAGGTACTTTCGAAATTTCAAAGGTCCGAAATTCATGAGGGGTATTTTCGTCATTTTATCAATTTTTATCTATTTTGGCGTGAAGCTTCTTTTAATCGCAACGTGATTATTTCTAAGTCTCGAGGTTATGTGGTCCTAGCATAGCGAGATCTCTAAGTTATCCAAATGTGTAGCGAACCTAAGCGTACATGCTTGCTAAGTTGCGTGTATGATGTAGCGATCCTAAGCGTACGTGATTCTATGTTGCGTGGCAAGGAGAAATAATAGAATAAGATCAAAAGACAGGAGAAATTAAAAGGATGCTTCTCTCAAGCTTTCGAGTTTTTTGCGCTCATCATTAGGAATCCACAGCAACCGGGTGACGGATCGCCAAGTTAGGCGGATGCAAAAATGAGGTGTCTACACCCCCTCCATTTATTATGTTAAGGATAGTACTCACCAAAGAGTCTTGCAACTCAGCCTCCTAGAACATTTTTGCAAACCAAGCAAACAAATTTTTATTAAATAGTACTCACCAAATATTGTTGCAACTCTCACCTACAATTTAAGAAGTAGAACAAAGAAAGTGAGTATGACTTTATATTGAGTTCGCAATCACCTATTGAAGGTCATTTCTTAAGCAATGATGTTGGAAATTCTGCTCAAGATGAACTCAGGGTTTATGGAATCAAAATTATAACTAAATATAGTAAAGAAATGCGAAATTCATCTCGTAAGAATTTTAATTCCCCAAAGTTAAGGTGTAGAGAGACATGGAGATTCTCTGTCCTAATTTGTCTACTTAGAGATAGATAAGGTCTTGGAGACAGCGATTCTCACCAAAGAAATGTTCAGGTAAGCAAGAAGTGAGATCTCGAAGCCTTGATAGTTGGTGCTTCGTTTATAGACTTTTCCTACATGAAAAATATCTTAATCACAAAGTTTATGAGGTCTAAATCAACATCAGAACTATAAAAAGTCCAAATTCACAATATTACTACTAAATAGCAACCCAAGAAACATTCCAAAATAGTATGATTTCCAAAAAAGGAGAAGAAAGAATCAAAATACTATAAAGAAAAGTTACAAATGCACTAAAGAAAAGCATCATTGCATTTTACAATAAAAATTTCTAATCCCATATTTTTAGGCTTTTCATTATTAAAAGATAATTAATGTCCATTTGCTCACTCTTCTCATTGAACCAAATGCATTAAAATGGAACTTAAAAAAATAAAAATAAAAAATAAATTTTTTTATCACCCAATAATTAAGCTATGTAAATTGTTTAAGGTCAGCTCAACCAATCATGTTCCTCCCTTCAAATATGTTCAAAGCCACGTCTTTGTTATTGTGGATCTTCTTCTCACTACTTTATAACCTTCTTGTATAATGCTTCTAACTGAAGTTGCAATCAGCCTTAATAAAATGTGTCCAAACCATTTCTATCAGTTTTCTCTTAGGGTATGTTTGATTGCACATGAAAATAGGTGGAAAATCAATTTCCATGGAAAATGATATTTTTCAAGTGTTTGATTGCACATGGAAATGGAATTCATTTTCCACCCCATTCAAAAAGTCCACTAAATCATGGATTTCACTTCCCACCCATATGGGTGGGAAAATGAAATCCACCCATATTTTCCATCACCAATTCTTCCCTACCACCACCACACCACCACCACCACCACCACCACCACCACAATCACCACCACTACCACCACCACCACCACCACCACTACCACCACCACCACCATCACCATCACCATTATACTAACCTCGTCATCGTCGTCATCGCCGTCATCACCATCGCCGTCGCCATCGGCTCCGTCTCCGACCACCTACTATCTTTCTTCTTCTCATTCTTCTCCATCCCTCACCTCATCCGCCACCACTACCACCACGTTCTCCCTCCCATCTTCCTCACTTACCTCCGTCGCCTCCGTCGCCACCGTCACCGTCGTTGCCGTCGTCGCCGCCACCATCGCCGTCGTCGCCGCCACCGCCGCCGTCGCCATCGTGGCTGCCACCGCCGCCGTCGCCGTCATGGCCGCCACCACCGTACTCGTCGCCGTCGTGGCTGCCACCGTCGCCGTCGTCATGGCCGCCACCGTCGCCGCCACCTTCGTCGCCACATCCTCCCCCCTCCCTCTTCCTCGTCATCTTCTTCTTCCTCTCCCCCTCCTATCATCTTCTTCCTCCTTCTCCTCTTTTTCTTTTTTCTTATATTTTTCCATGATTTTATCCATGCGAAATCAAAAAATGGAATTTGATTTTCCAACCCTACCTATTTTCCACAACTAATTTTCCATGGATTTCAAATTCCATGGAAAGTGACTTTCCATGCAATCAAACATACCCTTAATTTATTGTCTTTTTAATGGTTCCAACAATGGCTAGCAATTATTCAACTTTTTGTTCTATAGTGTACCAAAAGTGAACCAAATATTCATAAGCCAATGGGCCCATGAATGTCACACTGATACAAAATGGTGAACTATACCTAGCCAATGAATTTATCTTTATGAAATACTATATTTTCTATTCATCAACAAATAGTAAGCTCAAATCACAATTAAATAAAGGTGGGCTAAAAATAGTTATGAATCTTGCAATTATGGTGTCAAATATAAAAATAATTCTTACAAGTTGAGCCCAATTAAAATGCTTTCCTGTCAAAAAGAAGAATGTCATCTCATACCTCAAGGGGTACACCAAGTTCCTCTCCCAATGCACGCATTTTATATAAACCAGCATGATAGTTTGGACCACCTCTTCCAATATAGATGTGCATTATTGATGCTTTTAGCTTGGATTCCTGCCAACATTTTCCCTTAGCACCCGAATAATTCCATTAAAGGACCACAAGTCTCCTAAACTCAAATAGAGAAGAAAAAAAAATTCAAGAAACAAAAAGTGATCAATTGGATTTTTTTTCCAGTCAAGAGGATCAGATCTTAATCTCCTGACAAACCAAGAACTTTCACTCAAAATAACCAAACTTACAATAACAATTAACAAGGATAATAACATTCTTATTCTAACAATGATTTCATTTAATCCATACCTTCAATTATAAAATCAATGTGTGTGTGTGTGTGTGCGCATGTGTCCATTAAAGAAGACTAACAAGGGAAGAAAAAATTGTATATTTTTATCCCCACCAGCTCTTTTTATTCTCTTTTATCCAAGAAACCAAGCAAATTATACACTTTGATGAAACCTATAACAAAAGTCCAATCTACAATCTACATGGCTATGATTTCTCAAGAATCTGACTATCTACCAACATTTGGAAACCAATTTCACAGAAACAAAAACAAAAACAAAAAACAGAACCAAATTGATTGCTTAAGAAGATCAATAAATACTTGAAAACACTAAAAGATGTTCATTGCATGACAAAAATTAACCAAAAACCTAACTTTCCACCTCATATACTTTTAAAACCTCAACAAAATAGAATAATCTCTCAATTTCATATCCAAACCCTCATAATCCTCATAGAATCCACCATTAAAACATCAAAATAATACAAAATGAATCACTGAAAGAATATAAGATAGATTAAATCGTAAGACACACTAGTAAACCAACAAATCATCATCGATTTACAGTCGATTCTCCTCAAATCAAAATTTACAATCAATCATACCTTGAAGAGTGAGAACACCTTAGCAGAAACTCAACTTTCAATCTGAGAGAGATCGAAACCCAAAGAGTTGAAATTCGATTTCTCCTGAGAGAAATCGAAACCCTTGAGAACTGAATCCTTTTGCGTCTGAGAGAAAATCTGAAAGAGATCGACATAACATAAACCCTAATTTTTGAGTTTTTTTCATTTTTGACTTGTGATCTCTGCAAACCCTAGATCTAGGAATTTGTGGAGGGAGAGAGTGCGCGAACCCTAGGTCTGGGAAGCTGTGGAGGAAGAGAGTGCGCGAACCCTAGGTCTGAGAGAAAGTGTGTGCGTGTGCGCTCGCGCAAATCCTAGATCTGTTTAAGATTTGTAGATTTGAGACAAATTTAGGAAGTGAGTTCACAAACCCTAGATCTGGAATGCTGTGGAGAGAGAGTGTGTGCGAGAGATAGAGAGTGTGATCGAAAGTTTTTAAGAGAGAGAATGCGAGAGAACAAGAGAGCGAGGAAGAGAGACAGAGAGTGTCCTTTTTCTCTCTCTTAGACGGGGAAGAAAGTGTTTTTTAGAGTGGCTATTGGCACCCCAACTTTTACTTATTACTGTCCGTGCTTCTGTAGAAACGACGGTTAAACGACAGCTAAAAACTATCGCAATTAACGACAGCTTTTAGCAATAGTTTTTTGCACAATTATGACGTCGCGAAAAATGCAATAGGACGTAGTGGTGGTTAATTAATTGCTGTTAATAATGTTATTAATAATATTAATATGATTTAGCGACAGTTTATAAACTGCCCGCAATGAATACTTCTAACGACATTCTTAAATAATCGTTGGCGATTAATTAATTGTCGGCGGTTTATGAATAGCTAGGAATGTTTTTTATTTTTATTTTTTTATTAATATATTATTTAGGTGATTATAATAGATTCTTTTATGTGACTAAGGCAGATATACATCTCCCTATACTATAAGCAAAAGCAGAACAAATACAAATCCATGGATATTATGAAACACATGTTTTTGACACAACAAAAAAATAATTTAACATAAAAACATTTCTTGAAAGTGAATAAGAACACTTACGTCACATCAGACAGATCACAAAAGACATACAACTTATAAAGAGCTTTCTAACACTCGGGAAGGATGTATTCCAGTCTTGAAGTAAGAAGTTTAAAGAATTCATGAACAAGAAATAATCAATGTAACCTAGAGCTCCTATGTTTCAACTCAAGATTGTATGTTCTAAACCTCTATTTTAGAATAATGTGAGAGTTCCAATCCAGATGCACCAACAGAGTGAATGTTGCTCATGCAATCTACTAACAACAACAAGAGTAATTTGTTTTTTTTTTAAGTTTTACCTTTTTATTTTGTCCCTAGGACCTTGCACAACAAGCACTTATCAGTTGCCTTATCGTCATCTCCATGCACAAGAAGCTACCAAAACTCTATTTATCTAGCCAACATAGAGAGCCCCATCTCTTTCTTCAAGTCTATAGTTTTCACAATAGTTCTATAACAGATTATTGATAGTCACATTGACCACTGAGTTCAATGGGTTTGGCGTAAACCCAGCCATTGTGAACCGCAACTTCTATTTCCAAAGAGCATCATGCCACTCCACCTTCTCAGCCCCCTCACATGCTATGATGTTGACCAGTCTTGGGTTAGGTAGTGCTTCTTGCACTTATTTGGTCGTTGCTCTACCTCGGGACTCCCTCGACAGTGCCACATCAATTAAATCAAACATAGTTGTATAATAGCTTAATGTCTCAAGAAATCGTGGGAATTGAAGAATGGGGCTATGTTGGTGTTAGATTCTTGCTCCACACACCACCTTGGGCGATAAACTCTTGACTAGTTTAATCTCAACAACTGATCCTTTGTGCTCTACCACAATGGATTTGAACTTTAGTTGGTTATCAATAGTGATTTATTTTATTAAAAAGAAATGTGAAAGATATGCACACCTGTAAGTTGACCCACCACCCATAAAAGAAAAACACCACATGCTTGTCATTAATTCAAGTTATTAGAAATTTTATTAATTCAATATAACTAAAAATAAATGTATGATTTCATAGTACATTAGAATTCCTAGAAAACTATTTCATATATTTTTTTACTCTCTTATCCTTAAGTAGGAATTCAAGTTTAGGAACTTTATTGGGCTTTAAATTTTCGGCTTGGCGTTTCGAAGCGTGTCTTTTTAAAATAGATAAACAGTAAAGTTACTATTTAAAATTTTTGTGTGATGAATTCCAATTATTAAAGCAACATATGCACAACAGTGAATTAATTATTTTTCCTTTCATCCAAGATACTTTAGAAGAAGTTCCTATTCCATTCCTGATTCAGACTCATCACAATCTAATGATCAATTCTCAAATGATATAAATTACACATAAACCAGCAAAATGATGATTCTTTATTTGTGTGCAAATGGTTCAAATATGAAAAGAGTTCGATCAACTTCAAGATATAAACATCCAAAAAAATAAAATAAATACTACCAATTTGGAACACTATTGAGATACAACAATCACATGAATATCTAGGCCTACTCTAAAATCAAAGTAGCTTTATAGGTGTTTCTAACTATCAAATCAAATGGTAAGATTTCTTAGAATAAAATAAAAGTGATAGATGGATCACCCAACTAAAACCCATAAAAAAGGAGCTCTTGGTTACTCACTTTTTTCACTCAGATCTATCATTTCTACCATCTATTAAAATCTTAAAAAAAAATATGCAGAATGCTAATTGAAGCGAGGTGGAACTATTGAGCTCTTTAAGCTACAGAAAATCATTTCTTGAGATATTCACTTTAGATGAAAGAAAAATAGAGCTATGTATATTTCAAAGGAAGATGAAGGAGATCTAAGAAAATTTCGATGAAAAAAAACCTTGCATTAAGAAAGAGATCTGAGGTAGAGCCCAATACAAAAAGAAGATTATTAAATCACAAACTAGAAAACATACCATTTTAAACCATTCAAGAGATCATGATTATTAAAACACATTAAATGTAAATATCACAAACTTGAAAAACCCCTGTACCTTAAAGTTTTGAGGGAATCACTGGAGGAACTTAAAAAGAAAGACAATTGGATCAGATATATACCAATGATAATCATATTTTTGCATCACAATGTCTTATTCAAGGAAAGGAGCCGAAATTAAAATGCAAGACAAGAAAGTGAAAAAAGAAAAAAAAAATCATTTTACCAGCAAACCTTAACCTGATTAAGGATAAAATTTGACCTCTAACCTTTACTCTTCTTACTTCTAAAAACCCTAATCAGCTAGGGATTAAATCAAACTTAGTTCATTGGTCTATTTCTTATTGATTTTGGAAAAGGAAATCTTTAGATTGCATACAATTCTTCAAGTAAGAAGAGGTCGAGATCAAGATGGAAATGGAGAGATATATTCTATAACTTGGAGACTTAGTGTGTGTTTGGTAACACTTCTGAAGTCTGAATGGAGGTGGTTCACTTTTAAAATTCAGACTTTAGAAGCTTTATTTCTGTTTGTTTTGGTTCAAATTTCAGACTTCAGAAGTTTTGAACCAGTGATGGAGAGATGCTAGATGAAACTTCTGAAGTCTGATTTCTAGTTTCAGACTTCAGATGTTTCCAGACTCTAGACTTTAGTCTTCAGAAGTGTTACCAAACATAGCATTAGAGACTAGAGACTCAGACAACGAGGGAAAAATAATGAGAGGGAAACTTTGGCGCTGAAATTTTATATAATAAAGAAAAAATATGAAAGCAATTACCAGTATTTTACAAACTGCCGTTAGTTTAATTTAACATATTTAATTAATTTTATAATTTAATTTACTAAAGGTTTTAAAATAAACGCTATTATTATGTCGTATTACCAATGATTTACTAATCGCTGTTAATTTAACTATACATTTTTAATAAATTTAAAAATATTGTCGATGAAATTATCGGCAGTTTTCAAATAGACGTTGTTTTGTGGGCATTGCCGATGGTTTCATTATAAACGTTGTTGTTGCATGATAATTACCAACGATTTTAAAAATTACCGCTAAAATTCCACCCCAAATGCACATCGTTTTTGTAGTGAAAACAAAGAAATCAAGGGCTTCGGTGGAACGTGGCTTAGCCCATTCTTGTGGGGAATGCCTTGGTCAAAAGAAATTTGATGGGCGTAGTAGTCTACACTATACAATTGAATTCCTCAATGCCACCACAAGAAGCTAGCAATGAACCCAAACGTGATAATAATCACAAATTCCATATGTTCCTTACTTAGTGATGTTATGTCTCTAAGATCTAATTTATTGTCCTTCGATGGTGAGACGTCAATGTTTGAGGAATGCCTATGGGAATGCATAGATAGGGACTCACATAAATATAACAATGAATCCAGATGTGGCATTGATCACATATATTATATGCTCCTTACTAAGTGTTCATCAAGTAAAGATATCCCTGAAAAGAAAAAGAATGGATATAAAATTAAAAACCTACTTTAGATTGGCAAGTAGGATCATTCCATTGAGGTTTGGAGAACTAATATTCCAGATTTTTAAAATATAAAAGAAAAAATGATTTGATTTTAGAGAAAAATTGAAAAGTAGTTAAATTAACTAAAAACTCTTAATTGAACATTTAAGGAAATTGAATCCTTCAACAATAATTTATTTATATTAATTTATTTTCAAGTTCTTTTTGGATAACTCAAATCAAGAAATCGAAAAAGGTTCTTGATTCGAAAAGTTTCACAATAAAATCTTTATTTTTTTATAAATCTAAGAATTAACTAAGATTTTCTCCCCTCCAAAAATTTTATTACCCAATAATCCTATATCACAATGAGCATCCGATATATTGAGTTCTCCCCAAAGTAATAGATTATGCTCGAAATGAGAGATAAAGAAAAATAATGTTTGTTGAAGAGAAATCTATTAAGAACTTTGAAAAACATGTAATAACTTTAAAAATAAAAATAAAAATTAACTAAATATCTTGACTTCATCAATCTCCTTAGATTGAAAGATTAGTCAAGATTCATTTTAAAAAATCAACAAATAAACATATGAAAAATAACTTATCTTTTATTAATCTTTCAAATAAATCTTGAACAAATACTTGACTTTCAATTTGTAAAAAATAATAACTAAAACTTAAAATAAAAAAAGGAGGTGAAGAGATTAGAAGAGGAGAGAGAACAAGAATAGAACCTAGAAACTAGAGAATTAAGATCTTTTTATAGACTAAAACTAAGGTAATTTTAACAATAAGTTTTCATCCTTTTTTCGTCTAAATTTACTCTTCTTTGTGAAATAAAAATATATTCATCTCTCAATTAGAGTTCCAACCCCACTGACTTTCATCCGTTATAGTAATTGAATAAAAAAAGTTATGTCCAAAAATGGTAACACGTGATTGATTTGGAGTTTTTGACTTGTCATACATTTTTGACTAATTAAAAGTTCAAATTTACATTTTTTCGTGACATGAATTTATTCTCCTTTGAATTAATTTTCTAACCTTTTGATTTCACCCTATTTTGTTATTTGAGTCAAAATTTATGACGAAGTAGATTCAAAGTATAGGAAAAGTTGATTTTGTCAATTCAAGACCATTAGATCTCTTGGGTCGTACTTTGACTTTGATTTTTAACTTTGATAGTTTTTCTACTATTTGATTCTTCAAATTTTAAATCTTTTGTTTGGAAGAAATGAGCATATAATTAAATCCTTAAAATTCGTAAAAAGATATATAATTTAATTAATAAAATGTAACTTATGATGAATTAACTATTATGCATAATTTTATAAAGAAATCCTACTTTAAAAATAGAAAATACAATTAAGTACTTTATAAAATAATGAGAAATTACACACGTTTAGGCACTTAACATACCCCATACCCCAAGTCCCGGGCCAAACAAAAACACAATGTCACTTTCATGGGCTTTTTGACTACATTTAACTAATGTAACAAAACCTTAAATTCCTAATAGACGAGTTTGACTCGTGAGGGTTTCTAGTGAATATATCCACCAAATTCAACACATAGTATTTTGTAACAAAATTTAGCTAAGTTAACATTTAAAGACATTAAACTAACTTAAATTTACTAGAAAATCAGTTATTTACATTTTAATAGATCCAAAGTCATTATTAAATTAGTTAGGAGAATTTTAGAAATATTATGACCTTGAATGCATAGTGATAATCTGATTAGGACTTTGAGGTTCAATTTCATAAAGTAGAGTTAAACTCAATCTACCTAAAATAGTCGAGTTAACTTAAAATCTAACTTCAAACTAGCATCTTGTCGAGGGTAGTGAGAAATGTGGATGTTCAGTTTAATACTTTTAAGGAGTTTTATTTGTGATATTTCAATTTACTCACGTTTTTATCATTGCATAAGTTATATTTTACTGACTAAATTACATGTACTTTCACAATTTTTGATGGTTTAATTATATGTCCATTTTTTACAGATAAAATAGCGAAAAAAGACCAAATTCAAAGTTCAATAAAAAAATCAAAGTCAAAGCGTGATCCAAAATATTCGATGGTTTTCGATTGATAGAATCAAGTATTAAATATGCCACGTCATATCATTTTTTTCATAACTTTTGACTCACTTATTAAAATAATACGAGATTTTATGGTTAATAAATTGATTAAGAAGAAACAAATTTGTATTTCATGAAATAAAATTCATTCGGACTTCGAATTTGTCAAAAATACATAACAAGTAAGAGATTCCAAGTTTATCATGTTTTACCATTTTGGACGTAACTTTTAACTCATTTATTGAAATGGGGTAAGCTCAGTAGGATAAGAAGTCTAATTTATTGAGTAACATGTTTTGATTTTCGTAAAAGATCAGATTTAGATGAAAATATGTTGCCAAAGCAACCTTAGTTTTTTATTTATAAAAAAATCTCAACACCTTAGTTTTTGGATTTTCTCTTCTCTATCTTCGATCTCTCTTTCTCTTTCTCTCTCTTCTCCTCTCCTTATTTCTTTTTGTTCTCCTTTAGATCTAGATTTTAGTTATTATTTTTTGCAAATTGAAAACTAAGTATTTGTTTAAGATTTATTTTAAAGATTAATAAAAGATAAGTTATTTTTTAATCTATTTATTTGTTGATTTTCTATAATGAGTCTTGGCTAATCTCTCAATCTAGGGAGATTGATGAAGTTAAGATGTTTAATTAATTTCAATTTTTATTTTTAAATTTCTTATATGTTTTTAAAGTTCTTTATAGATTTCTTTTCAACAAATCTTATTTTTAAAATTTTGTTATTTGTTTTTTTTATCCATCATCTTGGGCATGATCCATTATTATTGTGAAGAACTCATTATATCAGATGCTTACTGTGATGTAGGATCATTGGGTGATAAAATTGTTGAAAAAAAAAGAAATCTTAGTCAATTCTTAGACTTATAAAAAAAAATAATGATTCTTATTGTTATACTTTCCGAATAAAAAACATTTGTTAGTTTCTTAATTTGATTTATCCATAAAGAACTTGAAAAAAAATTGATTTAAATTAATTATCCTTAATTGATTTCGATTCCTTAGATGTTCTCCAATTCATATTTTTTTTAGTTAATTTAATTAGTTTTTAGTTAATTATTTAAATCACACCCTTTTTCTTTTGATTTTCTAAAATCTAGAATATTTATCCCCCAATTCTTAGTGGAATAATCCTACTTACCAATATAAAGTAGCTTTTTAATTTTATAGTTTATTATTGCCCTTTTCAGAGACATCTTTACACGACATACATGTTTTTTTTATTTTTCTACTTTTCATTCTTTTGACTTTGGTTTCTTTTGAGTCTTTTCATTATGTTTTACATTCCATGCTTTAATTTTTTACTTGACTTTTTTTTTCTTTCATTTTACTTTTGAAGCAGGTAGCCATTTTTAAGGTGCCCAATAGTATCCTAAGGTTGTTGTCTAAGACATAAATATTTAATTCTATTTTTCTTCTAACTAATCAACTAAAGGACAAAGAAGTCCAAGTTCACTAGTCTTGATTTTCCCTAAGTCTGTAGGTAAACATGTTCCACTTTACTTTAATCAACTTAGACTCTCAAAACTAATCAAATGTGTAGTAAATTTTTCAAAGATGTAATTCTTTCAAAAATTAACTAAGTAAATGATAATAAAATAACTCAAATATAAGACTTATAACTGAAATTCTAATTTTAATAAAATGTCTAAAACATCTACTAATATTTTATTTTAAAAACTAAATATCAAAATATTTTTAAAAAAACTTAAAGAAATCTTATAGATCTTAATGCTTATTATTTCAAGGAAATATCACACACACACCCAAATCTAAATAATGCATTGTCACCAATGTATAGATGACATGCAGTAGAATGCAAACCAAGGACAAAATTAAAATTTCTTACTAGTCAGCAGGAATGTGAAAGAAGAACCTAAAAAGTAAGAAGTGACAGGATTGTCTCCCATTAATGTTAAGTTTAATGTCTTCAGCCATATAGAAGGGAGAGAGAATGACTAAACCCGATAATTAGGATCCCCTAAGGAGTTTCCTTATCTTCTAAGACAGAGTAGTCAAGATAGGACTTTAGTCTCTATGTATTGACTTAAAAAATAGACCTATTCTTGGGATCTTGGAACTCAATTACACCATGAGGATGAACTATGAAAGGTCTAGTCTATCTAGTTTTAAACTTCAAGGGGATTAGATGTAGTCTAGTGTCATACAGTAACACTTTTTGACATGGGTAGAACTCTTTGAATACTATAAGTTTATCGTGCACTATCTTCATCCTCTCCTTATATCTCTTGGTGCTATCATAAACATCATTCTTGATTTCCTCTAACTCATTGATGTGGATTTTCCTATGATTTTCTACCTTATAAAGATCAAATTCAGGTGTTTCATCGCCCCAATAAGCTCTATATTCTAACTTGACAAGTAAATAATAGGTTTTTCTCTCAACATTTTTAGAAACTTACCTTGCTATTCAGTATCTAGATCAGATACTATAATCCCAAGTAGGGTTTTAGAATCACCAAGGCAACAATAAGATAGCATGTCCAAAAAGGTTTTGAACTCCAACGACACATTAATAGAGACAAGAAGTGATTCTACCTTGGGTTTCCATTTCTTACAGTCTAAAGGAGGTATAGAATCTATCAGTCCATTAACCTCTTCGATAAACTTATCAATGTCAATACCCATTTGGAATAGGTTAAACAACTCTCTAAGGGACCATAAAGAAATGAGTTATGAAGAGACTTACGAATAAAAGTATCGATCATGTGAACATCCTGTAAAATCATTCAAATTGTGAGTTTGAAAATTATTGTGAAAGATATTCAGCTTGACTTTCATGTTATCAAATGCTAGTGTCATAACTTCATTCCTACAACAAATAATCACATCAAAAGTGACTAGGAAAGACAACTTAAGATTATGGGGACACGATCGAAATCTATAATTGGTTCGGTATCTAATACTACGAAGTTTGTTGGGAAGTACAATTCATTAACCTTAATGATCACATCTTCCACGATTTATTTTGAGACCTTTACTGACCGGTTTATGAGATTAAGGGTGATCATTGGTTTCAACTCCCTCAAACCTAGTTGTTTGCATATTAGGTAACTCTTAAGTCTATGAGACACTTCTCAACTACAGTGTCAACAATAGTGATTGGGATCATGGGCTGGGATGGGTTTTTATACTTGGTTGCAATTTTTGATTGAATAAGACCCAAAGCTTGGGTTTCCATGATAGCTTCCCGACGAATTATTGTTTTCCTCCTTATAATGGTGAGGTCTTCCAAGAACTTAACGTAGAATGTTAGTTGCTTGATAGCATCGAGAAGAGGGATATTCATCTAGACATTCTTGAAAATGTCCAAGATTTTCCTGAAATGTTTACCCTTCTTATTGTCTTGGAGATGCTGAGGGAATGGTGCCTTAGGCACATAAGCTAGTGATGTTGGGTTACAAGAAGGCTCTTGATCCTTCATTTTCTCTTTCTCAAGGGTCTTAGGTCCCTGAGGTTCAATGGGTTCAATGACTCTCTTTTCATGATTTATATAAGAAGATAGACTTGGTTGTCCACTTGTTTTCCAGGCCTTAAGGTATGAATGGTCTGGACGGTCTCATGACTAGGACCTAAACTGCTAGCTACCTCATATTGACCTTAGGGTGCATTTATTTTGAATATTTGCCTCTTGGGCTGGTGAAAGCGCCCTCGACCCGCGGGGTGCGCGGATCCGCTTTTGACCATTGAGGTTTGGGAGTCGCCACCTAGTTATTGTGGTCTAGGAACCAAACTGACTCTAAAATGGATAAAAACTAATCTACTACAGAAAATCCGAATCTGGGGATCATGTTACGGGGTTGGAAGGTGTTAGGCACCAACCCCGCCCGGCCATTGCCGGTCTCTACTTATCCCAAATAAAGTTACATCGCTAATGACAAACCTAGATTAAAAAAATAATAAAAAAAAACTTACCTTCGATCTGCAAAAGTGCTATTCCCTCAGATCTGGTGAGAATGGCTCTTTGTACCGTATTCCTTACTTCGTTCTATCTTCGGATCTGATTCCTGATATCCGAGATAAGGTATCTCCTTCTTGGATCTGGGTGCTTCGAATTTTTTGTGGATTTTTGGGATGTTTTTGAGAGGTTTTTGGGTGTTTTTGAGGCTAAAATCGGAGTAGGGGTGTTAGGGAAGGAGTTGGGGCTCCAAAATTAAGGTTTTGGGGAGGCTATGGAGGCTTCTTTACTTACTTTTCCTAGGGTTTTTTCTTTTTTCCGAAAATAGGGTGTGGAGGCTCTTATTTATAAAGTTTTTAGAAGCATTAGGGTTGATTAGGGTTTCTTTTAAGGTTTCAATTAGGGTTTTGACTTAGTCTTTAGGGTTTTATTTAGGATTTTGACTTTAGTCTTATGAGATTGATTTGATTAATTTAGATTAGGGTTTTGATTTAGGTTTTGACCTTGGTCTTATGAGATTGACTTGATTAGATTAGGGTTTTGATTTAGGGTTTTGACCTTAGTCTTATGAAATTGACTTGATTAGTATTTTGATTTAGGGTTTTGACTTTAGTCTTATGAGATTGACTTTAATACTTTGACTTTAGTCTTTCTTGGTTGACTTTAATGTTTCGACTTTAGCCTTACTTGACTTTAGTCTTACTTGATTGACCTTAATGTTTCTTTTTACATTTTTTAATGATTTATTTATTAATTTTAAAATTTTTAATTATTAAAGTTTTATAAAATTACTGTTTTGCCCTCGGAGAGGATTTTTTACGTTTTAAGTCGTTTTTCAATGTTTCAGGATGTTTTGAAATCAGTTTTTCATAAGGAATTCAATGGGAATGTTGGTTTTTGTCGTTTATGAAATTTTTTGTGTGAAATGATCGTGAATTTTATGAGGGGTATTTTCGTAATTTTGTTGAATTTTGTGAAAATTGGTGAAATGATTTATTTAGTTTCGATTTGTTGTTTTATGTGTTTGAGTGGGTTTTCGTAAGCGTAATGTAGGCTCTATGGTTGTTTTGATGTTAGGGGCATTTTGGTAATTTGGTTATTTTTAGTGATTTTTATCGTGAAGCTTCTTTTGATCTGCAAGATGATGATTTCTATGTTTCTGTGGTCGTATTTTCATAGCGTAGCGTGGTTTCTAAGTTTTGTCAGTTCGAGATAACTCATCCGAATTTCTGAAACATATCTGGTAACAAAATAAAGCATTGGAATAGACATCCATCATTGGGAACTTTTGCGATCGGGTTGACAAGTTGATTAATCAGGCGGATGCAAAAATGGGGTGTCTACAGATGCCCCTCTTTGGCAGAGGGTTGAAGCAAACTAGATAGCAAATCTATTTTGGTAGAAAGTGCGATATCCGAATGCCAAAGCTAGTGAAAGTTCATTTTGCAGCTTGATTTAGCAATTCATCGGGGTGTTCGGATCCTTGAGCGTAAAACTCTCCCCGAACTAAAAGGTTGTCAGGTCCTCGAGCGAGAGCTCTCACTGATGGCGTTAGATCCTTGAATTTTAAAGAATTCTCCTTGACTAAAAGAACAAGTGTGCAAGTGTGTGCACTGTGTGAAACTGAGTAAAATCTGAGCATAAACTAAGCATAACTGAGCATAAATTGAGCATAAAAAAATTGAATGTCTTACTTTACCTACCCTGGGTGAAAGAGTAATACACAATTTTTTTTGGAAAGTTTTACTCTAGCTACTCGGGGTGAAAGAGTAATGAACTATTTTTTCTAGGAGTCCTACTCTACCTACTCGGGGTGAAAGAGTAATGAATTCTTTTTCGGGAGTTCTACTCTACCTACTCGGGGTGAAAGAGTAATGAACTATTTTTTCTGGGAGTTTTACTCCACATACTCGGGGGGTGTTGAAGTTGCGGTGGGACTTATTTTCTGGAGTTCTATTCTACCTACTCAGGGTGAAAGAGTAATGAACTATTTTTTCTGGGAGTCCTAATCTACATACTCGGGGTGAAAGAGTAAGGGACTTATTTTCTAGGAGTTTTACTCTACATACTCGGGGTGAAAGAGTAATGGACTTATTTTCTGGGAGTTCTATTCTACCTACTCAGGGTGAAAGAGTAATGAACTATTTTTTCTGGGAGTCCTACTCTACATACTCGGGGTGAAAGAGTAAGGGACTTATTTTCTGGGAGTTTTACTCTACCTACTCAGGGTGAAAGAGTAATGAACTATTTTCGGGAGTTCTACTCTACCTACTCGGGGTGAAAGAGTAATGAACTATTTTCGGGAGTTCTACTCTACCTACTCGGGGTGAAAGAGTAATGAACTATTTTCGGGAGTTCTACTCTAAATGCTCGAGGTGAAAGAGTAATGAACTATCTAAGTATAATCTGAGAAAACCCTTGGCGATATCTGATTAAGCATAATCCGAGAAAGCCCTCGGTGGCAACTGGCTGAGCATAATCCGAGCAAACCCTCGGCGGCATCTGGCTGAGCATAATCTGAGCAAACCCTCGATGACATCTGGCTGAGCATAGTTCGAGCAAACCCTCGGCGGTATCTGAACATAGTTCCGAGAAAGCCCTCGGCGGCATCTGAGCATAATTCCGAGAAAATCCTCGGCGGCATCTGAGCTTAATTCCAAGAAAACCCTTGGCGGCATCTGAGCATAGTTCCGAGAAAACCCTCGGCGGCATCTGAGCATAATTCCAAGAAAACCCTTGGCGGCATCTGAGCATAGTTTCGAGAAAACCCTCGGCGACATCTGAGCATAATTCCAAGAAAACCCTTGGCGGCATCTGAGCATAGTTCCGAAAAAGCCCTCGGCGACATCTGAGCAAAATCCAAGATGGCGGCAACTGAGCAAAATCCAAGATAACCCTTGGCGGCAACTGAGCAAAATCCAAGTTAACCCTTGGCGGAGACTGAGCAAAATCCAAGTTAACCCTTGGCGGAGACTGAGCAAAATCCAAGATAACCCTTGGCGGCATCTGAGCAAAATCCAAGATAACCCTTGGCGGCAACTGAGCAAAATCCAAGATAACCCTTGGCGGAAACTGAGCAAAATCCAAGATAACCCTTGGCTGCATCTGAGCAAAATCCAAGATAACCCTTGGCGGCAACTGAGCAAAATCCAAGATAACCCTTGGCGGAAACTGAGCAAAATCCAAGATAACCCTTGGCGGAGACTGAGCAAAATCCCTTGGCGGAGACTGAGCAAAATCCAAGATAACCCTTGGCGGCAACTGAGTAAAATCCAAGATAACCCTTGGCGGAAACTGAGCAAAATCCAAGTTAACCCTTGGCGGCAACTGAGCAAAATCCAAGATAACCCTTGGCGGCAACTGAGCAAAATCCAAGATAACCCTTGGTGGCAACTGAGCATAGTTCCTAGAAAACCCTCGGCGGCATCTGAGCATAATTCCAAGAAAACCCTTGGCGGTATCTGAGCATAATTCCGAGAAAGCCCTCGGCGGCATCTGAGCAAAATTGGCACATGAATGAAGGACTTTTGGGAAAGAATGTATGAATTTGGAAAAGACTGATCAGAGTGAATTGAATAAATCTGGAAGATACTGAATCTGGAAGAGAAATAATCGAATCCAGGAATGATTGGATCTGGGAATACCATATTAGTTGATCTCTGGAAACAGTCAAATGTGAGATCCGAAGTGCTTTTGTTTGAACCTCAAGGATTTATCCAAAAGTTTTATGAATTTAAAACTTGAGTTTTTATTTCTTTTGAACCTCAAGAGTTTTTTGAAGAACTGTTATCAAGAAGGTAGCCTTAAGTTTGAGATTTTTAGGATTAACATTGCTCCAAAAACAAAATGTCCCTAGTTTGACAATAAACATGGGATTGAAAATAATTGAACACATCATTAAAAAATGCCCCTGGTATAAAGAGGAAAAAGAAGAAAGAAAATGCCCCTTGTATGAAGGTTTGAAATAATTGATTACCACAAGCGCAATAAAGACTCAACTTTTAATTTTGATTAGTTTTATTGAAGGTTTTGAGTCAGGCTCAAGAGTACACAATTATTTCCTTTCGAGACTCATCATAGAATTCACCCTTATCTCCCTTGGTTCACTTGGAAAAGTAAGAATTTTCAGATCGATCGTAGACAAGATACTTGTGGCTTCTGAGTCTATGCCTGGTTTAAGCTAAGTATTGAACTTGGTTATTCGGACTTCTGATGTTTCAGCTCGGATCGCTTTTAGCTTGGGATTTTCTTCTGTTTTTCTTTGTTGCTCTAACTTTTGCCTAGATCACCTTTTCAGGTTTTCAATCTAGCGAGCTTGCTTTAGCTTTTGCCTAGATCGCCTTTTCAGGTTTTCGATCTAGCGAGCTCTTCTCTTTTTTTTTTTTTTTCTTTGCTCTGATTGTTGCCAAGTTGTCCTTTCAGATTTTCAACCTTGCGAGCTTGCCTTAATTTTTGCCTAAGTTGCCCTTTTTGAGTTTTCAACTTAGCAGGCTTCATTTTTTTTTTTTTTTTTTTGAACTTCTGGAGTTGCTGCCTGATCATCCTTTACTATCTTCCTTGACTTTTCGCACGGTACTTAGGAGGACTTTCATGGGTAGGCTTAGGACTGGGTATAAAAAGAAAGGAATTTTGAGGCTCAAAAACCCAAATGCCCCTTGTGTGGCATTTCCTTTTCAATTGTTTTCTTTTACCTTAAATTTTCTTCCCCATTTTAGATTTCTTTTTCTTTTGAATTTTTTTCTTAATTTTTTATTGTGTGGGGAACTAGATTTTTTTATTTTGATGTGGTCGGGCCTGAAGTGACTTCTCAAGTTGCCTACGTACCCCAAAATTTTGGGATCAGACCAAAACGTAGTTCGAATTTTTCCCTCCCCTAGGTTAGGTGATCGGGCTGAGAAAGAAAAAGGCATAATTTTTATTTTTGAAATGACTGCAAAGGGGTTAAGAAAGGATATGTTGAACTGGGTAACTGGGTAATATAATGATTGATTCGGCCAAAGATGGCCTCCTTAAATGTAGTACCGTTTGATTTGGTCAAGGTTGGTTGGTTCTGGTAGTTCACCGCCATCATGATCTTGAAGTCTAACGACTTTTCCAGACAGTATTTCCTTAATGAATGAATTTCTCCAATTTAGACTTTTTCCTATAGTCGAGGAGGAGTGTTCAATTTTCTTTGAAGTCTGATAGTTAAATCTTTGACTTGTAAATGATGAGCTTTGACCTTCTTGTCAAATGCACAGGTGACTCTTCTTAGATAAGCTTACACGTGATACAAGGCTTTAACTCGTTTTCTTCGATCAAGTTTAATTCTTCATACTGTTGACAAACCCAATCTGTTTCTAACAAATGATTTTCCAACAAGATCCTAAGAGACGAAATTTCCATTTCAACTGGCAAGACTGCTTCCATGCCATACACTAAGGAGTAGGGAGTAGCTCCATTAGAGGATCGAATTGAAGTTTGATATGTCCATAGCGTGAATGATAATTTTTCTGACCAATCTCGATGTGATTATCACATTTTCCTGATGATAGTCTTGAGACTCTTACTGACTGCTTCAACCGTTCCATTGATCTGAGAACGGTAGGGGGATGATTTGTGCTTCCGGATCTTCAACTTTGAACACGGAGTAATGATTTATGCTTTGAAGTACGATCCATTATCAGAGATCAGTTCAAAAGGTATCCCCGTATCGATTGATAATATGTGATTTGCAACTCAAGATGTAGTGAGGATAGCACTGATACATTTATAATATCTTCTTTGATTCCATTGATATAGACGAGTAACTATTTCATGTTGAATAACACCCAAGCTTGCACTTAACATATCCTCATAGGCCCATGCGAACAAGTCTTTTGAAATTTCTGAGAAAATTCATTATCCCCTGTGTTCCTCTAGAGATAAGATGGTTTCTATTTGAATCTCTTTAGGAATTTATTTCTGTTCCGAGGTCAATGACCTTTGCTTTCTTGAGCCCGACTCTTATCTTCTTGTTCAGGAGAAAAATATATCCTTGAAGTTAGATTATTAGTTAATTCTTTAATGCGCTTGAGGTATTCAAAAATTTTCTTTATTCAATCAAATTCAGAAGGGACGACAGATACCTCTATAAACTCAATAAACTAACTCGACTCAACAGGAAGAAGAGTAGACTCGATCTAAAGAAAATATGACATTAAAAATTTGGACTCGAGCTAACTCAAATAACTCATGAAAACTCAATACAACTACCCACAATGGGCTTGATTAGGACTGAGGACTGAGACATTGCTTACAAACAACAGGATTGAGGCACGATGATCTTCATGGAACAACTGTGCGATATTGAGAAATTTTGAGGTCATTTCTGACTGTTGAATTGATATTGACGTTTACTCTACTGATCGGATTTACAACCCTAGCTAGACGATGGACGATTGAGCTTAGATAACAATATGACCCTTAAACTCTTTAAAGGTGAATTTAACCAATTTCAGTGTCACCCCCTTGATAACATTTTAAATGAACCCTGAGATTTTATTGAATTTTGTGCACCAATCCATTAAAAAATTCATCCATTCAATGATTATTCAGAAGAAAAATAATTATGTTGCACTCTTGAAAAATATTGGAAAATAATGTTTTTATTTCATAAATCTGATTATTTTTTTGCAACATTTTTTGGTAGTTTTCCAAGGTCCATAAAAACTTTTCATGCAAAAAATAGATCTTTTGCAAATTATTTTTCCTTCTTTTTCTTTTCTTTTAGAAAATATTTTCTTCTGGAAAATATTTTTTCTCTGAAAAATAGTTTTTTATTTGGAAAGTATCTTCTCTTGGAAAATATTTTTTTGAAAAACGTTTTTTCTTAGAAAACATTTTTTTTTTAGAGAATAACACTTTTTTTGGAAAACACTTCTTTTGGAAAATATTTTTTCTAGAAAATACTTTCCCTATGTAAACTATTTTTCTTCTTTGAAAATTTGATTTCTATTTCGATTTAAATGGCCGGTCTATCAGGATTGTTGGATCAAGTTGGGCTGGGTCATTGCAAGAGATGGATTTTTTATTGGGTCGGTGCACCCATTTTGATTTTCAAAAATAACATTTCTTATCCTTGAGGACAATCATACACTCTGATCTCATCATTCACAATACATCCATACTTCATCAATCAACAACCCGGGAACACCCACGATAAGTTCGAGTTGTGATCTACTGGGAAGGTTTCTAGACTCTAAGCTTACTACGTGCAATGCATTTTTATCTAGCCACCCTTGCCCAAGCACACCTATATACCTTTCGATACGTGGTGACTTGGTTTTATATATCTTATAGGTGATAATCTAAAACCTCAATTCACTTCTCTGAAGTCAAAAGCAGCCAGTTTGATCTCCAGTTGAGAGGTGGCGCACAATGCTGAGCAAGGGCCCACTTAAATACCTCTCGTCTAGAATAGACGTAGTCTATCCCCCTCGTACAGTAGGGTACAGTGGGGCAAGATCTGCTTAGGCACCGGTTTTGACCAAGAAGTGCAATTGATACACTTAGATTATCTTTTATACCTATGGGTATGAGTCAAGGGTTGTAGCTTTCATAAATGGTTTGGCATCCCACGAGATGACCGACCACGTACTAGTACTACATTGGCAATCGGGACATGTGACTGTGTGGCTCACAATAGGTCAAAGGCTCAGGTCGCTCCAGCCTAGGTGCATCAATATACCTTCCAGAATCACCTGATCAGACGGTATTGATGCCCCCAGTTTGATATACCCTAAGGTACGTGACTGGAGTTGTGGTTTTCATGAATGACGTCGCATCTCCGAAGAGACCGGGCCACGCACTAGTGCCACGTTGGCTATATGGGACGTGTAAGTGGGTAAAACAATAAACGTGCTTGTGGTGTGTGCAAAACAGGGTGGGGTGTGCCCGGGGCCTTTTTCAAACACGTGGGCCCATGGCCTAGATTATGTCATCACATATGGATATCAAATGAATATTGATCAAGAAAATAATCCAAAACCCATCACATCGAAATTAAGATGAAATCAAACACATCACAAATATATCTGTCAAGATCATGGCAAATCAATTAATGAGCATGGCATATAATAATTGATCAAACAAACATTGCAATAGGCATAATTTTTATAATTTTTAAGGTCCAATCAATGATCACTTTTGGGTGATCCAAAATAAATCGAGATTCCAATAGGTGTTACATTGATGATAGAATGACAATGGTTGAGATGAGCTCACTCTCAAGAACATTAATTGTGCCAACATTAGATAAATTCAGATTTTCTGTGAATTAGGAAAATACAATCTGAACTTGCATCAAGATATCTAAGGCTCCCGTTAACGAAATCGAGTGAACTCAAGTTCTAAATTAATCTACTCGATGAGATCTACATTTTATTAATAGGTGTCCAGACTTAGTTCTCAACAGAATGTTCTGTAAAAACGTTTTAACGTTGCTGTCCCAACCTTCATTCAGAAATAATTTCAGATTTACAGATTGAACTTCCATCGATGATATCTAAGGCTTCTGATAACGAAATTGAGTGAACTCAAGTTCTAAATTAATCTACTCGATGAGATCTACGTTTTATTAATAGGTTCCCAGACTTAATTCTCACTATAATGTTCTGTAAAAAAGTTTTAACGTTGCTGTCCCAACTTTCATTCAGAAATAATTCCAGATTTACAGATTGAACTTGCATCGATGATATCTAAGGCTTCCGATAACGAAATTGAGTGAACTTAGATTCTAAATTAATCTACTCGATGAGATCTATGTTTTATTAATAGGCTCCCAGACTTAATTCTCATTAGAATATTCTCTAAAAACGTTTTAATATTTCTGTCCAACCTTCATCATTCCATCATTTTCAAAGGTCAATTTGAATCTTTCATTATTTAGGGGTCATCAAAAAGTGATCATTAATTGGAGAAAAAAAAATGCAATACCCAAAATCATCTACAATCAAGATAAAAATAAATAAACAGAAAAATAAATAAAATAAATCCAACTAAATAATAAAAAAAAACTAGGTCATCTTGGCAATGCTCCCATACTTGGGGTTTTTCAAGTTTGATCCTCAATAGTCCCCAGCGAAGTCGCCACTGAAAGCGCCCTCGATCTGAGGGGTGCGCGGATCCGCTTTTGACCCTTGAGGTTTGGGAGTCGCCACCTAGTTATTACGGTCTAGGAACCAAATTGACCCTACAATGGATAAAAAGAACTAATCTACTATAGAAATCTGAATCCGGGGATCATGTTACGGGGTTGGAAGGTGTTAGGCACCAACCCCGCCCGGCCAATGCCGGTCTCTACTTATCCCAAATAGATCTTCATTGCTAATGATAAACCTAGATTAAAAAAAATAAAAAAATTTACCTTTGATCTGCAAAAGTGTTATTCCCTCAGATCTGGTTAGAATGGCTCCTTGTACCGTATTCCTTACTTCGTTCTATCTCCGGATCTGATTCCTGATCTCCGAGGTAAGGTATCTCCTTCTTGGATCTAAGTGCTTCAAATTTGTTTTTGGATTTTTGGGATGTTTTTGAGAGGGTTTTGGGTATTTTTTAGGCTAAAATCGGAGTAGGGGTGTTAGGGAAGGAGTTGGGGCTCCAAAATTAGGGTTTTGGGGAGGCTATGGAGGCTTCTTTACCTACTTTTCCTAGGGTTTTTTCTTTGATCCGAAAATAGGGTGTGGAGGCTCTTATTTATAAAGTTTTTAGAAGCATTAGGGTTTGATTAGGGTTTTTTTAAGGTTTCAATTAGGGTTTTGACTTAGTCTTTAGGGTTTTAATTTAGGGTTTTGAATTTAGTCTTATGAGATTGATTTGATTAATTTAGATTAGGGTTTTGATTTAGGATTTTGACCTTGGTCTTATGAGATTGACTTGATTAGATTAGGGTTTTGATTTAGGGTTTTGACCTTAGTCTTATGAAATTGACTTGATTAGATTTTGATTTAGGGTTTTGACTTTAGTCTTAAGATTGACTTTAATACTTTGACTTAGTCTTTCTTGGTTGACTTTAATGTTTTGACTTTAGCCTTACTTGACTTTAGTCTTACTTGATTGACCTTAATGTTTCTTTTTACATTTTTTAATGATTTATTTATTAATTTTGAAAATTTTATTATTAAAGTTGTAAAATTACTGTTTTGCCCTCGAATGATTTTTTACGTTTGAAGTCGTTTTTCAATGTTTCAGGATGTTTTGGAATCAGTTTTTCGTAAGGAATTCAATGGGAATGTTGTTTTTGTCGTTTATGAAATTTTTTGTGTGAAATGATCGTGAATTTTATGAGGGGTATTTTCGTAATTTTGTTGAATTTTGTGAAAATTGGTGAAATGATTTATTTGGTTTCGATTTGTTGTTTTATGTGTTTGAGTGGGTTTTCCTAAGTGTAATGTAGGCTCTAGGGTTGTTTTGATGTTAGGAGCATTTTGGTAATTTGGTCATTTTTAGTGATTTTTATCGTGAAGCTTCTTTTGGTCTGCAAGATGATGATTTCTATGTTTCTGTGGTCGTATTTTCATAGCGTAGCCTGGTTTCTAAGTTTTGTCAGTTCGAGATAACTCATCCGAATTTCTGAAACATATCTGGTAACAAAATAAAGCATTGGAATAGACATCCATCATTGGGAACTTTTGCGATCGGGTTGACGAGTTGATTAATCAGGCGGATGCAAAAATGGGGTATCTACAGCTGGGTAACATTTAGGTAGGAAATTGACCCATTTCTTTTTTTCCTACAGTTTGTGTTAATTGTCCCACGTCTCAAATTTGGCCATGGCCTGGTTTGTTGCTGCAAGAATTTCATCAGCATAAACTCTAGAAAAGACATTTGTTTGGGAGTTTAGACCACGTAGTTGGGCAAATTGTCAGGAATAAGATAACAACATTGGTTAGGTTGTTGAGACTAGTATGACTATTGATGAGGGATGGCTTGATGATTGTAGAATTCCTATGAAAACGTGAATGACCACTTTGATGGCTAAGATCATTTTGATGATAAGAAAAGTTTTGATGATACCCAATATCAAGGTGGTATGCTTGACTATACGAGTTTGACGTGGGTTCTCTATAGGCATTGTAAAGATCGAGGGCATTGGCATGTTCAATTTTGATTGTGGCGAGATTTGGACAATACTTAATCATGTATGAGATTCACTCCTATGTTTATGATGGGGTTTGGATCCTGATAAGGGGTTCTAGAGGAGAGGGATACAAAAAAATGTTTATTTTACAAACTAAACAGTGTGTAGACACCTCATTTTTGCGTTCGCCTGATTAATCAACTCGTCAACCCGATCGTAACGGTTCCCAATGATGGATGTTTATTCCAATGCTTTATTTTGTTACAAGATATATTTCAGAAATTCGGATGAGGTATCTCGAACCGACAAAGCCTTAGAAACCACACTACGTTAGGAAAATACGACTTTAGAAACATAGAAATCATCATTTTTACAGACAAAAAGAAGTTTCACAATAAAAATTACTAAAAAATAATCAAATTACCAAAATACCCCTAACATCAAAAGATCCCTAAAGCCTAATTTATGCTTAGAAAAACCCATTCAAATACATAAAATAACAAATCGAAACCAAATAAATCATTTAGCCAATTTTCACAGAATTTGACAAAATTACTAAAATGCCCCTCATAAAGTTCACGATCATTTCACACAAAAAAAACTTCATAAATAAAAAAAACCAATATTTCCATTGAATTCCTTACGAAAAATCAATTCTAAAACATCTTAGAACATCAAAAACCGACTTAAAACGCGAAAAGTCCTCTCCGGGGGTAAAATGGTAATTTCACAAATTTAATAATTAAAAATTTTGAAATTAATAAATAAAATATTAAATAATTAAAGTGAAATATTAATGAAATTAATTTAAAATTTTGAACTAAAAAAATCGATCAATCAGGCTCTCAGGCAAAATTGTTGAGGATTCGCAAGATATTTCTTTAAGGGCCCCTCCATTTGGGGGTCCAAAGAATTAAAGATATAATAGAGGGGGGTTCTCCAAAAAATTAAAGTCAATCAAGTAAGACTTAAGTCAAGATATTAAAGTCAATCAAATAGGACTAAAGTCAAAATTAAAGTCAATTAAGCAAGACTAAAGTCAAGATATTAAAGTCAATCAATTAAGACTAAAGTCAAAATCTTAAGGTCAATCAAATAAGACCAAAAGTCAAAATCCTAATAGAGTTCCAATTAAATAATAACTCCATTTAATAGAGTTCTAACTAAAATATAACTCTACCTAAAACAATTCTAATTAAAATACAACTCTACCTAAAACAATTCTAAATAAAATACAACTCTAACTAAAAGAATTCTAATTAAACACTAATTCTATCTAAATCAATCCTTAAAAAAATCTATAAATAGGGGTCCTCACACCCTATTTTCGTATCAAATCATAAACCCTAGGAAAAGTAGGTCAAGAAGCCTCCCCAACCTTCCCAAAACCGTAATTTTGAAGTCCTAACTCTTTACATAACATCCATACCTCAACTTTAGCTTAAAAAACACCCAAAAACCCTTCCAAAACACCTTCAAATCCATAAGAAAAATCAAAAAACTCACAGATCTAAGAAGAAGATACATCAACTTAAAGATCAAAAATCAAATTCGGTGACGGGCGAATAGCAAAGAAATACATACGTAGATAATCTTCGCTGGTGTTGAGGGAATCGTTGTAATCGGCAAGGTAACTTTCTTTTATATTTTTTTTATTATAATTATTTGTTATTTTTGGTCTATTTTGCAATGTAACCGATTTTTGGGAAGAAGTAGAGACCGACACTTGCCGGGCGGGGTTGGTGCCTAACACCTTCCAACCTCGTAACGTGATCCTCGGACCCGTATTTTCTTTCGTAGATTAGTTGTCTTTATTTTTAGAGTCAATGATCGGTTCTTAGATCGTAATAACTAGGTGGCGACTCCCAAACCTCAAAGGTCAAAAGTGGATCCGCGCACCCCGCGTATCGAGGGCGCTTTCACAGTGAACCTTAATCACAAGAGTGGCCATGATGTTTTTCAATATTTGATCAATTTTAATCTCATAAATGCTTGACTTTCGAGCTCCTAAATCCTATTTATCGTATTTTGTACTCGTATTACTCTAGTGTTGGGAACTCTTAGCTAAATCTACCTCTATTTTTGTTCCCACCTGATTTGATAATTCATTATCCCATTGCTGTGGATTCCTAATGATGATCGCAGAATATACCTGAGAAGTCGAAAGCATGTTTGAGGCCTCCCCTGATTTTCTTTAGTTTCTTCATAGTCCTCAAATTTTCAGGATTTTCTATGATTCCATTTTTTTTTCTTAGCACACCCGACTTAGAAATTAGGCACGCATATGATTATCGTCATTTTTATACCCGATTTAGCAAACACGTACGCATAGCATTGCGTTGCATTTTGATAATCCTAGAAATCTCACTACGCTAGAAAAATGAGACCTAGAACCTTATAAATAATCACATTGGGACTAAAAGAAGTCTTTCGTCGAAATTCACATAAATTTATAAAATGACCAAAATACCATTGACCCTCAATTTATACTTAGAAATTTCGCTTGGATAGGAAAACGTAACTCCGGAGCAAAAATAAACTTTATGACCATATGCGCACAAATTGACAAAATCTAAAGATCTCTGATGCTTAGGAAAATAAAAAATTCATATGAAATGACGAATTTTCATATAAAATGACGATTTCCATTATATGGAATGAGAACCTTTTAGCCACATGAAATGATGACTCATCACAAAATTAAAACCTTAATTTGAAAATTAAAACATTGAAAATTGAAATATTGGAATGTTAATCAAAATGATTTGATCAAAATTAATTCATAAGCAACTCCGATTTCAATTTTGATTTTACATATAAACCATCAATCAAACCAATCAAATGAACGAAGTCACCCGTCAAAATTAAATTGGTAACCAATTGAATCGATCCAACAAATCAACCGATCGAACCAATCAATCTAAAATTTAACTATGAATTAACCATCTAAATCATTGATCAACAAAATTCAACTATCAACCATTGCTCGAACAACAAATTATACCTCCACTCAAATCTAAAATCATCTACCAATCAATGCAAAATTGACCAATCGACCCCAGATTAATAAATCAACCAATCAAAGTCAACAAATTTTAACCAATAATTAAACCAATCAAGAATTATCCCATTTAATAAAAATTATTTAAAACATTTGAAACAATAAAGGAACTTCAAATATTTAATCAATTTTAAACTTTATATATACATATAAATATATGACGAGCATTTAAGGGACATAAGTAAAAACAAATGTAAAAACTAATATGGGTTAGAAGTTTCGGATTGAGCTGAATTTTTGTAAGGATGATCTCTATGATGAAAAAATTATCATCACAAAAATCAGCCCAACTTGAACCTTCTAACCCCATCAAAATTGATTTAGAATGTGGATCATTGATTTTTTACTTCTGAAACTTCTAACCCATATTTTGAAAAAATATTGTTTTTACATTTGATTTTGTACTTATGTCCCTTGAATGCCCCTAATATACATCTCCTAAATATTAAACACATTAAAATTTAAAACATTGAAAATGATTAAGGATTTGTGGGCCTCGCCTTGGTGGACCAAAGTGGACAAGGGTGAGACTTATCAAAACTTTGACAAAAAAAAAAAAAATTTCACAAATAAAAAAGAGCCAAAATATTCCAAAGATCACAATTAAAACACAAAATCCAATCAACATGGAAACTTTTCCCATATCTCTCACATTACTATCACAATGGGACTCACAAAATCCAATCAACATGGAAACTATTCCCATATCTCTCACATTACTATCACAATGGGACTCACAAAATCCATTAAAAAGAGAAAAATATTTAAATAAGAAACTAAAACAATTAGAAAGAAAGGTGGAGACTTCATGTTTGTGGGTTGATTTGGGACCTACTTCACAATTTACCCAAAAAAAAAAGAAAGAAGAGTGAAGACTTAGAAGTAAATATATAAATGGGGGCCGATCATGGGACATATGTAAAAACAATGGTTTTTCTGAGTTACAAGTTTCGGATTGAGCTGATTTTTTGTGAGGATGGTCTCTATGATGAGAAGATCATCCTCACAAAAAATTAGGTCAATCTAAAAAATGATTTTACATTGTTTTTACAATTTTTTGAAAATTATTATTATTACATTGTTTTTACATGTGTCCCATGATCCGTCCCCTATATATATATATATATAGCCCTCTCTCTCTTTTTATCCAATTTTCCTTCATTCATCCTATGCACGTTCCTCTCTTCTTGAGCCTTCAATCATAGCCTTCTCTCTCTATGTTGATGAGGCACTGCTAAGCACAAGGCCATAGGTTGTTGAGGCATTCATGCACGTTTATGATCGACCTTCTTCCGCTCTAAAGGAACTACAACGGCCACACATTGCATTTTTTTATGCCACTTAACGATTTAAGTAGCAGATTTTATTAATATTGTTCTAATTTTCTCTCAGGCGTAAGGTAAGGTTCCCCTCAACCTTCTTTCTATTGTCCATATTATCCTATATGGGTTCACATGTCTGATTAGCTCTGCCATGAGTAATAAGAGGTAAGTTTAATTAAGTTTTAAAGAAAATTAATGTAGGGAAGTTATAAAAAGAAAACAAATTTTTTTTTTTTTCTTTAAAAAATTGATTTGGCTTCCCAAAGGTTTTATGAAACAGCTGTTGGAAAATGAAAAAAAAACATCTATCTTAGTCTAAGGGGTTTAAGGATCAAGTTCATTTTGATGAGTTAACTCGATAGGTAGGCTTGACTCTTGGAACACATATCTATTGCGCAGAACCACAATGACTCACGCTTTTAATTCGGATTTCTTAGACAAGACAAAGTGCCTGCCCCTTAATGGGACCAAGTCAATTTGAGAATTTCATGAAATAAGAAATCTCGAGACCATAACGGGTCACAATTCCTACAATTGCTTGGACTGTTTCGCATGTCCAATATGCAATACTGTGAGTCTATCTAACATAATTTTTAAGTTATGGCCATGACGATAATGTGGTGTTATTTTTTAAAATTTTATTGGATAGTGCAGGGGTCTCATTTTTATGATATGATATGTTCCTTAATTTGCCTTTACCAAGTACAAACATTTGATTGGTTTAACATGTGGACATTCATTGCTTATGGTATTGATTTTTGGAAGCAAACACCAACAACGGTGTGAATCACTTGTGGAGACTCACTTTTTGTAGGAGTGGCCAAAGATTCTGACTTTATGAGAAGAAATCACTGGTGAACGTGTATGGTTTAGGACCGTGTTGGTCAATTCCTTTGGGTTGTGGCAAGCCTTAAACTGTTTTGATGAAATATTTTGCAGTGGTAAATCTTGGACCATATTACTAAATTATCTTTCTGTGGACACGAAAATTTCGATTTTTCGATATCTCAACCATTTTGAGGGGTTTTGGAGTCACCACCATTCATATTTGTAAAAGGTGTAAATGGCCACCCAATGTTGCATTTTTCAAAAATTATGTCATTTTGGCATTTGGTGACTCTCGTATGGATACGACTCATTTGGTCCAACCTTGGATTCTAGGTAAGGGGTCCATATTATGGAGTAGGGATGGTGTTAGGCACACTACTCCATCCACCGTTGGTGGTAACCTTAGATTCGGTCTTTTTTTGAAAATAAAAAAAATTAGAAAATCTGATATATGCCCTCAAGTATGAAGACTTTGATGTTGATTCAACCCATTAAGGGCACCCTTATTGAGAAAGGGGCCCTTTTGATGGTTCAAGTTATTTGTAGTGTGTGCATAAGTGTAGAGAAAGGAGTAAGTAGAAAAGGGGAATTTGGAAGGGTGAGAGGTGGGTGTTTTGTCCGAAACCCACCTTTATCTTCTTGGCCTTCTTTGATCTTCAAGATATGTGCTTCCTCTTTGACTTTTCTTGACTTGCTTGGGAGGGAGTTGAGAGTTAAGAGTAGTGAGGTGAGTTGAGAGTAAATAGTTGACAGTGAAGAGAGTTGTAATTTTTAGAGGGTTTTTCTCAAATTTTTATTAGGTTCTTGTGAGTTGAAAATGAAGGGGATTTTATAGGTAATTTGGGATGAAATGATGGGAAATGGTAGAATGGTTAGTGGTTTGAGAGAAGGGTGTGTGTAAATTGATGAAAATGGAAGGGTATTTAGGGAAGGAGGGTAAAATGAGTTATTTGTAACCCAAATGGGTTGCATCTCTCAACCCATTTGCGTTGAGTGTTAGGTAAAATGGAATTAATGGTGTTTGATTGAGAAAATGAGATTTTTAAAGGGTGACTTGGTGAGGTGAAAGGGGAGTGATGTTTGGTTTAAGAGAATGGGGGGGTTTAAGAGAGTGATTGATTAGGTTTTGTGAGGGTGAGAGAGATGGTGACATATGTCAAAATGTGTAGAGATTAGAGTTTTAGATTAGTTGATGGGAAGGAAAGAGTGTTTGATTTGAGAGGAGAGGTGTGGGTTTGAATGATGATGGTAGATTAGGGAGAGGTAGGGGTTTGTAAGAAATTATGATAGTAGGTTAGGGGAGGGTGATGGACTGATGTGATTTTTTAGAGAAAGGTGATGGGAGTGGATAATTTGATGAGGGAGGTGAGTTGAGGTGGTGACATGTGTCCCACCTTGATGATCATGGTAATTGGTTGTGATGTTTGGTTGGGTTGAGAATTGGGCTTGGATAATGGATTGGGTTTATTGTTGGGTTGGGCTTATTTGGATTAGGGTAAGGATCCAATGGGCTTAAGTGATGAGTTGAATAAGAATGGATTTGGGCTTATGTTGAATGGGTTGAGGAATGTAGAAGGGTGGTGAGGAGTTTGGGTCCATCGGCCACGTGAGTAGAGCCTTAGGCCATTTATTGAAAGAAATAGAGATATTTGAAGGTTTGGGCGTTGGGGTCCATTCTAATTTTGATAGATTTTGGGGCATTTTGCATCAAGGGCCTGATCAAATTTGGGTGTCTACACTTTCCCTAAGGTAAATTCTGAATCAAATTGGTAAATATTCCTGCCTAAGGTAAGTATTTGACCATCTTGGTGATTTGTTTTGCCTAAGTTATCATTTTGATAATTTATTTTAATTTGGTAAGACTTGAATCGATTCGATAGTCATTTGTGGTGAAACTCAGACCAATTTGGTAATGCTTTTGCTTATGGTGAGATTGATTGATCCACTTTTCCTTTTTTATGGCCTATGGTATGAATAGGGCTGTTTTGGAGATTTTTTCTTCATCATGCCCGCGTGATGTGAAAATTATTTCCTTTGAGTAGATGCACAAATGAGTCAACTCGTTATTTGTTAGGGTTGGCACATTGACATTTAAAGATTGTTCTAAAAAGAATTGAGTTGACTCATTGATTTTGTGTGTGTTTTGAATGAAAATTTTCATAAAATTCAGCCGAGTCAACTCATTCATTTTAGGGGTATTTTGAATGGCTTTCATGTGAGGAAATTTTACAAAATTCAACCATCAAGCCGACTCACTGATTTTTGTGCATTAGGACTGAAATTGGTTTTCATTCTACCAAATTTAGCTAATGATTCGACTCACCAATTCTTGTGCATTGGGATTCAAATTAATTTGCAAATCAATTTCTTAAATACAAAATTTGGAAAGAATGAGAAATTTTAATTTCGAGAAATCGTAGCCATAGGATTTGATTGGTCAACTCGGTATAAAATGATGATGATTATTGGCTAACTTGGCATAAGATGATGATGATTGGGCCCAAGCCCTTGGATCTTGACCTTGACTTAGGTCCCCCCCTAGAATATTAGATTGACTTTAGTCCTTCCACTTTGACCTTAGGATAGTCTTGGATCTAGTAGAGATTAATCACTTCGATCGGGCAAGTGCAGTACCTAACACCTTTCGGAACTTGTAACTTGACCTCTTACCCATTCCTCTTAGCTGTAGACCAGTTCAATCCCATATCAGAGTTATTTTTAGTTCCTAAACCTAAACTAAGTGGCAACTCCTAATTCTTAAGAATCCCCAATTTTCAACTTTTTATTTTTATTGTCGAGATGCTTACAATGACAACACCACTAGAGATTTTAGAGTTAAACTTGACCCGATCCAAGGCCTTCCCTAGGTTGACTATTGAGTCACATCGATTGACTTAAGAAAACTTTTAGACTATGTGTAGACACCCCATTTTTGCATCCGCCTGATTAATCAAGTCGTCAACCCGATCGCAAAGGTTCCCAATGATGGATGTCTATTCCAATGCTTTATTTTGTTACCAGATATGTTTCAGAAATCCGGATGAGGTATCTCGAACTAACAAAACTTAGAAACCACGCTACGCTAGGAAAATACGACCCCAGAAACATAGAAATCATCATCTTGCAAACCAAAAAGAAGCTTCACGATAAAAATCACTAAAAATGATTAAATTACCAAAATACCCCTAACCTCAAAACAACCTTAGAGCCTGCATTACGCTTAGGAAAACTCTCTCGAACACATAAAATAACAAATCGGAACCAAATAAATCATTTCACCAATTTTAACAGAATTTGACAAAATTACGAAAATGCCTCTCATAAAGTTCACAATAATTTCACATAAAAATTTTCATAAATGATACAAACCAACATTCTCATTGAATTCCTTATGAAAAACCGATTCTAAAACATCCTAGAACATTAAAAATCAACTTGAAACGTGAAAAGTCCTCTCCGGGGGCAAAACGGTAATTTCACAATTTTCATAATTAAAAATTTTGAAATTAATAAATAAAACATTAATATGTAAAGTGAAACATTAATGAAATTAATTCAAAATTTTGAACCTCAAAAATCGATTAATTGGACTCTCAGGCAAAATTGTTGAGGGTTCGTGGGATATTTCTTTAAGGACCCCTCCATTTGAGTGTCCAAAGAATTAAAGATATTTTAGAGGGGGGTTCTCCAAAAATTAAAAGTAAATCAAGTAAGACTGAAGTCAAGGTATTAAAGTCAATCAAGTGAGACTGAAGTCAAAATTAAAGTCAATTAAGCAAGACTAAAGTCAAGATATTAAAAGTCAATCAATTAAGACTAAAGTCAAAACCCTAATCTAAACTAATCGAGTCAATCTCATAAGACTAAGGTCAAAACCCTAAATCAAAACCCTAATCTAAACTAATCAAGTCAATCTCATAAGACTAAGGTCAAAACCCTAAATCCAAACCCTAATCTAAAACTAATCAAGTCAATCTCATAAGACTAAAGTCAAAATCCTAAAACTCTAAAGACTAAGTCAAAACCTTAATTGAAACCCTAAAAGAAACCATAATCAAACCCTAAATGCTTCTAAAAACTTTATAAATAGGAGCCTCCACACCCTATTTTCGTATCAAAGAAAAAACCCTAGAAAAAGTAGGTGAAGAAGCCTCCATAACCTCCCCAAAACCCTAATTTCGGAGCCCCAACTCCTTCCCTAACACCCCTACTCCGATTTTAGCCTAAAAAACACCCAAAAACCTCTCCAAAACACCCCAAAAATCCACCACAAATTCAAAGCATCCAGATCCAAGAAAGAGACACCTTGCCTCGGAGATCAGAAATCAGATCCGGAGACAAAACGAAGCAAGGAGTACGGTACAAGGAACTGTTTTTTTTTTTTTCAGATCTGAGGGAATAGCACTTTTGCAGATCAAAGGTAAATTTTTATTATTTTTTTCTAGTTTATCATTAGCAATGTAGATCTATTTGGGATAAGTAGAGACCGGCATTGGCCGGGCGGGGTTGGTGCCTAACACCTTCCAACCCCGTAACATGATCCCCGGATTCAGATTTCTATGTAGATTAGTTCTTTTTTATCCATTGTAGAGTCATTTATGGTTCCTAGACCTAAACTAGGTGGCGACTCCCAAACCTCAAGGGTCAAAAGCGGATCCGCGCACCCCGCGGATCGAGGGCGCTTTCACTATGTTAGATTTTGTCATTTCTTTTGTGGGTATGATTGGATGATGGATGATGGATGATTGATGTTTATGTGATTGGCTCATGTATATGGATTGTAAATTTGTGTGATTGACCATTCTAGAAAAATGCCTAGGGGCACACCCTATTTGCAAATACCACTAACACATTTAATTTCTAATGCATTGTACGTTTGTATGTCCCTTATAGTCAACATGGTACTGGTATATGACCTGATCTTTCATGGAATGAAGCTTCATTTACGAAAGTTACAACTTCAGTTACGTACCTATATGGTATATAAAATTTGGGCATTAGTATCGTTTCACCGAGTGATTTCGAAAGGTATATCAATACAATTATACTAGAGTAACTTGAGCCTTTTTCCTATTGTAAAACGCATAGTCACATGTCCTGAATGCCAACATAGTATTAGTATGTGGCCGGTCTTCTCGTGGGATGCTAAATCATTTGCGAAAACTATAACCATGAGCCCCATACTTATATGATATATCAAATCAAGTCATCACATACCGTCTGATTAGGTATGTCCAAGAGGTATATAGGTGTACTTGGGCAAAGGTATTATAGACACCCCATTTTGCATTTGCCTGATCCGACAACCCGTTACTTGGTTATTGTGGATATCTAATGATGATCACATAATATATACGATAAATCGAAAGCTTGTGAGAGGTCAACTTTTGATTTTTCCAATCTTAGTTATTCTTTCGTTCCATAATCTCTTTTTTTCTCCATGCTCAACTTATAAATTACGCACGCTTCGGATCGCCACCATTTTATACTTGACTTAGTGATTATGTACGCTTACGATCACTACATATTACAATAATCTAAAAATCTCATAACGCTAGGAAAATGCAACATCGAAACTTATAAATCATCACACCTTAAATAAACGAAACGTCTCATCAAAATTCAGATAAAATGACAAAAATACCCCTCTTGGGTCCCACATTTCTGAAATACTTCAAAAGTATCATCATTATCCTCAGAATGAGATTTTTAGTCTAATAAAATAAAAATCAATGAAAATAGAGAAATTCACGAAGAATTACAAAAATGACCAAAACACTCATGATATTCAATTTTTACTTAAAAACACCTCAATTCTAAGGAAAATTTGACATTGGGACCGAATATAACCTTTCGATAATATTCATGCAAGTTGATAAAATTTAAAGTCAAATTAAAAAAAATCACTTAATCAAGCAATCAAGCAAATAAACCATCAATCAAACCCATCAATAATTTTTAACCTATCATAAATCGAATTTATCAAACTAATCTGAAAAAGGTTTTAAGAAAAAATTGAAAGTCGAAACTGAAATTCGAAACATCAACAAATTAAAGTTTCTAAATGAAAATTAAGAAAATTAATTGGCCGAACTAATAAAAGAGTTTTCTTACTTCCACGCATAGTAGATACATAGGATCACAGTCCCATATCACACATTCCCTCTAACACACACATAAGAAATAAAGAATCCTCTTTACAAATGGTTAGGGTGAGTCGGCCAATCAAAAAAATAAATTATTAGGAAACCTCATAGGTTTCTTCTCATATAAAATAACGAGAAAAATGGGAGGGGTAACTCGAGCCATGCATGATCTACAAAAGGTAGAGTCCTTCATGGACTCTATATCATTCTTCCTCTATATAAGAGCATCCTCTCCCATGTTTTAGAGGATAAAAAAGTCTAGAGCAAAAGAAAAAAACACAACAAGAGACCAAAAATTCTGAGAAAAAAGAGAGAAGAAAAAAAAATTATTTTCAAGTCATCCTCCTCAAGCAACCCATCGCATAACCCTATAACCTTAACGTCTTCGTCCTCACCCTCAACTCTTACAGTTCCATTATCGTAGTACCACTGTAGACATGAAATGTTCGCCATGAACCTCAATGCTACATTGTTTGGAGTCGCCACCATTCTTTTTTGAAAATGGGTGTGAATGGGCACCCGAATTGATTTTTTGAAAATCATTTTTTTTTCATGGCATTGTAGTGACTCTCATGTGTTAGAAAGGGCAAGGTCTACCTAAGATCTAGGTAAGGAGGTCTAGTTAGAGGATGGGGAAGGTATTAGGCACCCCATCCTCTCCACTAAAGGTAATTATCTTGCTTGGCCATTTAAAAAAAAAAGATTAAGAACATAGATAGAAAATGCATGAAGATGTATGCTAAGGTGGTGTGTGCATTGAGTGAAAATATCCCCTTAGAGAAAGGTTTTAATTTCAATGTGAACTTAGGGACATCATATGAAGAAGGATGACCCATGTAGCCACATTATTGTTATGGATATGAATGTTGGTTTTAAGCAATTAGAGAGACTCCATGATGGAGTTCCCTTAAAGCTACAACCTTGATGCATGTATGCATGGCTAGAAACTTAGTGTTTTACCCCATCAAAAGGTTGACACATTTCTTCATCATTGCCATGCACATGTGAGTATGTGCATTATGTATAATATGATGCATGAGATTGAGGTGAAAAGGGCATCAACCCCTCTCATTTCGATTGAACCTTAGTCCAATCTACCAAGGATGGGAGAGGGTGTGCATTACATCTTAGAGATTTCTAAAATAAAAAAAAAAGAAAATGAGAGGGTTAGAAGAAGAGAATACAAGTTTAAAATAGATAAACTACATCTTAAATCCCACCTTGTCTCTTGATGAACTTGAACCTTGAGAGGTAGACTTGAGATTTGAGTGAGATGGTTGAGGGTTGAGTGAGTTGAAATTAGAAGATGAGAGATTGAGTATGGATTTTGGTAGAATTTTAGGCTGAAAGATGGGGGCTTGAGAGCATGAATTGTTCATAAAAAATTAGGGTATTTATGGAATTTTAGAGAACTTTTGGGGATAGAGTGGTCCAACCCTAAAAATAAAGGGAATGGACATAAGATTTATGTCATTTCTTTTTGGGATTTTCATTTGTATGAGGGCAAAGATGACATTTATAAAGAAATCCTAAAAGCATTCTTTGATCTTTGATTTTTTGATAAATAGAGGTGAGAGAACAAAAAATACTTTTGGGAAGATGAATAGGGGAGTAACATGTGTAAAGGTAGAGTGGTAGGTGAAAAGTAGAAATTGATACATTTTTAAATAACTTATAAAGCAATGGTGGAAAATGTATTTTTGAAATGGACCAATGGGAGAACAAAAATACGTTTTAGGAGGGTGAGTAGGAGAATGACATGTGTAAAGGTGAAATGGTAGGTGAAAAGTAGACCTTGGTTCATTTGTAAATAACTTATAAAGTAAGGTTGGAAGTGTATTTTTGAAATGGATTAATGGGAGAGCTCCATGTATGTACTTGAAGATTCCTACCTTTTGAGTATATGATTAGAAGTTCTCTCAACTTTATAGATTATTACCAAAGACCCAAGAATCGTTTTGGTTTGACCAACCTTTTTGGGAAGGATATTCTTGGATTTTCACAAGGGGGAGTTGATTCTCCAATTAGATAATGGATTGGGTATTGAGGGCTTATGGGAGATCAACATGTTTCACCTTTTGAGGGGATGTGAGATAATGGGCTTGGTGTTGGACTTAGAGTGGACTTGGTTTAGGACTTAGAGAATGGACTTTATCTTGGACTTAGGTTGGGCTAGGAAATGGATTTGGGTTATGATTTTAGAATGGCATTGGATTTAGGACTTAGAGAATGGACTTGAATTTAGGTTAAAATGTGGATTTTGTCTTGGGCTTAGATTTGGTTAGGAAGTGGACTATGATGAGGGCATGGGTGATAAATCGGTTAATGGAGAATGAATACGAATTTGGAGTGGGTTAGGGACAAGGTTGAGTATGCAAAGCTATATGACATGATGCATATATGCATAAAAATGATGCCACGTGACAATGTGGGCCCGTTGAGGAACTTGAGTTCTTAGTTGGAATCAATTTGAGAAAATTTGAATTTTCCTAACGGGTTCGTGCAAATTGGGGTATTTACAGCTGCCCCTCTTTGTAGGAGTTGCTTGCAAAGAATAAATTAGACCCTTTATTTGTGCGAATCTGAAATAATTTATTGCATAATGGTAAAAATGTGGGATGGATTGAATATTTGTTTTATAGAATGTGGCTGCCCAAGCAAAGGGTCTGATAGGGTTAACCTTTTTGAAACCCTTGACTTCGTGGCACAGAGCTCGTTTGAAATCTTAGATAGAAATTTTGATGATTTTTGAAAGTGATTGACATTTTAAACCATGCAATGCAATTTTGAGATATTTTTATTTTCCCTTGTTAATTTGAAATTTTGAACTTCCTTCTTCCCTTTTCATGGAAGTTATGGGATCATCTTGAGAGGGTTTAACGTAGCGTGGCTGTTCTTGAGAGAGGCTAGCTTTGAAGATGCATAACGACCTGATATTTGAGTATTTGGTGAGTCATCTTGCCTCGGATGAGGAGAAAATCATCATTGACCAGGCTACTCAAATTAAAGCCTTAGAGGATAGACTTGATGCCTATTATGCTTCGTATGGTTTCAGTAGTTCTTCTTCTATCGTTCCCTTTTGTACTTTACTTTCAAGAAGAGTTGTGTAGTATTGTTTGAAATAAATAAAATGAAAAAATAGGTTTTTTACATAGTGGCCTCAGATATATCTACTATTTTTGAAAATTCTGAGTTTTGAGAAAGTCTTAGATTTTTCGTCAGAAACTAAAAATAATAATTTTGACGATATATTTCTTTTTTGTTTCAGATTTTGAAAGATTACCTTTGTTGAATAATCTATGACAGACTAATGTTTAACACCTCTGAACGTTAACGATCATGGTGCTTTTGCCAAATGTCGAGGATACAAGTGTCAGCTAATCCTTAGCATCTTTAGAGTCATCCCCGAGACTGAGAATTTTGACTGAGTTATCTTCGTTGTAACCATTTCAACATTGAAGTCTCTGAGGTTTTTGTCATTCACAGTTTATACTCTTGTAGGCCAGGAGTTGTTTTTTATTTTCTATTTTTTCTATTTTTTTATTTTTTTATTTTTATTTTATTTTTATTTATTTTTTTATTCCCATTTTTGCCCCTGGTGCCAGTTACAATTTTCACCAGACCCAGTTTCCACATTTTTGTGCATCGACGCCCTTTTTGGGTTTTCATCGTGTCGGTGGTTTTGATCTTGCCATAGACTGATTTTTTACTCACAGTGCCCTTGTGGATTTTCACCATGCCCTTTTAGTCTATACTTACTTTATAGATTTTCATTTTGAATACCTTGTCGGTTTTTCTGTGCCCCTTGTGGCTTGGTGACTTAAGTTGAGTTGCGAGATAGAACACTCTACTCTTTTAGTGACGCTCTTTCTTTTGTAACATATCTGGACTCTTCTCTCGAGTTCCCCCGACGATTTTCATGTTACGATGACTCAAGTTGAGCGTCGAGATTAATGACTCTACACTTTGAGTCACTTTTTTTTTCAAATATTTGACCTGACTTCCCTTCTCAGGTCTTCCAACGATTTTGGTGGCTTGAAAATCGAATTAAGTAGCAAAATCAACTATACTCTGACGATGTTTTTCATGACATGCTTCCACCATGATTGAGTTGCCTTGAACCATTCTCTGATCTGAGAGGACTTTAAATAGCACGAAACGTAGGCTTAGGCTATGGTTGTGAAATTATAAGAAAGGTTGAATCTGGATTTACTGAGGGATAGAATAGACACGAGGTTTGTCAATTTTTTTCTGAAAGTATGATCTATGTTTCCACCCAACGTTTCATGAACTCGTTTAAGCGGGAGATTTGGGTCGAGCTTGAGATCAAGTATTCGAGATTTTTGACTTTTTGATTTTTTTTGTATTTTTAGCCATTCACAGTTTATCATCATGTGGGCCAGGAGTATACTTTGGTATTTTTATTTTTTTTATTTATTTTTATTTCATTGATGGCGGTGACTTCTCTCGGTCATAGGTTAAGAAATGAATGTGATGGTTCAAAAAGGGTTAACTAAGGGTAGATAATTGTTCAGGTAGTAGAAAGATGACCTCTCTTCATTTCAAAGGATTTTTTAAGGGTACTATTTTTTAACGATATCAACATTGATCGGTTGCGGAAAGACTTCCCCGTCCATCTCTGTGAGAACCAACACTCTCCCAGACAGTACCTTTTTGACGACAAATGGCCCCTCGTAATTTGGACGAAACTTTCCTCTTACATCTTCTTGTATTGGTAAAATCTTTTTCAGAACTAGGTCTCCTTGCCAGAACTTTCTAAGTCGAACCTTCTTGTTATAAGCATATGCTACTCTCCGTTGATAAGTTTGACCGTGATAAATTGTCGAAAGACGTTTCTCTTCTATTAAGTTCAATTGATCGAATCAGGCTTGGACCCATTCTTCCTCATCCAATTCAATTTCTTTTAAGATCTGAAGGAAGGGAATCTTGACCTCAACAGGCAAAACTACTTCCATTCCTTATACCAGTGAATAGGGTATTGCCCCAGTCGAGGTTCGGATTGACGTTTGATAAGCGTGTAGACTAAATGGTAACATCTCGTGCCAATCCTTCTAAGTAACAGTCATTTTTTCAATAATCTTCTTGATAGTTTGGTTGGCGGCTTCAACTACTCCTTTCATCTTTGGCCTGTAAATAACTAAGTTATGATGGGTGATCTGGAAATCCTTACACATTTTGGACATGTCTTTGTTCTTGAGATTTTGGGCGTTATCGGTTATTATCCCGCTTGGGAGGCCGTACCGACATATGATGTTGTTTTTCACAAACTTCAAGACATTGCCCCTTGTAACATTGGCGTAAGATGCTGCTTCTACCCATTTCATAAAGTAGTCGATGGCGACCAAGATGAAGCGATGTCCATTGGAAGCTTGAGGATTGATCTGCCTCATGACATCCATGCCCTAGAGTGAGAAGGGCTAGGGAGAAGTCATATTGTGCAATTCTAAAGGTGGTGCATTGATTTTGTTGGCATAGATTTGACACAAATGACACTTCTGAACATGTTGATACCCGTCGCTCTCCATGGTCATCCAGTAGTAACCCATTCTCATAATCTTCTTTGTGAGCATATGTCCATTCATGTGAGGTCCGCAAACTCCATCGTGCACGGTCTCGATTAAACGTTGAGCTTCTATTTCTGTTACACATTTGAGGAGAACCTCGTGGTGCGACTTTTTGTATAAGACTCCACTACTCAAGAAGAACTGTCTTGCCAATCTCTGAATAGTCTTTTGGTCGGTTGTTGTGCAATCGGGTGGGAAAGTTCGGTCCTCTAAGAATGCCTTGATGTCTGCATGCCATGGTTTTTCCTCAGGCTCTTCAATCTCCACTGGTAGACAATATGCTGGATCGTCTTGAATACCAATCTCAAGGGAGTCGACGATGGTATCTTCGGAGATGCTGATCATTGAAGCAAGAGTGGCTAGTACATCTGCAAATTGGTTTTTAGCCCTTGGCATATAAGTGAATGAGATTTGAGTGAAGTTTGAACTTAGATCCTCGAGATACTCAAGATAAGGAACTAGTCTCTGCTCTCGGGTCTTCCATTCTCCCATTGTCTGGTAGACTACCAGCCTTGAGTCTCCAAATACATCTATTTCATCCACTTCGAGGTCGATTGCTGTTTTCAACCCCACAATGCATGCTTCATACTCGACTTCGTTGTTGGAACACTGAAACCTTAATCTGACTGCAATGGGGATATGAGTTCCGTCTGGCTTGACAAAGACTGCCCCAATTCTATTTCCCTTTTAATTTACTGCTCTATCAAAGTACATCTTCCAACTTTTGTCTTCATCATCGTCTTCGGCTTCGACAAACAAAATGGTTTCATCAGGAAAATTTGTCTTCAACGGCTCATAGTCGGGTAAAGGGTGCTCCGCTAAGTGGTCAGCAATGACTTGTCCTTTAATGGTTTTTTGAGTAACATAGGTGATGTCGAACTTCGATAATAGTAATTGTCATTTCGTAGTGCGTCCCGTTAGTACCGGCTTCTCAAAGAGATATTTCAAAAGATCCATCCTAGCAATGAGCATGATCGAGTAACTAAGCAAGTAATGGCATAGCTGTTGGGATGCCTAGACGAGGGCACAACATGTCTTCTCAAGAGTCGAATAGTTCACCTCATAACTTGTAAACTTCTTGCTAAGGTAGTAGATGGCTCGTTCTTTTTGACCAGTTTCATCATGTTGTCCCAATACACAGCCCATGGAGTTTTCTTGCACGAAGAGGTACATTAACAGAGGTCGACCTAATGTAGGAGGAACTAGAATAGGTGGGTTAAGTAGATATTTCTTGATCTTGTCGAAAGCTTCTTGACAGTCTTCATTCCATTCTTTCGACTCATTCTTCTTCAGTAGTTTGAATACTAGCTCATAAATCGGCGTGAGTTGTGCGATGAACCTACTAATGTATTGAATTCTCCCAAGGAATCCCCTAATCTCTTTCTTTGATTTGGGTGGCTCCATATTTATAATCTACTTCATTTTCGCTGGATTGATTTCGATGCCTCTTCTACTAATAATAAACCCCAATAGTTTCCTGGTGTGGCCCTAAATACATACTTTGTCGGATTAAGTCTTAGGCTGTACTTCCTTAAACGATCGAACAATTTCTTTAGATTCATCAGATGATCCTCGTCAAGATTTGATTTAGCTATCATGTGATCCACATATACTTCTATCTCCTTGTGAATCTGTAGACACCCCATTTTTGCATCCGCCTGATTAATCAACTCGTCAAACCGATCGCAAGGATTCCCAATGATGGATGTGTATTCCATTGCTTTACTTTGTTACCAGATTTGTTTCAGAAATCCAGATGAGGTATCTCGAATTGACAAAACCTTAGAAACCACGCTACGCTAGGAAAGTATGACCCTAGAAACATAGAAATCATCATCTTGTAGACCAAAAAGAAGCTTCACGATAAAAATCACTAAAAATTACCAAAATACCCCTAACCTCAAAACAACCTTAGAGCCTACGTTACGCTTAGGAAACCTCTCTCAAACACATAAAACAACAAATCAAAACCAAATAAACCATTTCACCAATTTTAACAGAATTTGACAAAATTACGAAAATGCCCCTCGTAAAGTTCACAACCATTTCACACAAAAAAACTTCATAAATAACAAAAACTAATATTTCCATTGAATTCCTTACGAAAAATCGATTCTAAAAGATCCTGGAACATTAAAAACCGACTTAAAACGTGAAAAGCCCTCTCCGGGGGCAAAATGGTAATTTCACAATTTTCATAATTAAAAACTTCGAAATTAATAAATAAAATATTAAATAATTAAATTTAAACATTAATGAAATTATTTTAAAATTTTGAACCTAAAAAATCGATTAATCGGACTCTCAGGCAAAATTGTTGAGCGTTCGTGGGATATTTCTTTAAGGACCCCTCCATTTGGGGGTCCAAAGAATTAAAGAAATAATGGAAGGGGGTTCTCCAAAATTAAAAGTAAATCAAGCAAGACTGAAGTCAAGGTATTAAAGTCAATCAAGTGAGACTGAAGTCAAAATTAAAGTCAATTAAGCAAGACTGAAGTCAAAATATTAAAAGTCAATCAATTAAGACTAAAGTCAAACATTAAAAGTCAATCAAATAAGACCAAAAGTCATAATAGAATTATAATTGATTAATAACTCTATCTAATAGAGTTCTAACTTAAAAATAATTCTACCTAAAACAATTCTAATTAAAACACAATTCTACCTAAAACAAGTCAAATTAAAACACAACTCTAATTAAAAGATCTCTAATTAAACACTAACTCTATCCAAATCAACCCCTAAAAACATCTATAAATAGAGGTGCTCACACCCTATTTTCGTATCAAATCATAAACCCTAAGAGAAGTAGGTCTAGAAGCTCCCCTAGCCCCCCATAAACCCTAGTTTTGGAGCCCCAACTCCTTAGCTAACATCCCTCCTTCAATTTTAGTCTAGAAAACACCCAAAAGCCTTCTAAAAACATCTCCAAATCCGCAACGAACTTGAAGAGTTCAGATTCAAAAAACAAGGAGATACCTTGCCTCGGAGATCCGAAGTCAAATCCGGAAGTAGAACGAAGCAAGGGAGCACGGTACAAGGAGTTCTTTTTGTCAGATCTGAGGGAACCAAGTCCTTGCCATCGGAAAGGTAAACCTTTTATTTTTATTTATTTTCTTATCTAGGTTTTAGCAATGTAATTTACTTGGGAATTTAGTAGAGACCGGCTTTGGCCGGGCGGGGTTGGTGCCTAACACCTTCCAACCCCGTAACTTGATCCCCGAATTCAGTTTTTTTTTGTTTTAGATTAGTTTTTATCCGTTTAGAGTCATTGATCGGTTCCTAGACCGTAATAACTAGGTGGCGACTCCCAAACCTCAAGGGTCAAAAGCGGGTCCGCGCACCCCGCGGATCGAGGGCGCTTTCAGAATCATGTCATGAAATAAAGTTATCATGGCTCGTTGATAAGTTGCCCTAGCATTCTTGAGATCGAATGGCATGACCTTATAGTGAAAGGTGCCCCAAGGTGTGATGAACGCAGTCTTTTCTTGGTCTTCTTCAGCCATTTTTATCTTGTTGTAACCCAATAATCCATCCATGAATGAGGACATGCCGTGTCCATCTGTATTATCGACCAAAGTGTCGATGTGCGGTAATGGAAAGTCATCTTTAGGACTGGTTCTATTCAGATTACGGTAGTCCACACACATGCGTACCTTTCCATCTTTCTTTGATACAGGAACGACATTAGCAAGCTACTCAGGGTAGGTGGATACTGCGAAAAATCCTGCTTGGAACTGCTTCATTACTTCGTCCTTGACCTTAAGTGTCCATTCTGATTTCAATCTTTGTAATTTCTGTTTGACTGACTTACTTTCCGATTTGATAGGTAACTTGTGGATGACTAGATCTGTGTCTAAACCAGGCATGTCTTGATAGGACCATGCGAGATATCTTGGTACTGTTGTAAGAACTTTGTCATTTCTTCTTTCTGTTTAATCATTAATAGAGCTCCAATCTTGACAATCCGTGGGTCATCTTCGGTGCCTAAGTTCACTGAGTTTGTATCCTCTATATTTGGTTGAATACCTTTCTCGTGACGTTCCATAAGTTCTTTAATTTCTTTTGGAGGATATTCAACATCTTCCTCTGACTCTTCTTCAATCCTCATGAGATCAAAGTTGAGCTCAAGGTCAAAGTCATATTCATTTCTTTCATACTCTGTTCTGTCACAAGGCTCATTCAACTGAGACAATTCTTTCAAAACTTTTGGTATTATGAAGATTTCTGATTTTTTGAATTTTTGAGAATATTTCATTTTTTTGAAATTTGTAGAGTTTTTTATTTTTTATTTATTTTGAAAGCTTTTTGATTTTTTTGACTTTTGAAAGATTTTTGATTTTTTTGGATTTTGTGGACTACCTATATCTCTGAAACAAGATAAAGAAAAATTATGCAAATTCATTAGTAACGAAGGTGAGCCCTCAAAACAGTCTTGCTCCGAGGACAAGGGCTCATTATGGTTCTCGGGCAAATGAGATTCTACTAATGACATTTTTTTTTAAGGCCGTAGGGATTCTGGACCCCATGGCAGCCTCGTAAGTGATTGGGTATTCCTCCCAATTTTTGAAGAGTTGCCCTTCTTCTGTATGGTAGATAGGTCAAAAGAGTGGCTCCCTTGATGGTTCAAATATAACTATCACTTGACTGTTGTCAGATCCAGGTACAGACACCTGAAAGGTGGGCGGAATCACAAGAGATCCCCAATAATCTGAATGGGGAACAGTGATTTTTCTTCTTCGCATATTGCGATTTTCGCCTTGGTGGGCTTTCTTTCTTCTTCCTTTTGACTCCCTTCGGAATCCCCTTTGAATAAGATGTCCATGCCATCTGTAAAGGAATGCGGGGACTCAACGAATGAGTCTTTTTGCGATTGAACGGGCTCGATACTTACAACACTTGGTTCTCTTATGCAGTTTGCTGATGGTGGTTCTGATAGGTCCTCTGGTCTTTTCTGTTACTGTGGGAAACTGACGCTGATATGTGATACCTTGCTCAGGTTCCATACGTTAGGCTCACGATTCTGTCTTTGTGCAAGTCGAAGTTCCATCTTCTTATCATTCATATCGGAGATGTCTTTTTTCGTAGGCTTGAACCCGAGACCAAAATAGGGAGTGTGTTTTTTAACATTGATCAGAATGGCCCGACCTCTTCCTTTAGGTCCTAGCCCTTGTTTCGGACGGTATCCCACCTTCTTCCTATGGTCACGAACCATGTGGATCCAGGGTCTTCCTAAAAGGAGATTGAATGCCGAGGGTATACCAAGATCTCGAATGTTATTTCAAAGGTACATGATCCGATGGTAACAGGGAGGTCCAGTTCTCCTAGGTACTCAATTTTCTTACTATCAAAAGCTCTTACAGTCCGTCTAGTTGGCTTGAGGTGAAGCAAATCTGCATTTAGCTTGTGCAAAATTTGTAGAGGACAGACATTAAGAGCCTAACCATTGTCAATCAATACCTTTGCTACCATGCCTTTACACATTACCATGATGTGCAATGGTTCAATGTGACCACGCTCTCCACTAATGAACTCGTCTTCGTGAAGGTAATTGGATTGGGAGTCATAATCTGTCCAACTGTCTTTTCCAATTCTTCTGGTGAGGTGGTTTCAAGCACATGTGCACCACTAAGAACCTTAAGTAGTACTTCTCGATGTTGTTCTGAATTTAGTAGAAGGTCAAAGATGCTGATCTGAGCTGGCATCTTGTTTAACTACTCCACTATGTTATACTCACTTTTTCGAATGAGTTTGAGAAGGTCAGCTGCTTCTTTATCGGTTACTCTGCTTTTCTTTTTCTCTAGCTCATTCGACGGTATTTGTTTATCTTCCACAAACTTTCATTTCCCCTTTTCTTTTCTTCTTTCTTCTTCCTCTGTCTGCCTTTTTTATTCTTTCTCTGGTACTTTGAAACACCTCCCTGATCTGGTCATGTGCCCAATGTCCATAACCATAGCCTCTTTCGACTTTTCAACCCCTGCTGATGTGACAATCATTGTCTCGTAACTCCACGGGACGATTTGATTTGAACGGTATGGAAAAGGTTTAGGAGATATGATGGTCATGGGTTGAGGTTCTGATTTTAGATGTAGGATAAGAGTTGGTAGACTAGGCTTGATAGTTGGTGTAGTGTTGTCAGGGATTTGTGGGTTAGTATGGGATAGGATGAGAGGTGGTAGGGAGGAAAAACTTGAGGTTTGAGAGTTAGGTGCAGTACAGGGTATGATAAGAGGTGGTCGAAAGGTAGAGCCTGAAGTTGGCATAGTGCACGGTATAATGAGAGGTGGTCAAGAGGAGGAACTTGAAGTTAGTAATGTGTAGGGTATGATGAGTGGTAGGCATGAAGGATTCGAAATTTGAGAGTTAGAGTGAATAGTGAGATTGGCCATTCTGACTGGGAGTTGGGATGGTGCTTGATTTGTTGCGTCTTGAGGTACGGCATTAATGCTTGAGGACGCTAATTCCTTCCTCAAGTTGACTCTGATTTTAGAGTCGATAGGTGCTATCAACCCTGAAAGGTCAAAGTCTGATTCGTCTCTTTTTATGGCATTGACTGTCGGTCCATTGCCTCCCCCATTGTGTGTAGGTAACAGGTTTTGATTGATATTTTTGCTGAGGCGCTTGAGGTGTTAGCCCATCCAGGATTATTATTTTCTTGTCTATCTGGTTTTGAATTTTATGCTTAAGTTGTCAGCATTGGTCGGTGGCATACCCTGGTGCACCCATATGAAACTCACAGAATTTATTGGGGTTGTACCCTGGTCCCTTTATCCCCTCAGGGTTTGGTTACTTTTTGGTGAGATATTCTCCCATGAGTAGTGCTGGGAGTAGTTCTGATAGAGTCATAGGCAGACGAGTGATGGGATCCTGTTGGGTCTACGCTACTTGGTTTGATGATTCTGGGCAAACTGTGGGTTCTGACCAAATGCTAGATTTTGACCAAACTGAAAGACTTGCAGAATAGTTACTACTTGAGGTGGATTAACTCTGAACGGGACCTGAAGAGCTGGTGACCTCTGATTCGTTGTGGGTGTAGGGATGAAAAAATGTCGAACAGGTTGTACATTTTTTACTCGGGCTTCATCCTTCTTCTTGTTCACAACCACTGGTTTCCGTTGGGTGAACCCCCCTATTGGTGCCCCTAGATTGGACAAGTCATAAATCAGACCTGACCGAATACCATCTTCCACCCAATCAGCCACTTGGACCAATGACCAGAAGCTTGCAGTTGTATGACCCACTAGATACGTGTAAAATGAGTGACCTAAAGTTGAGATGAATATGGTATTCATCTCTTATTCTATCATTTCACACTTTCCTTTAGCTTCCCAGTTATCTTGGCCATGTCATTTATGTCCAATTCCATGTCTGTATTGAACCTGTATTCCTCCAAGAAAATTGTAGTCAGATCTTGCCAGCTCTTAATCCTAGAATGATCTAATTGAGAGAACAATGAGAGGGCCACCCTTGTTAGACTCCTTTGGAAGAGCTGAACCAACAACTTGTCATCGTTACCAAACTGGCACAAAGACCCACAATAGAGCTTCAAGTGAGACAAAGGACACCAGATGTCGTTATACTTCTCAAAATTAGGACACTTGAATTTTGGAGGTAGTGGTGCATTTGGGTATAAGTAGAGATCTTTGAACCTTATTCTGTTCGGTGACTCCTTTCCCTTCATTTTTTTAATCTCCTCTTCCACTACCTCGAGTTCGTTAGCAAGTTTCTTCTTTATAGTACTCTTACTTCGACTGTCCTAAACTCACATTCTTTTTCTTGAACCACCCCATGTCTTTGTGGATTGCAATGGATGTGAATTGGTGGTCCTTGATTGGCAGGAGCTATGGGTGGCAAGGTATTATGTTCTAGTGGTGGCTGTTGTTGTGGTTGTTCGGGTACAGCCTAATTCGAGCTGGATGTCGGATGTTGTACAGCTTGAATGATGCTTATATTTGCCATTAGCAAATCTAGAATCTTGTCGTGTTTTTCCAATGCCTTCACCACTATATCTATTTTTGAGGTGAGATCTGTTATTACTTTTGTCACTGTCTACTGAGATTACTCTAAAGTGCTCATGATTGGTTACGAGTGTAGAAAATATAAAAGATTGTCAGGTGGTAAGTACTTCTTTCTAGGTCGTTTGACCACCTGTGGACAAGAGGTTAGACGTTAATATATCATTTACATAATGAAGATGCATGATGATTTATTAGGTCAAATTGGATTAATTGGTAAAGTTGCATTACGAAAGTCCTGAATTTGGTTCAGGTTGGATTTTTTGTCAGCACGGAGTTGGGATTCGTCAGCACAGAGCCAGATATTGATCAACATGGAACTGGGGTTTGTCAGTACGGAGCTAGAGGTTTATCGGTGCGGAGCTAGAGGTTTATCGGTGCGGAGCTAGAGGCTTGTCAGCAAGGAGCTGGAGGTTCGTTGGCACGGAGTCGGACGTTTGTTAGTACGGAGCTAGAGGTTTGTTAGCACGGAGCTAGAGGTTTATCAGCATAGAGCTAGAGGTTCAACACAGAGCTAGAAGTTCATCGGTACGGAGTTGGAGGTTTGTCAGCATAGAGCTAAAGGTTTATCAGCACTGAGTCGAAGGTTTGTTTGCACGGAGCTGTAGGTTTGTCGGCACGGAGTCGAAGATTTGTTAGCACGAAGCTATAGGTTTGTCAGCATGGAGGTGGAGGTTTATCGGTACGAAGTCGAAAGTTTATTGGCACGGAGCCAGGGATTTGTCAGCACGGAGCTGGAGGTTGTCAGCGCGGAGCCAGGGGTTGGTCAGCATGGAACTGGATTTGTTAGCACGGAACCAGAGGTTTGTCAGCACGGAGCTGGAGGTTTGTCAACATGGAGCTGGGTATCAACACGGAGCCAGAGGTTTGTCAGTACAGAGCTGGAGGTTTGTCAACATGGAGCTGGGTATCAACACGAAGTTGAAATAATGATTTGTAAAGACAGATTACTGCAAATGGATTGAGTTGGCAAAACCTTTTGGTTAGCCTCCAATTCAATTATCTGAAATCAAGATCGACCAGTCAGATCCCCAAGGAAGAGGTGGCGCACAATGCCTTAGCAAGGGCACTCTTAAATCACCTCGTTTTCTTGAATAGACATAATCTATTCCCCTCGTATCCACAGGGCAAGATTATTCTTATGCACCGACTTTGATCAAGAATTACAATTGGTGCTTTAAATTTTCTTTGGTTTTTTTTATAATCTAATTTATTAGAAAATGATTGGATTTATTTGAATTGATGGGTCGATTGCTGATCTTAACAGTTCACACATAAATCATGGACAGGGTTGAGATTGAAGGATAGATCCGATTTGGGTTGGGTACGGGTTGTGGACCTGACTCGAAATGGTTGTGGGTCATGAACCCACGTTAGATTGGATATGGGTTGTGGCCCCATTTGAAGCGGATATGGGTCGTGAACCCATTTAGAAGTAGATATGGATCGTGGAACCATCTAAATCGGATATGGGTCGTTGACCCAATTGAAGTGAATCTTGAAGCGGATATGGGTCATGGACCCATTTGGAAGTGGATATAGGTTGTGGACCCAATTGAAGTGAATCTTGAAGCGGATATGAGTTGTGGACCCAATTAAAGCAGATATGAGTTGTGGATCCATTTGAAGCGGATAAGGGTCATGAACCCACTTGGAAGTGGATATGGGTCGTAGACCCATTTGAAGTGGATATGGGTCGTGGACCCATTTGGAAGTGGATATGAGTTGTGCACCCAATTGAAGTGGATCTTGAAGCGGATATGGGTCGTGAACCCGTTTGAAGCGGATATAGGTTGTGGACCCATTTGGAAGTGGATATGGGTTGTGCACCTAATTGAAGTGGATCTTGAAGCGGATATGGGTCTTGGACCCATTTGAAATGGATATGATTCATTGACCCATTTGGAAGTGGATATGGGTCATGGACCCAATGTGAGATGGATATGGGTCATGGATCTAATTCAGATTGAATATGGGTCGTGGACCCATTTGAAGTGGATATGGGTTGTAAACCCATTTTGAATTGGATTCGGACTATAGACCCAATTTGGATTGATCTTCAGTGATGGATGATGGTGAGTTTGATAATGTATTACGTTGGGCAAATCAATTTTGATTGAAGTATAGGCGACCTCTGTTTGAATCAAACAAAAAGTGGCGAGTGGTAGGCCCTAAGTTTAACAAAAAAAGTTGTTCCTTTGATCATTTTTAAGTCTTAAAACCCAAAATAAAAATGAAGTCCAAGAGAAAAGTTATTAGGACTGATGTAAGGGGACGAAATGAGCAAATTTTTTTTTTTAGGGTCCGTTTTTAATGAGCGGACCAAAATGCTTTTGTACTAGTCTGCTCTCTAAAAATGGACCAAAACCTTAATTTTTGTCAAATTTTTTTTTTTGAGATTTTGAGGCACATAGCCTCTGTTTTTTGGCTTGGGTTACAATTTTTTATTTTTTTTATGATGCAAAGCATAAAAAAATATATAGATTTCCCCCTTTACCTAAGGGGACATGTAAAGAAACAAAATAAAAAAAATAAGCCTAACATCTATACAACTTTACCTTCAAGGGCTTAAAAAAAATTACAAGATACCCAAGGGTTGATATATCTTGACATTTGTGTCCTATGCCTCTAATCGTATTTTGATGCATGCGGTTATAGCTGGTTTGAGGTTACACAATCTTCAAACCTCCATGCACATTAAAATGTACACTTCTTAGGTTAGTGATTGAAGTAGATGCTCTCATCCCTGCCTCCCCAAATGAACGATCTAAGGGGCTTGAGAGTACCGATATCCAGGGTTAGATTTTAAAATAGGAGAATGTGGTTTGTGCAATGAGCTATGGAATGAATGTGCACAAGTGCATTTATAAGTATATATCAACCCTTACAACCTTGAATGAAAATAAGTAAAGAAATAAATATTACATGCACTCCCACAAAGAAAGGAAAATAATAAAGACAATGGAGTCAATCAATAAACAAACATGTTAGAAACAAAAAATAAGAACAAGAAAGAAAGTTGGGTATTTTTTAAAGGAAAGAAAATGGCGAAGTAAAATCGATTTCGACCCACTAGTATCCCTAGTGGAGTCGCCAAGTTGTAGACATGAAATGTTCGCCATGAACCTCAATGCTACATTGTTTGGAGTCGCCACCATTCTTTTTTGGAAATGGGTGTGAATGGACATCTGAATTGATTTTTTGAAAACCATTTTTTTTCATGGCATTGTAGTGACTCTCATGTGTTGGAAATGACAAGGTCTACCTAAGATCTAGGTAAGGAGGTCCGATTAGAGGATGGAAAAGGTGTTAGGCACCCCATCCTCTCCACCAAAGGTGGTTACCTTGCTTGGCCATTTTTTGAAAAAAAGCTTAAGAATATAGATAGAAAATGCATGAAGGTGTATGCTAAGGTGGTGTGTGCATTGAGTGAGAATATCCCCTTAGAGAAGGATTTTGATTTCAATGTGAACTTGGGCTTAGATTTGGTTAGGAAGTGGACTATGGTGAGGGTATGGATCATGGATCGGTTAATAGAGAATGAATACAAATTTGGAGTGGGTTAGGGACAAGGTTGAGTATGCTAAGCTATATGACATGATGCATGTATGCATAAAAATAATGCCACGTGACAATACGGGCCTGTTGAGGAACTTGAGTTCTTAGTTGGAATCAGTTTGAGAAAATTTGGATTTTTCTAATGGGTTCGTGCAAATTGGGGTGTCTGTACACGTGCCCACTATCTTCTGTACCATCCCCAAGCCACGACACTTGAACTGGACGCAAGCCGTCCTTTCAGGGGTACGTGGTCTATTATCTTTCCTTATAAATAGGAGACTTAGTGCTCATTTCCCTTCTTACTATGCTAACACTTTGAGATTTTGTCTCATTGCTTTTTACGAAAAATTTTTCTATCTTTTTCTTTCTACTTCACTATTACTGTTACCTCTTTCAAATCAAGGTAATCTTCTTTACTCGTTTTCTCTTTTCTAGATATTTACATTTACAATGGTTGTTAGCACAACCTAACTTCGGTGGAAACTCTATATCCTAGTCTCTATGTCTCTTCGGGTCAGCGAAGACCCTAACTTGGAGAGTACCGCCAGGGGGAAATCTTGGTCTTCGCTAGCCAAATCAAGGCTGGCCTTAGTATCCTTCTCTCTTCCTTCCTTAGAGAAGTGCTGAGCAAGATAAACCGAGTCCCAGGCCAAATGTCTCAGAATTTCTACTGTCTGGTGGAGATTATGGAGAAGGTGGGCATAGCTTCCAATAATTTCCTTTCCAGATACAGTCTAAAGGCCATCCCCCAACGCCCGGGGTACTATTCACTATCCTCCAAGAGTGCACCAGTGACACTAGTTCATTCTCTCCTTAGTTCCAATAAAGGGTGGTACAAAGACCCTCTGTTGGGGGATTTAGGGTCCCTCAGACCTTTCAGGATAAAACTAACTTGAGGTTGTTGGCTGTGTCTCACTCTTTTACTTGGTTTGCAGCTTGTTCTGCTTCTAACTCTTATTTTTCTTCTTCACAGCTTCTTCCATCATTGTTACTGCTGAGGCTAGGAAGGATCAACATAGAGCATCCAAAGATCAGAGGCTTGTGGTAGTAGACCTCGAAACCAAAGCTGCTGAGGGGGTGGAGGTGGAAGACTTCCCTTCTGTTGTGCCGTGGCCATGTACACGATGAGTTTTGATACATTCCCCCTAGCCTCTGCTCTCCTTCGGCCTCTTTCATGGTGAGGGGAGTTATCTATTCAGGCTTCCTTTGATCAGGTCGAACAAATCCTGAAAAATCTTGATCCATTCTCGGGTTCTATTTCTGACCTTCTTTTATCTGTAGTTCTGCCAGGGTCCTCCAACACCATGAACATCGATCTCTCTGAGTTTCCTTTATCTTATTTCCCTACCGTTAGGACTGCTCCTCCTATTGATCCAGTCAAGAAGAAGAAGAAAAAGAAGAGTCTGACTTCTCTAGATTTCACCTTCACTAGAGAGGTTGGGCAACTAGGTATAGTGCTTGGGGAGCTGGCTGCCCTTGATTCTATCTCTACTTCTGTTTCTATTGTGGTTGCTACTGATGCTACTACTGTAGCTACTATTGTCCCTACTGAGGTTCTTGAGGAGATTCAGGCTCAGACATGGCAGAGTTTTGCCACTCCCAAGAAACACAGTTCTGCCCCTGACATACAGTCGCCTAAAGGTGTAGGTTGGTCAAGAACGTTTTGACGAATCCTTTTCCTCCAGAGGAGCTTGAGTAAGAGGGTGTCCACCACCTTAAGATTCTTTTGGAGGAAGCTGCAATCCCCTAGAAGAGTTGTGAGGCCCTCCTCCGATGTGGAAACGAGTATAATGACTTTCAACCTTCTTTCTACCACGTCCACAATAAAATCTACGGGGTAAGGAACCCTGTTGTAGCTGCTTCCCTGTTCTTCTACTCCATTCTTCCCAATGACTAGGATGTGATGGATCAGGCTAACACCGTCCTGGGTTTTGGTCGGTTTGTCCACAACCTCTACCAGGTAATTTTCTATTCTCTTTACCTTGCTCTTCACTTTTCTAAATTTTTACACTTTTAACTTCTCTATTCTTCTCGCAAGCCAACGTTTATAGAACTTTGGCCTTCTTGAAGTGGCATAAGGTCAAGGACCAGACGGCTGTTCTGACCAGGGAGCATAAAGAAAAAATAACTCAGCTTTAGGCTAAGCTAGCCTATTTTAGCCAATTTCATAGGGAGGCTAGAGAGGAGAGGAGGCTAATATAGCCCAAATTTCCAAAGCCAACCTAGACTTGGAGGCCTCCAAAAGGAAGTTGACAGATCTCTAGGCTGTTCTCCAACTAGAACTATCCAGCTACAAAGAGAGAGTACAAAAGAGAAAGACAGAACTAACAGATCTTCGAGAGCAAATGCAGCAATAAGAGCTTGAGCTAGGCTCCATGAGAGTAAGTGTTGAATCAACTAGGGTAGCTTAGGCTAAAGGGGATGAGGCTCAGACCAAGAGATTGTTGGGGCAACTGTAGGCCCTATACTCTCGATTGGAAAAGGAAGCTTCTACTAAAGCCTACCACAAAAGCTTTATGGCTGCTCGGCTTCAGTATGAAGAAGAGGAGGAAGAGGGAGATGATGGGGACGATATGTATGATGCTCCTCTTGTTTCTCTTGTCAGGAACATGTCTTGGACTAGACATTTTGGGCGACCCCCACCTTTTCAACTAGATAAGGAGGGAAACCCTACTACTATCCTAGAGCGAGTCCTCGATTAGCTAATAGAGGCTAGTCTTACCTTAGAATTGGATCCTGTCCAGATGATTGATCTGCCTGCTCAAGCTAGTGATCTGTCCCCTACTCTACCTTCTGATCTAGCTTCCGTCCTTATTATTGATGTGAATCAAGATGAAGAGATTGACCTTCCAAACCTTCTTGTTGAGGCTGATCCTCCTATTCCTGTTACTCAGATTTTACCTTCTGCCAACTAGCTTTCCGCCCCTGAATGAAGATCTGCTATTTTTTTTTGTTTACTGCTTCTTATACTATCCTATCTTTGGGATCTATCTCTTGTACTTTATCCTTTTATTATTAATGAAAAGACATTTTGCTTTTGCACAACTGTTGCTTTGGTTGAATTTTTACCTCTTCTTATTGTTTACACTGCCTACACAATCTACTAGCTTGCTTTCTAACTTAGCATAAATTTCAACATTACGTTTTGCTCAAGAAATCTAGCAAGTCTGCTCTTTCGCGTCATTTGCCTTTCTTAAGCTAGCTTAAGCCAACTACTCATCTGCCTTTAATGCGAACTCTATCTGTATTATTTGTACTTGCGCAATCCACAGCTGACCTATTGCACTGCTCATTCTGTTTATTTTTACTACCTTAGCTCAACTATTGGGCTGCACTGCTAATTCTGCTCATACTTATTACTTCTGCTCAACTGTTGCGCAACTCATTTTACTTATATTTACTACCTTTTCCCCCCAGGTTCTACCTTAAGTAAGTTTTACTTTGGTGGAACCTTCTAGTGGAGGACTGGACCAAGCTTTTGGGGTGGGGGAGTATCATTGAGTTATTGTCCTTGAAGAAGGCTCTAACTTTGCTTTATCTCTCTGCTCCCACAACGATTACTCGTGCCAAAGTAGGGCTCCAACTAGCTTCTTCTCCACCCATTAAGGTAGAAAAGACCAACGTAGGCCCGGATCCAGGTGGGATCCATCTTCAATACTCCTTAACTCTTGATACAGTAGGGCCCCGACCAACTTTTTACTCTACCAATTAAAGTAGAGAAGACACACGAAGTTCCGGATCTAGGCGGGAGCCACATTATTACTATTGTTACTCTTATCAAAGTTGGGCCTTGAGCAGCTTCTTACTGTACTAATTAAGGCAGAGAAGATCCACGTAGGCCCAAATATAGGTGGGATTCAATTTAAGTGTTTGTCAAACTCGTGACTGAGTAGGACCCCGACCAGCTTCTAAGTTTGCCAATTAAGGCAGAGAAGACCCACGTAGATCTAGATCCATGTGGGATCCATATCAGTGCTACTGTTACTTAGGGCTGTCAACGGATAGCTATCCGATCGGATACTGCTATATCCGAATTCGAATCCGAAAAAAAAAATACTATCCGAATTCGAATTCGAATCCGATCGGATATCCCTAACAAACATTCGAATTCGAATTCGAAAACTATATCGGATATCCGATAATATCCGATCCGATCCGATCGGAGTTTGCACAGTCGAAATCCATAGATTTCATCTGAAAACTCCGGCGGGTTCAGATCATAGAGAGAGAGAGAGAGAATATATATACCTGGATGCTCGTCGGCCGGATTAGACATGTCGGAGTTCGCATATTTGAAGTGAAACCCATATATTTCCTTCAAAAAATCACTTCGATTGATTAGATCGGAGGAGAGAGAGAGAGAGAGAGAGAGAGAGAATACCTGAGGCTCGCCGGCCGGAGAAAACCGTAGTCACGGAGTTCGATCGAAATGGAAACCCACTGTTAACGTCCTCTGTTATTTGGGTTGAAGGTGGGTTCGTTTGAGAAGATAAAGATTTGAAAATAGGTTTTGTTGTATGACACGAATATTTAACACCATATATTTGCATATATAATGTTTTGTTGTACAACAGAAATACATAATATATGTATTATTTTCGGAGCGGATATTATCGAATCGGATATCGCAATATCCGAATTCGTATCCGAAACTCATTCGAATGTAAAAATGGCATCCGAATCCGAATCCGATATCCGAAAATTTCGGATAATATCCGATTTTTCGAATTCGAATTCGAATTCGAATTCGGATTTCGGCTATCCATTGACACCCTTACTGTTACTCGTATCAGAGTTGGGCCTCGACCAACTTCTTACTCTGTTAGTTAAGGTAGAGATGACCCAAGTAGGCCCAGATCCAGGTGGGATCCCTCTCTAATGCTAATTCCTACGCATAAGTTAATAGTGATAAAAAATTATTATTTATTGATAATACCTTTTCAGGTTACATGCATTCCACAATCCAGGTGACTCTTGACCGAACATCGTTATCAAGTAATAAACTCCCTTCTGGCCTGTCCTTGCTACTCTATATGACCCTTCCCAATTAGCGCCCAACGTGCCACTATTTTGCTCTTTTGTACTCTGGAATACCCTATCGAGTACTAAATCTCCTTCACTAAACTGCCTATGGCAAACTTTCTTGTTGAAGTATCTTTGCAACTTCTTTTGATAATGTTCTAGCCTTACTAACGCTACCTCTCGCTTTTTTTTTCCAGCAAATCTAGTTCCGCGATCATTTGCTAGTTGTTCTGGTCAATCTGCACTATTCTAGATCTTACTATAGGAAAACTATTTTGTATAGGGATTACTACTCCATACTATAGCCATAGTGAACGATGACATCCTTGTAGAGGTTCTAACAGTCGTCCTGTAGGCCCATAACACGCCATGTAAAACTATTGTCCACCTTTCCTTTGCTTCTTCCAACCTCTTCTTTAGAGTATCTATTAGCACCTTATTGGTAGCTTTAGCTTGTCCGTTACCCTGCGGGTATTGCGACGTAGAAAATAAATTTATTACTCCATGCTCATTGTAAAAATCTCTGACTTCCTCTCCTGTAAACTACCTTCCATTGTTTGAGACTATAATGCATGGCAGATCAAATTTATAGATTATGTTCTCTCATAGGAACTTATAGACCTCTTACTGTCGTATTCTGGCTAAAGGGGGTGCATCTGTCCACTTGGGGAAGTAATCTGTTGTTACTAGTAGGAAAGTCAAATTTCCTAGTGCCCTAGGCAACGGACCTACTAGATAGATCCTCCATTATGCAAATGGCTACGGGCTAACAAGGAAATTCAGCTGCACTGTTGGTTGCCAAATTATCTTTTCGTGTGTTTGGCAACTATCGTAGTGTTTGACTTGTAGTGCTGCATCTTTCTGCAAATAGGGCCAGAAATACCCTTAATAAAGTACTTTGTGGGTCAATGACCTCGTTCCAGAGTGATTTCCACAGTCCCCCTCATGGATTTCGCTCAACACATCCTTTGCCTCCCTTGGTGCTAAGCATCGCAAAAGTGACCCACCAACTGATTTCTTGTACAATATCCCATCTAGGACAGTATACTTCTTTGCTCTGTTCCTGACTTGTCTGGCCTCCTTGGGATTACTGGGCAGTTGCCCTTGCAGTAGGAAGGTTAGGATCGGGCCCATCCATCCTTGATCCCCTATTGTTGCTACCATGCTGACCAGTTATGGCTCGTCTATTACCAGGTTTTCTTTGTAGCCTAATGGTAGTTCTCTCTTATATTGCCCTGTCAGTATCGAGGCTATGTAGGCTAGGGCATCCGCATACCTGTTGTCTGTCCGCGGTATATGCTCTATTTTGATATCTCTAGCTCGAAGCATGGTAGACTTGATTTTCGTCAGATAGAGCTACATTTTGAGATCTCGTGCTTCAAACGTCCCGTTGACGTGATTGATTACTAACTGTGAGTCACTATAGATTGTAGCTTTAATTACCCCCAGCCCTGCCAAAGTATTAAGGCTTAGCAATATCGCCTCATATTCTGCTTCATTGTTTAACGCCTTGATCCATCTTCTCCTGGATCCATCTAGAGTAATCACACCACTTATATTCTCGACCCTTCCAATTTCGATGATCCATTTACATAAACCTTCCACCCTAGATGGTTGTGTGTTCCCTGCCCTTTTTAGCATGCTCCAACTCTTATATTGATAGATCTGCCTTTTCTTCTATCGAGAAATCTTCTAAGATATCTATTATTGCTTGGCCTTGTAATGAGACTCTAGGCTTTAACTCGAGCCCAAACTCTACGAGTTGTACATCCCACTTTGCCATTTTACTCGATCCTTCCATCTTCCCTAGTACAGAATTCAAGGGATACTCTGTAATGACATGTACTCGGTGTGCCTAGACATATGGTCTTAGCCGTAATGTTGTGGAGACTAGAACTAACCCATATTCTCGAGTCTGGAGTAACGTGTCTCTACATCAGTGAAAGTCTTGCTCAAAAAGTAAATGGGATGCTCTACTGTTGCTCCAGTCCTAACCAGGACTGAACTAAGTGCGTGTTCTAGAATGGCTAAGTACAACCCTAATTCCTTTCCTCCCTCTAGCTTGGAGAGGACAAGTGGTCTACCCAGGTATTCCTTCAGTTTTGCGAAGGTTTGCTCACACTCCTCTGTCCTCTCGAACTGGGTATTTTTTTCGTAGTAATTGGTACAACCATCTGCATTTATCCAAGGACTTGAAGATGAACCAATTAAGGGCTACTACTTTCTCAACTAACTTCTGAAATTACTTCTGTATTTTTTGGAGGACATCTCTAACAACGTACTGTTCTGGTTTGGGTTGGCATCTATGCCCTTTTTCGTGACCAAGTAGCCTAAGAACTTCCCCAATGTTAACGTGAAAGTCTATTTCTCCGGATTAAGCTTCATCCCAACTTTTCTTACTTGAGAAAATACTTCTTCTAGATCAGCAACGTGATCTTCCTTCCTCTTACTCTTTACCAGCAGATCATCAATGTAGACTTCCGTAGTCTTGCCTAACAGATCCCTGAAGAGTTCTGTTACTAGCCTCTGATAAGTAGCCCTCGTGTTCTTCAATCCAAAAGGCATAAATTTATAGTAATAGAGCCCTTGCTCGGTGATGAAGGTTGTTGTAGACACCCCATTTTTGCATACACCTAATTAATCAACTTGTCAACCCGATTGCGACGGTTCCCAATGATGGATAAATATTCTAATGTTTTTATTTGTTACTAAATATATTTCAAAAATTCAGATGAGGTATCTCAAGCAAGTAAAACTTTAGAAACCACACTACGATAGGAAAATATGACCCAAAAACGTAGAAATCATCATTTTCGGACAAAAAGAAGTTTTACGAGAAAAATCATTAAAAAATGATCAAATTACCAAAATACCCCTAATATCAAAACATCCTTAGAGCCTACAGTACGCTTAGGAAAACCCTTTCAAACACATAAAACAACAAATTAAAATCAAATAAAATATTTTGCTAATTTTCACCAAATTTGATAAAATTACGAAAATGCCCCTCTTAGGGTTCACAATCATTTCATGCGAAAAAATTCATAAGTGACACAAACCGATAATCCCATCGAATTTCTTGTAAAAAATTGATTCCAAAACATAAAAAAATGACGTCTCAACACAAAAATCCTCTTTAGGGACAAAACGGTAATTTTCTAATTTTAACAATTTAAAATTTTAAAATTAATAATTTAAACATTAATTAATGTAAAGTGAAATCGTAATTAAAATTAAATTTTTTTAAACCAATCAATCAAACTCTCAAGCAAAATTGTTGATGGTTGCCCCCTGATATTTATTAAAAGAGCCTTCCATCTAGGGGCCTAAAGAATTAAAATATAATTAATGGGGGGTTCTCCAAAAATTAAAAATATATTCTTTCATTGTACGTAAGAATTAAAATCCTAATCTAAAGAAACCTAGTCAATCAAATAAGACTTAAGTCAAAACCCTAATTAAAATCCTAATCCAAAGAAACCTAACTAATCAAATAAGACTTAAGTCAAAACCCTAATTCACCTTATCTCAAAAAAACCTAATTAAACACCAACTCTTCCAAAAAATCTATAAATAAGAGCCTCCACAACCCAATCTCGCAGGGAAAAAGAAAATCCTAGGAAAAGAAGGTCAAAAAGACTCTCTAGCTTTCCCCAAACCCTAATTTTGAAGCCCTAACCCCTTACCTATCATCCAAACCCGAGTTTTTGTTGAAAAAACTCCCAGAAACCTTCCAAAAACCCTTCAGAAAATATAGAAAACACTCAAATTTAGAAAAAAGATACTTCAACTTGGAGATCAGAAACAAATCCAGTAACGGAGGATTAGTAAGGAAACTCAAACAATGACACTCTTCGCCAGTACTGAGTGAACCGTTGTAATCCGCTAGGTAATTTTTTTAATTTCTTTTTTATTAATTTTTAGGTTTATTTTGCATTGTAATGTTATTTGGAAAAAAGTAAAGTGGTGTTTGCCTGGCGAGGTTGCTGCCTAACACCTTTCACCTCTGTAACTTGATCCCCGAACTTGTTATCCGTGTAGATCAGTATCTTATCCATTTTAGAGTCATTATTTTCGATTCTTAGACCAAAATAACTAGGTGGCGACTCCAATCCATCCCAAAAAAGAGTGGATCCGTAACACGTTGATCGAGGGTGCTTTCAGTGGCGACTCCGCTAGGGACTTTTGAGGATCAAACTTGAAAAATCCCAATTTTTAGTGCATTGCCAAATAGACCTAGTTTTTATTTTATTTATTATTTATTTGTTTATTTATTATTTTTTTTAGAGTTTATTGTTTTTGTTCTTTAGGCATCATTTGATTGGATTTTGAATATGATATTATTTTCTATGGTTCAATTGAGGGTCACTTGGGATGACCTTAAATAATTCAAGAGGTTAGTTTCATTGTGGATGTAATGATGTTGAATTGATATTAAAAGTTTGGATATTCCTTTTCTTGAACGTGTTTTTTGTGGTCCCAATCAAAGGGTTGGAGACACTCCAACATAATATAACATTTTTCAAAAGAAAATAACGAGGCAAAATAAAATGATATTGTTGGGCATGCAACTAATGAGATACGGGGTAATGTTAGGTTCTTCTTTAAAAAAAAAACAAGAAAAAAAGGAGTTTTTTTAGGTGTGTTGTTGGCAATAGCAACCAATTGTGATGTTAGGTTTTTTTTTTAAAAGGCAAAAAAAAAAATTTTTAAAAGAGTGTTTTTTTAGGTTTGCTGTTGGCAACAGCAACAAATTGTGATGTTAGTTTTTTTTTTTTTTTTTAAATTGCAAAAAAAAAAATCAAAATAAAAAAAATAGAGTTTTTTTTTTAAGGCGTGTTGTTGGTAACAGCAACAAATACATTGGTTTTAGGGATGTGTGTCGTTAGTAAAAGGCTTTTTTTAATTCTCAAACCCTTATTACCTTAATCCAACCTCTTCTATCTATTCCAATAGAAACTGGGGAAATTTTGATTGGTTTGGAACCCCCAAAACTTGAAGAGAATTTTCAATTCCTTTTGATGTCAAGGTAGAGTTTGGACTCGTTTGCTCTTCCTAAAGCTTACTCAGTCTTGAATGTTTTAATGAAAATCGATTTTTTCCTTCATCTGTCGAAGAAAGTTCTAGGGTTTTTTTAAATCATTAGAAAACTCACAAATTCGAAGCAAGCTGGTGTGATCTTGTCTGAAGAGAGAGAGAGTGAGAGAAAGAGAGAATTTAAAGATGTTTCAGATTAGTTCATCTTCGCACCTTAGAGAATCTCGAGCATCATTTTTCATTGTAATCTGTTCAGCCTTTGTCTTTGTTTTATCTATTGCGTTTTCTCTATTTTGTTCGATTGAGTCATGGAAATCCCAAGGCTTTTTTATTTGAAATCCATGATCCGTGTTTCGATTTGAGTTTATTTTTCTCGATTGTTTTCCTTCGTCGATCTGAACTTGTTGGAGTTTTTCTACGTTTTCGGAACGTTTGTTGATGGTTTGGAGTTTTTAGGATCTAGGTTTCATCGATTGTGTAGTTTTGAACCTTGTAGATGCCATTTGTGAAACTTGATCCATCTGATAAAGATGTAGAGCCGTTCGTTGAGGTTGATTCGATGTAATGATACGACTATTATAAAGATCTGCTTGGTGCCGGGGCAATAAGGAAGGCTTATCGTGTTTTTGATCAAGAAGAAGGGTGAGAAGTGGTTTGGAATCAAGTTCGGTTAGGGGAATTACATGGGTGATAAAGAGAACGATAAAGATGGGGATGAAATAGAGAAAAAAATGATTTTTCTATGGCCACACCAATTTGTACTAAGCATTACATGAGTTGTGCGTTACAACAACAACATAAAAAAAAAATGTTTTTTTAGTCATGAGCATTGTCGATAGTAACATAATTTTTATGTAAATTTAAAAAAAAAAAGGAAAATCATTTGTTTAAAAAAAATTGTTTAGTTTGTTAACAATAGGTTTTTTTTAGTTTCTTTTCTTTTTATGAAAATTTTCTTTTAAAAAAAAATTTCTTTTCTTTGAAATCAATTAGTTTTAAAAAAAAAAACAGAAAAAAAAAAGAAAAAATCATCACTCCTTATCTCAACAATTATTCTCAATTCCAAATTCTTTGAGATTCTCGATTTGTTTAGGGTCACCCAAAGTGATCTTTGATTAGACCATGAAAATAAGATAAAAAATTATTTTGGTTCATGCTATGCCTGTTTCAATGTTGGATCTGATATTCTGTGATTACCCATCTACTATGCCATGATCTTAATAGATATTTGGATGTGCTTACTTTGATCTTAATGTTGATGTGATGGGATTTGTATTGTTTTGATTAATATATGTGATATCCTTGCTTGTATGGTTTGATCTGGCCTATGAGCCCCAGTTATCTGAAAATGCCCTGGGCACACTCCACCTTATTTTGCACATATTACTATCAAGTTTATTTTGCTGCATTGTACGCTTGCATGTCCCTTCTAGCCAATGTGATACTAGTGCGTGGCCTGGTCTCTTCGGAGGTGCGACATCATTCATGAAAACCACAACTCCAATCACGTACCTTAGGGTATATAAAACTAGGGCATCAGTACCATTTGATCAGGTGACTCTGAAAGGTATATCTATGTACCCATGCTAGAGCAACCTGAGCCTTTGTCTTATTGTAACTGTAAAATCACATGTCCCGATCGCCAACCTGTACCTATACGGTATATCAAAATTAATCTAAGTTCACCAACTGCACTTTTGGTTAAAATCAGTGCCTAAGCGAGATCCTAACCCGATGTACTACGGTACAAGGAGGATAGACTAAGTCTATTCTAGACGAGAGGTGACTTAAGAGTGCCACTGCTTAGCATCGTGCGCCACCTCTCAACTAGAAATTAAACTGGTTACTTTTGACTTCAGAGATTTGAGTTGGAGTCTTAGATTATCACCTATACGGTATATCAAACCAAGTCATCACGTACCGTCTGATTGAGCATGCTCGAAAGGTAAATAGGTACACTTGGGCAAGGGTTGCTAGATAAATTGCATTGCACATAGTAAACCTAGAGTCTACGAGCCTTCCTATAAGTCACGACCCGAACTAACTATAGGTGTTCCTGGGTTGCTTTATTCAATCTAATCAATAGGTAAGTGGGTGGATCGGTTTAGACCGTTCAAATTAAACCCTCAATATCGATCCGATCCAATGTATGAAATGTAAATCAATTGGCCCAATCAACAAATAGATCAAACTGATCAACACCAAACCAATTGGACCAATTGGTTTTACTTTCAAAGATTCAGACTATTTTATACCAAAAAGATTCGATCTTAGGGTCAAATTAATTTGTCTAATCGAAGGTTCTTTCTCTATTAGGGGTAGACCCATGACTAACCTTTTTTTCATCTTCTTGGTCACTATAGACTTATAGTGCATTTGGATTCGATATTTTCCACCGGACTTGGGCTAATTTATATCAAATTTTTAATCATGTGATTAATAGTCAAACCTTCAGAATCGATGGTTAATCTTAGGTGCTTTTAAACGTTCTAAACCGTCATCTGTGTTACTTCGGGACCATCAAAAGAGTTGTCTAGTCAAAGTACCAATGTCAAGTCTAAGTAGTCTACCCTTTTATCATAATATTATATCCATCCACCAAGGAGGACCTCCCCACTTTATAAATAAAGCGTCCTTGAGTTTTCATTTAGTTTCAATTCATTTTTCGTCAGTCTTTAAAGTCAATTGGTTATTTCAGTTATGTCAATCTTTCTTTAATTTTTAATTTTAGTTGAGTTTGTCAGTTTATGTTTTTTTATTTCTAAAAAATAAAGAAGCTTTTGATTATCATGCGTGCAATAATGACGTGAACTTAAAATTTGACATGAAAAATGCCTCAAAGCTCATTAATCAAATTTGATAAATATTTGAGTTAAATAGTACACTTAAAATGTGCAAGTGGGTACTACATTATCCTCAAAGGAACATGAGAGAATAATAAACTTACTTGATAAGTTCAACAACGTTCATACATGGTCTCATGATGATAGATTGCATCAAGGCATAAGGTCAACGGTGACCTACAAAGTCAAAGATTATTGGTCAAAAATGATGTAGTTGAAACCATCGACAATGGTGATAAGATACACAAGAAGGGATCCATTATGTTTTTCACTCGAGAAAGAGAGAGAGAGCGTTCTCATTCGCAAAAGAATAAGAAATTTTTGGAAGGTCTGAAAGTGTTTAACGAGTCAATGTCAAATACAAAGAACTCAATCACACTCAATTTCATATAAGAAGATTGAAGAATACTCATTCTCAAAAGAAAGTCTTATTCGACAGAGCAATCGAGACATTTAGTATTTCACCAAAGGAGATTTTTTTTGGTCGAACCATTTTCCTGTCTTACCAAGAAAAAGATTACCTTCTTTAGCCTCTCGCAGCCTCTAAAAAAATCAATAACCTCTTCTTTCTAAACCACACCAACCAACCTCGGTAGGGAAGTCTAGTATGAACTACGTTTTGACCTGATCCCAAAAGAGAAAATAAATATTTGGGGTACGTACGCAACTTGAAAAATTACTTCAGGTCCGGTCACAAAAAAAAATGTATTCTCTTAAGAAAAGTATCATCCAAAAGGAAATTTCCCAATTAAAAGGTTCGAAAGAAAAGAATGCCAAACTAGGGGCAGTGAAAGAAATAGTCAAAAAAATTGACAGAAAAGAAAAAAAATTACCAAACTAGGGGTATTAGAAAAAAAGTGAACCAAAAGAATTGATAGAAAAAAGAGAATATCAGACTAAGGGCATTTTGGGAAGTCGAACCTTATACCTTTTCTTTCTAAACCATGTCCTAAGCCCACCTATTAATTCTTCCTGAATGCTAATTGACTCGATTAAGGTGCAGGGAACTAAGAAGTTGAAAAAAGAAGCCCGCTAGGTTGAAAACCTGAAAATGCACCTAGACAAAAATTAGGGTACACAAAAAAGAAAAAATCCTACTGAGAAGAAAAAATCAAAAGGAAGTTGTCAAGTTGGTTATTCAAGATCATCGAGAAAAGTAAAGAAACCCGTTAAGTCAAAAATCCAAAAAAGGTAATTTAGATAAAAGTTAGGGCATAACCATAAAAAAAGAAGGCCTACTAGGTTGAAAATCTGAAAAGACGACCTAGGAAAAAATCAATGCATCATCAGTAAAAGAAAAACAAAGCCCACTAGATTGAAAATCTTAAGAGGCGATCTAGAAAAAAATTAGAGCATCATCAAATAGGGGAAAAGGTCTTATCAAGAAGAAAAATTCAGAATGAAGCTTGTGCAAAAACTAGGAAATGCAGAACCATTCATGCCACAACATTCGACGAAAATAATTTGAAGTCGAATAATCTCAGAAGTCATCTTCAACATTGTAAGATCTTTTAGAGTATGTTTACTTGTCCAAGTATTCGCTAAAAGGAAATGTAGAACCATCGACCACTTTGAAAAAAAGATCTTCTATTTTAATAATCATCAAGATTTTAAGTTCAGCTTAAGCATTTCTCAAAAGAAATTGATCAAATTCCTTATTGTACATATGATAATCTTAAGAGTCTTGAATTTAAAGGAATGCCGATTCTTTTGTCTGTCATATATCAGAGTCCATAGTTGTCCGTTCATATTTTTTAGGTGCAATCCATTTCATCAATTTCATAGTCAGGTTCCAGTTAGAAGCTAACCTTGAAACTAGGGACATTTTTTAGAATAACTATGATTCTGAAGTTTTCATTATTAATCATATGATCAAAAAAAAAATCTTATTCAAAAGTTTAAAATACTGGCGAAGCCCAGTGATAATTATGAATACAGATGCATAATAAGCCAATAAAGGCCCGATCTTTCAAAATTTGAGCTCAATAATACCGAGTCTTTAACTAATTTTAGCTTGAGAAGCATGGCTCCAATAAGCTTTAGCCGAGAAACGAGACTCTGACTTTTTTGAATCATAGAATGAGTAGGTTTTTTGAAGTGCCTACAAAACTTAGTCCGAGAAGCGTGACTCCAATAAGTTCGAGTTCGAGAAACGAGACTCCGACTTTTTTGAATCATAAAATGAGTAGGTTTTTTTGAAATGCCTACAAACCTTAGCTAGAGTTCGAGAAATGAGATTCCAGCTTTGTTTGAATCATAGAATGAATTAACAGGATTGTTTAAGTTCTTGTAAACCTAAGCTAAAGTCCGAGAAATGAGACTCCAGCTTTGTTTGAATCATAGAATAAATTAACAGGATTGTTTAAGTTCCTGTAAACCTTAGCCAGAGTCCAAAAAATTAGACTCCAACTTTGTTTGAATCATAGAATGAATTAACGGGATTGTTTAAGTTCCTGTAAATCTCAGTCCAAGTCCAAGAAACGATACTCCAACTTGAATAGGATTTTTTAAGTTCCTACAAACCTTAGCTTGAGAAGCGTGGCTCCAATAAGCTCGAGTCTGATAGATGAGACTCAAATTTTTTCGAACTCTAAAAAAGAATTTCGATAGGATCCTACATCACCTATCTCGTTATTCAAACTTACCATAGTTCAATATTGTGTGGTTGTCTTCATTGCGTATGTGCATTTCAATTTGAATCATCATCGTCAGCGAGAAAATATCTCTAGGACCTGACATTTGTGGTTATCGAGGAGAGTTTATTCTCAATAATCTGATATAATACTCAATAGGCATCACCCATTGCACACACGTACACTTTTGATTAGTCAGGAAGAATTTTCTAAAATTCAAGGATCTGACATTGTCAGTGAGAGTTCAGGCTCGAGGACCTGACATACCTTTAGTTCAAGGAGAGTTTTACCCTCAAAGATCTGAATGTCCCGACGAATTACTAAATCAGGCTACAAAATGAACTGTCACTAGCTTTGGCATTTAGATATCGCACTATCTATCGAAATAGATTTGCTATCTAGTTTGCTTTAACCCTCTGTCAAAGAAGGGCATCTGTAGACATCCCATTTTTGCATACACCTGATTAATCAACTCGTCAACCTGATTTGTGACAATTCCCAATAATGGATGAATATTCCAATGTTTTTATTTGTTACTAGATATGTTTCAGAAATTCAGATGAGTTATCTTATGCAAACAAAACTTTAGAAACCACGCTATGGTAGGAAAATATGACCCAAAAACGTAGAAATCATCATTTTCAGACAAAAAGAAACTTTACGAGAAAAATCACTAAAAAATGATCAAATTACTAAAATACCCCTAATATCAAAACATTCTTAGAGCTTACAGTACGCTTAGGAAAACCCTTTCAAACACATAAAATAACAAATTGAAACCAAATAAATTATTTTACCAATTTTCACTAAATTTGATAAAATTACGAAAATATCCCTCATAGGGTTCACAATAATTTCATGCGAAAAAATTCATAAGTGACACAAATCGATAATCCCATCGAATTTCTTACGAAAAATCGATTCCAAAACATTCCAAAATATCGAAAAACGACGTCTCAATACAAAAGTCCTCTTTGGGGGCAAAATGATAATTTTCTAATTTTAGCGATTTAAAATTCTAAAATCAATAATTAAAATATTAATTACTATAAAAGGAAATCCTAATTAAAATTGAAAATTTTTAAACCAATCAATCAAGCTCTCAGGCAAAATTGTTGATGGTTGCCCCTTGACATTTATTAAAAGACCCCTCCATCTAGGGGCCTAAAGAATTAAAATATAATTAAGGGGGACTCTCCAAAAATCAAAAATATATTCTTTAATTGTACGTAAAAATTAAAATCCTAATCTAAATAAACCTAGTAAATCAAAAAAGACTTAAGTCAAAATCTTAATCTAAAGAAACCTAGTCAATCAAATAAGACTTAAGTTAAAATCCTAATTCACCTTATCTAAAAGAAATCTAATAAAATACCAACTCTTTCGAAAAATCTATAAATAGGAGCCTCCAAAATCCAATCTCACGGGAAAAAAGAAAACCCTAAGAAAAGAAGGTCAAAAAGGCTTCCTAGCCTTCCCCAAACCCTGATTTTGAAGTCCTAACTCCCTACCTATCATCCAAACCCTAGTTTTTGTTCAAAAAACTCCCAGAAACCTTTCATAAATCCTTCAGAAAATATAGAAAATACTCAGATCTAGAAGAAATATACTTCAACTTGGAGATTAGAAACAGATCCAGTGACAGAGGAATAGCAAGGAAACTCATATAAGGACACTCTCCGACAGTATTGAGGGAACCGTCGTAATCCGCTAGGTAATTATTTTTATTTTTTTAATTAATTTTTAGGTTTATTTTACAATATAATGTTATTTGGGAAAAAGTAGATACCGGTGTTTGTCAGGCGGGGTTGGTGCCTAACACCTTCCAACCCTGTAACCTGAGCCCCAGACCTATTATCCGTGTAGATCAGTATCGTATCCATTTTAGAGTCAATATTTTTTATTCCTAGACCATAATAACTAGGTGGTGACTCCAATCCATCATGAAAAAGAGTGGATCCGTAACCCGCAGATCGAGGGCGCTTTCAGTTGTTTTCTCTTGATTTGCAGGGTTATGCTGGATCTGATTGTAGCCAGAATAGCCTCCATGAAGGACAACCTCTCGTGTCTTGACGTCGAATCTACCAGTTGGTCTATACTCGACATAGGAAAAATATCATTTGGGTAGGCCTTGTTCAGGTTCATAAAGTCAATACAAACTCTAACATTGTCATTCTTCTTAGGCACTACCACAATATTTTTTATCTAGTCAAGGAACTGTACTTCCCTGATGAACCCAACTTTGATCAGTTTACTCACCTCTTCATTTACTGCTTCTCTGAACCATAATGCTAATCTCCTTGGCTTCTATTCTACTAGCTTAAAAAATTGATTCCATGTTCAAGTAGTGGCAAATTACTTCTGGACTGATCCTTGGCATCTCTTCTATGGACCAGGAAAAAATATCTTGATTCCTTCTCAGGTAATCCATCAGCTCTTTCAACTTGTTTGATGCCAGTTCCACTCTTACTCCAATCTGTATTCCTTCTCCAACATCAACCATCTAGACATGGGAGTTCGCCAAGCTCATCCCTATTATAATTGTTATTTCTAGACTTTGACCTCGGAAGTTCCCTCTCTGTTTAGCACACATACTTGGGCTGCTCCTTGATCTCCTTGTATGTCCCATATCCCTTGCTGTGTTGGGAATCACAAGACCTGATAATACTTAGAAATGGGACAACTCTCATCTCATGCATCCACCATCTACTCAGGATGGCATTGTATAGAGTACTCGCTTTGACAACCATAAACCTGGTCATCAAGGTAATTAGTCCTACCTATACGGGAAAAACAATCTTTCCCAAGGCTAATTTTTCTTTCTGTCAAACCCAATCAACGATGTTCTTGCTGAGGTGAGTAGGTTTTTGCTAAGGCCCATTTTCAAAAAAGTCGAAGCATACAGGATGTCGATAGAGCTATCACCATCAATCGATACCCTCTGTAGAGTAAAGATGCCCACTTGGAGGGTTACCACAAGTGCATCGTAATAAGGTCTCACTACCACCTCCAGGTTCTTCTCTATGAAAGCCACAGTTTATTCTTTGTAAGGCTCTATCTGCTCTGTAGGCCTACTCTTTGTTGTGTAGATGTAAGCCAGATTATCTACGCTACATCTATTGATCCTCTCGTCAATCTTGTTCTGGCCTGACCTTCTACTTCCCTGTCTGAGAACAATATATATTACTACTACCCTCTCATCTTACCCTTCAACAGGTGGTTAGTTAGGCCTGTGGTTCCTATCTTGGGGTGGATTCTCCCTCTGTCTTTTGGGCAAGTCTCTTAATCTGGTATGCTCTGCCAGCCTCTATGGGAACCTTCTCAAGACCTGGTATCTATTGGTGGTATGCGCCCACACCTTGTGGTACTCGCAGTACTTTTCGTCTTGATTTATTTGGTCTCGAGGAATGGGAGTTGGCCACTCAAAATAAGGTTCATTTGCAATGAGTAGCAAAATCTTACTAGGAGGCATGGCAAAATACGTTCCTTCCCTCCTTCACTCTCTGTCTTGCTCGAACGATCTCTTTCTACTCTTTTGCTGTGGCTGATGTTGCTTATTGGGCTTTACCATAGTGTATATAACTTTCTCTTCCTGATTGAATTCCGGGGGTCATCTTCTAAGTGAATGTACTTTTTCGCTCTTTCGAACAATTCGTTCAACATTTCTGGTCTCTTCTTCACAAGATACCTATATAGTCCTAAGCCAGATGGCAAGGAGTTCCTAAATGCCACTACGGTCGTTCTCTCATCACAACTTTTTAGGGACATAGCTTCTTCCATGAATCTCCTTGTAAATTATCTAAGGCTCTCCCCAAACTGCATCCTCATACTGAGTAACGTATCAACGTTTCTGTTAATCTTCTTGTTGCCAATGTAACATGTTACAAAGACGGTGCAAAGTTCCTCAAAAGAAGCTATGCATTCAAAGTGCAACTTGTGGAACCATGTTAACGCATTCCCCTACAAGCTCAAAAGGAACAATCTATACATTAGTCCTTCCTTTCCTTCCCACAAAGCCAGCATTTTTCGGAAGTTAAAAAGGTGTTCTACCGGGTTTTTCGTTCTTACGTAAGGAGTAAAGTGTGATGGCATAAATTTCTTAAGAATTTCCTCCGCCATAAAGGGAGACTTCTGAATCTTCCTAACAGCTTGTGCCGCCACTATGCCTATATCAGCACTCTTCATCATTTTCTTCTCATTTTTGATCATCTCTCTGATCTCTTATCGAGTCAAACCCATTACAGGCTCTACTCGAGTGGTTGCAGTAGCAACTTCTATCTCACCTTCTCATGTAGGGATCAACAGCGATGCACTTTCTTCCATGTTTGAAGCGTAATCATCTTTAGTAGAAGGTTGAGAATATCTCGGTGGGGGAATCTGTTGATTGTTGGTTATCTAGATGCTTTCTTAGATTCTGATTTTGCTCAACTAAATCACCCATTCTTTTTCGTATATCTTCTTTCTACTTACTCATGGCTTCTAACATTACCAAGAGCTGAACATCTGCACCTGGTGCCACTGGTGGGGGTGTATTGACTTCGGTAGTTCTTGTGGATCTTACCATTATTTTGATTGAAATCAATATGTTACTGGTGTTCCCATGGACGGTGCCATTTCTGTGCAGTCAGAATTCGGTGGACGGCTCTTATGGACCCTCCCACATTGTTCTAAAGTTGCTCCGATCACCTCCTTCCTGGTAGTGGTGTGGTACCTGCCAAAATCACTCTGATGTTCAAGTTAGAGAAGTAGAGGAATAGTCTAAAGTACTAGTTAGACTTCCAATCCCTCCAAAAGATCATCTTCTCAGTGCTTATTGTGCTACTTATAGATCCTGGCTATGAATCAGGATTTCCCCCTTTTCGGACGACAATCCTGGGATAACCCCTGATTCTGTGGATTTACTTACCGAACGAGGATCTTCTAGATTGATCGTACTATGCTGTAGAGATCTTCTCTTAGATTTCTGGGATTGACGTGCACATATAAGGCTTATAGTTATTCTACGACCAAGTCTACCCTGCTTGGTTGATCAGGTTTCACATAACATTGTGCTTCCCTTCTAGCCAGGCTAGGGAGATCTCTGCTTTGATCTGTCATATTTAAAAGGCAGCACTCGTACGTTGACATGCACCTAGTACCACTTAATCGGTTTGGACATGTGTATGGCTTAGATAACTGTGCGATTATTTCCCTCTACAGTTCTATTTTAATTTTTAGTTCCTCTTTTAAAAGAAAATTGAATCGAGTCGTTGAGTTAATGTGATAATAAAAAAAGATTTTTCGAACCAACTTAACGATTTTTAGAGAGAAGAGATATTTAAAGTTTTTTTTAGTTGATTCAATGATTTCATGTGTATGGTATACTTAAATTGAATGTTGTTTTCCACTACAAAAACGACGTGCTTTTATGGCGGAACGTTAACGGCATTTCTTGAAATTCCTTGTTAATTATAGATAAACAACGACGTTTAATATTAAACTGTCAGTAATCCTTCCATTAATTTTTTTTTAAATTTATTAATTATTAAAATGCACCTAACGACGGTTTGTAAATGCTAGTAACATCATAAAAATAATGAGTTTTTTAAAAGTCGTCGTTAATCGACTAGACTAATTTTTAAATAAAAGAAGAGATTTAATGGTAGTTTGGTTGTGTCTATAATACCCATGAAACAACGGCATTTTACGTTAAACCGTCAGTTATACATTCCATGGATAATACCATAAAAATAATGGCATTTTTTAAAAATCATTGTTAATGGACTAAACTAATTTTTAAATAAATAAAAGATATTTAATGGCGGTTTTATAGGGCCAATAATACCTATGAAACAATGGCATTTTACGTTAAACCATCGATAATAATTCTGTCAATAATTTTTAAATTTATTAATTATTAAAATGCAACTAATAGCGATTTGTAAATGCTGGTAATACCATAAAAATAATGGTATTTTTTAAAAATTGCCGTTAATAGACTAGACTAATTTTAAAATACATAAAAGAGATTTAACGGCGGTTTTATTATGCCAATAATACCCATGAAACAATGAAATTTTACGTTAAACCGACGGTAATACTTCTGTCAATAATTTTTAAATTTATTAATTATTAAAATGCAACTAACAACGATTTGTAAATGCTGGTAATACCATAAAAATAGCAATTTTTTTTAATAATCATCGTTAATGGACTAGACTAATTTTTAAATACATAAAAGAGATTTAACGATGATTTCATTGTGTTGATAATACCCATGAAACAACGAAATTTTCTCAATTACTACCGATAATGTAATTCGTCATTTTTTAAACGGCAAAATTTTCCCTCTCATTATTTTCCTCTCTTTCACGTACTTTGTCTTGTTTCCAAACCTTTCTCTCCCTCTACATGATCTCATCTCCACTTCTTTCCTTTTTCATCTCTTATCTCTTTCACTCTTTCCTTTTTTATTTCAGAAAAAAAAAACCCAAATACCTATTTGGTCTTTAGATAGTTATCCAATGAAAGCTAAGTAGCACCATTGAAGGAAGATGTCAACTGTAACTTAAAAACAGTATGTATGCCTATGGTAATTCCTCAAAAATATATCTCATTTTTTAGTATCTCAGTTCTTATAATCTTGATTTTGATAATGATTTATTTGATTTGATTATTTTCTTGTGATTATGCATATGGGTTGTTGAATATGTAGTATATTTATAAATAATATGTGGATTGATTTGAAATTGGGTTTCTTAGGTATTTGTTTTGATTGATTGAATGAATTCGGTCCATTTTTCTTTTAGGTGTTTATTAAGGGTTTGTTTATTTTTTTCCTTAAATCCTTTTTGGGTATCTTTGATTGAATTCCTACTTTTTGCCTTCTTATGAAGTTTGATCATCTCTTATTTGAAAGAAACCCTAGAAAATGTGAATTCTGAGTTGTTACCGAAGAAGAAATTATCATTTAAGAACAAATCCGTAAAGAAAGATGAGAAAAATGTAGTTAATGAACCTAAGATTAAGCCTTGTAATGAAATCTTAGTTGAAAAATCTAGTGTTCTAGTAAGGGATTCTCCCAGGTTTAGGAACAAGGAGGGAGTTATTTTGTTTAAGCATTTTAACGATTCAAAAGAGGGAGATTTCACTCTTTCAGATCTCGACTTTTGCGAAGTGCGTCTAATGGGTAGCTCAAGAGCGGTTTTTATCTGTTGGTTGAGGAATTGTTGAGTTTTTGTGGGATATTTTGGGTTCGATTCTTACAATAAAAACCTTATGTATTAAAGGCGTATGATACCAAATAGAGAAATTATTGGAAGGATAATGATATGACTTAGGTTGTCATTAGATAGGTGCACAAATCTAATTTTACTTGTATCTATCCTTGTAATCCTTCTCACTAGTTTTAGAAACTCCCTTCACAGACATAACAGTACACAAAGGCGTGCTTGGCATACATGAGGTCAAACAAATGGTGGGTCTCATTTGGGATATCTATAAGAGGTTTGAAGTTGCATAAGTAATCTTAAGTATTCATGAGGTACTAAAAGAATGCTTCAAGTCACATATTCATTCCATAATCAAAAGTTCATTTATCTATCTTAAGTTCAAAGTACAAATCTCAATCATCAATTAATTATAATAACGTAAACATATTTTTTACCATGATCAAAATTAGGTATTTTTAGTCATTATGCTGAAAATATGTAAGCCTTGATAAACGAAAAGTATGTATGCTGTTGAGTTTGGATTTTCAAATATATCACCTATATATGCCTAACTTTTGTTCATAGTTAAATTATAAAATTGGTTACTTAGTCACCTAAAGTTTGTACTTGTTGTGGAATTGAAAAACAATATGTAAGGTACCCTCTTATTCCTTATTCTCATTTGGAGTTTGAGCTTCCATGTTGAAGTAATAAAGACTTCCAACATGAGTTATTTTGTTAGCACTCAAAAGTTCTTTTTGTTTTTTAGCAAGTCTTCTTTTAAAGTTCCTTTGTTTAATTTTATTATTATAGCTAAAAGGTTGCAAAGTAGTTTGATTCTTACCAGTGTTCTCTTATTTGAATGCTCATATGTAAAAATCATTTTGAAGTAAATACTCCTGAAAAAAGGAAGCTACTTCAAGGTAAAAGATCTGCTCGGGTCCTATTATATGAAGATTTTCTGAATTTCTTTTGGTTTCTTAGATGGCTTTCGGGAAAAACCATGAACTATTAATCACTAATTTCTCTGTTTCTTTTGGGTATCTATGCTCATTACTAGGCTTAAAGATCATTGATCTCGGTTATTCAAAATCTTATCTTGATATATGGGTTCTTGTTATGTTGCCTTGAAACCAAGTACCACATATATAGTTTTCAGTGTATAAAATGCCATTACCTCCAAGCAAATGAAATACAATTTATTGAAGACTTGATTGCCGATAAAAAACAATAATTTCTACTAATAATTCACCATATAAGTACCATCAGAATTTCAATCAATATATTTAAAAGTATGTCACAGATGTACACAACATGGTGTTATAAACTAGATTTTTTTGTGGGGGTGGGGGTGTGAGTATGGGTGTGTATTTGTGTATGTGTGTGTGTGTGTGTGTGTGTGTGTGTGTGTGTGTGTGTGTGTGTGTGTGTCTTGGGGGCCAAACAAGTAAGAAGGCAATAATAGTTACTAGATGAAGACACATTTTGAACTCAGATTGCAGTATCAACACATACCCCCACCCCCCCTTACTTGTAGCAAGTTGACACCTTATAGGAACACATCTGTTTGTGATGCACATAAATCATAATTTTCTTACCTAAGATTGCATCCAAGTAAAAAAATGTAACAAATCAAATCAATACTGAAGTATAGATGTGGAAACCAAATAATAATTATGATCTTGGTATACATGAATTTAGTTGCCACAATGTAGGGTGCATGACAGAACTTGATTCCCAACTTCTTTTTGTGGTAAATAAAATGCTTTATTAAGAAAGAGAGAACCAGAACTTGACTCCCAACTCATATAAAAGCTAATGGATCCAAATCACATTAGTTGCAATGCCAACATATAATGATACTTGGCTTCATCACTTTGGTAAGTAAGCATTCTTTCTATTTCCTATTTCATTTTCTTTAGTGGGTATCCTCCTCAACCCCTGCCTTGTTTGTTTACCTTGTAATGCTGACGCTTATTTCACATATAACGGCGGTTGGAAAATGCCAGTGAAGACCCTTTATTTTCTAGTGTTCATAAAAATGGCTAACAAGTCGACACTTGAATTTTGCGTGTTATACAACCTGATTTCTAACAATATATTCTATGAATAAATTCATCAATTTGGTGTATTTATTCACGAATCAATCCATTAATTTTTTTTCGCCACGCAGAATTTATGATGTAGGTATAAAATATTTTATGTGCAAATTAGAAGAATTTATGTGATGAAATTCTAATTCGGGAAATTGCAGTTAAGACTTTTTTGGTCTATTTAGCATAAAATAATGATGACCGTTGTCCAATTCGACATAAAATGATGATAAGGGTTGACCATTGACCTTAGTTTCTTTTAGTTAACTTTGAACCTAGATTGACTTTAATCTTCACCTATTGACCTTAGGATATCTTGGATTGCAGTAGAGACCGATTGCCTCGGTAGGGCGGGTTCGATGCCTAACATCTTACAAAACCCGTAATTCAACACCTTGACCTATTTTCTTAATTGTGAACATGACCAATTCAATATCAGAGTTATTTTATGGTTCCTAGACCTAAACTAGGTTGTGACTCTCTATTCCTAGAAAATCCTCCCAATTCCCAATCATATTTTGTATGAAAAAGGTTGTCGAGGCACTTTCAGTGGCAACTCCACTAGGGATTTTAGGGTCAAACTTAATCTGGTCCAAGATTTTCCTAGGTTGACCGTTGAGTCACACTAATTGACTCAAGTAGACTTTTAGACTAGACTAGATTTTGTCCTTTCTTTTGTGGGTTTGTGATTGGATATTTGATGTTTGAGCATATGTGAATATAATTGAATTATGTGGATGTGGTTGATTATTCTCGAAAAACGTCCCGGGCACACCCGGTCCTTTTCACACACTCACAAATATGCATATTTAAGTTTGCATCATTACATATCTCCATAAACCTCATAGCTGGATCTAAGTCAACCTGATCCTACAAGACATGGGGGACGCACATGAACACTACAACTTTAGTCCAGTACTTTCGGATATATCAAATTAGAGAATCACATACTATTTGAATAGGTACAATTAGGAGGTATATCGGTATTTCAGGCTGAAGTGAAATAAATTTTCCTAACCTAGTCTTAATCATGTAGTGAGCCTAGAAACTTGGACGTAGGTGTGGTTCCATTAAGTCACAACCCGAATTGACTATGGGTGCTTTTAAGTTGTTCTATTCATTCCAACCAAAAGGTAGGTGGGTGGATCGGTCCACATTGCTTAAACTGAACCCATAATATAGGTCCAATCCAATAGACCTAATTGATGAGACATACTGGTCAACACAACTTAAGCCAGTTAGCCCAATTGGTAAATAGATCTTATGGATCAACATATAGACTAAACAGACTAATTTGCTTAAAAGTATGAAGTGATGTTGTAGACATCTCATTTTGCATTCGCCTAATCTGACAACTTGTCACCTAGTTGTTGTGGATTCCTAGTGACAAGCATTGAATATACAGAGAACTTGAAAGTTTATAAGACCATCTCCTTAGTTTCTCCAATCTTTTCTCAATTCTCATGATTTCTCTCTCTTCTTTCCTTGGAACGCTTGACATAAAAGTACACACGCTTAGGATTACTGCACCTTACATCTGATTTAGCAAGGACATATGCTTAGATTCGTTATGCATTTCAATAACTTAAAGACCTCACAATGCTAAGAAAACATGACCTCAAGACTTGGAAATAATCACATTGGGACTGAAAGAAATCACTCACCCAAATTCGTAAAAATTGACAAAATCACCAAAATACCCCTTGATGATAAATTCATACTTAAAAATGTCGCGTGGCTAAAAAAATACCCATAGAATTTGGAACATATCGAGAAATCCCCATGCTTAAGAAAATTAAAATCTTCACATGAAATGATGAATTTTTATATAAATGACAAATTTCGCCACATGGGATAATACTCTTAATCACATGAAATGACATCCCTCGATTAAATTTTAAACAAATCTCCTAATCAGACCCATTACAATTAATTCAATCATCCAATTTTAAACTTATATTAAAAATTTTACAATTCAACTTAAACAATTGTGAACCAATCAAAATAATAATCAATTATTAATCCTTAATCGATCACTAATTGAATCACTCTTGTCCAACCCCATTCAAACAATTTCACCTTCAATCCATTTTGAAATTCCCTAATCAAGCCAATCGACCAATGAATACACAGCAATACCCTTTAATCAACCATAAATTTTAACCAATCCCAAGTTGATCAATTAACAACCCTCCATGAAATTCAAACATCAACCAATAATACCAAACATGGAAATTGAGATATTCATTCATGCATTGAGACCTTAATAAAATTTAAAATCAATAGTCAATGTATTCAACTGAATTTAAACCGATTAATGATTTCACCAATCAAAGGGATTTTATAAAATATGCAAAACTCGTAGGATCATTACCCAAAAGAGTTGGATCAATGAACGAGATGCATAAGATCATTGCTTACATGGTTCGGTCAAAAGAGAAAAAATAGAAAGACACTCACCTTGTCCCTCCTCTTCCTCTTTTTCATGCATAGCCAACCTCCTATTCTTCTCTTCTTTTCACGTTCAGCCAAACCTCTTCTTCTTCTCCTTTTCACGAATCAGCAACACCCCGACTTTTTTTTTTCTTATCTTTTCGCCACATAGAAAACCCATTAACAACTACCATCTTTTCCTACCTCTCTACCTTATCCTCATGCACCTCCATTAATAGTATATTTTCTCTCACCCTTTATATCCCTCCTACTCACATTTTGGATAGTAATCCATCCTCATTTCCCTCTTTTTCTCTTTCTCGGCCTCCCTTTCCCTCTTAACGACAAGCTTTCCGATTCTCTCCCACATTCGTTTTCTTGGTCACTCACATTTTGAATAACAAGCCCAATCCCTCAATCTTACTTTTTTTCCTTTTGGTTCAATCCATCTCAACTCTCTATCAATCCATTTTCTCAATTTCAACCACTTTTACATGGCCTCACGCCCTTACATAACACACCTACATCCCTTTTCTCTTACTCCATTGTTGTAGCAGCCTCGATTCTAACAACTATGAGAACGTATCTCTTCAACCCTCCATCTCAGTTTGTTTTCACTCGGACTTTTCTCAAAAGAAATCGAATATTTCTAAAGGTATCTGCATCAATCACCAAGCTCGTCATATGTTCAAGTATGCATTTTTATTTTTTTTAACACTAAGGTTTTTAGATAGATTATGAGTTTTATTTTTTTATCTATCGTTGGGGATCCATGAATTTTAAGCTCTCAATAGGAATTCAATATCATTTTAATCCTGTGAAGGTGAAAGCGCCCTCGATCCGTGGGGTGGGCAGATCCACTTTTGACCTTGAAGGTTTGGGAGTCGCCACCTAGTTATTACGGTCTAGGAACCGAATACTGACTTTAAAAAGGCAACATACTACTAATCTACAAAAAAAAATGGATCTAGGGATCACGTTACGGGGTTGGAAGGTGTTAGGCACCAATCCCGCCCGACAAACGCCGGTCTCTACTAATTCCCAAATAAACTACATTGCTAAAAGACCTAAGTAATAAAAAAAATAAGAAATAGATACCTTTTTTAAGACAACGGTCTTGTTCTCTCAGATCTGATAGAGTAACTCCTGGTATAATACTCCTCGCTTCGTTCTGTCTTCGGATCGGATTTCTGATCTCTAAGGCAAGGTATATTTTTCTTAGATCTGGATTCTTCAGATTTTTTTATGAATTTCTGGGTGTTTTTGAAGGGCTTCTAGGTATTTTTCAAGCTGAAGTTGAGGTATGGGTTTTAGGTAAGGAGTTAGGGCTTCAAAATTATGGTTTATGGGAGGCTAGGGAAGTTTTTTGACCTACTTTTTCTAGAATTTATTTTTTCATACGAAAATAGGTTGTAGGGACCCCTATTTATAAATTTTTTAAGTGCTTATTTCGATAGAGTTAATGTTTAATTATAATTCTTTTAGACAGAGTTATTGTTTAATTAGAATTCTTTTAGGTAGAGTTAATTTTAATTAGAATTATTTTAAATAGAATTATTGTTTAATTAGGATTGTTTTAAATAGAGTTATTATTTAATTAGGATTATTTTAAATAGAGTTATTATTTAATTAGAATTCTATTAGGGTTTTGACTTTTAGTCTCACTTGATTGACTTTCAGATTTTGTGACTTTAATCTTACTTGATTGACTTTAGATTGACTTTAGTCTTACTTGATGGACTTTAGATCTTGAATTACTCTTACTTGATTGACTTAAGATTGACTCTTTAGTCTACTTGATTGACTTTAAGATTTTGATTTTAGTCTTACTTGATTGACTTTAAGATTAATTAGGATTTCACTTTACATTAATTAATATTTTAACTATTAATTTTTGAATTTTTAATTATTAAAATTGTAAAATTATCATTTTGCCCTCGGAGAGGATTTTTTGCGTTTTAAGTCATTTTTCAATGTTATAGGATGTTTTGAAATCGATTTTTTGTAAAGAATACAATGAGAATATTAGTTTGTGTCATTTATGAAATTTTTTGTGCGAAATGGTCTCGAACTTTATGAGGGGCATTTTCGTAATTTTGTCAAATTTTGTGAAAATTGCGAAATGGTCTATTTGACTTTGATTATTATTTTATGTGTTTTTGAAAGGACTTTTTTCTAAGAGTAATGTAGGCTCTAGGGATGTTTTGAGGTTAGGGGTATTTGGGTAATTTGGTCATTTTTTAGTGATTTTTATCGTAAAGCTTCTTTTTATCTGCAAGATGATAATTTCTATGTTTTTGGAGTTATATTTTCCTAGCGTAACGTGGTTTCTACAGTTTTGTTAGTTTGAGATACCTAATTTGAATTTCTGAAATATATCTAGTAACAAATAAAGCATTGAAATCATCCATCATTGGGAACCGTTACGATCGGGTTAAAGAGTTGATTAATCAAGCGAATGCAAAAATGGGGTATCTACAGATGCCCTTCTTTGGCAGAGGGTTGAAGCAAACTAGATAGCAAATCTATTTCGGTAGATAGTGTGATATCCGAATGGAAAAGCTAGTAACAGTTCATTTTGCAGCTTGATTTAACAATTCATCGGGATGTTCAGATCCTTGAGGGTAAAACTCTCTTCGAACTAAAAGCTATCAGGTAGTCGAGCACGAGCTCTCACTGGCAGTGTCAGATCTTTGAACTTTAAAAAATTCTCCTTGACTAATGAAACAAATGTACAAGTGTGTGCACTTAAAATCTCAGATAAATCTCAGAGGGTCTAAGTAAAAACTAAGTAAAATTTGAATAAAATCTAAGTAAAATCTGAGCATAAACTGAGCATAAAACTGAGCATAATTCCTAGAAAGTCTTGGGCAGCATCTGAGCATACTTCCGAGAAAGCCCTCGGCGGCATCTGAGCAAAATCTAAGATAACTCTGGGTAGCAATTGAGCAAAATCCAAGATAACCCTTAACGGCAAGTGAGCAAAATCCAAGATAACCCTTGGCAGCATCTAAGCAAAATTCAAGTTAACCTTTGGCGGCATCTAAGCAAAATCCAAGATAACCCTTGGCGGCAACTGAGCGAAATCCAAAATAACCCTTGGCAGCAACTGAGCAAAATCCAAGATAACGCTTGGCGACATCTGAGCAAAATCCAAGATAACCCTTGGCGGTAACTGAGCAAAATCCAAGATAACTGGCGGCAACTGAGTAAAATCCAAGTTAATCCCTGGCAGCATCTGAGCAAAATCCAAGATAACCCTTGGCGGCAACTGAGCAAAATCCAAGTTAACCCTTGGCAACAACTGAGTAAAATCCAAGATAACCCTTAGCGGCATCTGAGCAAAATTCAAGATAACCCTTGACGACATTTGAGCAAAATCCAAGATAACCTTTGACGAAAACTAAGTAAAATCCAAGATAATCCTTGTCGGCAATTGAGCAAAATCCAAGATAACCCTTGGCGGCATCTGAGCAAAATCCAAGTTAACCCTTGGCGACAACTGAGCAAAATCAACAAATGAATGAATAAATTTTGGGAAAGAATGAATAAACCTGGAGAAGAATAATTAAAATGAATCTGGAGAATAATGATTAAATCGGGGAATGAATGAATAAATCTGAAAGATAATGAATCTGGAAGAGAATGATCGAATCCAAGAATGTATGGATCTGGAAAAGAATCTAGGAACGAAATAATACCTTATCTCCTACTCTAGGTAAATGAGTTATTAGTTAATCTCTGGGCATAATTAAATGTGAGATCCGAAGTACTTTTGTTTGAACCTCAAGGTTTTATCTAAAAGTTTTATGAATTTAGAACCTGAGTTTTTATTTCTTTTGAACCTTAAGGGTTTTTCGAAAAACTATTACCAAGAGGGTAATCTTAAGTTTGGGGTTTCCATTATCTTTTAGGATTAACATTGCTCAAAAACGAAAAGCCCCTAGTTTGACAATAAACATGGCAATGGAGATAATTGAATACATCATGCAAAAAATAAAAAAATGCCCTTAGTATAAGAGGAAAACTACATATTTAGAGGAAAAAGAAAATGCCCCTTGTATAAAAATTTAAAATATTGATTACTACAAGCGCAATAAAGATCCAACTTTTAATTTTGATTAATTTTATAGAAGATTTTGAGTCAGGCTCAAGAAAATAAAATATTTCCTTTTGAGACTCATCATAGAATTCATCCTTCTCTCCTTTGGTTCACTTGGGGAAGTAAAAATTTTCAGATCGATCGTAGACAAGATATTTGTGACTTCTGAGTTTGTGTCTGGTTTAAGCTAAGTATTGAACTTGATTATTCGGACTTCTAATGTTTCAGCTCGGACCGCTCTTAGCTTTTCTTCTATTTTGCTTTGTTGCTCTAACTTTTGCCTAGATCGCCTTTTCAGGTTTTCAATCTAGCGAGTTTGTTCTAACTTTTGCCTAGATTACCTTTTCAGATTTTCAATCCAGCGGGCTTTCTTTTTTCTTTGCTCTAATTGTTGCCAAAGTCGTCTTTTGAAATTTTCAACCTTGCTAGCTTGCCTTAATTTTTGTCTAAGTTACCTTTCGGGTTTTCAACTTAGCAGGCTTTTTTTTCTTTTTTTTTTTCTTTCTGAAGTTGTGGAGTTACTGTCTGATCATGATTTGTTATCTTCCTTGACTTTTTCGCACAGTACTTAGGAGGATTTTTATGGGTAGGCTTAGGACTGGGCATAAAAAGAAAGGAATTTTGAGGCTCAAAAACCCAAATGCCCCTTGTGTGTCATTTCCCTTTAAATTATTTTCTTTTTCCTTGAATTTTCTTTTTTATTTGACAATATATTTATTTTATTTTACTTTATTTTTTTTTCATGTAGGGAAATATATATATTTTTTATTTTGATGTGATCGGGCTGGAAGTAACTTCTCAGGTTGCCTACGTACCCCAGACTTTTGGGATCAGACCAAAAACATAGTTCAAATTCTTCCCTCCCTTAGGTTGGGTAATCAGGCTGAGAAATAAAAGGCATAATTTTTTTTTTCTTTTTGAAAATACTGCAAAGGGGTTGAGAAAGGATATATTGAACTGGGTAATAGGATAATTGATTCGGCTAAAGATGACCTCCTTAAATGTAGTACCGTTTGATTTGGTCAAGGTTGATTGGTTCTAGTAATTCGATTCCATCATGATCTTGAAGCCTGACAGCTTTTCCTGGTAATATTTCCTTGATGATGAACTGACGTCCCCAATTTGGTTTGAACTTCCCTCTAGGGTCAAAGATAAGTGCTCGATTCTCTTTGAGTACTAAATCCCCGACTTGTAAGTGACGGGCCTTAATCTTTTTGTTAAACGCACGGGCGACTCTTCTTTGATAAGCTTGTACGTGATACAAAACTCTTAGTCATTTTTCTTCGATCAAATTTAATTCTTCATACCGTTGACGAACCCAATCTGCTTCTGACAACTGACTTTCCAACAAGACCCTGAGAGACAGAATTTCCATTTCAACTGGCAAGACTGCTTCTATGCCATACACTAAGGAGTAGGGAGTAGCTCCAGTAGAGGATCGAATTGAAGTTCGATATGCCCATAGTACAAATGACAGTTTTTCTGACTAATCTCAATGTGATTGACACATTTTCCTGATGATAGTCTTAAGATTCTTATTAGCTTCTTCGACTGCTTCATGGGTGTGAGGGCGGTAAAGAGATGATTTGTGGTGTGAGATTTTAAATTTTGGACACAATGTAATAATCCCAGCTTTGAAGTGTAACCCGTTATCAGAAATCAGTTCCAAGGGTACCCCGTATCGATTGATGATGTTTGTTTAGATAAACTTTGCAACTCGAGATGTAATGGGGATAACACTAATATATTTTCTAACATCTTCTTTGATTTATCGACATAGACGAGTATCTATTCCGTGTTGAACAACAGCCAAACTTGTACCTAACATACCCTTATATGATCATACGAATAGGTCTTTTGAAATTTCTGAGTAAATTCATTATCCCTTTGTGTTCCTCTAAAGATAGGATAGTTTCTATCTGAATTTCTTGGAAATTATTTTTTGTTCTAAGGTTCAATGACCTTTGCTTTCTGATTGAAAGTTGTTGAGCCCGACCCTTATCTTCTTATTTAGGGAAAAAATATATCCTTGAAGTCAGATTATTAGTTAATTCGTTTATGTGCTCGAGGTATTCAAAAATTTCTTTTATCTAATCAAAATGGGGTGACAAACACCTCTATAAACTTGACAAATTAACTTGACTCAATAGAAAAAGAATAGACTCGATCTAAAGAAAATATGACATTGAAAAATTGGACTCGAGCTAACTCAAATAACTCATGAAAACTCAAAACAACTAACCACAATGGGCTTGATTAGGACTGAGGACTGGGAGATTGCCTACAACCAACAGAATTGAGGCACGGTGATCTTTAGGGAACAACTGGGCAATATTGAGAAATTCTGAGGCTATTTCTAACTGTTAACTTGGTATTGACATTTGTTTTAACTGATCGGACTTACAACCCTAGCTAGACGATGAAAGATTGAGCTTAGGTACTGAAATCGTCTCGACCCGTTTTCCACCAAATTGGCGAATAGGGGTCCGATTGGTAAATTGGGGACTTTTAGGGAATAAGGAGTCGCCACCTAATTTAGGTCTAGGAACCATAAATGACTCCGAAATGGATCGGGTCGGTCTACGGATTAGAGAAATGGGTAAGGGGTCAGATTACGGGTTTCGAAAGGTGTTAGGCACCGAACCCGCCCGATCGAGATGATCGGTCTTTACTACAATCCAAACTATCCTACGGTCAACAGATAGAGACTAATGCCAAGATTATGGTCCAATCATCACCACCAACATCATCAAATTATATCGAATGTATTAAACGAATCTCAAGGCCAATATTCCCCAAATATCATATGATTCTCGAATTCCGCATCAAAGTGAAAATATTTGAAAAAGCCTAAATTCTAGATCATGTTTCAAAACTCACGTGGCAAGATATTCCGATTACAAATCCAAATGTGTGAAGATCTTGTGAATTAACTAAAGTAGGAATTTATGAAAATTCTATAAATTAGAAAATCGTGAATCATGAAATTTCTAATTTGGTAACTCATAGAATATCTAGATTAAAAACTTGAAAGTTCCTAAATTGAGAATTTATGAAAACATGAGAATTTCCCAAATTAGAAATAAATTTCCCAAACTAGGAATTTCCAAATAATGAGTTTCCAATTAGAAATTTATAAAAAGGTTTCCAAATTATAGAGATATCGATACTGGATTTCCCAAATTAGCAAGTAATGATTTTTTTTAAGAACCTATTTTTTTTTCCACGTGAATTCCTCGAATTTCGCAAGTGAAATCCCACATTTGGTAATGGCACAAAAAAGAAAACGAATTCATTCGGTGGCACTTTAGAGAAAAAAACAAAATCCATTTTAATGCCATGTGCACACAAATTAACGAGTCGACTCATCGGCAACATTTTGAAAAGTAAAACAAGTTTTCACACTCCAATACCAAAATCAGTGAGTCAACTCATATGTCCATTTTATTAAAAAAAATGATTTTGAAATTCCAATGCACATAGAAATCAGTGAGTTAACTCATGTGGCAACTAAACTAAAATTAATTTTGAAATTCCAATACCTATGCAAATCAGTGGGTTGACTCACGTGGCAACTTTATAAAAAAATCAAAACTTGAAATTCCAATGTACATGGAAAAAATAGCGAGTCAACTCGTGTTAATTTCATTAAAAACGATTTTGAACCTTCTAATGCATATGAAAAAAACAGCGAGTCGATTCGTGTTAATTTATTAAGAAAACGATTTTTGAAACTTCTAATGCACACAACAAAAAAATCGAGTCAACTCATGTCAATTTAATTAGAAAAGTGATTTCGAACCTTCTAATGTATGCAAATTAGCGAGTTAACTCGATACCCATTTTATCAAAACAAGTCAATTTTAGACTTCTAACGCACACAAATCAGTGAGTCCATTTATGCAAAGGCTCGTGTTAACACTCATCAAGAACATCCACGCATGCGATAACGATCAAAGGAGAATAAGAAAAGAAGGAAAAAAATAAAAATAAAAATAAAAAAATAAAAACTAAAAACTAGATAAAAAAATGCAGATGAACTTACTTTCGTGTTCGTATGGTTGATGTGTACGATATCTTCAGATTCAAACCTCAATAGCTTATGAGTATTCGTTGAGGAATATGAAGTCAGTGAAAGGGAACGCAATAGACCTCGTGCCAGCAGTGAACTGAAGAATGCAGCTGTTGGAAGTGACGAAGGTAACAAGGTTGGGGCTGAGAGAAGTGGCTGGAGAAGAGCTTGGGCAGCAACGAATTGAAGAGTAGGGCTGGACAGCAAAGGGCTGTGTATTAAGGATGTGAATATAGCAGGGGGTGTTGTAGGGATAAGGAGATGAGGAGGGACTTGCGCAGTAGGACTGGGATGTTATTGAAGATGGAGACCGAGAAAGATGTTGCAGGTGGGGGCGTGTTTGAAGATGAAAAATGAAAAAGATGGGTGGCAGCAAGGCGTGGTGGTGTTGGGATATTGTTGGATAGGTGGATTGAGAGAGTCAGGCTGTGTGGGGATGTTGTTGAAGAGGATTGGCTGGTGTAGAGAAGGTGATGATGGGGCCGTTTTGAATGGTAGTTGGGGTTGCTGGAGAAGGTGAGGATGGGGGTGTTTTTAATGGTGGTTGGGGCTGCTGGAGAAGGTGATGATGGGGGTGATGAAGATGGTGGTTGGGGCTGCTAGAGAAGGTGATGATGGAGGTGATGAAGATGGTGGTTGGGGCTACTGGGAAAGGTGATGATGGGGGTGATGAAGATGATGACGACGGAGGACCTGCTGTGCGTGTTGGAGACAAGCAATGAAGGAGACAGTGACGAAGAAGAGATCAATTCTTTTTTTTTTCTTTTGTTTTTTTTTTTCTTTTCTATTTTTTTTTATTTGTTTCCTCTATTACCTCTTCCAAGAACGTCAGTCTTTTGCTTTGATGGGTTCCAAAACGTCAGTCCTCCTCCCCTTTGGGTTCAAAAATGTCTCTCCCTTTTATAGCAATCTTTTGCTGTTTTCTTAGGTGCTGTTTGTTAAACTGAAAAAAATAAGGCTGAATAGCATTAAGCGCTGAAACTTATAAGCGCTGAATTTAAGTGCTGAAAAAGTTGTTTGTTTAGATGCTGAATCATATTTGTTACACATTACTGAAATTGATAAATTGTCTTTGTTACCCTTACAATCATATTATACATTGTTTACATGTTTCAAATGCTTATTTATTATCAAACACAATAAAATATATTATTTCTTATAAAATTAAAATACAATTTATTTTTAAATAATAAATAATACTCAAATCTTCAATTTATAAATAATAATTTTTATTTATAAAAACCCACAAATTTCAAATTAAAAATAATAATGTCATACAAGTCACCAAAATTTGAAATCAACTTTAAAAGAACTTAATTTTGGATGAATAATTTTCAATGGAAATGAAGGATATGTAATTATAAAAGCACCCTATGAATTAATAAGGGCAACCCACACTATAGCCATTTTTTATTTTGTTTTATAATGGGTTAAAGTTTTTGGAATGAGCAAATTTTTAGTGAGGATAATCTATATGGTCTAGAGATCATCCTCACCAAAAATCAGTCTATTTTGAAACTTCTAACTCATTAAAAATAGTTTTCAAAAAAAAAAAAAAAAATGGAGAATTTACGGTTCTTGAACTTGTTTTGATAGGGTTAGAAGTTTCAAGATGTGCTGATTTTTTGTGAGGATGATCTCCTCATTGTAGAGATCATCCTCACCAAAAATCAACTCATTCCAAAACTTTTAACCCATATAAGATAAAATAATTTAGCTATGGTGTGGGTTTATTAATTTGTGGGGTTTATATACTTATCCATGAGATATAAGAGGTAATATCATTTTAAGAATAAGGGCATACTTGTCCGTGTTGAAAAAAGCGAAGTGCTTACCGCTTCAGCACTTTTTTTCAGCATCAAAATAGTGCTGAATTTTTTTCACTTATTTTCAGCAATAAGCACGAGTAAACAAACGCGCTATTTTGACAAAAGTGCTAAATTTAATTTTTTTCAGCAATAAGCACTGAAAAATAGCGCAAACAAACACCGCCTTATTCTATATCTTTCTCTCTTTTATTTATTTCTTTCTCTTTTTGTTTGTTCTACTTTATTTGTTTTTATTTTTATTTTTTTTTTGTGTTTTTATTCTTTTTTTTATTTGCTTATTCTTTGACCGAACCAATAGAGAGAATCTCTCTCTATTTGAGTTTAGAAGGAATGGGACCATGATCTCACGCTTGCAACTCGTGACACGTTGGTGGTGAATTTTTGATTTTAATGTTGGTTGATGGATTAAGTTACAATTTTTAATTTCGGAATGTTTTTAATTTAATGGGTTAATTATGTTTCACTTTTCAATCTTGATTGGTTGATTAAATTAAGATTTTAATTCAATTGGTTGCTTGTGTTTTAATTTCAAGTTGATTGGTTGATTAAGTTTTAAATTAAATTTGATTGATCGATTGGGTTTTAATTCGATGTTAATTGGTTGATCGGATTTTAATTTCAATCGAATTTTAATTTAAGTATTGATGGGTTGATTAAATTTTAGATTGAATGTTGATTTAAATTTTAATTGTTAATTTTAATTGTTTGATTTTTAATTTGAGTTTTATTTTTAATTGTTTGAATTTGGATTGTTTCATTTTTAATTCGAATTTTATTTTTAGTTAGATTGGATTTTTAACCGGGTTTCGATTTTTATTACTTTTTCCTAAGGATCGGGATCTCTAAGTCGGATTTGGATGTTTAAGGGGCATTTCGGTCATTTTTCGATTTTTTCATAAATTTATCTGATTTCATCGATTTGGGTCTCATTAGACTCGAAATCTTATTCTGAGTACAATGAAAGTACTTTCGAGACTTTTCGGAGGTCCGAAATTCATAAGGGGTATTTTCATCATTTTTTCAATTTTTGTCCATTTGGGTGAATTTTGGCGTGAAGTTTCTTTCAATTGCAATGTGATTATTTCTAAGTCTCGTGATTATGTTTTCCTAGCATAGCGAGGTCTCTAAGTTATCCAAACGTGTAGCGAACCTAAGCGTACGTGCTTGCTAAGTCGAGTTATACGGTGTAGCGATCTTAAGCGTGCATAATTCTATGTCGCGTGGCAAAGAGAAAGAAAGGAATAGAATTAGAAGACAGAAGGAAATTGGAAGGAGGCTTCTCTCAAACTTTTGAGTTCTTTGCGTTCATTATTAGGAATCCACAACAACCGGGTAACGGATCGCCAAGTCAGGCGGATGCAAAAATGGGGTGTCTACAGGTACAATGATAACCCCTAAACCTTATTGAAGGTGAATTTAACCAGTTTCAGTGTTACCCCTTTGATAACATTTTAATGAATCTTGAGATTTTATTGAATACTATGCACCAATCCATTAAACAATTCATTTATGCAATGATCATTTCAAAAGGAAAAATAATTTTATTAAATTATTGAAAATCATTGACAAATAATATTTTCATTAAATAACAACAAATCCGATTTAAATCACTTTTTTTCTTGCTACTCATTTTTTCTTTAGAAAATATTTTTATTTTGGAAAACATTTCTCTTCTTTTAAAATGGGTTGAAACCCGACTTAAAAAAGTGTTTGAATTCCATTTTGATTCAAATAATCCGGCCCATCATGATTGTTGGATCGAGATGGACTGGGTCATTATGAACCATTGCCAAATTTTTAAAATGAATTATTTATTGAGTCGGTGCACCCATTTTTATTAGGTAAAACAAAAAATTTTAATCCTTGAAAACAACCATACATTTTGATCTCATCATTCACAAGGTCATATTCAATAAACAACCCGGGAGCACCCACGATAAGTTCGAATCGTAACCTACAAGGGAGGTTTCTAGACTCTAAGCTTACTATGTGAAATGTATTTTTTATCTGGCCACCCTTGCCCAAGTACACCCATATACTTCTCAAGCGTACTAAATCAGATGGTACGTGATGGCTTGGTTTGATATACTGTATAGGTGATAATCTAAAACTTCAACTCACTTTTCTGAAGTCAAAAGCAGCCAGTTTAATCCCCAGATCAGAGGTGGCGCGCGATGCTTGAGCAAAAATACTCTTAAATCTCCTATTTTCTAGAATAGACGTAGTCTATCCTCCTAGTACTGTAGTACATCGGAGCAGGATCTCTCTTAGGCACTGATTTTGACCAAGAAGTGCAACTGATGTACTTGGATCATCTTTGATATACCTATGGGTACGAGTCAAGAGTTATAGCTTTCATAAATGGTTCGGCATCCCACGAAGGGACAGACCACGTATTAATACTACATTGGCAAACGGGATATGTGACTGTGCGGCTTACAATAGGTCAAAGGCTCAGGTCGTTCCAGCCTGGGTGCATCGATATACCATTCAGAGTCACCTGATCAGACGGTACTGATGCCCCAGTTTAATATACCTTAAGGTACGTGATTAGAGTTGTGATTTTCATGAATGACGTCGCATCTCCGAAGAGACCGGGCCACGCACTAGTATCATGTTAGTTATTAGGGACATGCAAGCATGCAAAGCAATAAACAAGCTAATGGTGTGTGCAAAACAGGGTGGGGTGTGCCCGTGGCCTTTTTCAAACAAATGGGCCCATGGGCCTGATCAAACTATCACAATATGGATTTCAAATATTGAACCAAATATAAACAACATCCATTCAATTCGATATCAAAGCATGCACATCATCAGATTATGGTGTATTAGATGAGTAATCATAGAATATTCAATCATATCTAACATTCAAATCAATATAGAATTAATCAAAACAAAACAAAAGTTTTATTTTATGGTCCAATCATTGATCTCTTTTGGATGATCTAAAATTTCCCACGAATATTGAATTGAGGACATAACGGTATTAGTAGAGATAAGGAGTGATGAAACTTTTTTTTTTTTTTTTTGGAAAAAAGAAATAAAGAAAAATTGAATTCAATTTTAAAAAAAATGTTCCCTTTATTTTTTTAAGAAAAAAACCGAATATTGTTTAAAATAAAAAATTTTTAAACATAGAAAAAAAAATTTAAAACTTTTTTAAAATTTTTTTAAACACTTTTTTTAACGTTTTTTTTTATTTTGTTTATTTTTAAACATTTTATTATTATTTTTTCAACGTTTTTTTTAATTTTTTAAATTTTTTTAAGCGTTTTTTTTTTTATTTTTTTAAAAATGTTTTTTTTCTTTTTTTTTTTTAATATTTTTTTTAACGTTATTTATTTTATTTTTTAAACGTTCTTTTTTAAAACATTTTTTTAAAACATTTTTTTTAACGTTTTTGTTTTTTTTGTTTTTTTTTTTTGTTTTTTTTTTTTTAAGTTTTTTTTTTTTTTTTTTTTTGAAAAACGTTTTTTTTTTTAACATTTTTTTAATTTTTTTTAAGTTTTTTTTTTTTTTTTTTTTTAAAACAATTTTTTTTTTTTATGATTTTTTTTTAAAACATTTTTTTAAATAAAAAAACTAACATCACCCCATATCTCATCAATCGTATGCCTAATAACATCAATCTATTTTGCCTCATTATTTTCTTTTGAAAAATCTTAGATTATTTTAGAGTCTCCAACCCTTTGATTGGGGCCACAAAAACTAGGAATCCAAGAATATGATATCCAAACTTTTACTACTAACATCATCCCATCTTTAATTCATATGTCAATTTGAATCTTTCATTATTTATGGATCATCAAAAAGTGACCCTTAATTGGATAAAAAATAAAAATAAATAAATAAAATAATACCCAAAATTCATATAAACGATCCACAATCAAGCCACAATAAAAATAAAAATAAACAAATAAATAAACAAATAAACAAATAAAATAAACTAAATAAAAAAACTAGGTCGTTTTTGCAATGCTCCCATACTTAGGGCTTTTCAAGTTTGATCCTCAATAATCCCCAGTGGAGTCACTATTGAAAGTGCCCTCGATCCGTGGTGTGCGCAGATCCGCTTTTGACCTTTACTGTTTGGGAGTCGCCACCTAGTTATTACGGTTTAGGAACCGAATACTGACTCTAAAACGGTAAATACTACTAATCTATGGAAAAAAAAAAAACGGGTCTAGGGATCACGTTATGGGGTTGGAAGGTGTTAGGCACCAACCCCGCCCCACAAACGCCGATCTCTACTAATTCTCAAATAAACTACATTGCTAAAAAACCTAAGTAATAAAAAGAAATAGATACCTTTCTGAAGACAACGGTCTTGTTCCCTCAGATCTGATAGAATAACTCCTGGTACAGTACTCCTCGCTTCGTTCTATCTTCGGATCTGGTTTTTGATCTCCGAGACAAGGTATCTCTTTCTTAGATCTAAATTCTTCAGATTTGTTTATGGATTTCTAGGTATTTTTTAAGGGCTTCTAGGTATTTTTCAAACTAAAGTTGAGGTATGGGTGTTAGGTAAGGAGTTAGGACTTCAAAATTAGGGTTTATGGGAGGCTAGTGATGAGACTATCGTTGTTCTTCTCACCGGAGTTAATAATAATCTTAGTTTTACCTTACTTGTGGGGCAAGTAGGGGATCGAACCCAAGAGAAGGAGGAATAGAGCTAAGCTAAGAAGATAAAATTCAAATTAACTAAAAGGAATTAAAACTGTTTTTCTTTGTATTTTTAAACTTATAAGAAGATGTAAAATTGCTAGAAAATAAACTAAAGTAAATGAAATTAAAAGCAAGTAAACTTATGAATTAAAACACCATTGGAGGTGGATCTACCTAAAACATGTTAATGAGCAATTTCTAGTCTCTAGCCTTTTTATAACTCAATCATAAGGGCTTGGTGTTAGCTCCTTAGATCGGAAAGTTTTGCAATTAAAATGAAATAAAGAACAAAAATAAAGTAGAATTTCTTGAGAACTTCTTACTACAAATTATCTAATTAAGCATACTTTATCTTGATCTAATCTAAGCATAAAGTATCTATATTAAGAATAAAATGTGCAAGAAACTTAAAGAGAATTCATAAGCATTTTAAATAAAAGAAAGGCATAAAATTAGAAATAACACAAGAACTTGCTCTAGGCTTTTCCACTCTCCAATGGAGGGGAACTTAGCCTAATGTCATTGCAAGAGAGGGAAGACAAGAGATGAAAGAACTTTTCTTCATTTCATGGAGAAAATTACAACTTCTTCTTCTTCTACTTTTTACAAGACTAGTTAACCAAAAGAAAATAACTAGAAAATGAAAATACAAAAAATAAGAGAATAGGCAAAGAGCCTTAGATTAAAGGAGTCTTGGATAAGAGAACCAAGATGGGACCCTTTCTCTAGAAATGAAGGCTCTATTTATAGAGAAAAATGTGTGTAGAAGAGTCTAAAAGTAGCCTCCACTTTTCTTTGCACAAAAAGACAAAAGAGGAGAATATGAGTTAAGGATTAGGGCATTCCAAAGGATTAGGGCATTCCAAAGTGTTAGGGCATTCCAAAGTGGGCCCAAATACTTTTGCCTTGAGATTTTGATTCCAAATTGTTGATTTTCTGCACAAGAAACACACGTAATTAGATTTATCTAGTAAATGAATTTATTCATATATAATTAAGCCTAATTAACATGCAACGTGGTGGTTTGAGGCTTATCATGATTATTATCTTAATATAGAGAAATAGGTACAAAAATCAAGATAAATATCCAGAAAATGTGCGTATAATTGAGTGTTGGAGACACTCATCAGCTAGGGAAGTTTTTTGACCTACTTGTCTTAGGATTTTCTGTTTGATGCAAAAATAGGTTGTAGGGACCCCCTATTTATAGATTTTTTTAAGTGTCTTTTTAGATAGAGTTAATGTTTAATTATAATTGTTTTAGGTAGAATTATATTTTAATTAGAATTGTTTTAACTAGAGTTATTATTTAATTAGGATTGTTTTAAATAGAGTTATTATTAATTAAAACTCTATTAGGGTTTTGACTTTTAGTCTCACTTGATTGACTTTAAGATTTTGACTTTAATATCTTGACTTTAGTCTTACTTGATTGACTTTAATATCTTGACTTTAGTCTTACTTGATTGACCTTAAGATTTTGACTTTAGTCTTACTTGATTGACTTTAATTTCGTGAATTTAGTCTTACTTGAATGACTTTAATTTTTTGGAGAACCCCCCTTTATTATATCTTTAATTTTTGGACCCCCAAATGGAGGGGTCCTTTAATAAATATCTGGGCAACCATCAACAATTTTGCCTGATAGCCTGATTGATCGATTTTATTGATTCAAAATTTTAAATTAATTTTATTAATGTTTCACTTTGCATTATTTAATGTTTTATTTGTTAAATTTAGAATTAAAATTTTTTTTTTTAATTGAAAAATTATCGTTTTGCCCCTTGAAGAGAAATTTTGTCTTTCAAGTCGGTTTTTGATATTCCTGAATGTTTTAGAATCGATTTTTTGTAAGGAATTCAATGGAAAAATTGGTTTGTGTCATTTATGAAATTTTTTGTGTGAAATGGTAGTGAACTTTATGAGGGGTATTTTTGTAATTTTATCAAATTTTGTGAAAATTGGCGAAATAATTTATTTGATTTTGATTTGTTGTTTTATGTGTTTGAAAGGGTTTTCCTAAGCGTAATGTACGCTTTAGGATTTTTTTGAGGTTAGGGGTATTTTGGTAATTTGGTCATTTTTTAATGATTTTTATCGTAAAGCTTCTTTTTGTCTGCAAGATAATAATTTCTAGGCTTTTGGGGTTATATTTTCCTATTGTAGCGCGGTTTCTACAGTTTTGTTAGATTGAGATACCTCATCCGGATTTCTGAAACATATGTAGTAACAAATAAAGCATTGGAATAATCATCCATCATTGAGAACCGTTGCAATCGGGTTGACGAGTTGATTAATCAGGCGAATGCAAAAAAGGGGTGTCTACAGAAGGTTGATTCGTTATTTAGTATAGGTCGGAAGTTTAACTTGACGATTATTTAAGCATGTTATGATTTCAATCAATTTGATAATTTTATACACGGTAGGAGCTTCAACCAATTTGGTAATTTTATGCATAAGATATTCTTAACAACTTAGTAATTTATGTACACATGATGATTGTAGACATGAGATGTTCATCTTTGAATCTCAATGCTACATTGTTTGGAGTCGCCACCATTCTTTTTTGGAAATGGATATGAATGGACATCCGAATCAATTTTTTAGAAAAATCATTTTCATGGCATTTTAGTGACTCGTTCCTGAAAAAGATATGGTCTACCTAAGATTTAGGTAAGTTACCTTTTTATAATTGGTCATTTTGAATAGTTAATAAAACAACAAAAATGCATGTAATGCATGAAGTAGGCATGTGCACATGGTGGGTATGTATTTCTTTGAAAGAAGGTTTAATGTTAGTGTTGATATGGGAAATATTTTATGAAAGAAGATATCCTATAGAGTCATCACATTTTACATGAGTTGAAATGTTGATTTAGGATTTTAGAGAAATTCCATGGATAGAGTTCCCTTAGATCCATAACCTTGATGCATGTATGTTTGAATAGAAACTTAGTATTTTAACCCTATCAAGAGAGTTGCACATTTCTTCATCATGGCCAGGCAAGTGTGATGTGTGTGCATAGTGTGGACAACCCAATTTGAACAGCCCCCCTCTTGAAAGCACTAAAAAAATTAGATTTTTCAATAAAATTCGTCGACGGGCCTAAAAAGCTCAAATCATCGAAACGCAACATTTTGATCAATTTGAAGATTCCTAAGACCCCTAAAGGTCTAATGGATCCACCAAAAAGACTTGGTATACCCATACCTTCCCCACCTTTCACCATTCCACTCTCGAAACCGTAGATATCCCAAACCCAATTAAAGCCTACTAACTTTCAACTCTCTAAAAATTATTTATCGTTTCACCCAACTTAACCTAATCCTAACTCCATACAACCCAAACCCTAGAATTTGCTCACCTTCAAAATCCCAATCTAAAATAAACGCTAATCGAATCCCCATAACCTAAAAACCCAAGTCCAACATGTTTAAGCCCATATAAATTCAAATCCACATCCATAATTTACAAACCATTTCCCACAAATCATTATCCATATCAACCAATCAATTTTTGATCATCAAATGGACACTTGTCCATACCACAATTCACTTCTTAAAAAATCATTCTACTCAACCTAGCCTTTCACATTCCTCTAACACAACTCCCAACCCACATCACAACCCATACCCACCACACTCCATGTCATAAACCTAGTCCATCATTTTTCTCTAACACAACCACCAACTTACATCACAACCTACACTTCTCTTCGTCATTCACCCTCAAACCATTCTTGCAAGCCATTCCCATACCCTTTCCCTCCAATCAACTCACTCAAATACCCCATCACCGCACTTTTTGGGATATTTTTCACCATCCCCTGCACCCTCCCAAAATCTAATCACCTAACTCCTTATACAACTCATTCTTTAAAATCAAGCACCACACCTTTTCATCCCAACTAAATTCCCTTCTTTCAACCAAGTACCACATCATTTCACCCCACCAAACACTCAACCCAAATGGGTTGGGGAAGATCCAAATCATTTGGATAAAAAACTATTCATTTTCCCCCCATTCCACAAATACCTACATCTCTACTCTAATTTCACACCTCAAAACCCATATTATTTTCTACTCTTTTATCATTTCACCCCATCCTACCCTCAAAAGTAACCTTTCAACCTTATAAATACCTCCTCTCACCTCTTAAAAATGGTATCAAGTCTAAGACTAAAAAATATTCTCCCAATTTTACTAAGGACTCAAGAAAGCATAGAAGAAGAAGAAGAAAAGAAAGAAGGATCAAGTAAAGTTCTTAAGGTGGGTCAATGGAAGCATTAAACCCTCTCTCTGCCTTCTCCATTTTTTCTTCTACCTCCCCCTCCTACTTCTTTAACTTTTTTTTAGAAAAAACCCTAAGATGTAATGTTTCCCATCCCCTATCTTCGGTAGATTGAACCTTGGTTTGGTTGAAAGTATAGGGGTTGTAACCACCTTTAAAATAAAACCATTTTAATCCTTCAACTCGTTTTGAGGCAATCAGTATTCGGGTCCTTTTCAACCCATGAGAATGGACCCACAACTATTAGCCAACACTTTTAAGAAAACCTTGTTGTTCCAAGGTTAAATTTCTATAAAGATCATCTCCTTTAATGAGATAATCCCTATAATCTGAGCCGATAACAAAATTCTTCTTTGGGTACAAGTCGTTAAACACGTGACACTTTTATTTTATTTGCGTTTTCATCTAAATATGATCGAGTTATTTTGAGGTTACCATCATTTGATGGAGAAAGAGGGGTGCCTAACACCTTTCCTTTTTTTTAATAGGACTGCTTACTTCGATATTAATTTGATCGGTACCTTATCCATATGAGAGTCACTAAATGCCAAAAATGACAAATTTTTCTAAAAATGTACCCTGGGTAACCATTTACATCCTTTTACAAATATAAATGGTGGCGAGTCCAAACCTTCGTAGAAGTGATCTTTGGAAATAAAAAATTACACATCTAAAATTGGCGACTCTGCTGGGGAAGCTAGGTTCAATCATCATGTCAACTCGATCATTTTGAAAAGAAAAGAAAAAAATATTTTTATTTGTTTGCTAACTTTGATTCTTGTTTGTTGATTATGTTCCTTTTGTATTCAAGATAACATGTTGTAATGTTTATTTACTTTTTTTTTCTTTGATTACATACTTGTAAAGGGGTCAATGAAAAAAAATGATAAACGGCACAAGCACTTGCGAGCATAGCCTATTGCACAAATTACCCCACCTTCAAAATATCTAGCCCCAATGCTTAGTAGCTCTACGACTTGAGATCATTATTTCAAGTATCGAGGATGAAGACATTGAGTCCGATCACCAACTAACGACGTGTGTATTCCGATATGCATTGAGGTTTGAATATCGGATAACCATAAACCCACCCATTAGCCGTATGCATGTGCTCGATTAGATGAGCTAGGACACAAGTTCTCAAGTATGTATCGACTCCAAAACAAAGTTGTATATGTTTAAGATGCATTCGGGCTTTGAAACCCAAGATGTAAGCCCACGAAGGCAACCTTGTATAGATTAGGATTGCATTTCCTTTAATTGCTTTGCTTTCCCCCTTAGGTAAAAGGGGAAGATGTGCTTGCTACGTCATATTCAAAATTGAAAAAAAAAACAGTGAAGGATATTCAAAATAGGGACCAAGGAACCAGTTTTTATGAATTCCAGAAATTGGATTTTTTTCTGGTCCGTGCTCATAACACGAATAGCCAAAAGTTTGTTTCATCCGTGCTTGAAACACGAACAAAACAATACATGCCTCATCCGTGCTTAAAGAATGGATAAGGCAATGTTACTCCTATCCGTATTTCAAGCACGAACCAGTATGAATCTGGAACGTGGAATGAGCATAGACCCGATTCGTGGAACTCCTAATTGCTATTTAACATTAATGCCACCTTCGAAAACAAAAGGGAGAATCTTTAATTTTGGAAAACTAAATAAAATGGATTTTTCTAACCAATGACTTCAAAAACAAACAAAAATACCAAATCATCTGTCAATGAGCCAAATTGGAACATTTTAAGACTTTGGACCTCAAGCGGGCCCATTGCGCTTCATACAACTATGATAGGTTATTTGACCAACCAAACAGACCTCGAGTTCCGAAGACAAGTGGGATCTAGTACCTTCAAGCCTCCCACCGACCATTTTCAAAGAAAAAAACAAATAAAAAAATGGGGATTTTATCCAATCGAATTGATCTCATGGTCTGACCCGAGTAGGATCCACCACCCATGTCAACCCTGGATTGGGTCCACGACCCATATCCATTCTAAACTGGGTTCCACGACTCGTATCCAATCCAAACTGGGTCAACAACTCGTATCTATTTCAAATCGGATCCACGACCAGTATTCATTTCAGACCAAGTTCCACAACCGTATCTATTCCAAACTAGGTCCACGACCCGTATCTAATTTGAATCGGGTTCACGATTTGTATCTATTTCGAATTGGGTCTACCATCCACAATTGACCCAAATAGGATCCACAACTCACATCTGACCCAAATCGGGTCTACAATCCAAATTTGACCCAAGCTGGGTCCATCTTCCAATTCAACCTGAACCGAGTCCATGATCTAACGAGGTCAACAACCAATCGATTAACCCAAATGAATTCAATCTTTTTCTTATAAAATATATTTTCAAAAAAAAAAGATTTGAAGACGCCAATTGCATATCTTGATCAAAGTCGGTGCCTAAGAATGATCTTGCCCCATTGATAAGAGGGGAACAGACTGTGTCTATTCAAGGAAATGAGGTGATTTAAGAGTACCCTTGCGAAAGCATTGTGTGTCACCTCTTCCTTGGGGATCTCACTGGCTGACTTTGATTTTAGAGAGTTGGATTGGAGGCTAACAAAAATGTGTGTTCTTCCAACTCGATTTGCTCACAAAAATTTGATTTTACAAAATGTTTTCGAACTCCGTGTTGATGCCAGCCATATGCTGATGTAATCCATTATTGTCAAATTCTACCAACTCCGTGTCAAAGTCGATGCCTAAGAATGATCTTGCCCCATTATTACGAGGAGAACAGACTACGTCTATTCAAGGAAATGAGGTGATTTAAAAGTGCCCTTGCGAAAGCATTGTGTGTCACCTCTTCCTTGGGGATCTCAATGGTTGACCTTGATTTTAAAGAGTTGGATTGGAGGCTAACAAAAATGTGTGTTCTTCCAACTTGATTTGTTCACAAAAATTTGATTTTACAAAATGTTTTCCAACTTCGTGTTGATGCCAGCCATATGCTGATGTAATCCGTTATTGTCAAATTCTACCAACTCTGTGTTGAAGCCAGCCACATACTGATATAATCTATTATTTTCAAATTATACCAACTCTATGTAGATGCCAACTCCATGCTGATGTAACCATCCTCACAAAAATATGTTGTCCAATTTCGCCCTGATGTTGGCTCCCCGTTGATGCCAACCCTGCGTTGACATAACCCGCTTTTTTCTAAAGTATGCAACCCAACTTCATACTGAAGCCAACTTCATGCTGATGTAATTATTTTAAAAAATACGCAACCCAGCTCCGTGCTAATGCCAACTCTGTGTTGATGCCAGCTTTGTGTTGATGTAATCATTTTCAAAAATGCGTAATCCAGCTCCATGATGATGCCAACCCCGTGTTGATGCCGGCTCCACGTCGAATAACCATTCTCTTTAAAACTCATTTACTTTATAATAAATAACTTGACCCGACCTAATAAAATGTCATGCATCTTCCCTTTTGTAAACAAGATAGTAACACTTGGTCTTCTGTACTCATAGATGGCTAAATGAAAGAAGTATAAACAACCAGAGAAGCCTCCATAGTTCCTCCGTTCTTCAACTACCATAAGTACCATTGAAGCACCACAACTTACAGCAACTGAAACATTGAACATCAACGCAAGGATCACATCACTATTGAAAGCCATTATGTGGCAAGAGAAAATGTTAAGCATCGTATTAGCCAATACCAGTTTCATATAGGCCCAGATAACAGGTTACCACGCATCGAGATCAAATCAAGATCTTCCCAAATAACCTTCACAAGGGCCATAGACCACCCTGCCACCCATAGTTCTAGGATACTAGGGGCCCCCACTCTATATTCTCGATGATGAGTATGAGTATAAGGCCATAGAGGCCAAAAGTATGACAAACGAAATGATGGCCCAACAAATTGAGTCTTTCTACGAGGAAATGAAGAGAATCAAAGGCCTCAACACCATGAACGAATTTCAATTTAAGGACCTCTATTTTTATCCCAACGCGCAGCTGTCGGCCAAATTCAAGTATCCAGAATTTAAGAAATACAATGGGGTAGGGTTTCCTTTGTCACATCTGAAGTTATACTACGGGTCAATGTGCCAATATGGCGAGGATGAGAGATTACTGGTACAGTTGTTCCAAAGGAGCTTGACTGGGCGAACCTTCAAATGGTTCTCGGAACTGGACCATACTCATAAAAAATTGACAAGACCTAGCCGAGATGTTCTGGTACAATTACAGGTTCAATACAGACGTGGGTTTTGATCAGAATGACATGGCTAAGATGACACGAAAACAAAGGGAAATAGTGAAAGAGTACGTACAGAGGTAGCGAGAGTCAACTTCACAAGTGAGGCCGGAGATGACTAAAAAAGAGATGAACACCATATTTATCTCAACATTAGGGTACATTTTTTATACTTATTTGGTGGGACACACTACAGGTACCTTCTCAAACTTAGTAAAAGTAGCAGATCGGGTCGAGGAAGAAATTCGAACCAGTCTAATATTTGATTTCACGAGTCTCAGAGCAGCAATAGGGATCCTCTTTCAAAGAAAGCCAATACATTTGGGAAAGAAGAAAGAAGAAACACAGATAAATAATGTGTAACTAAGTCAACCGCTCTTCATCCCTACACCAGCACAAAGTCCACAAGTTCCATCAACCTTATGGGCTCTAACACCTCCATCAACCTGGGCCCCTATACCTCAGAACCCATTCCAATCAAACCCTCCACCAGTCACACCACAGGTACCACAGTATGGGCAAAATCAACAAGTACGGCCTGATAAAGTAAACAGAGTGTTCATTAGGTTGCCAATGGCACTATCAAAGTTATTCTTAATATTGCTAAGAGGAGAATATCTCACAAAATGGCCACCAAACCTTGAAGCTGTAAAAGGACTAGGATACAACTCCAGCCTATTTTGTGAATTCCATATGGGTACACCAGGGTACTTCACATACTAGTACTGGCAACTCAAAGCATCAGGTACAAAAGTTGATAGACAAGAATGCTATCATATTGCATGGGCCCGCAAACCCAACTCAACAATAAAATATCCATTAGAACCCCCTACCTACCCATAATGGAGGAGGAAGTGGTCGTGCCATACATGCCATTTTATGAGAAGAGCCGAAATTTAGTCCATGAACTTTAATACCTTCTATTGGATCAAAGATCAGGATCCACCTAACAAAGGAACCGGAGATACCAACAGTCAATGCTTTCCTCCAATATAAGACAAACCCACCTTGGAATTCACAATTACCAAACAAAATAGCTAATCTCACCATTTATCCTCATTATCAAGCTACCAATGCTACCACTCGACCACTTCTCATCATACCCTATGCATCACCAAACCCTTAAAGTTCAACCCGGCCAGCTCTTTACATACCTTTCACTTCATCCCCACAACCACCACTCATCATTCCCTATACTCTATCAACCCCTCAAGCAGCTCCTACCACCACCTCAGCATCCAAACCAAAGCCACCACCCCTCATCCTCCATGTAAAATCCGATCAACCCTTAATAACCATATTTTCATCAAAACCATTCATGTATAACTCCAATCAAGCAGTCCCATGGAGCTATGAGACAAGAATCATCACGTCGACAGGTGTCAAAATGATGAAAAAAGGCAATGGTGGCTAACATTGGCCACATGACAAAAACAGGGAGGTGCAAAAAAGTGCCAATAAATAGAGTAAGAATCGGGGAAAAGGAAAAAGAAACAACAAAGGAAACGGTAGATGAAGAGAAAATGAAAGAAAAAAGGAAAGACAAGATAGGCAAAGATAACAGGGAAGGAAAAGAGGTAAAAGTATCGGATAAAAAGACAGCGGACTTCATTAAGCTTATTCTCAAGAGTGAGCATAATATGGTAGACCAATTGAACAAATAGCCAGTTCAGGTCAGCATTCTAGGTCTTCTAAAAAATTTGAAGGAACACCAAGAAGTATGACTAAAAGTTCTGAGAAAATCGCATGTACCTATGACCACTTCGCTAGCACAGTTGGAACAAACAGTTGGTCAAATCATGGCTCCCAATCCCATTGTTTTCACAGAGATCAAATTTGTGCCAGAAGGACATGGACACGGCGAGCTGTTAAATATCATGGTCATGTGCAAGGGCATGGTGGTTGTTAGAGTGTTAATCAATAATGGCTCAACTCTCAATATCTGTACCCTCGAAACCTTTTCCAGACTCAACGTTGACTAGTTGCATGTCAAACTTGATAATAAGGTCATCCGAGGTTTCGATAGTTCAAGGAGGGACTCTCTAGGAGAGGTGGACCTACCGATCACTATAGGCCCTTACACATTCGAGGTAACATTCGAGGTCATGCACTTTTCGACAACATTCAACCTGCTGCTAGGAAGACCATTGTAGACACCCAATTTTTGCATTCGCCTGATTAATCAACTCGTCAACCTGATCGCAATGGTTCCCAATGATGGATGTTTATTTCAATGCTTTGTTTTGTTACCAGATATGTTTCAGAAATCCGGATGAGGTATCTCGAACTGACAAAACTTTAGAAACCACGCTACGCCAGGAAAATACGACCCCAGAAACATAGAAATCATCATCTTACAAACCAAAAAGAAGCTTCACGATAAAACTCACTAAAAATGATCAAATTACCAAAATACCCCTAACATCAAAACAACCCTAGAGCCTACGTTACGCTTAGAAAGACCCATTCAAACACATAAAACAACAAATCGAAACCAAATAAACCACTTCGCCAATTTTCACAAAATTTGACAAAATTACGAAAATACCCCTCATAAAATTTACGAACATTTCACACAAAATTTTCATAAATGATAAAAACCAACATTCCCATTGAATTTCTTATGAAAAACTAATTCCAAAACATCCTGAAACATTGAAAAACGACTTTAAATGTAAAAACTCCTTTCCGAGGGCAAAATGATAATTTTACAATTTTAATAATTAAATTTTTTGAAATTAATAAATAAACCATTAAATAATGTAAAATGAAACATTAAAGTCAATCAAGTAAGGCTAAAGTCAAGATATTAAAAGCCAACTAAGAAAGACTAAAGTCCAAGTATTAAAGTCAATCTCATAAGACTTAAGTCAAAACCCTAAATCAAAACACTAATCTAATAAAGTCAATCTCATAAGACTAAAAGTCAGAACCCTAAATCAAAACCCTAATCTAAACTAATCAAGTCAATCTCATAAGACTAAAAGTCAAAATCCTAAATTAAAACCCTAAAGACTAAGTCCATCTCATGAGACCAAAGTCTAAACCCTAATTGAAACCCTAAAAGAAACCCTAATCAAACCCTAATTCTCCTAAAAAACTTTATAAATAAGAGCCTCCACACCCTATTTTCGTATCAAAGAAAAATCCCTAGGAAAAGTAGGTGAAGAAGCCTCTACAACCTCTCCAAAACCTTAATTTTGGAGCCCCAACTCTTTACCTAATATCCCTGCTTCGATTTTGGCCTAGAAAACACCTAGAAACCTTTCAGAAACACCCCAAAATCCACAACAAATTCAAAGCACCCAGATCCAAGAAGGAGATACCTTGCCTTGGAGATCAGAAATCAGATCTGAAGACAGAACGAAGTAAGGAGTACGGTACAAGGAGCATTTTCACCAGATCTGAGAGAATAGAACCTTTGTAAATTGAAGGTAAGATTTTTATTATTATTTTTATCTAGGTTTTGTCATTAGCGATGTAGTTATATTTGGGATAAGTAGAGACCGGCATTGGCCGGGCGGGGTTGGTACCTAACACCTTTCAACCCCGTAATATGATCCCTGGATTCAATTTTTTTTTTGTAGTAGATTAGTTTTTTATCCGTTTTAGAGTCAGTTTGGTTCATAGACCATAATAACTAGGTGGCGACTCCCAAATCTCAAGGGTCAAAAGCGGATCCGCACACCCCGCGGATCGAGGGCGCTTTTAGTGGCGACTCCACTAGGGACATTGAGGATCAAACTTGAAAAACCCCAAGTATGGGAGTATCGCTAAAATAACCTAGATTTTTTTTAATTTTCCTTTGTTTATTTGTTTATTATGTTTTTTGTTACTTTTTACCTTATTTTATTTTTCGATTATTGAGCATGTGTTTTGATTTTAAATATTTGATTTCGACATACTATTCGTGTGAATCAATCAAGGGTTATCGAACGTGATCCTAAATAATGAAGGGTTTCAGAATGATTGGTTTTATTGGAGATAGTATGATGATTGGTAGATCATGACGCTTGATTCTTTTACATGTGTAGGTTTTCTTTTTATTTTATTTTTATTTTTATTTTTATTTTTAGGGTGTAGGCAATTGATCATTGGATAGCATTTTATTTTCTTAGTTTTTGTTTAAAAAAAAGGAAAAAGAGTATGTAATTAACTTGTTTTTTAAGTAAAATAAACTTATTTTTTCTAAAGGTAGTGCTGTCCATTGACAGCAAGAAAGAAAAAAAAAGTTTCAAAAAAAAAAAAACAAAAAAAGAGTTTTTTCTAGGTTCTGTTAACAACACAAGTTGCTGGAATTTTGGGTGCCCCTAGTATTTAGTTTTTTCTATTTATTTTCACACCCACTAAGAGCATTGATGTGTTGGTGTGCGATGAGTAAAATCTAATTTTTTATATTCTCACATCGTCTTCTCCAAAAGAACACGGTTGTTCATAGAAAGACCGATTCAGTCTCTCTGTTCAGCCGTTTGAAACCAACAAAAATAAAAAAAAATTCGATTTTTTTAAACCCACATCATCTTAAACGACTGGGGTTCACCGAACCAAATAAAAAATCGATCTATGTTCCATCGTTTTCAACAAAATCAAATAAAAAATCGATCTATGTTCCATCGTTTTCAACCAAATCAAATCAGAAATCGAACTTGTGTTCATTGTTTTCAACCGAACCAAATCAGAAATTGAATGTGTGTCCATCGTTTTCAACCGAACCAAATCAAAATCTGATCTTGGGTTCATCTTTTTCAACCGAACCAAATCAAAAACTGATCTTGGGTTCATCGTTTTCAACCGAACTAACTAGTTCATCGTTTTTAACCGAACTAGATCAGAGAACAACCAGTTTCGTTCTCTCAAACTAATCGGCGTGGTTTGTTCGATGGTTGATCTGATTATGACTTAGGAAAACCATCAATTTCTTTCAAGGATCAAGCATGGAGCTTTAACAAACTATTAATGGCAGCGTTTTATCGAACTTAATACGGGTTTGAATCACAGGAGATCATTGATAAGAGTTCTAAACCGATTAAATTGACTTCAATCGATCGGGTTGAGAGTTTAAATCAGTTTTTTTTTTAAATGTGAACATGGCTGATGGAGAAGATGGTGTGAGGGTAAATAAGATCTTCAATTTACTAAGGGCACCCCCTTTTATTGAATATGATGGTTCCTAACAAATGGACTTTTGTTTTAATTTTTTTTTAATTTAAAAAAATAGTTTTTTTTGCTATTTTTGCTTGCTGTCCATTTAATAATTTTTTTTTTTTTAAAAGAAGGAAAAAATTTGATTTCACGTGTTATGGGTAGATGAAATCTCGCACATATGTTTTATGTGATTTAAACATACCAACGATTCTAATGTCACCTCAATTATAATGATTGTTTATTTACATGGAAATTGGGGTGACACTAGTAAAAAGTGATATGTCAATCCATTTATGGATCAAATTTTTAGGACTTTGTTTTTTTTTTTTTTTTTTAAAAAAAAGGGGTTACTGGATTTCAAAGTCTCCATGATAGCGATTATCCATTTATCTTCGATCCAATGTGCCTTAAAATTCGGAATTATTTTGGACCGTCCAAAATGACCCTTGATTGAAATACATGAATAAATATTTCGGATTAAATGTTTGCTTTTAACATGGATATATGCTTGATATATTTATTTTCAATCATGTGATTCGAATGCTGATGATCTTGATTAAATATCTATGTGATTAGAATGGTGTTGATTAAATATTCATATGATTCACGTTGTAATGATTGATTTGATTGGACCCATGGGCCCATGTGTTTGGAAAAGGCCCCGGGCACACCCCACCCTGCTTTGCACATACCACATGCATGTTTACTATTTTATCCACTTACACGTCCCATATAGCCAACGTGGATCTAATGCGTAGCCCGGTCTCTTTAAAGATGCGACGTCATTCATGAAAACCACAACTCCAGTCACATGCCTCAGGGTATATCAAACTGGAGCATCAATATCGTCGGATCAGGTGATTCTGAGATATATATTGATGCACCCAGGCTGGAGCGACCTGAGCCTTTGACCTATTGTAAGCCACACAGTCACATGTCCCAATTGCCAACGTAGTACTAGTACGTGGTCGATCCCCTCGTGGAATGCCAAACCATTTACGAAAGCTGCAACTCTTGACTCGTACCCATAGGTATGTAAAAGATAATCTAAGTATATCAATTGCACTTCTTGGTCAAAACCGGTGCCTAAGTAAGATCTTGCCCTGTTGTACCCTACTGTACGAGGGGGATAGACTACGTCTATTCTAGACAAGAGGTATTTAAGTGGGCCCTTACTCAGCATTGTGCGCCACCTCTCAACTGGAGATCAAACTGGTTGTTTTTGGCTTCAGAGAAGTGAGTTGATGTTTTAGATTATCACCTATACGGTATATCAAACCAAGTCACCACGTATCGAGAGGTATATAGGTGTGCTTGGGTAAGGGTGGCCAGATAAAAATGCATTGCACGTAGTAAGCTTAGAGTCTAGAAACCTTCCCTGTAGGTCACGACTCGAACTTATCATGGGTGTTCCCGGGTTATTCATTGAATGGAATCTTATGAGACTTTGTGATTAATGTGAATGATGTGGATGATGAGATCAGAGTGTATGATTGTCCTCAAGATTCAGAAATTTTGTTTTTTTTGAAAATTAAAATGGGTGCATCGACCCAATAAAAAATCCATTCTTTTACAATAATGACCCAATCTATCCCGATCCAACAATCATGGTGGGCCGGGCCATTTAAATTGAAAATGGAAATCAAATTTTCAAAAGAAGACAAATAGTTTACAGAAAGAAAATATTTTCCAGAAAAGAATGTTTTCCAAGAGAAATGTTCTCTAGAAGAAATGTTTTCCAGAAAAAAATATTTTCCAAAAAAGAACAAGATTTCCTAAACGAAAAATATTGATATTTTACATGGACCTTGGAAGAGTACTAAAATACCCTTTTGTGTCAAACCAGGATGCTAGTCGTAGGAGATAACCCAATCGAACAGTTAGTCAAAACAACCGTCGTAGGGATGCACCCTGTAGAGAAGATCAATTTTGGGAGATTCATGTTGAGGAGTGCTCTTTACTTTCAAGAATTTGAGATAGACTGGAACCTCTTACATGCTATGGCTAAACGGTGGAACCCCTATCTTCACATATTCCATATGGGGTATATGCATTTGTGCCCTACTCACGAGGATTTTTGTGGCATCATGGGGATATCCACTTCAAGACCTCTAGTCAGGCCCTCATTGAAGACCGAATATTCTGGTGACCTTGCCACAGGACTGAATATTTCCAAGGAAGAAGCCAAGGCCTTAGTCTATGACGGGAAATTGGACTTAGTACCTTTATTGGGCCCGTATCGCTCCCGCAGTCATCCTATCAATGTAAAACCCGAAGCCTGGCGAGCCACTAGAGATTACCGATTATGCTTAGGAATCCTAGCCCAATACATACTGACCTCTAATAGTGATGGCCAAACTATCCCTGAGCCCTTCATAGATATAACTTCTCAACTCTCAAGGAAAGCCAACTCAATACCTCTCATCCTAGCTCAAACTTTCTCAGGTTTAGATGCCATAAAAAATGGTGTGCGGGAAAGCTTCAAAGGAAGCCCCTACTTACTATATATGTGGCTTTGTGATCGTCTCAAAATTGTAGATGTTCCCTCAAACCTCGAATATGGACCAGAACACTGTTCCGAGATAAACCTATTAGTGCGTCACAACTCTGTCAAAGCTTGGAGCAAATGGTTAGACTCTCGCCTTGCCTGTCATATCGATTTTAGGTGCCCTTGGTGGATGACTGACCCTCTTGTTCTAGGAACCAAAGGATCCTATTATGTCCGTTTGATCGTTTAGAAGAAACATCTTTTTACCATCCTAATCTGATCCCAGAACAATACGACGTACCTACAGAGTTATCTTTACCTCAGCACAAAGCCTTCTTTCCCCCCAAGCCTTTGACTGAAAAGTTAGTACACCTCATTGAGAAAGCTTGGAAAGGGCGCACCTTAAGGTATCCAGACGGACCAGCAGAATTCAAAGAGCCAGTTGTTAGAGCCAAGAGGGTCAAGCCTGACAGCAATCCTAATGATCATCAAGACAAAGCAAAACGTCTATGTAAAAATAGTTCAAGTCAAATTTGTTGAAAAATGTTTTTAATAAGAACATTTATTTGTCAATCATTTTCAATAAAGCTATTTTTCTTTCAAATAAATATTGATTTCTTCCTTGAATGTTCATTATGTGAATGGATTAATTAATGGGTTGGTGAACAAACCTCAATGAAATGATTCCTTAAAATGTTATCAAGAGGGTAATACTGAAATTGACTGAATTTACCTTTGATGGGGTTATATAGGATTATCATTACGCCCAAACTCAAGCTTCCACCTCCTAGTTGGAGTCGTAGGGCCAGTCGGTTAAAACGTGCTACTGTACCAAGTCAACAAGCAGAGATGACTTCAGAATCTGAACTTACAGAGATCCGTAAGATCTTGGCAGCCTTTGCCAACGATATCAACAGTATAAAAGGCAAAGTAGAAGTGTTAGAATAGACCTCGGAATCAACGGGCAATCCCCTAAATGATCCAAAAGGAAAGAAAGTAGAAGAGAGACATCCTCGTGAAGTCTTCGAACTCGACAGAGACGAAGAATATGTTGATGAGAACCCAATGTTAGCTAACAGAATGTCTCAGTTAGAATCAGCTATGAAGAGTATAAAGGGTATCGATGAAATTGCAGTAGGCATTGAAGCTTTGAACCGCATCCCCAGAATCCATTTGCCAGAGAAGTTTGTAATGCCGGAAATGGATAAGTCTAGTGGTATAGGGTGTGCAAAAACACATCTTAAGGTGTATGTTACTAACATGCGCACTATGGGGCTCAGCGACGAACATATGACGTTGTTATTTCAGAGAACTTTATCAGGATCAGCACTATGTTGGTTAATGTCTCAAGATCCAGTTACTGTGGGTACATGGGAGAGCATGTCAAAGGCTTTTTGGCATCAGTATAAGTACAGTACCGGGATTGAGACCTCAAGAAGGGATTTGGAAGCAACTAAGCAGAGAAATGGGGAGACATTTACTAATTTCATTGGTCGTTGGAGGGCCAAGGCTGCCCAAATGTGAGATAGACCTTCGAAAAAGGAACAAGTAGCGATCATCTTAAAAAACCTCTCACAAGGATATGCTCAGCACTTAGTGGCCTAATATCTCCTACTTTTGAGTCTTTGTTATAAGCCGGAAGCTAACTTGAGGACACTTTTGCCTCTGGGATCCTCTCTAACCCTTCGGATAACAAGCTTAAGAAACCCTATGTTTTTAAACCTAGCACCAACCATTTCTACATAGCCAATACGTCAGCTATCCCAGCTCAACCCCCAGTCCGAACTAATAACCAGGCTCACCCAAGTCAACCTCGAACTCCATGTCAATTTACCAATCTAGGGATGACTCTCACTGTAGCTTTTCACAAATTGGTGAAAAAAGGGCTTCTTACCCTTATCCAACCCCGACCTCTACCTAATCCCTTGCCAGCTGGACACAATTCTAACTTGTTCTGCGAGTTCCATCAAAACCCTGGCCATCACACGGATCGATGTATTACCTTACGCCATGCCATTCAAAATCTGATCGACAACAAAAAGGTCACAATCCCTAGCCCACCGAATGTCACCACTAATCCACTACCTACCTATCAACCTCTACCAACTTTGAACATGGTTTCTCACACACCATTACCATTCGACCCTGTCTCTCTTATCCATCCCATCCAAGGCAAACCGCCTAGTTACCCCCTTGCCGGGATAGCCTTCACTGATGAGGTTTTCACCACAAATTGTGAACCATTTGATTTAACCTCAGATGATACGTATTGTTTATCCCCGCCTCGATACAGTAGTCCTGCATTCACCAGTTACTTGTTGGCTCAAATGAACTTGAAAAGTCCTGTATCTTTGACAGATGAAGATCCATACTTGTTGACTGAAGAAGATGAGCCCTACTCTCTCTCCTGTGATGAAGTTAGACATATGACTCGAGGGGGAAGAGTTTTTAAGCCACAAGAACTTTGTGTTGATAATCCGGCAGCCCTGGCAAGAAAAGAAAGAGAAGATCTTATCACAAAAAATATTATAGAAGATAATTTCGAAATCAAACAATTGAAGAAATCAGGAGCCAACATCTCAGTCTGGGGTTTACTTATGGCTTCCACTGCCCATAGGGAGGCTATTCTCAAAGCATTAAGTACAGCCCAAGTCTCTCTTGATACTTCTCCAGATCAGCTGGCCAACATAGTAGGGGCGACCTATGTGGAGAATATCTTATCCTTCTCAGACTCCAATCTCCCAAAGGAAGGAGCAAACTACACTAAGCCATTGCACATCACAGTTAACTCTAATGGGATGAGGGTACCTCTGGTATTGATCGATAATGAGAGTGCATTGAATGTTTGCCCTTTGAAGACCGCCACTTGCCTTGGGTTTAAAACTGAAGATCTCAAGCCTACTAATCAAGGAGTTAGGGCCTATGATAACACCAACTGCACCTTCGATTGTCTACGGGTATAGCTAAATTTCTGGTAGAATTTCAGGTCATAGACATCCAGTCCTCCTTTAATCTATTATTAGGAAGACCGTGGCTACACCAAATCAAAGCCATACCTTCCACGCTGCATCAGAAGGTCAAGTTTATCAAGGATGGGCTAGTGATTACTCTCCATGGAGATGCTGAAATTACAGGGATTATAAACAGTACTGAAGTTAAGGATGAGCCGTCGCTTGAGATCCAGCCAGAACAACAGGGAGTAAAGCTCAGTGGATTCGAGTTTGAAAAGATATGTTCAGTCCAATGGGATCAAGCCATGAAAGAATATTTTCCAATGAAAAATACTTCTAACTGCAACATGGCCAATATATTCAAGAACATGAGATTTTTCCCTGGTATGGGCTTAGGTCGAAAGCAGCAAGGTATTAAAGAGGCACCAGTGATTAAAGAGGTCATCAGCACATTCGAACTAGGATATAAGCCTACTAATGAAGATTGGATCTAATACTGGAAGACAAAGCGGGATAAGGCAATTGCGAAAAGGCAAAGACGTACCACGGATCTCATCAAAATGAAGCCCTATCGTAAGATCCTTAATGGTTATTTTGTAAAGGAAGGAGAAGATTTCCGTTATTGTGGGTTCCCCGGGCCATTCATTGATCATATTACAGGTACTCGTCTGCCGGGGTTTGAGATCTTCTTTGGTATGGATTGGCCTGAAAAGGAAGCAAGCACAGAAGTTAAAGAAAAGAAAATTGAAGACTGGCAGCTCGATCTGGACTCCCTCAACATTGATCAACTATTCATTGAAGATCACAGTGTCCTGGTGTTGTCAACTGAGAAGGGGATACCAAATCCTTAGTCTACAATCAAACCCGTTGTAGGGTGTCTCTCTAGCTATCATGTAATTAGTCCTGTATTGCATGTCAAGACTGGGTTTGTCAGTTCCCTTAGTCCTGTTCAGTCTGACGTGCCAAATGAGTCATTTGTTTCTGCTGAGTCAAGTAAGTCCATTATTTCTACTGAGTTTAGTGAGTCTGTCAAGTCGGCAATGAGTCCTGTTACCCCATCTCTTTTTAATGAAATGAAAGAAATTTTCGATTACCCCGAGCGCAATAATAATTTAACTAATAATCTGACTTCGGAGGGAGAATCTTCTGATGAAGAACCTCCCCCTGAAATAATCAAATTACTTGAACAAGAAAATGAACGTCGGGCTCAACCTCCAATGGAGGAAGTAGATGTTATCAATCTCGGAACAAAAGAAAGTCCTCAAGAGATTCGGATTGGGATCACATTATCCCCTGATGAACGCAAAGGGATAGTAGACTTGCTCAGAAAGTTCAAAGATGTGTTCGACTGGTCTTACGAGGATATGTCGGGAATAAGCACAGACATTGTTCAACATCGGATTCCGTTATATCCGAATGCTCGACCCATTAAACAGAAACTTCGACGTATGAAGCCGGAATGAACTCTAAAAATTAAAGAAGAAGTTACGAAGCAGATTAACGCTAGATTTTTGGAAGTAGTAGAATACCCTGAGTGGATTGCCAATGTCGTCCCGGTGCCAAAAAAGGATGGAAAAGTCAGAATGTGTGTGGACTTTAGAGATCTAAACAAAGCAAGTCCAAAGGATAGTTTTCCTTTACCACACATAGACGTTCTAGTAGATAGTACAGCAGGACATGCTTTATTGTCCTTCATGGATGGTTTTTCGAGGTACAATCAGATAAAAATGGATCCTGGGGATATGCAAAAGACGTCATTCATCACACAGTGGGGAACCTTTTGCTATAAGGTTATGCCTTTTGGTTTGAAGAATGTCGGAGCCACTTATCAAAGAGCAGCCACGACTCTACTACATGACATGATACACAAGGAAGTTGAAGTCTATGTAGATGATATGATAGTCAAATCCAAAGAACGACTGGGGCACGTTGCGGTGTTAGAGAAATTTCTCACAAGGATTCAAAAGTACAAACTTCACCTCAACCCACAGAAATGTGTGTTTGGAGTAACTTCTGGAAAATTGCTGGGATTTGTGGTCAATCAAAGAGGGATTGAAGTACCTGTGAAGATTAAAGCTATCCAAGATATGCCACCGTCGGAAACTGAAAAGTAAATTCAAGGTTTTTTAGGCAGAATCCAGTATGTCAGCAGATTCATCGCTCAACTCACCAACGTCTGCGAACCTATTTTCAAGCTTCTCAAGAAGAATGAACCTATAGTTTGGAATGAGCAATGTCAAAAGGCCTTCGACCAAGTCAAGGAATATCTCTTGAACCCACCTATTTTGGTTCCACCCACACCGGGTGAACCACTTCTTCTTTATCTGTCGGTCACAGAAGAAGCTATGGGATGCATGCTTGCACAGTATGACAAAGATACTTGCAAAGAAAGGGCTATCTACTACATCAGTAAGAAGATGTTAAAGTATGAACAAAAATATTCAGCCCTGGAAAAAACTTGCTTGGCACTAATATGGGCTACTCAGAGACTTCGACACTATATGCTATCTCACTCAATTGTCTTGTTATCTTGGATGGATCCTCTTAAGTATCTTTTTGAGAAATCGACACTGACAGGGAGAAACGCACGATGGTTTTGTTGTTATCAGAGTTTGACATCACGCACGTTACACAGAAATCCATCAAGGGGAGAGTTGTGGCAGAATACTTAGCAAATCACCCAGTAGTAGAAGGAACAAGGCCTATTGATCAGTTCTCAGATGAGAACATCTTGCATGTTGAAGAAGAGCCTCAGAACCAAACATGGCAGTTGTATTTTGATGGAGCCGTCAATAAGAATGGGTATGGAATAGGGGCAGTCCTGTTTTCTCCAGAAGGATGCCACATTCCGATTGCTATTAAGTTAGCTTTCTCTAACACCAATAACACAGCCGAATATGAGGCATGCATCGCTGGACTTGAAGCTGCTTTGAATCTGGGCATTACAGAAATCAAAGTTTTTTGGGGATTCAGCCTTGGTCATACACCAGTCCTTGGAATAATGGAAGACTAGGGATGTGTAAACATCCCATTTTTGCATCCGCCTGATTAATCAAGTCGTCAACCCGATCGCAAAGGTTCCCAATGATGGATGTCTATTCCAATGCTTTATTTTGTTACCAGATATGTTTCAGAAATCCGGATGAGGTATCTCGAACTGACAAAACTTAGAAACCACGCTACGCTAGGAAAATACTACCCTAGAAACATAGAAATCATCATCCTGCAAACCAAAAAGAAGTTTCACGATAAAAATCACTAAAAATGACCAAATTACCAAAATACCCCTAACATCAAAACAACCTTAGAGCCTACATTACACTTAGGAAAACCCATTCAAACACATAAAACAACAAATCGAAACCAAATAAATTATTTCACCAATTTTCACAAAATTTGACAAAATTACGAAAATACCCTCATAAAGTTCACGACCATTTCATACAAAAAAACTTCATAAATGACAAAATCCAACATTCCCATTGAACTCCTTACGAAAAACTGATTCCAAAACATCTTGGAACATGGAAAAACGACTTAAAATGTAAAAAATCCTCTCCGAGGGCAAAATGGTAATTTCACAATTTTAAAAATTAAATATTTCGAAATTAATAAATAAATCATTAAATAATGTAAAGTGAAACATTAATAAAATTAATTTTAAAATGTGAACAAAAAAATCGATCAATCAGACTTTCAGGCAAAATTGTTGAGGGTTCGCAAGATATTTCTTTAAGGACCCCTCTATTTGGGGGTCCAAAGAATTAAAGATATAATAGAGAGGGGTTCTCCAAAAATTTTAAGTCAATCAAGCAAGACTAAAGTCAAGATATTGAAGTCAATCAAATAAAACTAAAGTCAAAATTAAAGTCAATTAAGTAAGACTAAAGTCAAGTATTAAAGTCAATCTCATAAGACTAAAGCAAAATCCTAAATCAAAACCCTAATCTAAACTAATCAAGTCAATCTCCTAAGACTAAAGTCAAAACCCTAAGTCAAAACCCTAAAGACTAAGTCCATCTCATGAGACCAAAGTCTAAACCCTAATTGAAACCCTAAAAAGAAACCCTAATCAAACCCTAATGCTTCTAAAAATTTTATAAATAGGAGCCTCCACACTCTATTTTCGTATCAAAGAAAAAACCCTAGAAAAAGTAGGTGAAGAAGCCTCCACAACCTCCCCAAAACCCTAATTTTGGAGTCCCAACTCCTTCACTAACACCCCTACTCCGATTTTAGCCTAAAAAACACCCAAAAACCTCTCAATAACATCCCAAAAATCCACAACAAATTCAAATCACCCAGATCCAAGAAGGAGATACCTTACCTCGGAGATCAGAAATCAGATCCGGAGATAGAACGAAGTGAGGAATACGGTACAAGGAGCCGTTTTCACCAGATCTAAGGGAATAACACTTTTGCAGATCGAAGGTAAGTTTTTTTATTATTATTTTTTAATCTAGGTTTTTCATTAGCGATGTAGATTTATTTGGGATAAGTAGAGACCGGCAATGGTCGGGCGGGGTTGGTGCCTAACACCTTCCAACCCCGTAACATGATCCCCAGATTCAGATTTTCTATAGTAGATTAGTTCATTATCCGTTTTAGAGTCAGTTTGGTTCCTAGACCATAATAATTAGGTGGCGACTCCCAAACCTCAAGGGTCAAAAGCGGATCAGCGCACCCCGCGGATCGAGGGCGCTTTCAGTGGCGACTCCACTGGAGACTATTGAGGATCAAACTTGAAAAACCCCAAGTATGGGAGCATTGCCAAGATGACCTAGTTTTTTTTTATTATTTAGTTGGATTTATTTTATTTATTTTTTCTATTTATTTATTTATTTTTCTTGATTGTTGATGATTTTGGGTATTGCATTTTTTTTTTCCAATTAAGGATCACTTTTTGATGACCCCTAAATAATGAAAGATTCAAATTGACATATGAAAATGATGGAATGATGAAGGTTGGGACAGTAATGTTCAAACGTTTTTACAAAATATTCTAGTGAGAATTAAGTCTGGGAACCTATTAATAAAACGTAGATCTCATCGAGTAGATTAATTTAGAACTTGAGTTCACTCAATTTCGTTATCGGAAGCCTTAGATATCATCGATACAAGTTCAATCTGTAAATCTGGAATTGTTGTTGAATGAAAGTTGGGACAGCAATGTTAAAACTTTTTTACAAAACATTCTAGTAAGAATTAAGTCTTGGAACCTATTAATAAAACGTAGATCTCATCGAGTAGATTAATTTAGAATCTGAGTTCACTCAATTTCATTATCGGAAGTCTTAGATATCATCGATGCAAGTTCAATCTGTAAATCTGAAATTGTTACTGAATGAAGGTTGGGACAGCAATGTTAAAACGTTTTCACAGAACATTCTAGTGAGAATTAAGTCTGGGAACCTTTAATAAAACTTAGATCTCATCGAGTAGATTAATTTAGAACTTGAGTTCACTCAATTTCGTTATCAGAAGCCTTAGATATCATCGATGCAAGTTCAATCTGTAAATCTGGAATTGTTTCTAAATGAAGGTTGGGACAGCAACGTTAAAACGTTTTTACAGAACATTCTGGTGAGAACTAAGTCTGGACACCTATTAATAAAATGTAGATCTCATCGATTAAATTAATTTAGAACTTGCGTTCACTCGATTTCGTTATCAGGAGCCTTAAATATCATCGATGCAAGTTCAGATTGTATTTTCCTAATTCACAGAAAATCTGAATTTATCTAATCTTGGCACAATTAATGTTCTTGAGAGTGAGCTCATCTCAACCATTGTCATTCTATCATCAATGTAACACCTATTGGAATCTCGATTTATTTTGGATCACCCAAAAGTGATCATTGATTGGACCTTAAAAATTATAAAAATTATGCCTATTGCAATGTTTGTTTGATCAATTATTATATGCCATGCTCATTAATTGATTTGCCATGATCTTGACAGATATATTTGTGATGGGTTTGATTTCATCTTAATTTCGATGTGATGGGTTTTGGATTATTTTCTTGATCAATATTCATTTGATATCCATATGTGATGACATAATCTGGCCCATGGGCCCACGTGTTTGAAAAAGGCCCCGGGCACACCCCACCCTATTTTGCACACACCACAAGCACGTTTACTGTTTTAAACCCACTTACACGTCCCATATAGCCAACGTGGCACTAGTGCGTGGCCCGGTCTCTTCGGAGATGCGACGTCATTCATGAAAACCACAACTCCAGTCACGTACCTTAGGGTATATCAAACTGGGGGCATCAATACCGTCTGATCAGGTGATTCTGAGAGGTATATTGATGCACCCGGGCTGGAGCAACCTGAGCCTTTGACCTATTGTGAGCCACATAGTCACATGTCCCGATTGCCAACGTAGTACTAGTACGTGGTCGATCCCCTCGTGGGATGCCAAACCATTTATGAAAGCTACAACCCTTGACTCGTACCCGTAGGTATAAAAGATAATCAAAGTGTATCAATTGCACTTCTTGGTCAAAATCGGTGCCTAAGCAGATCTTGCCCCGCTGTACCCTACTGTATGAGGGGGATAGACTACGTCTATTCTAGACGAGAGGTATTTAAGTGGGCCCTTGCTCAGTATTGTGAGCCACCTCTCAACTGGAGATCAAACTGGCTGTTTTTGGCTTCAGAGAAGTGAATTGAGGTTTTAGATTATCACCTATAAGGTATATCAAACCAAGTCACCACGTATCGAAAGGTATATTGGTGTGCTTGGGCAAGGGTGGCTAGATAAAAATGCATTGCACGTAGTAAGCTTAGAGTCTAGAAACCTTCCCAGTAGGTCACAACTCGAACTTATCGTGGGTGTTCCCGGGTTGTTTATTGAATGGAGTCCGTTGATTGATGAATGTATGTGAGTGATGTGAATGGTGAGATCAGAGTGTATGATTGTCCTCAAGGATCAAAAATATTGTTTTTGAAAATCAAAATGGGTGCACCGACCCAATAAAGAATCCATTCTTTTATAATAATGACCCAGTTCATCCCGATCCAACTGTCCTGATGGACCGGGCCATTTAAATCGAAATAGAAATCAAATTTTCAAAGAAGAAAAATAGTTTACAAAGGCAAAATATTTCCCAGAAAAAAAAATGTTTTCCAAAAGAAGTGTTTTCCAGAAAAAAAGTGTATTCTCTAGAAAAAATATTCTAAGAAAAATGTTTTCCAAAAAAAATTTTTCATAAGAACAAGATTTTCCAAGAGAAAATGATTTCCAAATTAAAAAACTATTTTTCAGAAGAAAATATTTTCTAAAAGAAAAGAAAATGATTTACAAAAGATCTATGTTGCATGAAATTTTTTTGAAATATGTTTTTTACCAAAAATCTATTTTTTGCATGAACCTTATAAAATTATCAAAATATGTTTTTCTAAAAAGAAAATGATTGCAAAAAATAATCAGTATTGTGAAAATTGTTATTCAATAAAAACATTATTTTCAAGAGTGTAATAAAATTATTTTTTCTGAATAATCATTGAATAATGAATTGTTTAACGGATTGGTGTACAAAATTCTATAAAATCTCAGGGTTCATTTAAAATGTTATCAAGGGGGTGACACTGAAATTGGTAAAATTCACCTTCAAAGAGGTTTTAAGGGTTATCATTGTATCTAAGCTCAATCGTCTATCGTCTAGCTAGGGTTGTAAATCCGGTCAGTTAGAGTAAACGTCAATATCAAGTCAACAGTTAGAAATGACCTCAAAATTTCTCAACATCATCGTTCAGTTATTCTTTGAAGATATAGTGCTTCAATCCTACCGGTTGTAAGTAATATCTCAGTCCTCAGTCCTAATCACACTCATGTGGGTACTTGTCTTGAGTTTTCATGAGTCATTTGGGTTAGCTCGAGTCCTTTTTCCAACAAGGTCATGTCTTCCTTAGATTGAGTCTACTCTTTCCTATTGAGTCAAGTTAGTTCATCGAGTCTATAGAGGTGTCTGTTGCCCCATCTGAAATTAATCGGATAAAGGAAATTTTTGAATACCTCGAGCGCATTAACGAATTAGCTAATAATTTGATAGATTTCGTTTCTGAACAAGAAGATAAGAGTCGGGCTCAACCTTTAATCGAGAAAGGAAAAGTCTTTGACCTTGAAACAAAAAATAATTTCTAAAGAGATTCAAATAGAAACCATCTTATCCCTAAAGGAACACGAGGAGATAATGAATTTACTCAAAAATTTCAAAAGACTTGTTCGTGTGATCATATGAGGGTATGTTAGGTACAAGCTTGGGTGTTGTTCAACGCGGAATAGATACTCGTCTATATCGATGGAATCAAAGAAGATGTTATAAAATGTATCAGCACTACATCTTGAGTTTCAAATCACATATTATTAGTCGATATAAGGGTATCTTTTGAACTGATCTCTGATAATGGGTCGTACTTCAAAGCATAAATCATTACTCTATGTTTAAAGTTGAATATCCGGAAGCACAAATCATCCCCCTACCATCCTCAGATCAATGGAATGGTTGAAGCAGTTATTAAGAGTCTCAAGACTATCATCAGGAAAATATGTCAATCACATCGAGATTGGTCAGAAAAATTATCATTCACGCTATGGACATATCGAACTTCAATTCGATCCTTTACTGGAGCTACTCCCTACTCCTTAGTGTATGGCATGGAAGTAATCTTGTCAGTTGAAATGAAAATTTCGTCTCTCAGGGTCTTGTTGGAAAATCATTTGTTAGAAACAGATTGGGTTCGTCAGCAGTATGAAGAAATTAAACTTGATCGAAGAAAACGAGTTAAAGCCCTGTACCGTGTGCAAGCTTATCTAAGAAGAGTCACCCGTGCATTTGACAAAAAGGTCAAAGCTCATCATTTACAAGTCAAAGATGTAACTATCAGACTTCAAAGAAAATTGAACACTCCTCCTCGACTATAGGAGAAAGTCTGAACCCAATTGGAGAAATTCATTCATTAAGAAAATACTATCTGGAAAAGTCGTCAGACTTCAAAAAGTAAACTACTAGAGTCAACCAACCTTGACCGAATCAAATGGTACTACATTTAAGGAGGTCATCTTTGACCGAATCAATTTTCCTGCTACCCAATTCATTATCTCCTTTCTCAGCCCTTTGCAGCCTTTTTAAAAAAAAATGATGCATTTTCTTTCTCAGCCCGATCACCTAACCTAGGGGAGGGAACATCTGAACTACGTTTTGGTCTGATCCCAAAAATTTGGGGTACGTAGGCAACCTGAGAAGTTACTTCAGGCCCGACCACATCAAAATAAAAAAATATATATAGATTCCCCGACAAAGGAAAAATCTAAAAAGAAAAAAATTCAAAAGAAAAAGAAATATCATCCAAAATGGGGAAGAAAGTTCAAGAAAAATTTTAAATGAAATGCCACACAAGGGGCATTTGGGTTTTTGAGCCTCAAAATTCCTTTCTTTTTATGCCTAGTCCCAAGCCTACCTATAAAAGTCCTCCTAAGTACCGTGTGAAAAAGTCAAGGAGGGTAGCGAAATATGATCAGACAGTAATTCTAGAACTTCAGAAGAGAAGAAAAAGACTAAAATAAAACTGATGAAGCCTGCTAAGTTAAAAATCCAAAAAAGGTGACTTAGGCAAAAATTAAGGCATGCTCGCAAAGTTGAAAATCTGAAAGGACAACTTTGGCAACAATCAGAGCCAAGAAAAAAGAAAAAGCTCGCTAGATCGAAAACCTGAAAAGGCGATCTAGGCAAAAGTTAGAGCAAGCTCGATAGATTGAAAACCTGGAAAGGCGATCTAGGCAAAAGTTAGAGCAATAAAAAAAAAACAGAAGAAAATCCCAAGCTGAGAGCAGTTCGAGCTGAAACATCATAAATCCGAATAATCAAGTTCAATACTCAGCTTAAACCAGGCATAGATTCAGAAGTTACAAGTATCTTGTCTACGATCGATCTGAAAATTCTTACTTCCTCAAGTAAACCAATGGAGAGAATGGTGAATTCTATGATAAGTCTCAAAAGGAAATATTTTGTTCTCTTGAGCCTGATTCAAAATCTTTAATAAAATTAATCAAAATTAAAAGTTGGATCTTTATTGCGCTTGTGGTAATCAAATATTTCAAACCTTCATACAAGGGGCATTTTTTCTTTTTCCTCTAGATATGTAATTTCCCCCCTTATATAAGGGGTATTTTTTAATGATGTGTTCAATTATTTTTGAGTAATGTTAATCCTAAAAAAAATAATGAGAACTTCAAATTTAAGGTTACCCTCTTGATAGCAGGTTTTCGAAAAAACTCTTGAGATTCAAACTCGGGTTTTAAATTTACAAAACTTTGTTAATAAAACCTTGAGGTTCAAACAAATGCATTCTGAATCTCACATAGGAGATAGGACATCCATTCTGTCCCAAATCTATTCATTCCCAGATTTTACCACTTTTTTCCAGATTCATTTTCAATCGTTTCTCTCCCAGATTTATTTCTTTGTTCTCAGTTTTACTCAGCCAGATGCCGCCAAGGGTTTTCTCGGAAAATGCTCAGATGCCGCCAAGGGTTTTCTTGGAATTATGCTCAGATGCCGCCGAGGGTTTTCTCGGAACTATGCTCAGATACCGCCAAGGGTTTCTTGGAATTATGCTTAGATGCCGCCGAGGGTTTTCTCTGAACTATGCTCAGATGCCGCCAAGGGTTTTCTTGGAATTATGCTCAGATGCCGCCGAGGGTTTTCTCGGAACTATGCTTAGATGCCGCCAAGGGTTTTCTTGGAATTATGCTCAGATGCCGCCGAGGGTTTTCTCGGAACTATGCTCAGATGCCGCCAAGGTTTTCTTGAATTATGCTCAGATGCGCCGAGGGTTTTCCCGGAACTATGCTCAGATGCCGCCGAGGGTTTTCTCGGAACTATGCTCAGATGTCGCCAAGGGTTTCTTGGAATTATGCTCAGATACCGCCAAGGGTTTTCTTGGAATTATGCTCAGATGCCGCCATGGGTTTTCTTGGAATTATGCTCAGATGCCGCCGAGGGTTTTCTCGGAACTATGCTCAGATGCCGCCAAGGGTTTTCTTGGAATTATGCTCAGATGCCACCGAGGGTTTTCTCGGAACTATGCTCAGATGCCGCCAAGGGTTTTCTTGGAACTATGCTCAGATGCCGCCGAGGGTTTTCTCGGAACTATGCTCAGATGCCGCCAAGTGTTTCTTGGAATTATGCTCAGATGCCGCCGAAGGTTTTCTCGGAACTATGCTCAGATGCCACCAAGGGTTTTTCTTGGAACTATGCTCAGATGCCGCCAAGGGTTTTCTCGGAACTATGCTCATTTACCGTCGAGGGTTTTCTCGAAATTATGCTCAGATGCCGCCAAGGGTTTTCTTGGATTTATGCTCAGTTTAAATTTACTTCATTTTTGACTCATTTCCAATTCAAACTCTTTGAAATCTATCTCAGATTTTGAGCCCCACACCTTGCACAGTTGTTACATCAGTCAAGGAGAATTTTCTAAAATTCAAGGATCTGACACTGCCAGTGAGGGCTCGCGCTTAAGGACCTGACATTTTTCTAGTTCGGGGAGAGTTTTACGCTCAAGGATCCGAACACCCCGATGAATTGCTAAATCAGGCTGCAAAATGAACTGTCACTAGCTTTGGCATTCGGATATCGCACTATCTACCAATATAGATTTGCTATCTCGTTTGCTTCAACCCTCTGTCAAAGAGGGGCATCTGTAAACACCCCATTTTTGCATCCGCCTGATTAATCAAGTCGTCAACCCGATCGCAAAGGTTCACAATGATGGATGTCTATTCCAATGCTTTATTTTGTTACCAGATATGTTTCAGAAATCCGGATGAGGTATCTCGAACTGACAAAACTTAGAAACCACGCTACGCTAGGAAAATACTACCCTATAAACATAGAAATCATCATCCTGCAAACCAAAAAGAAGTTTCACGATAAAAATCACTAAAAATGACCAAATTACCAAAATACCCCTAACATCAAAACAACCCTAGAGCCTACATTACGCTTAGGAAAACCCATTCAAACACATAAAATAACAAATCGAAACCAAATAAATTATTTCACCAATTTTCACAAAATTCGATAAAATTACGAAAATACCCCTCATAAAGTTCACGACCATTTCATACAAAAAAACTTCATAAATGACAAAAACCAACATTCCCATTGAATTCCTTACGAAAAACTGATTCCAAAACATCCTGGAACATGGAAAAACGACTTAAACCGTAAAAAATCCTCTCCGAGGGCAAAATGGTAATTTCACAATTTTAAAAATTAAATATTTCAAAATTAATAAATAAATCATTAAATAATGTAAAGTGAAACATTAATAAAATTAATTTTAAAATGTGAACAAAAAAATCGATCAATCAGGCTTTCAGGCAAAATTATTGAGGTTCGCAATATATTTCTTTAAGGACCCCTCCATTTGGGGGTCCAAAGAATTAAAGATATAATAGAGAGGGGTTCTCCAAAAATTTTAAGTCAATCAAGCAAGACTAAAGTCAAGATATTGAAGTCAATCAAATAAAACTAAAGTCAAAATTAAAGTCAATTAAGTAAGACTAAAGTCAAAATCCTAAATCAAAACCCTAATCTAAACTAATCAAGTCAGTCTCATAAGACTAAAGTCAAAACCCTAAATCAAAACCCTAATCTAAACTAATCAAGTCAATCTCCTAAGACTAAAGTCAAAACCCTAAGTCAAAACCCTAAAGACTAAGTCCATGTCATGAGACCAAAGTCTAAACCCTAATTGAAACCCTAAAAAGAAACCCTAATCAAACCCTAATGCTTCTAAAAACTTTATAAATAGGAGCCTCCACACTCTATTTTCGTATCAAAGAAAAAACCCTGGAAAAAGTAGGTGAAGAAGCCTCCACAACCTCCCCAAAACCCTAATTTTGGAGTCCCAACTCCTTCCCTAACACCCCTACTCCGATTTTAGCCTAAAAAATACCCAAAAACCTCTCAAAAACATCCCAAAAATCCACAACAAATTCGAATCACCCAGATCCAAGAAGGAGATACCTTACCTTGGAGATCAGAAATCAAATCCGGAGATAGAACGAAGTGAGGAATACGGTACAAGGAGCCGTTTTCACCAGATCTAAGGGAATAACACTTTTGCAGATCGAAGGTAAGTTTTTTTAGTATTATTTTTTAATCTAAGTTTGTCATTAGCGATGTAGATTTATTTGGGATAAGTAGAGACCGGCAATGGCTGGGCGGGGTTGGTGCCTAACATCTTCCAACCCCGTAACATGATCCCCGGATTCAGATTTTCTATAGTAGACTAGTTCATTATCCGTTTTAGAGTTAGTTTGGTTCCTAGACCATAATAATTAAGTGGCGACTCCCAAAACCTCAAGGGTCAAAAGCGGATCCGCGCACCCCGCGGATCGAGGGCGCTTTCAGGATGAAAAGCTGAAGCCTTATCTTAAGTATTTGTTAAACTTAATGAGTAAGTTTGAAGCTATTCTGTTCCAACACGTTTCAAGGGAAGATAATAGATTTGCTGACTCGTTAGCCACTCTACCTTCAATGATCCATTTGCCCCCTGACATGGAATTGAGGCCGATCACTGAAGTCAAAGACAAACCTGCATATTGCTGTCAGATCAATATTGCTACTTGACTACCTAATGGAAAGCCATGGTACATAGACATTAAAAAGGTGTTGGAAAAACAAGAATTCCCAGAAGAAGCATCGAGGAAGGAACGACAAGCCTTACTAAGATTAGCATCTCAATTCATCCTGTGCGCAAGAAGTTTATACAAAAGGTCTTATGATGGTATTCATTTGTCATGCATTGATGAAGATCAAGCTGAACAGATAATGGTTGAACAGCATTCAGGAGAATGCGGCCCTCACATGAGTGGGAAAATGCTAGGACTAGGGTACTATTGACCTACGATGGAAACAGATTGTCATCACATGGTCAAGACCTGCCACAAATGCCAAATACATGCAAATCTCATACATGTACCACCTTCTCGGTTAGTTGGTCTGACTTCACCATGGTCGTTCTCAGTTTGGGGAGTTGACATTATTGGTAAAATATCGCCTAAAGCATCAAACGGGCATGAATACATTTTAGTTGCTATCGATTATTTTACTAAGTGGGTCGAAGCTGCCTCTTATGCTGTCCTCACTGCGTCTCGAGTTGCAAAGTTTATCCAAACGAATATCATCAGCCGGTACGGGATACCTTCGGAATTAATTTCTGATAACGGGTCACATTTCAAGGCTGAGGTTATTACTTTGTGTTCAAAGTTCAAAATCTCATACCACAAATCATCTCCTTACCGCTCTCAGACTAATGGAGCAGTCGAAGCAGCTAATAAGAATCTTAAGACTATCATAAGGAAAATGTGTCAATCACATCGAGATTGGTCTGAAAAATTGTCATTTGTACTATGGGCATATCGAACTTCAATTCGATCCTCTACTAGAGCTACTCCCTATTCCTTAGTGTATGGCATGGAAGCAGTCTTGCCAGTTGAAATGGAAATTCCATCTCTCAGGGTCTTGTTGGAAAGTCAGTTGTCAGAAACAACGGTATGAAGAATTGAATTTGATCGAAGAAAAATGACTAAGAGCTTTGTATCACATGCAAGCTTATCAAAGAAGAGTCGCTCGTGCATTTGACAAAAAGATCAAGGTCCGTCACTTACAAGTCGGGGATTTAGTACTCAAAGAGAATCGGGCACCTATCTTTGACCCTAGAGGGAAGTTCAAACCAAATTGGGGAGGTCCGTACATCATCAAGGAGATATTACCAGGAAAAGCTGTCAAGCTTCAAGATCATGATGGAATCGAGTTACCAAAACCAACCAACCTTGATCAAATCAAACGGTACTACATTTAAGGAGGCCATTTTTGGCCGAATCAATTTTTCTACTACCCAGTTCATTGTCTCCTTTCTCAACCCCTTTGCAGCCTGTTAAAAAAAAAGAGAAAAAATAAGCCTTTTACTTATTAGCCTGATTACCTAACCCAGGGGAGGGAAAATCCGAACTAGGTTTTGGTCTGATCCCAAAAATTTGGGGTACGTAGGCAACCTGAGAAGTTACTTCAGGCCCGACCACATCAAAATAAAAATAGATTCCCCGATAAAGAAAAAAATCTAAAAAGAAAAGAAAAAGAAATATCTTCAAAATGGGGAAGAAAATTCAAAGTAAAATAATAAAAAAAATGCCACACAAGGGGCATTCGGGTTTTTGAGCCTCAAAATCCCTTTCTTTTTATTCCCAGTCCTAAGCTTACCCATGAAAGTCCTCCTAAGTACTGTGCGAAAAGTCAAGGAAGATAGCAAAGCATGATCAGACGATAACTCTAGAAGATCAAAAGAGAAAAAAAAGATTAAAAAAAAAATGATGAAGCCTGCTAAGTTGAAAACCCAAAAAGGGCGACTTAGGCAAAAATTAAGGCAAGCTCACAAGGTTGAAAGTCTGAAAAGACAAATTTGGCAACAATCAGAGCCGAGAAGAAAAGAAGAAAAATCTCGCTAGATCAAAAACCTGAAAAGGCGATCTAGGCAAAAGTTAGAGCAATAAAGAAAAATAGAAGAAAATCCTAAACTGAGAGCGGTCCGAGCTGAAACATTAGAAGTCCAAATAATCAAGGTCAATACTTAGCTTAAACCAGGCATAAACTCGGAAGCCACAAGTATCTTGTCTACGATCGATCTGAAAATTCTTACTTCCCCAAGTAAATCAAGAGGGAGAAGAATGAATTCTATGATGAGTCTCAAAAGGAAATAATTTTGTTCTCTTGAGCCTGACTCAAAACCTTCAATAAAATTAATCAAAATTAAAAGTTTGATCTTTATTGCGCTTGTGGTAATCAAATATTTTGAACCTTCATACAAGGGGCATTTTTCTTTTTCCTCTAATATGTAGTTTCCCCTTATACTAGGGGCATTTTTTTATTTTTGCATGATGTATTCAATTATCTTCAATGCTATGTTTATTGTCAAACTAGGGACATTTTATTTTTGAGCAATGTTAATCCTAAAAGATAATGAGAACCCCAAACTTAAGGTTACCCTCTTGATAACAGTTTTTTGAAAAACTCGTGAGGTTCAAACTCAGGTTTTAAATTCATAAAACTTTTGGATAAACTCTTGAGGTTCAAACAATTGCATTTTGGATCTCACATAGGAGATAGGGCATTCATTCTATCTCAGATTTATTCATTCCCAGATTCAACCCCTCTTTTTCAGATTTATTCCTTCATTCTCAGTTTTACTCAACCAGATGTCGCCAAGGTTTTTTCTTGGAATTATGCTCAGATACCGCCAAGGGTTTTCTTGGAATTATGCTCAGATGCCGCCATGGGTTTTCTTGGAAATATGCTCAGATGCCGCCAAGGATTTTCTTGGAACTATGCTTAGTTGCTGTCGATGGCTTTCTCAGAATTATGCTCAGATGCCGCCAAGTGTTTTCTTGAAATTATGCTCAGATGCCACTAAGGGTTTTCTTGGAATTATGCTCAGTTACCGTCGAGGGTTTTCTCAGAATTATGCTCAGATGCAGCCAAGGGTTTTCTTGGAATTATGCTCAGATGTCGCCAAGGGTTTTCTCGGAATTATGCTCAGATACCACCAAGGGTTTTCTTGGAATTATGCTCAGACGCCGCCAAGGGTTTTCTTGGAATTATGCTCAAATACCGCCAAGGATTTTCTTGGAATTATGCTCAGATGCAGCCGAGGGTTTTCTCTGAACTATGCTCAGTTACTGCCGAGGGTTTTCTCGGAATTATGCTCAGATGCCGCCAAGGGTTTTCTTGGAATTATGCTCAGATGCCGCCAAAGGTTTTCTTGGAATTATGCTCAGTTGCTGCCGAGGGCTTTCTCGGAATTATGCTCAGATACCGCCGAGGGTTTTCTCGGAACTATGCTTAGTTACCACCGAGGGTTTTCCCGGAATTATGCTCAGATGCCGCCAAGGGTTTTCTTGGAATTATGCTCAGATGCCACCGAAGGTTTTCTCGGAACTATGCTCAGATGCCGCCAAGGGTTTTCTTGGAATTATGCTCAGTTTATGCTCAATCTATGCTCAGATTATGCTCAGTTTATGCTCAATCTATGCTCAGATTATGCTCAGTTTATGCTCCAATTATGCTCAGTTTATGCTTAATTCATTTTTATTCTGTGCTTAGATTTGACTCATTTCCAACTCAAACTCTTTGAAATCTATCTCAGATTTTGAGTCTACACACTTGCACAGTTGTTACATCAGTCAAGTAGAACTTTTTAAAATTCAAGGATCTGACACTGCCAGTGAGAGCTCGCGCTCAATGACCTGACATTTTTCTAGTTCGAGGAGAGTGTTACCCTTAAGGATCCGAACACCCCGACGAATTGCTAAATCAGGATGTAAAATGAACTGTCACTAGCTTTGGCATTCAGATATCGCACTATCTACCAAAATATATTTGCTATCTAGTTTGCTTCAACCCTCTGCCAAAGAGGGGCATCTGTAGACACCCTATTTTTGCATTCGCCTGATTAATCAACTCGTCAAACCGATTGCAATGGTCCCCAATGATGGATGTTTATTCCAATGCTTTGTTTTGTTACCAGATATGTTTCAGAAATCCAGATGAGGTATCTCGAACTGACAAAACTTTAGAAACCACGCTACGCCAGGAAAATACGACCCTAGAAACATAGAAATCATCATCTTGCAAACTAAAAAGAAGCTTCACGATAAAAATCACTAAAAATGATCAAATTACCAAAATACCCCTAACATCAAAACAACCATAGAACCTACGTTACGCTTAGGAAGACCCATTCAAACACATAAAACAACAAATCGAAACCAAATAAACCACTTCGCCAATTTTCACAAAATTTGACAAAATTACGAAGATACCCCTCATAAAATTCACAACCATTTCACACAATTTTTTTTATAAATGATAGAAACCAACATTTTCATTGAATTCCTTACGAAAGACTGATTCCAAAACATCCTGAAACATTGAAAAACGACTTATAATGTAAAAAATCCTCTCCGAGGGCAAAATTGTAATTTTACAATTTTAAAAATTAAAACTTTTAAATTAATAAATAAATCATTAAATAATGTAAAGTGAAACATTAAAGTCAATCAAGTAAGATTAAAGTCAAGCAAGGCTAAAGTCAAGATATTAAAAGCCAACTAAGAAAGACTAAAGTCCAAGTATTAAAGTCAATCTCATAAGACTTAAGTCAAAACCCTAAATCAAAACACTAATCTAATCAAGTCAATCTCATAAGATTAAAAGTCAAAACCCTAAATGAAAACCCTAATCTAAACTAATCAAGTCAATCTCATAAGACTAAAAGTCAAAACCCTAAAGACTAAGTCCATTCATGAGACCAAAGTCTAAACCCTAATTGAAACCCTAAAAGAAATCATAATTAAACCCTAATTCTCCTAAAAAACTTTATAAATAAGAGCCTCCACACCTTATTTTCGTATCAAAGAAAAAATCCTAGGAAAAGTAAGTGAAGAAGCCTCCACAACCTCTCTAAAATCCTAATTTTGGAGCCCCAACTCTTTACCTAACATCCCTGCTTCGATTTTTGCCTAGACCCAGAAACCTTTCAAAAACATCTCAAAATCCATAACAAATTCAAAGCACCCCGATCCAAGAAGGAGATACCTTACCTCGGAGATTAGAAATCAGATCCGGAGACAGAACGAAGTAAGGAGTATGGTACAAGGAGCATTTTCACCAGATCTGAGGGAATAGAACCTTTGCAGATCGAAGGTAAGATTTTTATTATTATTTTTATCTAGGTTTTGTCATTAGCGATGTAGTTATATTTGGGATAAGTAGAGACCGACATTGGCCTGGCGGGGTTGGTGCCTAACACCTTCCAACCCCGTAATATGATCCCCGGATTTAATTTTTTTTTTGTAGTAGATTAGTTTTTTATCCGTTTTAGAGTCAGTTTGGTTCCTAGACCACAATAACTAGGTGGCGACTCCCAAACCTCAAGGGTCAAAAGCGGATCCGCGGGGTGCGTGGATCCGCTTTTGACCCTTGAGGTTTGGGAGTCGCCACCTAGTTATTGTGGTCTAGGAACCAAACTGACTCTAACATGGATAAAAATAACTAATCTACCATAAAAAATCTGAATTCGGGGATCAAGTTACGGGGTTGGAAGGTGTTAGGCACCAACCCCGCCCGGCCAAAGCCGGTCTCTACTAACTTCCCAAGTAAATTATATTGCTAAAACCTAGATAAAAATAAATAAAAATAAAAATTTACCTTTCCGATAGCAAGGACTTTGTTCCCTCAGATCTGACAAAAGAGCTCCTTGTACCGTGCTCCCTCGCTTCGTTCTGTCTCCGGATTTGACTTCAGATCTCCTAGATCAAGGTATCTCCTTGTTTCTGAATCTGAACTATTCAAGTTTTTTACGGATTTGGGGGTGTTTTTGGAGGGCTTTTAGGTGTTTTCTAGACTAAAATTGAATGAGGGATGTTAGGTAAGGAGTTGGGGCTCCAAAACTAGGGTTTATGGGGGGCTAGGAGAGCTTCTAGACCTACTTCTCCTAGGGTTTATTATTTTATATGAAAATAGGGTGTGAGCACCTCTATTTATAGATGTTTTTAGGGGTTGATTTGGATAGAGTTAGTGTTTAATTAGAGATCTTTTAATTAGAGTTGTGTTTTAGTTAGACTTATTTTAGGTAGAGTTGTGTTTTAATTAGAGTTGTTTTAGGTAGAATTGTTTTTAAGTTAGAACTCTATTAGATAGAGTTATTAATCAATTATAATTCTATTATGACTTTTGGTCTTATTTGATTGACTTTTAATGTTTTGACTTTAGTCTTTAATTGATTGACTTTTATATATTTGACTTCAGTCTTGCTTATTTGACTTTAATTTTGACTTCAGTCTCACTTGATTGACTTTAATACCTTGACTTCAGTCTTGCTTGATTTACTTTTAATTTGGAGAACTCCCTTCTAAAATATCTTTAATTCTTTGGACCCCCAAATGGAGGGGTCCTTAAAGAAATATCCCACGAACCCTCAACAATTTTGCCTGAGAGTCCGATTAATCGATTTTTTAGGTTCAAAATTTTAAATTAATTTCATTAATGTTTCACTTTAATTATTTAATGTTTTATTTATTAATTTCGAATTTTTTAATTATGAAAATTATGAAATTACCGTTTTGCCCCCGGAGAGGACTTTTCACGTTTTAAGTCGGTTTTTAATGTTCCAGGATGTTTTAGAATCGATTTTTCGTAAGGAATTCAATGGAAATATTATTTTTTGTTATTTATGAAGTTTTTTGTGTGAAATGGTTGTGAACTTTACGAGGGGCATTTTCGTAATTTTGTCAAATTCTGTTAAAATTGGTGTGAAATAATTTATTTGGTTCCGATTTGTTATTTTATGTGTTCGAGAGAGTTTTCCTAAGCGTAACGTAGGCTCTAGGGTTGTTTTGAGGTTAGGGATATTTTGGTAATTTGGTAATTTTTAGTGATTTTTATCGTGAAGCTTCTTTTTTATTTGCAAGATGATGATTTCTATGTTTGGGGTCGTATTTTCCTAGCGTAGCATGGTTTCTAAGGTTTTGTCAGTTCGAGATACCTCATCCGGATTTCTGAAACACATCTGGTAACAAAATAAAGCAATGGAATACACATCCATCATTGGGAATCATTGCGATCGGATTGACGAGTTGATTAATCAGGCGGATGCAAAAATGAGGTGTCTACACTTTCAACCATGGATCTACATTACAGGGGCAGTACCTTCTACTTTTCACCAGAGAGTCAAATTTATCATGAGACAAAAGATGATATCCATCTTAGTAGAAAACTTGGTCGTGACTGAGAGAGCTCCGAACATTCCTTTTATAGACATAAAACTGACAAAGGACAAGGCATTGTACCATTCCTACCAATTTGTTACCATTAACCACGTCGAGAAGGGAAAGGAAAAAGTAAGGACAAAATTATTAAAGGCAAATCTAATAATCGGACGGGTCTTAAATAAAGTAGGTTACCGACCCAAGCAAGGATTAAAGCTAGGTGGAAAAGGGAAAGGCTCTTTGGTTGTAGCAAAGAAACACACTCCTTATTTTGATTTGGGGTTTAGGCCTAGAAAAAATGGTATATCAGATATAAATGACAAAAAGAGAGAACTCTGATTAGCGAGAAAACAAAATCGTCACCCTAACGTATGGAATTTAAGCAAAATTCCTCACATCAGTGTCAGTTTTTCAAAATCACAACTCAGACCCAACAGCCTATCAGAACAATTGCTAACAAAGCCAGCCAGAAAATCAAGAATAGTAAGTTTCTACCCCAAATGCATTCAAGAAAACTCAATTGTTGAGTCCTACCCCCCTTATGGAAGGATTCGATGTCTTATTCAATGGGGATTCGAACGACAGTCTATACGAAACAATAAAAGAGCCTGCAAAAATGGAAGTCGTTGTAAACGAAATGAATGAATCACATCTTCCCATTAGCATCGACTGGGCATCAGTCATCATCCCACCAAGCTTGGGGAGGACTATGTCAAACTTTGGAAATAGTCAACTAGAGGTAATGGTCATCTCTAAACCACCAAGGGAACTACCTTCCTACCTCATCCGCCCCATCAAAGAAAGAGAGGTCTTGCATAATTGGGAAGAATTTCTTATAACCCTTGAGGTTGCAACAGCCTAAAAAAATGTCATTAGACAAATCTAATTTGCATGAGGATCATAACGAGCCTTCGTCTTCGACGAAAAATTATTTTTAGGGCTCTTTAATTTTACTAATGAATTTGCATGATTGTTTTTCTTATTTCAGATATCTAAAAAGTGATAAAAAAAAATAAATATTCTTCAAAAATAAAAAACATCTCAAAAAATAAAAAAAATAAAAAACCTTTCAAAATTGTAAAGAAATAGATATTTTCCAAAAATAAAAAAAAGAGTTTTTAAGAGATTTGTTTATATCAAAAGAATAACCAAATAGAAAAAGAGTTTGAAAGGGATGAGTATGATTTTGATCTTGAACTTGACTTTAACCTAATTGGGATCGAAGACGAGTCTGAGGACGAAATGGAGTACCCACCTAAAAAAAATCAAAGACTTGGTAGAACATCACGAAAAAGGTGTTCAACAAAATATTGAGGATACGGATTCAATCAATCTTGATATCGTAGTGGACCCATGAATCGTAAAGATCAAAGTCTTACTAACACAATAGCAAAATGAAGAAATGATTGAGTTTTTACAAATTATCAAGACGCTATTGCATGGTCATACTGAGACATGCCTGGGTTAGACACTGAGCTTGTCGTCCACAAATTACCAATCACTCCCGGAAGCAAGCCGATCAAGTAGAAATTGAGAAGATTGAAGCAAGAATGGACCCTCAAGGTCAAGGATGTGGTCATGAAATAATTCCAAGCAGGATTCTTTACAATTTCTATATACCCAGAATAGCTAGCTAATGTCATCACAGTACCTAAGAAAGATGGGAAAGTACGCATGTGTGTTGATTATTGGGACTTGAGCAAAGCTAGTCCTAAGGATGATTTTTCGCTACCACACATCGACACTCTAGTCCACAATGCAGCAGGGCATGGCATGTTCTCGTTCATGGACATTTTCTAAGCCTATAACCAAATAAAAATGGTAGAAGAAAACGAGGAAAAAATTGCATTCATCACATCCTAGGGTACTTTCTACTACAAAGTCATGCCATTCGGGTTAAAGAACGTAAAGACAACTTATCAACGTGCGATGATCGTATTATTCCACGATATGATCCATAAAGAAATAGAGATTTACGTAAATGACATGATCGTTGAGTTTGGCATAAAGAAAGATCATCTGATAAATCTCAAGAAATTGTTCGACAGGCTAAGGAAGTACAGTTTAAGGCTCAACCTAGCAAAATGTGTATTCAGGACACCATCGGGCAAGTTACTGGGATTTATCGTCAACTAAAGAGGCATCCAGATAGATCCAACAAAAACTAAATATATCATCGAGATGAAAACACCTATTTCAAATAAAGATGTTAAAACTTTTTTGGGGAGAATATAGTACATTAGTCGATTCATTGCTCAACTCACACAAATCTGTGACCCAGTCTTCAAGCTACTTAGAAACGATACGCCTAAGAAGTGGAATAAGGACTGTCAAGAAGCATTCGATAAGAATAAGTAATATCCGGTTAACCCACTAGTCTTGGTCTCTCCCACTCCAGGATGACCTTTGTGTATGTACATCTTAGTACAAAAGAATCAATAGGGTGTGTACTGGGGCAACACGATGAATCAGGGCGAAAGGAACAAGCCATCTACTATCTCAATAAGAAATTTATTGAGTACGAAAAAAAATATTTGACGCTTGAGAAGACGTGTTGTGCATTAGTATGGGCATCCCAACGACTGTATTACTATTTGCTTAGTTACTCAACCAAACTCATCACCAGGATGGACACTCTGAAGTACCTTTTCATGAAACCAACGCTAACAAGTCGCACTGCGAAATGATAATTATTGTTATCTGAGTTTGACATCACCTATGTCACTCAAAAAACCATCAAGGGACAAGCCATCGTTGACTACTTAGCCAGGCACCCCTTGTCTGATTATGAACCATTGAAGACAAACTTTCTCGATGAATCTATATTACTCACGGTTATTGAAGACTTTGATGAAGAATTAGGCTGGAAAATGTATTTTGACGGAGCAAAAAATTAGAAAAAAAAAATGAATAGGTGCGGTTCTGATCAAATCAAATAGGTCCCACATGTCAATTGCTATTAGATTAAAGTTCCAACGTTCCAACAACGAGACAGAATACGAAACTTTTATAGCAGGGTTGAAAGCAGCAATAGATCTCGAGGTGGATGAAATCGACGTATTCAGAGATTCAAGTCTAGCAGTCTATCAGACAACTGGAGAATAGAAGACCCGAGAATAGAGATTGATCATTTACCATGAGCACCTCAAAGAATTAAGCTCAAGTTTCAACAAGATTTCATTCACAAATATGCTAAGAGCTAATAATCAATTCGCAGATGCACTAGCTACACTTGCTTCCATGATTAATATCTCAAAAGACCTAGTTATTGACCCCATTGAGATCAGAATTCAAGATAAGCCGACTTATTATCTACCTGACGAAATAGAAGAGTCCGAAGAGAAGTCATGGTATTCTGATATCAAGGCATACCTAGAAGATTGAACCTTCCCATCAGATGCAATGCCAAATGATCGAAGGACTATTCAAAAATTAGTAGACCAATTCTTCTTGATCAACGGTATTCTGTACAAGAAGTCACATCATGAAGTCTTATTCCGATGCGTATTATAAGCAAAAGAAAAATTACTAATTGAGACTATTCATGGTGGAGTCTGTGAAACTTACATAAATGGTCACATGTTAGCCAAGAAGATCATAAGGATGGGGTATTACTGGACGACAATAGAAAGTGACTGCTATCAAGACGTCCGAAAATGCCATCTATGCCAACAAGATCAATGTTCCACCTTCAGAATTACATAATATGACCATCCCTTGGCCCTTCTCGCTCTAGGGCATGGACGTCATCGGACAGATCTCGTTGAAAGCTACAAACGGGCATTGTTTCATCCTAGTCGCTATCGATTACTTCATCAGATCAGTAAAAGTAACATCCTATGCCAATGTCACGAAAAACAACGTCTTGAAGTTTGTCAAGAACAACATCATCTGTCGATATGGACTTCCTAGCAGAATAGTAACTGACAACATAAAAAACTTCAAGAATAAGGATATGATAAAAATGTGTAAAGACTTCCAAATTACTCATCACAACTTGGTACCTTACAAACCCAAGATGAATAGAGTCGTCGAGGCAACCAACAAGAACATTACGAGAATCATCGAGAAAATGGTAATTACATATAAAGATTGGCACGACATGTTGCCATTTGCACTTTACGCCTATCGAACCTCGTTCAGAACTTCTATTGGGGCAATGCCATACTCACTAGTATACGGAATGGAAGCAGTCTTCCCGTGAAAATTGATATCCCCTTCCTTCGAATCTTGAAAGAAACATAGTTGGATGAAACCGAATGGGTTCAAGCTCGATTCGACAAGTTAAATTTGATTGAAGAAAAGCGTCTTGTAGTCATTTACCATGGACAGATTTTTCAACGACGAATATCTCATACCTACAATTAAAAAGTCAAACTTAGAGAATTCTCGCCAGAAAACCTTGTCTTGAAGAAGATTCTGCCAATTTAAGAAGATACTAGAGGAAAGTTTCGATTGAAGTACGAGGAATTGTTTATCATACAAAAAATAATGACAGGAGGAGCTCTGATCCTCAACTGATTAATGCTAACACTATTAAGAAATACTATGCCTGAAATCTGACCCTGAGATGACGAAGGCCATTTTTGTTATCCTAAAGATAACTATCTAACCTTAATCAACCCTTTTGAACCGTCACATTCATTTCTTAGCCTAAGATTGGGACAAGTCAACATTACTAAATAAAAAAAATAATAAACAAAAAAAATAGTTAAAGAAAAATCACCAAAGAGTCAACTTACTCTTGGCCCGCATGAAGATAAACTGTGAATGACTAATAATACAAAAAAAAAAACAAATAAATAAAAAACTCAGATACTTGATCTTGAGCTTGACCCAAACCTACAGCCTAAACAAGTCCGTAAGACATTGGGAGGAGACATGGATCACCTTTTCGAAATAAAAATAGACAAGCCCCACGTCTAGCCCATTTCAGATAAACCAAGACCATCACATCTTTTTGTATCCTTCCACTACTATTAGCCTAAGCCAATATTTCTTCCTACTAAAAGTCCTTTCAAATCAGGGAAGGGTTTGAGATACCATCGTGACAACGACAATATTACACGAAGACATCATCAATCTTGTAGCTCAATTCAGATCTCAAGTCTTATCAATCGTTGAAAGATTTGATAGGGGAATCTAGATCGGATATTTAGACCTCAAGTATTGTTCAAACCCCATTGAACCTTCTCATTATTAACCATACCCTCTATCCAACTATGCAAGAAGGGATTGATAATACCATACCTTTTCAAGTTAGGAAGAGTAGGAAGCACCTCCATAAAGCTTGAGAAGAAGCCTTGGGGAAAAGAGAACAAAAATCTGTACAAAATATGAAGAAGGGAAGTAAAAATCGTGAAAGATGGGTGTTAAGGAAAAACTAGTGGTGAAGAAAGCTTTGAAAAGGAAAAAAATCATACTAGTTCGTGGTTCAAACATGGACAAAGTGAAAGTTGACTTATACGTGCTCAAAGCACGGATGAAATCCAAGTTGACATATCTGTGTTTTAAGCAGGGACGAAATCCCAATTGACTTATCCGTGCTCCCAGCACAGATAAAAGTTCAACAAGGTTGTCCATGCTTGAAGCACGTACCAGAACATTTTAAAGCCTTGTGGCCATGAATTATCTGACTCCTTTTGAACCCGATGCACTATAACAATTGCCTCGCATCCCAAGGTCTCAAAAATATAGGAAGAAATAATCAGAGCTTTCTCACACTCAATACATGCAAACAAAACCCTCAAAGTCTTCGAAATGTGAAAATTATATCGGGTCGCAAAATTGGATCTTTCGAAGACTACTATGAAAATATTGCTCGAATTTAGGCTTTTGAAATCCCGGACACTCACATCGCACTATACCAAGTCTCTTGGAACAATAATCCCCTACCTATACGAGTCACTCACTATCGGGCCCCTAGGCTCACAAGCGACTCACAGCACGCCAGAACACTCTTGATGGGCCCTTCGAACACCGATAGCTCCCTTTACCCTTCTGTAAGCTCACAAACACTTAGAAGGCCTATGGAGTCCCTGATGATCGATATCACTCCTTAGAGGCCTGTTGAGACCCGAATCAATTGCATGCACAATCATAGCAATACGATAAATATTGTGAAATAACAAACATGGATGTATATATACAAAATGTGAAAATATTTATATTACATGTCTAAAGCTAATACAAAATATCTGAATGTCTATAAGGTACAACAAAAATCAGATGGAGGGGGTCTAGTGTCATCCCGGGCACTTTGAGTCTTCAGGATCGTTCTAGGAGAAGATCCAACTACTACGCCAGAGATACCCTAGAAGAAGGTAGAACATGCATCCACAATCGTCCCTCGAAATCCATGAAGAAAAACTCAACATCCAGGGCAGCATCCTACTCTGTAGTCACCACAAAATCAGCACCCGGGACAAGGTCCAATAAAGGGAGAAGCCTGAAAAGGAAAACAAAGCAAATTGAGCATAGGCAAATATATATATGCAGGATATGGAAATAAACAACTAAAATGCAAGTTCTTATCTGAGGAGGTGTCAGAAAATGGGCAGAGGTGCACGTTCCATCTCGGAGTCGATAATACCATACCTTTTCAAGTTAGGAAGAGTAGGAAGCACCTCCATAAAGCTTGAGAAGAAGCCTTGGGGAAAAAGAGAGCAAAACATCTGCACAAAATATGAATAAGGGGAGTAAAAATCATGAAAGATGGGTGTTAAGGCACAACTAGTACTGAAGAAAACTTTGGAAAGGAAAAAATCATACAGGTTCGTGGTTCAAACATGGGCAAAGTAAAAGTTGACCTATCCGTGCTCAAAGCACGGATGAAATCAGAAGTGACCTATCTGTGCTCAAAGCATGGATGAAATCCAAGTTGACTTATCCGTGTTTTAAGCAGGAATGAAATCCCAATTGACTTTCCGTGCTTCCAACACAGATAAAAGCTCAACAAGGTTGTCCATGCTTGAAGCACGGACCAGAACATTTTAAAGCCTTGGGGCCCTAAATTATCTGACTCCCTTTGAACCCAAGGCACTATAACAATCGCCTCGCATCCCAAGGTCTCAAAAATATATGAAAAAATAATCAGGGCTTTCTTACACTCAATACATGCAAACAAAACACTCAAAGTCTTCGAAATGTAAAAATTATATCGGGCCTGCGAAACTGGATCTTTTGAAAACTATTATGATTATGTTGCTCGAATTTAGGCTTTTGAAAGCCTGGATACTCACATCGCACTATACCAAGTCTCTTGGACCAATAATCCCCTACCTATACAAGTCACTCACCATCGGGCCCCTTGGCTCACGAGCGACTCACAGCACACAAGAACACTCTTGATGGGCCCTTCGAACACCGATAGCTCCCTTTACCCATCCGTAAGCTCACATACACTTATAAGGCCTATGGAGTCCCTGATGATCGATATCACTCCTTAGAGGCCTGTTGAGACCCGAATCAATTGCATGCACAATCATAACAATACGATAAATACTGAAAAATAACAGACATGGATGTATATATACAAAGTATGAAAATATTTATATTACATGTCTAAAGCTAATACAAAATATCTGAATGTCTATAAGGTACAACAAAAATCAGATGGAGGGGGTCTAGTGTCATCCCGGGCACTCTGAGTCTTCAGGATTGTTCCAGGAGAAGATCCAGCTACTACGCCAAAAATACCCTAGAAGAAGGTAGACCATGCATCCACAATCGTCCCTCGAAATCCATGAAGAAAAACTCAACATCCAGGGCAGAATTCTACTCTGTAGTCACCAAAAAATCAGCACCCGGGACAGGATCTAGTAGAGGGAGAAGCCTGAAAAGAAAAACAAAGCAAATTGAGCACAGGCAGATATATATGCAGGATATGGAAATAAACAACTAAAATGCAAGTTCTTACCTGAGGAGGTGTCAGAGGATGGGTAGAGGTGTTTGCTCCATATCGGAGTTGATCGTAATCCTGAAAAGATCACAAAAAAATTCAATTAAAATAGGAAAAAGATAAGCTATGATCTACACAAGAATGAAAAAGGAACTACATACCATCTCGGCCTGCAGATGGGACCCTCACAAGGCCATCTCTAGCTCCAACTCTTGGATGCGGAATGCCTACGCCTCTATATGAGCAGCCTACTCCTTAATAAGAGCCACTTTCTCTTCCACCTCGGCCCGAGAAGTCTTTCACAGATTTTCCATCTCTACGGTCCTCGCTGCCTACGCGTCAATAATGTCGTAATCTTCTCGGAGGTGATGAAGATTATCGGTCTGAAATCAAAATGTATGAAACCAAATGAAAATGATAAGAGGTAGAAAATCCTAAGGAAAGGAGACAGGGACAAAATTCGCACTGTAACGGCATGCTCCTAGATTAGGTCCTTTCCAATCTCTGTGATCTCAGCTCGGGCGATGATTGCAGGTGTAATACATCGGATGGATGCCTCTTTGAACCAGGCTTCGAAGTCACCGCCCCTTACCAAGCCAGCAGCATCTACAACCCTTACCTGGGCCAAATACTCATCCACCGTGATAACCCTAGAGATAAGCTCAGGTAGAGCAATAGGGATGTGAAAGCTCCTGTCATGTTGGAAAAATAGACGTTCCCCTAAATAGAATGTGTAACGCCGCTTTCCAATGAAGAAGGGGTAACACTGTTGCTGGGTGTTATGCCGATAGGCGTTCCACACCTCCTGCCTCCCATTAATTGTGCCAGGAAGATGAGTGACGGAGAAGATCTACAAAAGAAGAAATTAAACAATGGGCACAAATAACTTTAAATCAAAAACACAGGGATAAAAAGTCAGAAACACTCACGTCTCGAAGACGACATTGGTCAATGTGGGCCTGAGCACTTTGAGCGTTGCTCCTAATAGCCCTAACATCTCGGATGGCCTAGAAAGCACCCAAAGGATATCCCTCATCAGGGTGATGCCGTCTCAACAAGTAAAATGGAAAGTAGACATGGACAAAAATCTAGAGAGGAATAAAGTGTCAAGCAAGGAATATGAGATTGAAAAATAAACAAACAAAAAATAAAGCTGAAGTCTATTTACCTCAATAAACTACCAAAAGAAATGAGTAAAAATCCCAGTTCCACAATGCATAGTAATCCCCTCTGTTACCCGATCAAAGCCCGTAAAGATGGTGCCATAAATCAGACTTCCCTAGTCAAAATCCCCAATATGATCAATATCTCGCATCACTGAGAGGAAAATGGTGGAGACTGATGAGTCGTCCTTAAAAGTGCCCTCGATCCGCGGGGTGCGCGGATCTGCTTTTGACCCTTGAGGTTTGGGAGTCGCCACCTAGTTGTTAAGGTCTAGAAACAAAACTGACTCTAAAAAAGGCAAACTAATCTATGAAAGAAAAAAAAAAGGGTCCGGGGATCACGTTACGGGGTTGGAAGGTGTTAGGCACCAACCTCGCCCGGCCAAAGCCGGTCTCTACTAACTTCCCAAATAAATTACATTGCTAACAACCTAGATAATAATAAATAAATAAATAAAAAATAAAAAAAAGTTATACCTTTCCAATAGCAAATACTTTGTTCCCTCAGATTCGATAAAAATAGCTCCTTGTACCGTACTCCCTTGCTTCGTTCTATCTCCGGATTTGATTTCGGATCTCCGAGGCAAGGTATCTCCTTATTTCTGGATCTGGACTCTTCAAGTTTATTATGGATTTTGAAACATTTTTGAAGGGCTTTTGGGTGTTCTTTAAGCTAAAATCGAAGGAGGGATGTTAGGTAAGGAGTTGGGGCTCCAAAACTAGGTTTATGGGAGGCTAGGGGGGCTTTTAGACCTACTTCTCTTAGGATTTATGATTTTTTACGAAAATAGGGTGTGACCACCTCTATTTATAGATTTTTTTAGGGGTTGATTTTGATAGAGTTAGTGTTTAATTAGAGTTCTTTTAATTAGAGTTGTGTTTTAGTTATAATTGGTTTAGGTAGAATTGTGTTTTAATTAGAATTGTTTTAGGTAGAATTGTTTTTTAGTTAAAACTCTATTAGATAGAGTTATTATTTAATTAGAATTCTATTATGATTTTGACTTTTGGTCTTATTTGATTGACTTTTAATATTTTGACTTTAGTCTAAATTGATTGACTTTTAATATCTTGACTTCAGTCTTGCTTAATTGACTTTAATTTTGACTTCAGTCTTGCTTGATTGACTTTAATACCTTGACTTCAGTCTTTCTTAATTTACTTTAAATTTTTGGAGAACCCCCCTCTAAAATATCTTTAATTCTTTGGACTCCCAAATGGAGGGGTTCTTAAAGAAATATCTCACGAACCCTCAACAATTTTACTTGAAAACCCGATTGATCGATTTTTTTAATTCAAATTTTGAAATTAATTTCATTAATGTTTCACTTTAATTATTTAATATTTTATTTATTAATTTCAAAATTTTTAATTATAAAAATTATGAAATTACCGTTTTGCCCTCGAAGATGACTTTTCACGTTTTAAGTCGGTTTTTAATGTTTTAGGATGTTTTAGAATCGATTTTTTGTAAGGAATTCAATGGAAATATCATTTTGTGTTATTTATGAAATTTTTTGTGTGAAATGGTCATGAACTTTATGAGGGGCATTTTCGTAATTTTGTCAAATTTTGTGAAAATTGGCGAAATGATTTATTTGGTTAAGATTTATTGTTTTATGTGTTTGAATGGGTTTTCCTAAGCGTAACGTAGGCTCTAGGGATATTTTGATGTTAGGGGTATTTTGGTAATTTGGTAATTTTTTAGTGATTTTCATCGTGAAGCTTCTTTTTGGGTCTGCAAAATGATGATTTCTATGTTTCTAGAGTCGTATTTTCCTAGCGTAGCATGATTTCTAAGGTTTTGTCAGTTCGAGATACCTCATCTGGATTTTTGAAACATATCTGGTAACAAAATAAAGCAATGGAATACACATCCATCATTGGGAATCATTGCGATCGGGTTGACGAGTTGATTAATCAGGCGAGTGCACAAATGGGGTGTCTTCAGATACCCCTCTTTGGCAAAGGGTTGAAGCAAACTAGATAACAAATCTATTTTGGTAGATAGTGCGATATCTGAATGCCAAAGCTAGTGACAGTTCATTTTGCAGCCTAATTCATCAATTCGTCGATGTGTTTGGATCCTTGAGGGTAAAGCTCTCCCCGAATTAAAAGGTTGTCAGGTCCTTGAGCGTGAGCTCTCACTGACAGTGTCAGATCCTTGAATTTTAAAGAATTCTCCCTGACTAAAAGAACAAATGTGCAAGTGTGTGCACTGTGTGAAATTGAGTAAAATCTGAGTAAAACAAAACTCAAGAAAATTTGAATGATATTTGAGACAAATCTGAGCAAAAGTTGGGAAAAAGTTAAATATCCTACTCTACCTACTCTAAGTGAAAGAGTAATGAATTTATATTTTTTTTGAGAGTCCTACTCTACCTGCCCAGGGTGAAAGAGTAATGAACTAATTTTTTTGGGAAGTTCTACTCTACCTACTTCAGAGTGAAAGAGTAATGAACTAAGCCTTTTGAGAGTCCTACTCTACCTGCCCAGGGTGAAAGAGTAATGAACTAATTTTTTTGGGAAGTTTTACTCTACCTACTCGGAGTGAAAGAGTAATAAACTAATTTTTTGGGAGTCCTATTCTACCTGTCCAGGGTGAAAGAGTAATGAAATAATTTTTTTGGGAAGTTCTACTCTACCTACTCGGAGTGAAAGAGTAATGAACTAATTTTTTGGGAGTCCTACTCTACCTGCCTAGGGTGAAAGAGTAATGAACTAATTTTTTTTTTTTGGGAAGCTCTACTCTACCTACTCGGAGTGAATGAGTAATGAACTAATTTTTTGGGAGTCCTACTCTACCTGCCCAGGGTGAAAGAGTAATGAACTAATTTTTTTGGGAAGTTCTACTCTATCTACTCGGAGTGAAAGAGTGATAAACTAATTTTTTGGGAGTCCTACTCTACCTGTCCAGGGTGAAAGAGTAATGAACTAATTTTTTTGGGAAGTTTTACTCTACCTACTCGGAGTGAAAGAGTAATGAACTAATTTTTTGGGAGTCCTACTCTACCTGCGTAGGGTGAAAGAGTAATGAACTAATTTTTTTTTGGGAAAGTTCTACTCTACCTACTCAGAGTGAAAGAATAATGAACTAATTTTTTTGGGGAGTCCTACTCTACCTGCCTAGGGTGAAAGAGTAATGAACTAAGCTTTGAGGGAACAAACAGGGGATTAACCTCGCACTTGAATTATTATTATTTTTTTAATAAAAAGGTTGATTTTATGAATGTCCAGTAACATTTTAACTCTCTTTGAATCTGAGGAGCTTTCAAAATTGCTATCAAGAGGGTAACCTTTAATTCAAAATTAACCTTATCCTTTGGGGTTGAAATTGACCAGGCATCAGAACAAAAATGCCCCTAGTTTGACAAGGAACATTGCACTGGGGGTAATTGAATATAATTTGAAAATAAATGCCCCTAGTGTAAGAGGGAAACTGTACTCTTTAAAAAAAGGAAGTGCCCTTGTTATAAAAGTTTGAAATCCTTGATTACCGTAAGCGCAATAAAGGTTTAACTTTTAATTTTGACTTTTTATATTGAAGATTTTGAGTCAGGCTCAAAGAAATTGGAACAAAATATTTCTTTTTTGAAATTCATCATAGAATTTATTTTCTCCCTATCGGTTCGCTTAGGGACATGAAACTCTTTAGATCAATCATAGACGAGATACTTATATCCACTGAGTCTATATTTGGTTCAAACTGGGTATTGAAACTTGATCATTCGGACTTCTGATATTTCAGCCCGGGCTACCTTTTCAGCTTCTCAACTCAACGGAGATTTTCTTTTATTTTTTGATAGCTCTAAGTTTTGCCTAGATTGCCTATTCAAGTTTTCAATCTAGCGAGCATGCTCTAGCTTTTTCCTAGATCGTCTTTTTAGGTTTTCGATCTAGCGAGCTTACAATTTTTTCATTTTTTCTTGCTTTGATTGTTGCCAAGGTCATCCTTTCAGATTTTTAACCTCGCGAGCTTGCCTTAATTTTTGCCTAAGTTGCCCTTTTGGGTTTTTAACCTAGCAGGCTCTTTTTTTTTTCTTCCTGTCTGAACTTCTGGAGTTGTTGTCTTATCATGCTTAACTTTTCGCACGGTACTTAGGAGGACTTTCATGGGTAAGCTTAGGACTGAATATAAAAAGAAAGGAATCTTGAGTCTCAAAAACCTAAATGCCTCTTGTGTGGCATTTCCTTTTAAATTATTTTCTTTTTCCTTTAATTTTCTTCCCTACTTTGACAATTTTTTTCTTTTGAATTTTTTTTTTTTTAGATTTTTTTTTGTCGGGGAATCTATTTTTATTTTTTTGATGTGGTCGGGCCTGAAGTAACTTCTCAGGTTGCCTACGTACCCCATAATTTTGGGATCAGACCAAAACGTAGTTCGAATCTTCCCTCCCCTAGGTTAGGTGATCGGACTAAGAAAGAAGAAGGCATAATTTTTTTTCTTTTTGAAAAGGCTGCGAATGGGTTGAGAAAAGATATATTGAACTGGGTAACTAGGTAATATGAGGATTGATTCTGCCAAAGATGGCCTCCTTAAATGTAGTACCGTTTGACTTGGTCAAGGTTGGTTGGTTCTGGTAATTCGATTCCATCATGATCTTGAAGTCTGACAGCTTTTCCTGGTAATATTTCCTTGACGATGAACGGACCTCCCCAATTTGATTTGAACTTCCCTCTAGGGTCAAAGATAGGTGCCCGATTCTCTTTGAGTACTAAATCCCCGACTTGTAAGTGACGGGCCTTGATCTTTTTGTCAAATGTGAGAGTGACTTTTCTTTGATAGGCCTACACGTGGTACAAAGCTTTTAGTCATTTTTCTTCAATTTTAATTCTTCATACCGATAATAGACCTAGTCTATTTATAAAAGTTGACTTTCCATCAAGACTTTGAGATATGGGATTTCCATTTCAACCTGTAAGATTGTTACCATATCATATACTAGATAGCAGGGAGTGACTCCAGTGGAAGACTGTATCGAAGTACGATATGCCCAAAGTATGAATGACAGCTTTTCTGACCAATCTTGGTGTGATTGACACATTTTCACGATGATTATCTTGAGACTCTTACTAACTGCTTCAATCGCTCTATTAATCTGAGGATGATAGGGGGATGATTTGTGATGCCGGATCTTGAACTTTGAACACAGAGTAATGACCTAAGCTTCATAACCCATTATCAGCTCAAAATGTACCTCCATTTCGACTGATAACATGTGCTTAAATGAACTTTTCAACTCGAGATGTAGTGAGGATAGTGCTAATATATTTTCTAACATCTTCTTTGATTCCATCAATATAAATGAGTATGTATTCCGTGTTGAACAACACTCCAAATTTAACCGACATATCCTCATAGGACCATGTAAGCAAGTCTTTGGAATTTTCTGAATAAATTCATAATCTCTTTGTGCTCCTCTGGGGATAAGTTAGTTTCAATCTGAATTTCTTGGGAATTATTTTTGTTCCGAGGTCAATGACCTTTCCTTTCTCGATTAAAGGTTGAGTCCGACTCTTATCTTCTTGTTCAGAACAGAAATCTATCAAATTATTAGTTAATTCGTTAATGTGCTCGAGGTATTCAAAAATTTCCTTTATCCGATCAATTTCAGATGGGGCGATAGACACCTCTATAGACTCGATGAACTAACTTGACTTAATAGGAAAAAAGTAAACTCAATCTAAGGAAGACATGACCTTACTGAAAAAAAAGGACTCGAGCTAACCCAAATGACTCATGAAAACTCAAGGCAAGTACCCACATGAGTTTGATTAGGACTGAGGACTGATATATTACTTACAACCGATAGGATTGAAGCACTATGATCTTTAGGGAACAACTAGGCGATGTTGAGAAATTCTGAGGTCATTTTTGACTATTGACTTGATATTGACGTTTACTCTAACTGACCGGATTTACAACCCTAGCTAGACTATGGACGATTGAGCTTAGATACAATGATAACCTAGTAACCTCTTTGAAGGTGAATTTAACCAATTTCAGTATCACCCCCTTGAAAACATTTTAAATGAACCCTGAGATTTTATTGAATTTTGTGCACCAACCCATTAAACAATTCATCCATTCAATGATTATTCAGAAGGAAAATAATTTTATTGCACTCTTGAAAATAATGTTTTTATTGAATAACGATTTTCATAATTCTGATTATTTTTTGCAATCATTTTCTTTTTAGAAAAACATATTTTGATCATTTTACAAAGTCCATGCAAAAAATAGATTTTTGGTAAAAAAACATATTTAAAAATTTTCCATGCAAAAATATATCTTTTGTAAATCATTTTTCCTTCATTTTCTTTTCTTTTGAAAAATATTTTCTTCTGGAAAATATTTTTTCTCTGAAAAATAGTTTTTTATTTGGAAAGCGTTTTCTCTTGGAAAATCTTATTTTTATGGAAAATATTTTTTGGAAAACGTTTTTCTTAAAAAATATTTTTTCTAGAGAATAACATTTTTTTTGGAAAACACTTCTTTTGGAAAATATTTTTTCTGGAAAATACTTTCCCTTTGTAAACTATTTTTCTTCTTTGAAAATTTGATTTCTATTTCGATTTAAATGGCCCGGTCCAGCAGGATTGTTAGATTGAGTTGGGCTGGGTCATTTGCAAGAGATGGATTTTTTATTGGGTCGGTGCACGCATTTTAATTTTCAAAAACAACACTTTTGATCCTTGAGGACAATCATACACTCTGATCTCATCCTTCACATCATTCGCATACATTCACCAATCAAAAGGTTCCATTCAATAAACAACCCTGGAACACCCACGGTAAGTTCGAGTCGTGACCAATAGGGAAGGTTTCTAGACTCTAGACTTACTACGTGCAATGCATTTTTATCTGGCCACCCTTGCCCAAGCACACCTATATACCTCTCGATACGTGGTGACTTGGTTTGATATACCGTATAGGTGATGATCTAAAACCTCAACTTACTTCTCTGAAGCCAAAAACAGCCAGTTTGATCTCCAGTTGAGAGGTGGCGCACAATGCTGAGCAATGACTCACTTAAATACCTCTCGTCTAGAATAGACGTAGTTTATCCCCCTTGTACAGTAGGGTACAGCGGGGCAAGATCTCGCTTAAACACCGATTTTGACCAAGAAGTGCAATTGATATACTTAGATTATCTTTTACATACCTATGGGTACGAGTCAAGAGTTGTAGTTTTCATAAATGGTTTGGCATCCCACGAGGGTACCGACCACGTACTAGTACTACGTTGGCAATCGGGACATGTGACTATGTGGCTCACAATAGGTCAAAGGCTCAGGTCGCTCCAACCTGGGTGCATCAATATACCTCTCAGAATCACCTGATCAGACGGTATTGATGCCCCAATTTAATATACCCTAAGGTACATGACTGGAGTTGTGGTTTTCATGAATGACGTCGCATCTCCGAAGAGACTGGGCCACGCACTAGTGCCACGTTGGCTATATAGGACGTGTAAGTGTGCAAAACAGTAAACGTGCATGTGGTGTGTGCAAAGCAGGGTGGGGTGTGCCCGGGGCTTTTTTTTTTTTTAATCAAATGGGCCCATGGGCCTGATCATACTATCACAATATGAAGATTAGAAAAAATACGATCATAAAGCATAAATATCCATAACATCAAGATCAAAAATAAGGCATGCACATCAAAATATATATCAATCAAGGTCATGATATATCAGATAGGTAATCAATCAAGGCAGTGCAAAAGAGAATAAAGATGATCAATCAATCAGGATTGCACCAAAAAGAATATTAATTATCGAAAGCATCAAGTTCAAGATTTAGGCAAGCACATCAAAATATATATCAATCAGGATCATGACATATCACAAGAAAAATCTTTTTTTTTTTTTAAATTGAAAAATAATTTAATTTGGCCAACACAAAGAGATTTCAAAATTTACTAAGGATCACTAGGCCAACGTGGTCATTTCATCGGTAATCCAATACCATAGCTTTCTAGACTTTAATGGAAAAACTTGGATCCAAAAGTGAAATTCACACATTTTTTATTTTTTTTGATCCAATGTTTTGAGAATGAGTGGCTATGAAACCAAATTTAAAATCAAAATTCAAAATAAAAATTAACTTTTAAAAATTTAAAAAAAAAAAAAAAAAAGTTTTAGAATTTCATCCGCCACAAGCACATGGCATTGGATCACTTTTGGATTCCACGTGGCGAAGTCAATGACCCTTAGTAAGAAGGAAATCTTACTAAGCTAGTAAGATTTGCTCATAAAAAAATTTAAAATTTGCTTTTCATGTTGCTGCCAACCACACGCAAACCCCAACTAGCATGTTTTTAATATGTTGCTATCATTACACAACAAAAAGAAATGTATACATTGCTGGCAGCACAACAAGAAAAATGAAAGTGACACCAGGTGACACAATTTTTCTTTGCTGCTAGCACACCATGTACCTCAATTTGCAGCACACAGCGAACATACTATTCTATTTTAGATCGTCATGTTGGAGCCCCACACATATTGCGAACACAGCAATACTTAAGAAAAATATAAATAAAAAAAATTCACAACTCAAAAATGCTGCTGCCAGCACTTCACTCACACGTCCACGCATCACTTCCTCTCTTTCTATGGGCATCTCTCTCTACCAAAAAAAAGAAATCCACTTCTAACCCCTTTCTTCTCTTCTTTTAAAAAAAAAAAAAATATTTATAAGAACACGCAAACAGTGGGTCAACCCATTAAATCTCTTTAAGTGGCTGCCAAAACACTCAAACTTTTTTTTTTATTTAAACGATAGGGAATATTTTGCAACTCCAGCTAGGATTCTTAGAGTGTAGCTCCAAGAACCAGAGAGCATGCCGATATAAAGTGCTCAAATGGGCAGCTTCCACCCATGTCTGATGTTCAACCCTCTGTTAAGTCGATCATCTCTTTTGCGATGATGATCCTTCATTTTTCAATAATTTCCACTTTTCATCCATGTAGAATTGATGGAAAAGAAGCTACAGCTATGAGAGAGAGAGAGAGAGAGAGACAAAGAGAGAGACGTTTCTCTCTAGGTTGATGAGCATCTCAAGGCAAAAAAAAAAAAAAATCAAGGGTTGGCCATGTGAGGGAAGAGAAAGGAATTTTCATTAGTTTGCACTGATTGTGTCAAATTTTTTTCAATTTTAATTTACGGATTCCCATCAGGTTAGCTTCTCACACACAATGTTGCAACAACTTCATGCCTTTCCTTCGTATTTTTACTATTTCGACCTTAAAACACAGGAATAAAACAAATAAAACTTATGATTCCAAAATCACGTCGGGCCAACTGAGACCCAACAGAAACCTGTCCATAAACCATGTAAACACAGGGTTCCAAACACCAACAAGTGTTGTCGTTGTCATGGTGCTCTGTTCCTTGGGTAATCGGCAGTGCCCCTAGAATTATCCCTTGAACCACAGATTTTAGAGCTATTCCAACCGTTGATCCAATACAAATCAAGAACCCAAATAGACGAAATAAGGGTTCATTATTTCTTGCTAAAACAATCCAAAACAACTGGAATTAAAACCAAATAAACCTATCCAGATTCTTTCTTACAAATAATCAATAAAGTGAAAATTGCTGTAAAAAAAAAGTTGTTGCTCCAATTGTTAGACTGAACGATACAGGAAGATATCGAAGAGACGTGTTTCCACAAACAATAGATAAACAGAAAATAACGGTTAGGATTAAGGTCTTGAAGAACTGAGTTTGAGAAATGAGTTGTTGAAATGGGACGAGTTGTAACCAATGGATTGAGATGAAACTGGAGAGGGCAAAATACCATGTGAAGCATGGTTAGAATATGGGGTTTGATGGGGAATGGGATTCGTAAGTTTCGGCAGCGCTGAATGGAGAAGAAGATGGATTCCTTTAAAAAAAAAAATATTTAAGAGGGTGAAAAAGAAATAAGTAAAAGGCTTTTCTACTAACAGCACCCCAAAATCATTAGTTGATTTATACTAAGCACACACCACCAAAAGTTTCTGCCGGCAGAAATTCAAAAAAAAAAAAAAAATTGTTTTTATTTTTTTGAAACTCTATATGCTGTCAATGGACAGCATGTCTTGCCTACTAAAAAAAAAAGAATTGAATACCTACGCGATAAGTGAAAAACAAACAATTAATCAAAATGAAAAAAAAATCTCTCTTTTTTTATAAAAAAAAAAAACGTTATCAAACAACGTATCCACCATGTTTCTTTAAAAAAAAAATCTTTCGTTAACCAAAAATGGATCGACATACCCCAAAAGGAAGAATAACCAAAACAAAATCCCTTTCGTTTGATTATTCCATCCTCAATGATCATTATTCCACCCTGAACAAAATTATCCATATTGAAATATCGCATTATTTAGGATCATTCCAAATGGCCCTTGATTAAATCATAAAAATTAACATGTTAGATCAAAGTGCTCCGAGTAGAATCAGATAATTAATGATGTACTAACAAAAATAAAAACAATAAACAAATAATAAAAAGAAACTAACTAAGAATTAAATAAAATAAACTAAAACAAAAAATTAGGTCGTTGGCAATGCTCCCATACTTGGGATTTTTCAAGTCTGATCCTCAATGTCCCCAGTGGAGTCGCCATTGAAAGCGCCCTCGATCCGCGGAGTGCGCGGATCTGCTTTTGACCCTTGAGGTTTGGGAGTCGCCACTTAGTTGTCCGGGGATCATGTTACGGGGTTGGAAGGTGTTAGGCACCAACCCCGCCCGGCCAAAGCCGGTCTCTATTAACTTCCCAAATAAATTACATTGCTAACAACCTAGATAATAATAAATAAAAAAAATAAAAAATAAAAAAAAGTTATACCTTTCCAATAGCAAATACTTTGTTCCCTCAGATTCGACAAAAATAGCTCATTATACCGTACTCCCTTGCTTCGTTCTGTCTCTGAATTTGATTTCGAATCTCCGAGGCAAGGTATCTCTTTATTTTTGGATTTGGACTCTTCAAGTTTATTATGGATTTTGAAGCGTTTTTTAAGGGCTTTTGGGTGTTCTTTAGGCTAAAATCGAAGGAGGGATGTTAGGTAAGGAGTTGGGGCTCCAAAACTAGGGTTTATGGGAGGCTAGGGGGCTTTTAGACCTACTTCTCTTAGGGTTTATGATTTTTTACGAAAATAGGGTGTGAGCACCTCTATTTATGGATTTTTTTAGGGGTTGATTTTGATAGAGTTAGTGTTTAATTAGAGTTCTTTTAATTAGAGTTGTGTTTTAGTTAGAATTGTTTTAGGTAGAATTGTGTTTTAATTAGAATTTTTTTAGGTAGAATTGTTTTTTAGTTAGAACTCTATTAGATAGAGTTATTATTTAATTAGAATTCTATTATTATTTTGACTTTTGGTCTTATTTGATTGACTTTTAATATTTTGACTTTAGTCTTAATTGATTGACTTTTAATATCTTGACTTCAGTCTTGCTTAATTGACTTTAATTTTGACTTCAGTCTTGCTTGATTGACTTTAATACATTGACTTCAGTCTTTCTTGATTTACTTTAAATTTTTGGAGAACCCCCCTCTAAATATATTTAATTCTTTGGACCTCCAAATGGAGGGGTTCTTAAAAAAATATCTCACGAACCCTCAACAATTTTACTTGGAAGCCCGATTGATCGATTTTTTTAATTCAAATTTTGAAATTAATTTCATTAATGTTTCACTTTAATTATTTAATTTTTAATTTATTAATTTCAAAATTTTTAATTATGAAAATTGTGAAATTATCGTTTTGCCCTCAGAGATGACTTTTCACGTTTTAAGTCGGTTTTTAATGTTTTAGGATGTTTTAGAATCGATTTTTCGTAAGGAATTCAATGGAAATATTATTTTGTGTTATTTATGAAATTTTTTGTGTGAAATGGTCGTGAACTTTATGAGGGGCATTTTCGTAATTTTGTCAAATTTTGTGAAAATTGGCGAAATGATTTATTTGGTTAAGATTTGTTGTTTTATGTGTTTGAATGGATTTTCCTAAGCCTAACGTAAGCTCTAGGGATATTTTGATGTTAAGGGTATTTTGGTAATTTGATCATTTTTTAGTGGTTTTTATCGTGAAACTTCTTTTTGGGTCTGCAAGATGATGATATTTATGTTTCTGGAGTCGTATTTTCCTAGCGTAGCGTGGTTTCTAAGGTTTTGTCAGTTCGAGATACCTCATCCGGATTTTTGAAACATATCTGGTAACAAAATAAAGCAATGGAATACACATCCATCATTGGGAATCATTGCGATCGGGTTGACGAGTTGATTAATCAGGCGAGTGCAAAAACTACAAACCCCATGTTCCATTTATCCAAGCTCATTTCACCCAACACATCCTAGGTGCAATACTAATACTCATCATTCTTCACCTACACCTATCAAACCTAGAACCAAGACTTAATTCAACCTACCCCAAACCCATTTTGTCTCATGTGCCCCTTCGACTAGCCTATAATGATCTACTTACCCAAACCCTCGTTTCTCCCTCATAAGCCAAGTCCAAAGCCCCCATCAAACCCAATGAGGGGCCATAGTGCAAATATGGAAATAAACAACATAAAAATGAAAGCCTAAAAAAGTTTCAAATAAAAAAACATAATCAAAAGTATCGCAAAATTAAAATCGTGTTCTAAAAGGCAGGGAAAACACAAAAATAAAAAGTAAACGAATAAGCCACCCAAGACCAACCATCACAAAACTCACCCATCCACACCATTTCCTACTCGACAGAAGTTGGACTCAACTTTACCATTCCCACTAACATAACCCCTATACCAATCCTATCATGTCCATGTCATCCACCATAACCAAAAACTAATCCGTTCAAACTCAACCAAAACAATTCACCCCCAATAAAAAACTCAAATCAGTCAACCTTTTCAAACCACCCTGAATCCTCACTATAAAAACAAGCTCAAACCCACTTAACAATCCCTCAAATCCCGTTTATATCCCTTCCTCACCAAACACCCAAACTCTACTACCGACTTTGTCAATCCCACTCAAGAACCACCATCACACCATCACCCAACCTTATTAAGTCCATTATATCCCATCTCAAACTCCTAAACATCGCTACCCATGCCATGTCCACCGTCCACTTTCGCTAGCATCCAAGTCATCCCATGATCAAATCGTCCCCAAAATCTTACCCCTAAACCACCCTGAACCACTCCAAATCCCTAATCCAAGTCTCAACCCATCAATATAGTCCCACCTTACCCTATCCACCCCCTTATCAATCCAAAAACCTGCCAATCCAAAATGTCAAAGTCCACCATAATGACCCATGAGTTTCAATTCCTCGAACATCACCACTTACATCGTCATCTATACCCACAATCCCAAATTTGTCAAAAGACTGCCTACTCCTATCCACTATCACCTTTCCTAATCCACTCTCTTCATCTACCACCACTAAACACCCATGAACCCATGCCTTCATCCAACTCCAACCAAGCACAAAGGATCCAAATCCTCTAAAAAAAACCAACAACATCCAATCCAGTCCAAAACCCCTTACCACCCGTAGACAACACTGTCCAAAACCTATCATCTTATTACGAACCGATCTATATCCACCCAAAACCATCAAACCCACCACCAATTACATCATTTTTTATTCACCAACCATCGAAAAACCAAACAATTCATCCATCCCATAGTTTTACCCTCCCGACAATCCACAAATCAGCCCCACTACGCCCCTACCAGTCTCCCAAAATCTCATAACTCATTCAACAATATTTCACCATAAAAGCATCACCCTAAAGGATGGAGATAGAACAAAGTAAAAAACAAAAATAAACAAAAAAATTAATAAAAAATGTGTTGTGTCCAAAAGCAATTTGCAAAGTTTATCCTCATGTCATAACCTAAACATGCAAGAAAAAACGAAAGAAAAACAAGAGGGAAAACCAACGTAAAACTTATCTCAATGCATAAAATCGTAACCCACCCTCACAGAAAAGCTTCCCAAAGCTCTAGGTTCCACTCCACAAATGTCCAAATGCAACACACGTGTTCCAAATCCTTCCAACGACCAAGAAAAGGGCCCAAATCGATAAAATCAAAAAGAAGATTAATGGAAGAGGGAGAAATCTCAAGAGAGAAGGAAAATCAAAATAGAAGAGAGAAAATGAGAAGGCGCACTAGTTTTAATGTTTGAAATTCGTACTAGTCCGTGTTACATGTACGGATAAAAAAAATTTACTTCATTTGTGCTCCATGCATGGACAAAACAAATAGCGCGCTATCCATTCCTCAAAAATGAATGAACCTGATCCAAACACCATCCGTACTTCATCAACAGTTCAGTCAATAATAATTTTAAATAAATTAAAAGTAATAAATAAAAAAAATTTAAAAAATCAAACAAATCAAAAAATTTAAAAAATCAAAAATCAAAAGAATTTCAAAAATCCTTTCAAGATGCATTCAACTCCAATTTGTCGAAACACGATCAAAACATTCAAATTTAAAAACTTATCAAATTTTCATCAAATCCGAGATCACAAATGAGCTCTGTGCAACGAGATCAAGGAATCAATAAGAAAAAATCCTATCAGACCCTGTGCTTGGATAGTCATTTTTTATAAAAATCATCATTTCATACAATATTTAGGAATCATGTTTTAACAAAGTTTTATATACCGTATAAATAGGGGTCTATTCTTTACAGTTCTTTGCATGCAATTCTTGTAAAGAAGGGTAGTTATAGATACCCACATTTGAATGGGCCCCCACTCAAAAGGAAAAAAATAAACTTTTCAATCAAATTCGTCAACGGGCCTAAAATTCACAAATCGTCGAAACACGACATTTTGATCAATTTGAAGATTCTTAAGACCCCTAAAGGTCTAATGGATCCATAAAAAATACTTGGTATACCCCTACCTTCCCCACCTTTCATTGTTCCACTCTCAAAACCAAAGATATCCCAAGCTCGCTTAGAGCCCACCAATCTTCAATTCCTAAAAAATAATTTCTCACCTCTCCCAATTTAACCTAATCCTAATTCTATACAACCCAAACCCTAGAATTTACTCACCTTCAAAATCCCAATTTAAAATAAACCTTAATGAAATCCTCATAACCTAAAAACTCAAGCCCAACATGTTAAATCTCACATCAATTCAAATCCACAAACCATTATCCATATTAACCAATTAACTTTTGATCATCAAATGGATACTTGTCCACACCAGAACTCACCTCCCAAAAAATCATTCTACTCAACCTAACCCCTCACCTTTATCTAACACAACTACCAATGCACATCACAACCCATACCCCCCACACTCCATGTCATAAACCTAATGCATCACTTTTTTTTAACACAACTACAACCTCACATCACAACCCACACCTCCCTTCATTATTCACCCTCAACACATTCTCAAAAGCCATCCCCATACCCCTTTCCTCCAATCAACTCACCCAAATACCCTATCATCGTACCTTTTTGGATATTTGTTACCATCCCCTTCACCCAAAATCAAATCACTTAACTCCTTACAAAGCCTATTCTTTTAAATCAAAATCCACACCTTCTCATCCCAACTAGTACTCAATTCCATTCTATCAACCAAACACCACATCATTTCACACCACCAAACACTCAACCCAAATGGGTTGGGGAGGATTCAAATTATTTGGATAAAAAATTATTCATTTTCCCCCCATTCGATAAATACCCCCATCTCTACTCTAAATTTCACACCCCTCACCATAACAACCCATGCCATTCTCTACTCTTCTATCTTTTCACCCCATCCTACCCTCAAAAGTAACCTTTCAACCCTATTAATATCCCCTCTCATCTCCTACAAATGGTACTAAGTCTAAGACTAAAAACTCTTCTCTAAACTCTCTTCTACTCCATTCTCATACTCTCATATTAGTCTAAAAAATATTCTCTCAATTCTACTAAGGACTCAAAAAAGCATAGAAGAAGAAGAAGAAGGAAGAAAAGAATGATCAAGTCAAGGTCTCAATATAGGTCAAAAAAAATATTGTACCCCCTCTCTCTCCCTTCTTCATTTTCCTCTTCTACCTTCCCCTCCTACTTTTTTAATTTTCTTTTTTAGAAAAACCCCTAAGATATGATATTTCCCATCTTCTAACTCCAGTAGATTAAACATTGGTTCGGATGAAAGTAAAGGGGTTGTAACCACCTTCAAAATAAAACCATTTTAATCCTTCAACTCATTTTTAGGCAATCGATATTCGGATTCTTCCCAACCCATGATAATGGACCCATAACCATTAGTCAACATTTTTCAAAAAACATTTTGTTCCAAGGCTAAATTCCTATAAGGACCATCTCCTTCAATAAGATGATCCCTATAGTCTGAGTTAATAACAAATCCCTTCTTAGGGTACAAGTCGTCAAACACGTGATACTTTTTATTTTATTTGCATTTTCATCCAAAAATGATTGAGTTATTTTAAGGTTACTATTATTTGATGGAGAGAAAGAAGTGTCTAACACCTTCCCCTCTCTCTAATTGGATCGCTTACCTCGATCTTAGTTTGATCCGTACCTTATCTATATGAGAGTCACTAAATGCCAAAAATGACACATTTTTCTAAAAATGTACCCCAGGTGACCATTTACACCCTTTACAATTATGAATGGTGGTAACTCCAAACCTTCATAGAAACGATCTTTGGAAATCAAAAATCACACATCTACACATAGTATACATTATGATGCATGAAAAAAAATGGGTTAAAAAGGACTTCAACCTCTATCCTTTCATTCAAACTGTCTCAAGCATTCTATGGCTAAAGTTAAGTTTCAATCTACTCAAGATGAATGAGGGTTCTCCATTATACCTAGAAGATTTTAAAAAGAGAAAAAAATAGATAGAAGAAGAAGATGAAAACTTAAAAATAAACTAGATTCTAACCCTCTTGTCCCTTGATAGTATCGAATAAACTTGAGCCTTGAGAGATGAACTTGAGGTTGAGTGATTTAGTTGAAGGTGGATGATGATAGAAGATTAGAGTTATTGAGTTGAAGCTTGGGAGATGAAATATGGAATAGGAATTTTGGTAGAGTTTTAGATTGATAGAAGGGGGATTGAGAGCATGCCTTACTCATAGAAAATGAGGGTATTTATAGAGTTTTTGAATAACTTTTGGGGATAGTGTTCTAATCCTAAATATAAAAATAATAGACATAAGGTTGAGGTTATTTCTTTTTAGATTTTTCATTTTTATAAAGGTAAAGGTGGAATTTGTGTGATGAAACCCTAAAAGAATTTTTGAACTTTGGTTTTCTGATAAATAGATGTGAGAGAATAAAAGTACTCTTAGGAGGGTGAGTAGGAGAGTAACATGTGTAAAGGTGAAGTGGTAGGTAAAAAGTAGGCATTGGTTCATTTGTAAATAACTCATAAAGTAATGGTAAATATATGTTTTTGAAATGGACAAATGGGAGAGCTCCATGTATGTACTTAAAGATTCCTACCTTTTGAGGGTAGGATTAAAAGTTCTCTTAACTTTTGATTTTTTACCAAAGACCAAAGTATCTTTTTTGTTTGAACACACCTTTTGATAAGGGTATTCTTATATTTTTACGAGGAGAATTGACCCTCCAATTAGGTTGTAATATTGGGCATTAGGGGCATATGAGAGATCAACATGTGTCATCTTTAAGGGAATGGACTTGGCATGGGCTTGGGTTTGGATATTTGGGTTAGGTTTGAAAATGGGCTTGGTGTTGGGTTAGGATATGGATAATGAATTGGTTCATGGGTTGGGGGATTAGGTATATAATTGGTTGGATTTGTATGGATGGGCTAAAGATAAGGTTTGAATATGCAAAATAAGAGATGATGCATGGGTGCATGTATGCATATATGTATGAGAAAATGTGCCAAGTGATAATTTTTATGCAATGTGGGCCCATTGAAGGGTTTTAGACTTTTAATCGAAATCAACTTGAGATTTTTAGAAATTTCTAATGGGTTTGTGCAAATTGGGGTGTCTATAGTTGCCCCTTTTTGTAGGAGTTGCTTATGAAGAACTGCAAAGAATAGATTAGACCCTTTATTTTTGTGATACAAAAATGATTCATAGCAAAATAGTTGAAAACGTCGAATAGGTTGATGGGTTTTAGTGAAGTGTGGCTACCCAAGCACGAGATCTAATAAGGTTAGCCTTTTTTTTTTAAATCCTTGATTTCGCTGCACGGAGCTCGTTTGAAGTCTTGGATAAAAATTTGATGATATTTTTTGAATAGTGATTGACGTTCTAACCATGCAATGCAATTTTGAAATGTTTTTTTATTTTTCCCTTGTTGATTCTGAATTTCAAACTTCCCTCTTTCCTTCCATGGTAATTACGGGATTGTCTAGAAAAGGGTTTGACGTAGCGTGGCCATTCTTGAGAGAGGTTTACTTTTAGGATGCATGAAGATATGATATTTGAGTATTTGGTGAGTCATCCTACTTCAGATTTGGAGAGAATCCTTATTGACCAGACTACTTAGATTAAAGTCTTAGAAGATAAGTTTGACACCTACTATGCTTCCCCGTTGAGATGTTTGAGGGGGTTTTCCTCCATTGTTCTCTTTTGTATCTTACCTTCAAGAAGAATGATGTCTAATGGATGTAGTATAGACATGAGATATTCATTTTTGAACCTCAATACTACGTTGTTTGGAATCGCCACCATTCTTTTTTTTGGAAATAGGTGTGAATGGGCACTTGAATCAATTTTTTAGAAAAATTATTTTTCATAACATTTTAGTGATTCTCATTAATGGAAAATGTATGGTTCACCTAAGATCTAGGTAAGGGGATTCAGTTAGAGAATGGAAAAAGTATTAAGCACCCCATTTGCTCCACCTAAGGTGGTTATCTTTTAAATTTAGCCATTTTTTAAAATATTAACATAATAATAAAAATGCATGAGATGCATGATGTGGGTGTATGCACATGGTGGTAATATACCTATTTGAAAAAAGGTTTAGTGTTAATTTTCACATGGGAAATATCCTATGAAAGAGGATATCCCATAGAGTCATCACATTATCATGAGTTAAAATGTTAGTTTAGGATTTTAGAGAAATTTCATGAATGGAGTTCCCTTATATCCATAACCTTAATGCATGCATGTTTGGTTAGAAACTTAGTATTTCAACCCTATCGAGAGAGTTACACTTTTTTTCATCATGGCCAAGCATGTGAGATGTGTATGCCTAGTGTACATATGATGCATGAGAGACAATAGGTTTAAGAGGACTTCAATCTCCATCCTTTTGACCAAACTGCCTCAAACATTCTATACCCAAGGTTGCAGTTCAATCTACTCGGAATGAATGAGGGTTCCCCATTACATCCTAAAGACTTCTAAAAAGAAAAAGAGAGAGATAGAAGAAAAAAATGCAAGTGTTAAAATAAAATAAAACCTAATCTATACCCACCTTATCCCTTTGGTAGTCTTGAATGAACTTAAGCTTTGAAAGATGAGCTTGAGAGTTGAATAATGTAGTTGAGGGTTGAGTGAGTTGAAGGTTGGGTGATGAGAGAATGAATAGGGATTTTGATAAAATTTTAGGTTGAGATATGGGGGTTTAAGAGTATTAATTGTTCATAGAAAATGAGGGTATTTATAAAGTTTTTAAAAGACTTTTGGGGATAAAGTAGTCCAACCCTAAAAATAAAGAGAATGGACATAAGGTTTAGGTAATTTTTTGGATTTTTCATTTACATGAGGGTAAATGTGAAATTTGTGAAGAAACCTAAAAAACTTTATTTGATCTTCGATTTTATGGTAAATAGAGGTGAGAGAACAAAAAATACTTTTGGGAGGGTCAATAAGGGAGTGACATGTGTAAAAGTGAAGTAGTAAGTGAAAAATAGACCTTGATTCATTTGTAAATAACTCATAAAATAAGGGTAGATGTACATTTTTGAAATGGACTAAAGGAGAACAAAAGTACTTTTGAGAGGGTGAGTAAGGGAGTGACATGTGTAAAGATGAAGTGGTAGGTGAAAAGTGGACCTTAGTTCATTTGTAAATAACTCATAAAGTAAGGGGTGAATGTATATTTTTAAAATGGACTAATGGGAGAGCTCCATGTATGTACTTGAAGATCTCCACCTTTTGAGGATATGATTGAAAGTTCTCTCAACTTTATAGATTTTTATCAAAGACTAAAGAATCTTTTTGGTTTGACTATAGTTTTTGAGAAGGGTATTATTTGATTTTTATAAGGGGGACTTGAATCTCCAATTGGGTTGGAGCATTGGTTGTTGAGGGCTTATGAGAGATCAACATGTGTCCTCCTTTGTGGGGGTGTGAGAAAATGGACTTAGCGGATGGACTTGGGCTATGGACTTTAGGTTGGGAGATGGACATGGTTTTGGGTTAGGAGATAAACTTGGGTTATGGACTTGGTTTTGGACTTTGAGTATGAATTTAGGTTATGAACTTTGTTTTGGACTTGGGTTAGGGTATGGGTGATGGATCGGCTAATGTATAATGGATATGGATTCGGATTGGATTAGGGACAAGGTAGGGGTATGCAAAACAATATGACATGATGCATGTATGCATGAAAATGATGTCAAATGGCAATACGGGCCCGTTGAAAGCCTTAAGCTCTTAATTGAACTCAATTCTAGAAAATTTGATTTTTCCTAACGGGTTCATACAAATTGGAGTGTGTACAGCTATCTCTCTTTGCAGGAGTTCTTTGCAAAAAACTACAAAGAATATATTGGACCCTTACTTATGTGAACCCAAAATGATTCATTTCAAAAATAGTTGAAAACATCGGGCAGGTTGATAGTTTGTAAAATATGACTACCCAAACACGGGGTCTGACAAGGTTAGTCATTTTTTGAAATCTTTGACCTCGTGGCACGGAGCTCGTTTGAAATCTTACATAAAAATTTGATGATTTTTTAAAATGATTGAAGCTTTAAATCATGTAATGCAATTTTGATTTTTTTTCCCCTTGTTGATTCTAAATTTTGAACTTATTTTTTTTCCTTTCATAGAAATTACGGGATCGTCTTGAGAGGGCTTAGTGTAGCGTGGCCGACGACTTGATATTTGAGTATTTGGTGAGTCATCCTGTTTCGGATGCAAAAAGAATCATCATTGACTAGGCTGTTCAAATCAAAGCCTTAGAAAGTAAGCTTGATGCCTACTATGCTTTCCGTTGAGATGTTTGAGGGGGTCTTCCTCCATTATTCTCTTTTGTATCTTGTCTTCAAGAAAAATGATGTTTATTGGATATAGTATTTTTTTAAATGAATAAAATGAAAAATAGGTCTTTTACGTAGTGACCTCAGATATATCAATTGTTTTTGAAAACTCTTGATTTTGAGAAGTCCTAGATTCTTTGTCACAAGCCAAAATAGTCATCTTGATGATGTTTTTTCTTTTTGAGATTTTGAAAGATTGCCTTTGTTGAATAATCTATGACAGACCAATGTTTGACAACTTTGAACTTTGACGATCATGGTGCTTTTGCCAAATGCCTAGGATACAAGTATCAAGTAATCCTTAGCATCTTTAGAGTCATCCCCGAGGCTGAGAATTTTGACTGAGCTATCTTCGTTGTATTTGTTGGAAAATTGAGGACTTCAAGCTTTTTTTTTATTTATTGATAAGTTGGGGTTAAAGGGACCCCTCACTAAAAAAAGAAACACTTCTAATGAGTGTAGATACAAGATGAATCTTCTTCTACAATTCTTAGAAGATCTTGAGGAATATTGGAACTATCCTAAATAATAAACAAACCATCCGAAACAACCCCCAATTTAGCTAGATTGCTTCTCTCCATTGGAATTCAAAATCACATTCGTTAAACTCTCGGCCTTCATTTGTGATCTCCATTAGCGTTTCTACATACTTCCATGACGGACTAAACTCTCCCTTTGTGCACTTGATAGAATACATCAAATCTGATGAGATCAGAACCCGTTTGAACTTCCTCATTCGTGCAAACCGCATCGCTTCCAATATTGCTTGAAGTTCGATCTGGATGATATCCTCTTCCTCACTATTACTCCAGCCAACGAATTGGATTACCCCCTCTGTATCTCTTCCAATGAAGCCAAAACTAGCACCTTGCATTGATAACGACCCATCTGTATTAATTTTCAACACATTAGTCACTGGAGGTATCCACTTTAGACTTTGAATTGATCTTGGAATCAACGAAAAACCACATGACCAATTTTTCAACACCTGCAACGTCACCTCTGTATTAATGTTCACAACGATCATTCCATCAAACTGATGCCTCACTACCTCTTCCACTTACTTTAGAATCACTTCCTTTCGAAGAAATATTTCAGCAAATAGCCATTGATTTCTCTCTTTCCAACAAAGATATATAATTGCACAGAACATTACATACAACATCTAAGAAACCTGTTTTCCCTGAAATTGGACGCTTTTGAGTACCTGCATTTCCTTTTCAATTGTACCCATTCCAACTCTTGTAATTCCAAACTTTTGCAAACATTTATTCCAAATCCATTTCATATAAGGACATTCAAAGAAAATATGATCATTCGTCTCTTGATTATTACAGCACAGGACACACCTTGAAATCAATTTAAATCCCCTTTTGTTAATATTTTCCACAGTCGATAATTTCCTTTTCAATTGCTAACCAAGCAATAAAGGAAAACCTTGGAATGCCCTTTTTACTCCAAATGATCTTCCTCCATCCCACTGATTCCTGAACTTCTTCTAACACATCATAAGCTGATTTCGTAGAAAATAGACCATTTGATGTAAGTCTCTAGATTACTCTATCTTTTAACAACATCTTAGGAACTCATATAGATGAAATAATATTAATTATTTCTTCCATACGATCATTATATGGTCTAGGAAACACCCATTTATTCTCCACAATAAAATCTCGAATCACTGCATTGTTATGGCTATCGAATTGATTAATAATTCGATTTCCAAATCTAGAAATAATACTCCCTTCCGGTAGCCAAGGGTCTCTCTATATTTTAGTGCCCTCACTATCCCCAACCAAGAATCGAACATGCTTCCTCACAAATTCTCTTTCCTTCAAAACACCTCTCCATGCCCAAGAAGTATTATTTGGAGGTTGGCATCCCCAAACATCTGCCTCTCCTACATATCTTGCTCTCATCCATTCCACCCAAAGAGAATTATTTTCTAACAAATGCCAAAATAATTTAGCCCTGCCAATTTTATTGATATCCCTAAGTCGTTGAATGCCAATGCCTCCCTTATCAAAGGATTTACAAAATTTTCCCCAACTAATAGGATGAATAGAACGACCAAGGGAAGGACCACTCCATAAGAAATTATTAAGGATATTTTTGATTTTTTTCAAGACACTTATCGGGATATTGAAAGACGCCGACAAATGTATTTGGAAATTAGATAAAACTGATTTAATGAGCTCTAATCTCCCCGCATAAGATAACAAATTTGATTTCCACCCCTCCACCCTTTTTACAACTTTATCAATCAAAGGTTGACAAAGAGAATGAGTTAATCTTGAAGAGAATAAAGGAACATCCAAATATATAATAGGAAAATTCCCCTTCAAAAAACCAAGAATCATCAGAATATGATTTTGATTTTTATATGATTCACTGAAAAACACTTGAATCTTTGTTTCATTTACTTGAAGACCTGAGACATTGTAGAAGAGATTCAGGGCATCTCGAATAGATGACGCTGAAGAAACATCATTACTTGCAAAAATAAGAATATCATCTGCAAATACCAAATGTGACACTCCCGGAACACCTGATATAGTAGGAATACTCAATTGATGTGAAGAAATTTTTTAAGTTAGAATGCAAAAAAATGCTTCCATAACTATTGTCAACAAATAAGGAGAGAGAGGATCTCCTTGCCGCAATTCTCTTTCATTTTTTAAAAACCCATGTGATGACCCATTGATTAGAACTGAGAACTTACGCATGGAAACACATTCCATAACTCGATCAATCCAAATAATATGACATTCTAATTGAATGAGAATTGATTTCAAAAATTCCCAATTTACACAATCATAGGCTTTTCTAATATCTATTTTTGCACAAAAGGATTGCTGAGAGTTAGGCCTATTATAATTGTGCACCATTTCATGAGCAAGGAGAATATTATCCTGAATTTTTCTACCCTTAACAAAAGTCGATTGATTAGGAGAAATTATCTGGGGAAGACAAATTGCAAATCTAATAGCTAACAATTTGGAAATGATTTTATAAATGAAATTGCAAAGAGCAATGGGTTTAAATTTTTCAAGGCGATTGGCATTCTCTTCCTTAGGGATCAAACAAATTAACATTGCATTGATCTCCTTTAGCAACTTCCCTTTCTTGAAAAAATCCATCACCACCTCACATACATCTTCACCAACAACATCCCAAAAATTGATAAAGAACTCAACTCCAAAACCGTCCGGACCTGGTGATTTATTTCTCGGGGAATAAAAAATGACAGATTTTATTCCTCCTTACTAATAGGTCTTGATAAAATATGCACATGATCCTCAGAAAATTTAGAATTAAAAGGCACCGTAAAACTTACAGAATTGTTCGTATTACGGAACATTTAAGAATAATATTGTGTTGTCCAAGCACCAATTTGATCTTCATCTTTAAGCAGAACTCCTTAATATGTTTACGACTCCATTATTCCAATTCGTGTAATGTTTGTCACCACTGAAGAATAAAATAATTTGGTATTTTTGTCTCCCTCTCTAAGCCTCTGAACCCTTGACTTTTGCCTGAACAATTGTTCTTCAAGATCTAGTTCCTCATTATAAACCCTCAAAGCTTCCACCTCCTGGTTTTGCAACGAACTCTCCATTGGCTATTTCTGAATCATTTGTTGTACTTGATACAATTTCTCCTTTGCCCTATCTTTTCGACCATGAATATTATCAAAATAATTTTGATTCCATTCTCTTATCGCATATTTAACTATCCGAAGCTTCCTGGTGAGTTTAAACATAGGACTTCAAGCTTTTTGCCATTCACAGTTTATACTTTTACGGGCCAAGAGTTTTTATATTTTTATGTTTATCACTTATTTTTATTTATTTTTTTTGTTTTTTATTTTTCTTTTCCATTTTTGCCCCTGACACCAGTTACAATTTTTACAAGACCCGATTTCCACATTTTTGCTCATCGACACCCTTTTCAGATTTTCATCGTGCCAATGGTTTTGATCTTAACATAGCCTGATTTTTTTACTCACAGTGTCCTTGCGGGTTTTCACCATGCCCTTTCAATCTATGCTCACTTTATAGATTTTAACTTTGAATACCTCATCGATTTCTCTATGCCCCTAATGGCTTGGTGACTAGTGTTGAGCTGCGATATTGAACACTTTACTCTTCTAGTGGTACTTTTTCTTGAGTAACATATCTGGACTCCCCCTCGAGTTCTTCCGATTATTTTTTATGGTGTGGTAACTCAAGTTAAGCTGCGAAATCAATGACTCTATACTTCAAGTCAATTTTTTTTCAAATATTCAACCTGACCTCCCCTCTTGGGTCTTCCAACATCTTTGGCAGCTTGAAATTCGAAATTGCGTAACAAGATCAAATACACCTTTATGATATTTCTCATGACATGCTTTCACCATGATTAAGTTTCCTTAAACCATTCCCTGATCTGAGAGGACTTTAAATAGGATGAAACGTAGGCTTAGGCTAGGGTTGTAAAAGGATAAAGAAATGGTAGATCTGGATTTATTGAGGGATAGATTGAAAGTAATATTCATCCATTTTTATTTCGAAAATATGACCTATGTCTCTTCTTAGCGTCTCACTAACTTGTTTAAATGGGAGATTTGGGTCGAGTTTGAGATCAAACATTCAAGATTTTCTAACTTTTTTGATTTTTTTGTATTTTTAGCCGTTCATAGTTTATACTTATGCAGGCCAAGAGTATACCCTAGCATTTTCTTTTGACCTTGGATCCTTTTTTTATTTTCTCGAAACGGTGACTTGCTCAGGTCCTAAGTTAAGAAATTAACGTGATGGTTCAAAAGGATTAACTAAGGATGGGTAATTGTTCAGGTAGTAAAAAGATGGCTTGTTTTCATTTTAAGGGATGACTTTAGGCGTAATATTTTTTCACGGTGTCGATGTTGATTAGTTGTGGAAAAGCTTCCCCATCCATCTCTGTGAGGATTAGCATTCCTCTGGACAATACCTTTTGGATGACGAATGGCCATTCATAATTTGGACGAAACTTTCCTCTTGCGCCTTCTTGTATTGGCAGAATCTTCTTCAGATCTAGGTCTTCTGGTACAAATTCTCAAGGTCAAACCTTCTTGTTATAAGCTCTTGTTATTCTTGATTGATAAGTTTGACCATGGCAAATTGCTGAAAAATGTTTCTCTTTTATTAAGTTCAACTAATCAAATCGGGCTTAGACCCATTCTACTTCATTTAGTTCAACTTCTTTCAAGATCCGGAGGAAAAAAATCTCTACTTCAACAGGTAAAACTATTTCCATTCCATAGACCAACGAATAAGGCGTTGTCCTAGTCGAAGTTCGGATTGAAGTTTGATAAGCATGTAAAGCGAATGGTAACCTTTCGTGCCAATCCTTGTAAGTGACAACCATTTTTTCGATGATCTTCTTGATGTTTTTGTTGGCTGCTTGGACTGTTCCGTTTATCTTTGGTCTGTAAATGACTGAGTTATGATGGGTAATTTGAAAATCCTTGCACATTTTAGACATGTCTTTATTCTTGAGATTTTTGGCTTTATCAATCACTATCCCGCTTGGGAGGCCGTACCGACATATGATATTATTTTTCATAAACTTTAAGACGTTGTCCTTTGTGACATTGGAATAGGATGCGCCTTCCACCCATTTTGTAAAATACTCAATGACGACCAAGATGAAGCGATACCCATTAGAAGGTTGAGAATTGATCTGCCCGATGACGTCAATGCCCCAGAGTGAGAAGCGCCAAGGGGAAGTCATGTTGTGCAATTCTGAAGGTGGCGCATTGATCTTATTGGCGTAGATTTGACACAAATAACACTTCTGAACATGTTGGTACCCGTCACTCTCTATAATCATACAGTACTAACTCATTCTCATTATCTTCTTTACAAGCATATGTACATTCATGTGAGGTCCACATATTCCACCATGTACAGTCTCGATTAAACGTTGAGCTTCTATTTCTATTTCACACTTGAGGAGGACCTCGTGGTGTGATTTCTTGAACATGACTACGCTACTTAAGAAAAATTATCCTGCCAATCTCTGAATAGTCTTTCGATCATTTGTTGTGGCATCGGGTGGGAAAGTTAGATCCTCTAAGAATACCTTGATGTCTCCATAGCATGGTTTTTCCTTAGGTTCTCCAACTTCAATAGGCAAATAGTATGTTGGTTTGTCTTGAATACTAAACTCAAGAGAGTCGACAATGGTGTCTTCGGAGATGCTAACCATTAAAGCAAGAGTGACTAGTGCGTCTACAAGCTGGTTTTTAGCTTTCGGCATATAAGTGAATGAGATTCGAGTGAAATTTGAGCTTAGATCCTTGAGATACTCATGATAAGGAACTAGTCTCGACTCTCAGATCTTTCATTCTCCCGTTGTCTAGTAGACTACTAAACTCGAGTCTCCAAATACATCTATTTCATCTACTTTGAGGTCAATCACTGCTTTCAACCCTATAATGCATGCTTCATACTCGGCTTCATTGTTTGAACATTGGAACCTTAATTTGACTGCAATGGGGATGTGAGTTCCATCAGGTCTGATTAGTACTGTCCCAATTATGTTTCTCTTTTGATTTAGTACTCCATCAAAGTACATTTTACAACTTTTGTTTCCGTCATCGTCTTCGACTTCGAAAACAAAATGATTTCATTAGGAAAATTTGTCTTTAGTGACTCATAGTTGGGCAAAGGGTGCTCTACTAAAGTGGTCAGCAATGACTTGTCCCTTAATGACTTTTTGAGTGACATAAGTGATGTCGAACTTAAATAACAGTAGTTACCAATTTGCAGTGCATCTCGCTAATGATGGCTTCTCAAAGACATATTTCAAAGGATCCATCTTAGCAATGAGCATAGTCGAATAGCTGAGTAAGTAATGACATAATCGTTGTGATGCCCAAAAGAAGGCATAGCACGTCTTTTCGAGAGTCGAATAGTTCACCTCGTATCTTATGAACTTCTTGCTAAGGTAGTAGATGGCTTGCTCTTTTCGACCGGTTTCATCATGTTGTCTTAGTATACAACCCATGAAGTTTTCTTGCACAGAGAGATACATCAGTAGAGGTCGACTCGGTGTAGGCAGAACCAAGACTGGTGGATTAAGTATGTATTTATTGATCTTGTCGAAAGCCTCTTAACAGTCTTCATTCCACTCTTTCGGTTCATTCTTCTTTAATAGTTTAAACACAGATTCATAGATTGGCTTAAGTTGTGCAATGAATTAACTAATGTACCGAATTCTCCCTAAGAATCCCTTGATCACCTTCTCTAAGTTGGGCACCTTTATACTTGGAATGTACTTCGTCTTGGCTAAATCGACTTCGATGCCTCTTCTACTAACAATGAATCCCAACAAATTTCTTAACGTTGCCCCAAACACATATTTTGTTAGATTAAGTCTTAGACTGTACTTCCTTAATTGATCAAATAATTTCTTCAAGTTCACCAGATAGTCCTTGTCAAGATTCTATTTAGCTATCATGTCATCCACGTATACTTCTATCTTCTTGTGAATCATGTCGTGGAATAAAGTAATCATGGCTCGTTGATAAGTTGCCCCAACATTCTTGAAACCGAATGACATGACCTTATAGTGAAAGATACCCCAAGGTGTAATGAATGCAGTCTTCTCTTGGTCTTTTTCTATCAATTTTATCTAATTATAACCCGAGAATCTGTCCATGAATGAAAACATACCATGTCTTGTTATATTATCAACCAGAATGTCGATGTGTGATAATGGAAAGTCATCTTTAAGGCTGGCCCTATTCAGATCATGGTAGTCAACACACATGCGTACCTTTTCATCCTTCTTGGGTATAGGAATGACGTTAGTAAGCCACTCGGGGTATGTGGATACCGCGACAAACCCTTCTTGAAACTACTTCATTACCTCATCATTGACCTTAAGTATCCATTCTGGCTTCAATCTTTGTAATTTCTATTTGATTGGCTTATTTTTTAATGTGATAGGTAACTTGTGGACAATCAAATCTGTGTCTAAATCGGGCATATCTTGATAGAACCATACGAAGACATCTTGGTACTGTCGTAAGAACTTTATCATCTCTTCTTTCTATTCAATTGTCAATAAGACTCCGATCTTGACGATACATGGGTCATCTTCAGTGTCTAGGTTCACTGAGTTTGTATCCTCTATATTTGGTTAAGCACATTTCTCGTGATGTTACATGAGTTTTTTTATTTTTTTTGGAGGATATTCAACCTCTTCCTCTGATTCTTCTTCAATTCTCATGAGATCAAAGTCGAGTTCGAGGTCAAAGTCATATTCATCCCTTTCATACTTTATTTTGTCACAAAGCTTATTCAACTAAGAAAATTCTTTGAAAACTTTTGGTATTTTAAAGATTTCTGATTTTTTTGAATTTTTAAAAATATTTGACTTTTTTGAATTTTGTAGAGTTTTTAATTTTTTTAAATTTTGAAAGATTTTTTTTTATTTTGGATTTTCTGAATTATCTGAATTCCTGAAACATGATAAAGAAAAATCATGCGAATTCATTAGTAACCAAGGTGAGCCCCCAAAACAGTCTTGCTCCGAGGACGAGGGCTCATTATGGTCCTCAAGCAAATGAGATTCTGCTAATGGTATTTTTTTGGAGGTCATAGGGATTTTGGACCCTATCGTGGCCTCATAAGTGATTATGTATTCTTTCCAATTTTTAAGGACTTTCCCCTCCTTTACAAGGTAGATAGATTAGGATAGTGATTCCCTTGATGGTTCAGATATGACCATTACTTCCAGTTGATTGTCGTCAGATCTGGGTGTAGACACCTAAAGGGTGGGTGGAATTACAACAGATCCCAATCAATCTTGAAAGGGAATAGTGATTTCTTTTTCTTCGTATATTGCGACTTCCACCTTGGTGGGCTCTCTTTTTCTTTTTTGACTCTCTTTGGAATCCACTTCGAACATGATGTCCATGCCATCCATAAAGGAATGCGGCGACTCAACACATGAATCTTCTTGTACTTGAATAAGCTCAATACCTACAACTCCTGGCTCTCTCATGCGATTTGCTGACGGTGATTCTAGTAGATCATCTGGTCTTTTTAGTGACCGTGGGAAACTGATGTTGATGTGTGGTATTTTACCCAAGTTTCATACATTAGACTCTCGATTTTTCCTTCTCACTAGTCGAAACTCCTTATTTTTATCATTTATGTCAGAGATGTCCTTCTTTGTAGGCTTGAATCCTAGACCAAAGTAGGGAGTTTGTTTTTAAGCGTTGATCAGAATAGCCCTAATTTTTTCCTTGGGTCCCAACCCTTGTTTTTGATGATACCCTGTCTTCTTCATTACTCGTTCGATCATCAAATTTGTTTTTGATAATTCTACCTTTGTCTTCTCTTTTCCTCTTGGGATATGGTTGATGGATGTGAATTGAAAGGCTTGATACCCCTCTTTATCTCCAGTCATTTCCACATCAATGTAAGGCACATTCGAAGATCGATCAATTGGTATGAGATTTTCGATTAGGACGAAAATAACCCTTTGTCCCATGATGAATTTGACCCATATGTGTAAAGAAGAATGGACTACCCCTATGATATGGATCTAAGGTCTTTGAAGGAGGAGATTGAATGATAAGGATATGTCCAAGATCTCAAATGTCACTTCGAATGTGCATGATCTGATGGTAACAGGAAAATCTAGTTCTTTTAATGACTCAATTTTCCTACTATTAAAAGCTCTAACGGTCCTTCTAATCAGCTTGATGTGAGACAGATCTACATTTAGCTAATGCAAAGTTTGTAGAGGATAGACATTTGAAGCTGAGATATTGTCGATCAACACCCTTGCTACCATCATGCCCTTGCACATTACTATGATATGCAGTGACTCAATGTGACCACGCCGTCCACTTATTAATTTGCCTTTTATGAAGGTGATCGGATTGGGGGTCATGATCTATCCTACCATCTTATCCAACTCTTCTAGTGAGGTAGTCCCAGACACATGTGCGCCACTAAGAACTTAAAGTAGTGCTTCCCAATGTTGTTTTGAATTTAGTAGCAGGTAAAAAATATTGATCTAAATTGGCATCTTGTTTAACTGCTCTATTATGTTATACTCATTTTTTCTAATGAATCTGAAGAGATCAGTTGTTTCCTTGTCGGTTACTTTACTCTTCTTCTTCTCTGACACTTTTTGCTGTATCCGTTCCTTTTCCACAAGCTTTTATTTTTATTTTTCTTTCTTTTTTTTCTCTTCTATCTACTTTTTCATCTCATCCTTCTTTTGTTCTTTTTCTGGCATTTTGTAATACCTCCTTAATCTAGTCATATGTCCAATGTCTGTGACCATATAACCTCCTTCTATTTTTCAACTCCTGCTGATGTAACGATCATTATCTCATAACTTCATAGGATGGTTTGATTTGAACAATACGAAAAGTGTTTAGGGGATATGATAGTCATGAGTTGAGGATATAGGTTTAGATGAAGGATAAGAGGTAGTGGACTGGGCTTGATGGTTGGTGTAGTAATGTCATATGATAAGATGAGAAGTGGTTGGGAGGAGAAGCTTAAAGTTTGAGAGGTCGGTGCATGTAGGGTATGATAAGAGGTGGTCGAGATGAAAAGCTTGAAGTTGGTAAGGTACAAGGTATGATGAGGGGTGGTCAAAAGGTAAAACTCGTGATTGGTGAGGTATAGGGTATGATGAACGATAGTCGTGAAGGATTTGAAGTTTGGGCGTTGGAGTGAATAGTGAGACTGACCATTTTGATTGGAAGTTGGGACGATGATTGGTTGGTTATATCTTGAGGTAAAGCATTTATACTTCATGATGCTGGTCATTTCCTCAAATGGACTCTAACCTTTGAGCCAATAGGTGCTATTAGAACTGAAAGATCGAAGTTTGATTCATCCTTCTCTATGGCATTTATTGTAGGTCCACTGCCTTCCCCGTTATGTGTCAATAAGGGGTTCTGATTGATATTTAGTTGATGCACTTGGGCTGCTGGACCGTCCAGGATGATTGTTTTCCTATTGATCAAATTTCGAACTTGATACTTAAGTTACTTGCATTAGTTGAAGGCATGCCCCGGTGCACCCATATGAAACTCACAAAATTGATTGGGGTTGTACCCCGGTTCATTTATCGCCTCTGGGCTTGGCTGCCTCTTGGTGAGATATTTTCCCCTGAGTAGTACTGGGAATAGTTCTAATAGAGTCATAGGCAAGCGAGTGAAGACTCGAGGGATCCTGTTAGATTTGTGTTATTCGATTTGATGATTCTGGGCAAACTGTGGGTTCTGACTAAATACTAGATTTTGTTCGAACTGGAATGCTTGCAGAATAGGTGCAACTTGAGATAGGTTAACCTTGAAAGGGACCTGAAGTACTGGTGGCCTCTGATTTGGTGTTGAGATGAAGAAAGGTCGAACAGGTTGGACATTGTTCTTATTCAACACTATCGATTTTGGTTGGGTAGACCCCCTTGTCGGTACCCCTAGACTGGACAAGTCGTTGACCAAACCTGATCGAATACCATCTTCCACCCGATCCATCACTTGGACCAATAACGAGAAGCTTGTATTTATATGACCCACTAGATGCATGTAGAATGAGTGGCCTTGAGTTGAGATGCATATGGTGTTCATCTCCTGTTCAGTCATTGGTGGCTTCACTTTGAAGGCCGCTTCCCGCTACCTTTGGGCATATTCCTTCACATTTTCTTTGGGCTTCCAAGTCATTTTTGCCATATCATTCATATCCAACCCCATGTTTGTATTGAATCTATATTCCTCCAAGAAAATCATGGCCAGATCTTGTTAGTTCTTAATTCGAGAGTGATCCAACTGAAAAAAATCATGAAAGGGCCATCCCGTTAAATTTTTCTAAAAGAGCTGGACCAACAACCTATCGTCGTCACCAAATTGGCACATGGATCCACAATAGATCTTTAAGTGGGATAGAGAGTATCCGATGCCATTATACTTCTCAAAGACAAGACACTTGAATTTTGGTGGTAATGGTGCATTAGGGTATAGGCATAGATCTCTGAACCTCATTTCATTTGTGGAGTCATTTCCTTTCATTCTTTGGATCTCCTCCTCAACTACCTCAAACTTGCTGATTAGTTTTTCCTCTATAATGATTCTTACCTTGATTGCTCTAACTTCATTTTCTTCCTCTTGAACGACATCTTGTCGTTGTGGGTTGCAATGAATGTGAATTGGTGGTACTTGATTGGTCAAAGTCATAAGTGGTAAGATATTCTACATTAGTGACAGTTGTTGTTGTGATTTTCCTGGCATGACTTGATTCGAACCTGAGGTTTGATATTGAATAGCCTGAATGATGCTCGAATTTGCCACTAATAGATTTAGAATCTTATTGTACTTTTATAATGCCTTCACCATTATATATAGCTTCGAGGTGAAATCTGTTATTACTTTTGTTACTGACTATTGAGGTTGCTCTGAAGTCTCATGATTGGGGGCTTGTCAGCACTAAGCTGTAGGTTTGCCAGTACATATTTGGGTAATGGTTAGCACGGAGTTGGAGTTTGTCAGCACGAAACTGAGGTTGGTCAACACGAAGCTGGGTATTGGTCTGCACGGAACTGTAGATTTTTCGGCACAAAATAGAAGGATTATTAGTATGGAGCAAGGAGTTTATTGGCACGGAGCCATAGGTTTGTCAGTATGGAACTGGAGGTTTATCGGCATGGAGCCAGAGGTTTGTCAGTATGGAACTGGAGATTTCTCAGTATGGAGCTGAAGGTTTCTCAGCACAGAGCTGGGTATTGGTTAGCAATGAGCTAGGGTTTGTCAGCATGAAGCTGAAGGTTGTTGATTATGGGTAATAGTCCCTTTTAGGGTCCATGTAGATGATAGACCCAATTAGGGTCAACGAGAGATGGTAAACTTGATTAGGGTCAAATAATAGGTGAATAACCCAATTAGGGTCCATTTGATGGATGCAGACCCAATTAGGGTCGACTTGATAGATATGGACCCAATTAGGGTCAAGGCAAAAGTAATTGACCCAATTAAGGTCAACTTGATGGGTGTGGACCCAATTAGGGTTAAAGAAAATGAATGACTCAATTAGGGTCTATTTGATAGATATGGACCCAATTAAGGTTATAAGTGCTGAATGACCCAATTAGATTCAATTCAATGGGTGAGGACCCAATTAGGGTCGAGGAAAAATGGATGATCCAACTAAGGTCCATTTGATGGATATGAACCTAATTAGGGTCATGGAATGGTAAATAACCTAATTAGGGTCAAATCAATGGGTTTGGACCCAATTAGGGTCAAGGGAAACTGAATGACCCAATTAACGTCAACTTAATGGATGAGGCCCAATTGGGTCGAGGAGAAGATGGATAACCTGATTAGAGTCTACTCAGTAGATGTGGACCCAATCAAGTCAGAAAAAGGTGAATAGCCCAGTTAGGGTCCATTTGATGGATATGGACCCAATTAGGGTTGGCTTGAAAGATGTGGATCCAATTTGGGTTAAATTTTGATCGTTAAATGTATATAATTCGTGGACCCAATTTGGATGAGATATGGGTCGGGGACCTGGTTCGGATTGGACATGGGTCGGGGACCTAATTCGAAATGGGTACGAGTCATGGACCCGGTTAGACATAGATATGGGTCGTGGACCCAATTCGAATTGGATACGGGTCGTGGACCTAATTCATATTGGATATGGGTCATGGACCCAATTCATATTGGATATGGGTCATGGACCCCTATTCATATCATACATGACTACTTAAGATAATCGAAATCCCATTTAAAACGTGGTGAGCCTAGAACCCAATGATAAAAATGGTTTAATTAATTATTTTTAGGTCTTAAAATCCAAGATAGAAATAAAACCCAAGAGAAAAGTTATCAAGACTGATATAAAGGACGAAATGAGCAAAAAAAAAAAAAAAAATTTTGGTTTGTTTTTGATAAATGGATAAGCATAATTTATATTTATCCATTTTTTAAAAACGGATAGGTATAAATTATACCTATCCATGCTTAAAAAATGGATAGGTGTAAGTTATGCTTATCCGTTTTGCAAAAATGTACCAGAAGCAAAAAAAATTTTCAAAAATCTATCATGGGCACAATGCTCACTAGTTTTGAGTGCACTATTCACTGTTGTTGTTTTTGGGCCGAAAATTTTTCAATTTTTTTTTACCTATGCAAAATAAGATGAGTAAACTTAAAAATGAAGATGTTCCCCTTTTACCTAGGGGAGAGTAAAAGAAAGAACTCTTAAATTTTATACAATGTTGCCTTCATGGGCTTCAAAATAAATTTTACAAAGTTGTCTCCTTAGATCGGAAAAATTACAACAACGAGGGGGTTGATAAATCATTTTTCCAAAATTGTGTCTTAAACTTTTAATCGTGTTTAATGCATGTGGCTATAGGTGGCTTCACGATTACTTATTCTTCAAATATCGATAAATACTGAAGTACACACGTCATAGGTTGGAGATTGAGTTGGATGTGTTTGTTCCTGTACCAGAAATAAGTGATCTCGAGTCGTGAAACTACTAGGCCTCCGGGTTTTAAACTTTCATAGATAAAGGAGATTTGTATAAAAGGCTATGCAAGTGTAAGTATACAAATGCATTTCAAAATACAAGATATTAACCCCTTACAAGCATTCAACCCTCAAAAGAAAATAACAATATTACAACCACTCCTAAAATAAATAGCAAAGTACCAAAACAAAAACAATAAAATATTAGTAAACAAACATCGAATTTTTTTTTTTAATTTTGTAAAAATGGCCAAATAATCATGGTTTAAATCCGTAATGTCCCCAGTGGAGTCGCCAAGTTGTAAACATGAGATATTCATTTTTGAACCTCAATGCTACATTGTTTGAAGTCGTCACCATTCTTATTTTGGAAATAGGTGTGAATGGGCACTAGCATCGATTTTTAGAAAAGTCATTTTTTATGATATTTTAGTAACTCTTATTAATGAAAAATGTACGGTCTACCTAAGATCTAGGTAAGGGGATTCAGTTATAGAATAGGAAAGGGGTTAAGCACCCCATTCTTTCCACCTAAGGTATTACCTTTTAAATTTGGCCATTTTAAAAATGATTAACATAACAATAAATATGCATGAGATGCATGATGTGGGTGTACGCAAATGGTGGGTATGTACCTCTTTGAAAAAAAGATTTAGTGTTAATTTTGATATGGGGAATATCCTAGAAGAGGATATCCCATGGAGTCATCACATTTTTATGAGTTAAAATGTTGGTTTAGGATTTTAGTGAAATTACATTGATGGAGTTCCCTTAAATCCATAACCTTAATGCATATATGTTTGTCTAAAAACTTAGTGCTTCAACCCTATCAAGAGAGTTTCACTTTTCTTCATCATGGCCACGCATATAAGGGGAGTGTGTATAGTGTACATATGATGCATGAAAGACAATGGGTTTAAAAGGACTTCAACTTCCATCCTTTTGATCAAATCGCCTCAAATATTCTATACCTAAGGTTGAATTTCAATTTACTCGGGATAAAAGAGGGTTCTCCATTACATCCTAAAGGCTTCTAAAAAGAAAAAGAAAGGGATAGAAGAAGAAGATGCAAGTGTTAAAATAAAATAAAAAAAGTAAAACTTAATATATACCCACTTTGCCCCTTTGATAGTCTTGAATGAACTTGAGCTTTGAAAGATGAGCTTGAAAGTTGAATACTGTAGTTGAGGGTTGAGTGAGTTGAATGTTAGGTAATGAGAGAATGAATAGGAATTTTGATAGAGTTTTAGGTTGAGAGATGGAGTTTTGAAAGCATGTATTGTTCATAGAAAATGAGGGTATTTATAGAGTTTTTAAAGGACTTTTGAGGATAAAATAAAAAGAATGGACATGAGATTTAGGTTATTTCTTTTGGATTTTTCATTTGTATGAGGGTAAATGTGAAATTTGTGAAAAAATCTAAAAATCATTATTTGATCTTTGATTTTTTGGTAAATAGAGGTAGGAGAACAAAAAGTACTTTTTTGAGGGTGAATAAAGGAATGACATGTGTAAAGGTGAAGTGGAAGGTGAAAAGTAGACCTTAGTTCATTTGTAAATAACTCATAAAGCAATGGGTGGATGTATATTTTTGAAATAGATTAATGAGAGAATAAAAGTACTTTTGGGAGGGTGAGTAAGGGAGCGACATGTGTAAAGGTGGAGTGATTGGTGAAAAGTAGGCCTTGGTTCATTTGTAAATAACTCATAAAGCAAGGGGGTGAATGTATATTTTTGAAATGGATTAATGGGAGAGCTTCATGTATGTACTAAAAGATTCCCACCTTTTGAGGATATGATTGGAAGTTCTCTCAACTTTATGAATTTTTATCAAAAATCAAATAACCTTTTTGGTTTGACTACATTTTTTTATAAGGGTATTCTTGGATTTTACAAAGGGGACTTGAATCTCCAATTAGGTTGGAGCATTGGTTGTTGAGGGTTTATGGGAGATCAACATGTGTCATCCTTTAAGGGGGTGTGAGATAATGAACTTAGGATGGGCTTGGTATTGGGCTTAGGGGATGGACTTGGTTTTGGGTTAAAAGATAGACTTGGTTTTGGACTTGGGTTAAGGTATGGGTGATGGATCGGTTAATAGAGAATGAATATAGATTCGGATTGGATTAGGATCATGCAAAACAATATGACATGATGCATGTATGCATGAAAATGATACAAAATGGTAATGCGGGTCCGTTGAAAGGTTTAAGCTCTTAATTGAACTCAATTCTAGAAATTTTGATTTTTCCTGACAGGTTCGTACAAATTGGGGTGTCAACATGCAGTAATATTTATTTTTTTGAAATAAAAATTAGGTTTTTTACGTAATAGCCTTAGATATATCTTTTGTTGTTGAAAATTTTAGGTTTTGAGAAAGTCTTAGATTGTTCATCAGAAGCTAAAAATAGTAATTTTGATGATGCATTTTTTATTTTAGATTTTGAAAGATTACCTTTGTCGAATAATCCGTGATAGACTAGCATTTGACAATTCTAAATATTAACGATCATGGTGTTTTTGCCAAATGCTAATCATACAAGTGTCAGCTAATCCTTAGCATTTTTAGAGTCATATTCGAGACTGGGAATTTTGACTGAGTTATCTTCATCGTATTTTTTGGAATATTAAGGATTTTTTTTGTTTATTTATGTTTTTATTTTTTTTTATTTCCATTTTTGCCCCTAGTGTCTATTACAATTTTTACCAGACCCGATGTCCACATTTTTTCACATCGACGCCATTTTTGGATTTTCATTGTGTCACTGGTTTTGATTTTGCCATAGAACAATTCTTTTACTCACAACGCCCTTACGAGTTTTCACTATGCCCCTTCAGTCTTGCTCACTTTATAGATTTTTGCTTTGAATACCTTCTCGATTTCTTCATGCCCCTCGTGGCTTAGTGACTCAAGTTGAGCTGCAAGATCGAAACACTCTACTCTTCTAGTTGTGTTTTTCTTGAGTAACAAATCTGGACTCCCCTCTCGAGTTCCTCTGACAATTTTTCTTGGTGCGGTGACTCAAGTTGAGCTTCGAGATCAATAACTCTACACTTCAAGTCGTTCTTTTTTCTTCAAATATTCGACCTGACCTTCTTTCTCAGGTTCTACAACGATTTTGGCGGCTTGAAATCTGAATGGAGTAGCAAGATCAAATATACCTTGACAATATTTTCCATGACATGTTTCCACCATTACTAAGTTGTCTTAAACCATTCACAATCTGAAAGGACTTTAAATAGGACAAAATATAGGCTTAGGCTAGGGTGGCAAAAGGATATGAAAGGCTGAATCTGGATTTATTGAGGGATAGAATAGATATAGGGTTTGTCTATTTTTGTTCTGAAAATATGATTTATGTCTCTTTCCATCGTCTCACGAACTTGTTTAGACGAGAGATTTGGGTCGAGCTTAATATCAAATGTTTGAGATTTTTTTAATATTATTCATTTTTTTTGTATTTTTAGTCGTTTACAGTTTATACTCGTGCAAGTCAGAACTATACTTTCGTATTTTTTTTCACTTTATATTTTTTTATTTTGTTTTGTTTTGTTTTTTTTCTCGATAACAGTGACTTGCCCCGATACTAGGTTAAGAAATGAATGTGATGACTCAAAAAGGATTAACTAAAGGTGGATAATTATTTAGGTAGTAGAAAGATAACCTCTTATCATTTCGAGGCATAACTTTAGGCATAGTATTTCTTGATAGTGTCAGCGTTGATCGGTTATGGAAAGACTTTCTCATCCATTTCTATGAAGATTAACGTTCATCTAGCCAACACCTTTTGGATGACGAATGGCCCCTCATAATTTGGACGAAACTTTCCTCTTGTGTCTTCTTGTATTGGTAGAATCTTCTTCAGAACTAGGTTTCCTAGTACAAATTCTCAAGGCCGAATCTTCTTATTATAAACACGTGCTATTCTCCGTTGATAAGTTTGACTGTGACAAATTGCTGAAAAGCATTTATCTTCTATTAAGTTCAACTGATCAAATCAGGCTTGGACCCATTCTACTTCATCTAGTTCAACTTCTTTCAAGATTCGAAGGGAGGGAATCTTTACCTCAATCGACAAAACTGCTTTCATTCCATAGACCAATGAATAAGGTGTTGCCCCAGTCGAAGTTCGAACTAACATTCGATAAGCGTATACAGCGAAGGGTAACATCTCATGTCAATCCTTATAAGTGACAACCATTTTCTCGATGATCTTCTCGATATTTTTGTTGGTGGTTTCGACTACTCCTTTCATCTTTGGTCTATAAATAACTGAGTTGTGATGGGTGATATGAAAATCTTTGCACATTTTGGACATGCCTTTGTTCTTAAGATTCTTATCGTTATCAATTACTATCTCGCTTGGGAGACTGTACTGACATATGATGTTGTTCTTCATGAACTTCAAGATATTGCCCTTCGTGACATTGGAATAAGACGCGACTTCCACCCATTTTGTGAAATAATCAATGACAACTAGGATGAAGTGATGTCCATTAGAAGCTTGAGGACTAATCTACCCGATGACGTCCATGCCCCAGAGTGAGAAGGGCTAGTGAGAAGTCATGTTGTGTAATTTTGAGGGTGGTGCATTGATCTTGTTGGTGTAGATTTGACACAAATGATATTTCCGGACATGTTGGTACCTATGTTCAAGATTTGATTTGGCTAGCAAATCAAGATTTGATTTGGCTATCAAATCGTCCATGTATACTCCTATCTTTTTGTGAATCATGTCATGGAATAAGGCAGTCATTGCTCGCTGATAAGTTGTCCCAACATTCTTGAGGCCAAATGGCATGACCTTATAGTGAAAGGTGCCCCAAGGTGTGATTAACGCAGTCTTTTCTTGGTCTTCTTTTGTCATTTTATATAATTGTAACCCGAGAAGCCATCCATGAAAGAGAGCATACAATGCCCTGCTATATTATCGACCAAAGTGTTAATGTGCGGTAATGAAAAGTCATTTTTAGGACTAGTCCTGATCAGATCTTGGTAGTCAATACACATGCGTACTTTTCCTTCCTTATTTGGTATAGGAATGACATTAGCGAGCTACTCGAGGTAGGTGGATACCGTGAGAAATCTTGCTTAAAACTACTTCGTCTTTGACCTTAAGTGTCCATTTTGGTTTTAATCTTCGTAATTTCTGTTTGACTAGCCTACTTCTTAGTGTGATAGATAACTTGTGAATGACTAGATTTGTGTCTAAGCCGAGCATGTGTTGATAGGATCATACGAAGATATCTTGGTACTATTGTAAGAACTGTGTCATCTCTTATTGCTGTTTAGTCATCAATAGGGCTCTGTGGGTCATCTTCGATACCTAGGTTCACTGATTTTGTATCCTCTATATTTAGCTAAACACCCTTATCGTGATGCTCTATGAGTTCTTTAATTTCTTTTGGAGGATATTCAACCTCTTCTTCTAATTTTTCTTCCATCCCCATGAGATCGAAGTCGAATTCGAGGTCGAAGTTGTATTCATCGTTTTCATACTCTATTCTTTAAAAACCTTGGGTATTTTGAAGATTTCTAATTTTTTTTAAAATTTAAAAATATTTGAGTTTTTGAATTTTGTAAAGCTTTTTATTCTTTTGGATTTTGAAAAGTTTTTTATTTTTTTAGCTTTTGCAAATTTTTTTTTTTTTTTGAATTTTGGGAATTATCTAAGTTTCTGAAACAAGATAAATAAAAACTATGAAAATTTATTAGCAACAAAGGTGAGCCCCCAAAACAATCTTGCTCTGAGGACGAGGGCTCATTATGGTTCTCAAGCAAATGAGATTCTACTAATAATATTTTTTTTGGAGGTCATAGGAATTCTAGACCCCATCGCAGCCTCATAAGTGATGGAGTATTCCTCCCAATTTTTTATGACTTTTTCCTCCTCTATAGGGTAGATAGGTCAAGAGAGTGGCTCCCTTGATGGTTCAGATATGACCATCTCTTTTGGGTGACTATCATAAGAGTCGGGTACAGACATTTGAAAGGTGGGTGGAATTATAACCAACCCCCAATCGATCTTAAAAGGGAACAATGATTTTTCTTCACATATTGTGACTTCCGCCTTGGCAGGCTCTCTTTCTTCTTGATTCTATTTGAAATCCCCTTTGAATAAGATGTCCAAGCCATCCATAAGGGGAGGTTGGGACTCAATAAAAAAGTATTATTGTACTTGAAGATGCTCGATACTTACAATACTTGACTCTTGACAGGTCATCTGGTCTTTTCAATGATAATAGAAAATTGACGTTGATAGGTGGTATAGAAACCAAGGTCTTCTAAGAAGAAGATTGAATGTTGAGGTATGTTCAAGATCTCAAATGTCACGTGCATGATCCGATGGTAATAGGAAGATCTAGTTCTCCTAGCGACTCAATTTTCCTACTATCAAAAGTTCTGACGGTCCTCCTAATCGACTTGATGTGAGATAGACTTGCATTTGGCTTGTGCAAGATTTATAGAGGACATATATTTAAAATTGAGCCATTGTCAATCAACACCCTTGCTAATATGATGCCTTTGCACATTACTACGATGTGTAACGACCCAATGTGACCGCACCCTCCACTGATAAACTCGTCTTCCGTGAAGATGATTGGATTAGGGGTCATCATATGTCCCACCATTTTCTCCAACTCTGATGAGGTAGTTTTGGGTATGTGTGCACTACTAAGGACTTTAAGTAGCACTTCCAAGTGTTGTTCTGAATTTAGCAGTAGATCGAAGATGCTGATCTAAGCTGGCATTTTATTCAACTACTCTATTATATTATACTCACTTTTTTGAATGAGTTTATGAAGATCAACCGCTTTCTTGTCAGTTACTATACTATTTTTTTCTCTGGTTCTCTTTGTGGTATTCATTCCTCTTCCACAAACTTTTATTTCTCTTTTTTTTTTCTTTTTCCTCTATCTACTTCTCCTATTCTTTCTTCAGTACTTTGTAGCACCTTCCTGATCTAGTCATATGACTTATGTCAATCACCATAGCCTTTTTCAGCTTCTTAATCCCTGTTGATGTGACAATCATTACCTCATAACTCCATGGGACGGTTTGATTTGAATGGTACAGAAAGTGTTTAGGGGATATGATGGTCATGGGTTGAGGTTCTAATTTTAGATAAAGGATAAGAGGTGGTGGACTGGGTTTGGTGGTTGGCATAGCGATGTAAGGGATTTATGGGGTAGTACAGGATAAGACGAAAGGTGGTCAAAAGGAAAATTTTGATGTGTGAGAGGTTGGTATAGTGTAAGATATGATAAGGGGTGGTTGAGAGGATGAACTTGAAGTTAGTATGGTGTAAGGTATGATGAGGGGTGGTCGAGAGAAAGAACTTAAAATTGGTAAAGTGTAAGGTATGATGAGTGGTGGTCGTAAAGGATTCGAGATTTTGGAGTCGGGCTGAATAGTGAAACTCACCATTCTAATTAGGAGTTGGGATGGTGATTGGTTAGTTATATCTTGAGGTAAAACATTTATACTTAAGGATGTTGGTTCCCTCTTCAAATTGACTCTGACCTTTGAGCCAATAAGTGCTATCAAAGTTGAAGGGTCGAAAGTTGGTTCATCCCTTTCTACGGCATTCATTGTAAGTCTGTTGCCTCCCTTGATGTGCATTGGTAAGGAATTTTGATTGATGTTCTATTGAAGTACTTGGGCTGCCGGACCATCCACTATGATCGTTTTCCTATCGATCAGATTTTGAACTTGGTGCTTAAGTTGCCAACATTGGTCGATGGCATGCCCCAGTGCACCCATATGGAACTAGTGTTGGGAGTAGTTCTAATATAGTCATAGGCAAACGAGTGAAGACTCGAGGGATCCTGTTGGGTTTGCATTATTCAATTTGATGATTCTGGGTGAACTACGGATTTTAACCAAACACCAGGTTCTGACCAAATTGAAATGCTTGCGGAATAGGTGCAGTTGGAGGTGGGTTAACCTTGTAGGGGACTTAAGGTGCTGGTGGCCTCTGGTTTAGTGTTGATATGAAGAAAGTTTGAACTTTATTAATTTGTGCTTAATCCTTTTTTTAGTTCAAGACTACCATCTTTCGTTGGGTAGACCCCCCTATGATGTCCCTAAACTGAATCGATCGTAAATCAGACCCGACCGGATGCCATCCTTAACTCAATCCTCCACTTGGACCAATGATAAGAAATTTGTCATTATATGACCCACTAAATGTATATAGAATGAGTGGCCTAAAGTTGAGATAAATATGGTATTCATATCTTATTTCATCATTGGTAGCTTTACTTTGGAGGTAGATTCTCACCACCTTTGGGCATACTCCTTTACGATTTCCTTTTACTTCTGAGTCATCTTTTCCATGTCATTCATATCATATCCTATGTCGGTATTGAATCTGTACTCCTCTTAAAAAAATTGTAGCCACATCTTGCCAGCTCTTAATTCGAGAGTGATCTAATTGAGAGAATCATGAGAGCGCCACCCCAATTAAACTTTTCTGAAAGAATTGAACCAACAATTTGTCATCATCTCCAAACTAGCATATGGATCCACAATAGAGCTTCAAATGGGACAAAGAGCATCCAATGTCGTTATACTTCTCGAATCAGGCTACTTAAATTTTGGTGGTAATGGCGTATTTGGGTATTGGCAAAGATCTTCGAACTTCATTCCGTTTGCAAAATCCTTTCCTTTCATTCTTTTGATTTTCTACTTGATTGCCTCAAGCTTGTTGGCCAGTTTCTCTTTTGTGGTACTTTTTACTTCGATTGCTCTAAATTTATATTCTTCCTCTTGAATGTTCTCATGTCATTATGGGTTGCAATGAATGTGAATTGGTGGTCCCTGATTAGCGAAGGCCATGGGTGGTAAGGTATTCTGTATTGGTGGCAGTTGTTATTGTTGTAGTGTTCTGGTATAGCCTGATTTGAACCAAAAGCTTGATGTTGGATAGCCTGAATGATGCTTGGATTTGCCATCAACAGATCCAAAATCTTATCATATTTTTCTATTGCTTTCACCACCAAATTTAGCTTTGAGGTGAGATATATTACCATTTCTATCACTGACTATTGACGCTGCTCTGAGGTGCTCATAGTTAGTTGTGAGCGTAGAAAATATGGAGGATTGTCAGGTGGCAAGTATTTTTTTCTGCATCATTTGGCCACTTGTAGACATGAGGTTAAACGTTATTATATTATTTACACAATGAGGATGCATGATGGTTTATTAGGTCAAATTGGATTAATTGGTAAAGTTGAATTAAAAAAGTTCTAGATTAGGTTCGATATTGAATTTGAAGTTAGATTTTTGTCAGCATGGAATTGGAAGTTCGTCGGCACAGAGCCGAATATTGGTCAGCACGGGGCTATAAGTTCATCCGCATGGGGCTGGAGGTTTTTCAGCACAGAGCTAGGACTTGTCAGTATAGAGTTGGAAGTTTTTCGACATGGAGTTGGGGATTGTCAGCGCGAAGCTAGGGTTTGTTAGCACGAAGTTGGGGGTTAATCGGCACAAAGCCGTAGAGTTGTCAACATTGAGCTGGGTTTGTCAGCATGGAGCTGGGGTTCATTGGCGTTGAGCTGGATGTTGGTTAGCACGGAGCTGAGGGTTGATCGGTATGGAATCGTAGGTTTTGTCAACACGGAGCTGGAGATTCGTTGGCGTAGAGCCGGATGTTAGTCATCACGAAGATGGGGTTTGTCAGTACAGAACTAGGGGTTGATAGGCACGAAACCGGAGGATTGTCAACATATAGTTGTCGTTTGTCACCACGGAGCCAGAGGTTCTTGATTGTGGGTAATAGACCCGATTAGGGTCAATGAAGATGATAGACCCGATTAGGGTCAACGACAGATGGTAAACTTGATTAGGGTCAAAGAAGCGGTGAATAACCTAATTAGGGTCAAGGAAAAGTGATTGAATCAATTAGGATCAAGAAAAAGTGATTGACCCAATTAGGGTCAACTTGATGGACATGGACCCAATTAGGGTCAAATAAGGTTGGTTGACCCAATTAAGGTCAACTTGATGGATATGAACCCAATTAGGGTCAAGGGGTGATGAATAACCCAATTAGGGTCAACTTAATAAATGTGGACCCAATTAGGGTCAAAGAGTGGTGAATAACCCAATTAGGATCAACTAAATTGGGTGTGGACCTAATTAGGGTCAAGGGAAAGTAAATGGCCCGATTAGGGTCACGTTGATGTATCTGGATCCAATTAAGGTCAAATATGGTTGATGGACCCCATTAGGGTCGGGTTTGGATATCGGATTAGGGTCAAATATGGTAGATGAACCCAATTAGGGGCGAGTTTGGATAGCAAACCCAATTAGGGTCGGGTTTAGATTGGGTAGTGGACCCAATTAGGGTCAAACATGATTTATTGACCTAATTAGGGTCAGACTTGGATAGTAGACCCGATTAGGATCCATAGATTGGAATGGGACCAATTGAGATTCATTGACGAGTGATGATCAAATTCTTCATTTGGATTTCCCAATTTTTAGAAAATCGAAGATTTGAGCACAAAATTAACTCATTTTAGTGTATGACGTATCCCAAACCCAAAAGCAAAGTTGAGATTATTTCTGGTCTGTTTTAAAAAAAGGATATGTGTAAATTATCGAAATCCATTCTTAAAAAATTGATAATTGTAAGTTGTAATCATCCATTATTCAAAAATGGACTTTTGTAGATATGCCTATCTGTTTTTAAAAAACGGACTAGAAACAATTTTGTTTTTCAAAATAACTATCATAAACACAATACTTACTTTTGTTGTTCTTGGGCCAAAAAATTTCACCTTTTTTTAAATGACTTATGTAAAGTAAGATAAGTTTGAAGATGCTCCCTTTTTACCTAGGGGAGAGTAAAATAATGAAATCTTAAATTCTATACAATGTTGCCTCCTTAAATCAAACAAATTACAACAATGAGGGGGTTGATAAATCATTTTCTCAAAATTGTGTCCAAAACCTCTAATCTAGTTTAATGCATGTGGTTCTAGGTGACTTCATGGTTACCCATTTTTCTAATCTGGATGCATACCGAAGTACACACGTCTTAGGTTGATGATTGGGTTGGATATGTTTGTCCCCATACCCAAAATAAGTGATCTCGAGTCGTAAAACTACTAGGCATCCGAGTTTTAAACTTTCATAAATAAATGAGGTTTGCATAATGGGCTATACAAGTGCATTTCAAAAAAAACATCAACCCCTTACAAGCATTCAACCTACAAAAGAAAATGAGAAGATTAAAACCATTCCCATAAATAAAGAAAACAAAACACCAAACAAAAATATAAGCAATAAAGATGTTAGAGAACACTTATCCAATTTTTTTTAAAATTTTGAAAAAATGGCCAAATAGCCATGGTTCAACCCACTGATAAGTCAGTTTGTAACGACTTATTCTATGTAATTTTACTTGACATTTTGTTAATTTGAGAGTGATTTTATTTAGTAATCATTCTTTTTATTGTTTTAAGTAATAAATGGGCAAGAATATGAAAAGGAAGCAATTCGGGGTGAAATCGGAAGAAAAGATGAAGTTTCGAAGAATGGAGTACAAGAGGCAAAGGCCGCCGCGGCGGTGGATACATGTCCGTCGCGGCGCTCGTGTTTCAATCAACAAAGGCCCCAAGACAGGAGCTAGCCGCCGCAGCGGTGGGTACATGCCCGCCGCGGCGCGATCCATTTTCTGCACTTTGTCTCATGTTGTTATCATATCTTTTAGATCCGATTTAAAGGGGATTTAACCCCAATTGTATTCAGAATGTATAGAGGCTATAAGTAATTTATTTTTTAGGGTTTAAGGAGAGGGAAGACACTAAAGAAGAAGGGGGAGAGGAGATCAAGTGATTGCTACTGCAATCTCAAATTTTATTGGTTTATTCTTTCTTTCTTCTATGTTTAATTTCAAGATATTTGTTTCATATTTTGTTATGAACTAAATTTTGTTTCTAGGGTTGAGATGTAACTCAAATACAATTTCGTAGTTGTTTTATTCAAATTCAATTCCTTGTTTTGCAATTACTTATTTGTGTGTCTATTTTGAGTTTAATGCTGTCAAATCTTAAGGCCAAAGTTTTGATTGATTTATTGATCTAGGTTTATAATGAGAATTAGAATCTAGGTTAGATCAATAAAATAGATCACGTTAGAATGAATGAACGGTAGAGGTACTTTAGCATGTTCTAAGAGGTTAGTAGTTCAATTTACGATAATTCCATAGATTTTATGACCCTTTAGTATTTAAATTCACATAGAGATGTGCTGAGTTAATATTTAAAGGAGTAATCTAGCGTATTTCGAGAGAAAACACTAGTTGGTATAGGGAATTAAACTTTCAAATAAGGCAAAGCAGGAATTACTTTGAATAATCAATTACGTAGGAGTATCTGTAGTGAAGTCGAAAGTCCTAGGTTTTTAATCCAAAAGAATCCATTCTTTCTTGTTTCATTGTTATTACAATTTGTAATTCTACAATTCTCGATTCATCAAATAGTAATTTAAGTGATTATTTTTGGTAGTTAGTAACTTAATCCTCATGGGAATGATACCTTATATGATTACTTGAAACGATTAGTGCACTTGCTAGCATAAATTATACGCATCAAATTTTTGGCGTCGCTGCCGGGGATTAAAGATTACTAATATTAATACCAATTGCTTTTATTGCTATTTTGATTTTTATTTATTCTTACTTTATTTGTTTTTCTCTTTTAAGGTTTTTCTTAGTGTATGAGACGGACAAGGAGGTTGGATTTAGTGCCAATTGACCTTGATATCAATAAGACACTTAGAAGGCTAAATAGGGAGCGCAAGCAAAGAGCTGAACAAGGAGTTTTAGCAATGACGGAAAAGGAGAATAATGGTGGTGGTGGAGATGCAATCCCGAATATAGCACTAAAGGATTACTCTATTCCTAATGTGGGTGTCTCTAGCATTCGAAGGCCACCTATTCAAGCAAAAAATTTTGAGATCAAGCCTGTCATCATTCAGATAATACAATCTTTGATTCAGTTTGGGGGGTTGGCTAATGATGATCCAAATCTGCATATTGCAAATTTTTTGGAAATTTGTGATACATTCAAGCACAATGGGGTGACTGATGATGCCATAAGACTGCGTTTGTTTCCGTTCTCATTGAACAGCAAGGCTAAGGCATGGTTGACCTCGCTACCTTCAGGAACCATTACTACATGGGATGGGCTGGTTAATGCCTTTCTGACTAAGTACTTTCCACCAGCGAAATCTGTAAAGATGAGGAACGATATAACCAATTTTCTGCAGCAAGATCAAGAATCTCTCTATGAAGCTTGGGAGAGGTTTAAAGATCTCTTAAGGAAGTGCCCGCACCATGGACTACAGTTATGGATGCAAGTGCAAATATTTTATAACGGTTTGCTCTCAAATACTCAAACCATAGTGGATGCAGCAAGTGGGGGAGCATTCTTCAACAAGACACCGGAGGAAGGATATGAACTTAATGAAGTCATGGTTAGTAAAAATTTCCTGAAATCTGATAGGAATGCACAGAAAAGGACAGCCAAAGTTCATGACATTGATGATTTTACTAATTTGGCTACTCAAGTTGCTATTTTAAATAATAATTTTAAGAAAATGAATGTTGCTGCAGTTTCTAATGTAGTTTGTGATAATTGTACAGGGAATCATCCTACTTTGGAGTGTCAAGGCCCATATGAAGCAAATTCTTCTGAACAAGTGAATTATGTGGCCAACAATCAAAGACAATACAATCTAACTCCAATTACTACAATCAAAGGTGGAGGAATCATCCTAACTTCTCAGAGCAGCAACAATGCGAATATGCAAAAACGCCCTTCTTTTCAATCTCAAGAGAAGAAACCAACCATGGAAGAGGTCTTCACCCAATTCATGCAAAAGACCAATGCATTCATTGATGATACTCAAGCCAATTTTAGAAATCAAGGTGCAAGTATTCGCAACCTTGAACATCAAATTGGGAAGATTTCCAAGCTATTGACAGAAAGAGCTCAAGGAGCACTCCCAAGTAATACTGAGAAGAATCCCAAGGAGCATGTGAAAGCTATAACTCTTAGAAGTGGGAAGGAGTTAGAACAATCAAAGAGGGGTAGCAAGCAAGCAAATGAGGATGAAACTGCTCTTCCTAAAGATCAAGATGTTACCACTCCTATTCAACAACCTATTCCACAACCATCTTCTAATCCCATTCCTTTTCCTCAAAGATTGCGAAACCAAAATTTAGATAAGTAATTTTCTAAATTTATTGATATTTTTAAAAACTTACATATTAATCTTCCTTTTGTAGATATGCTGGAGCAAATGTCGAAATATGCTAAGTTCTTGAAGGAGATTCTACCGAACAAGAGGAAATTGGTGGATAATGAGAAGGTTATCCACACGGAAGAATGTAGTGCTATTCTTCAAAGAAAGCTTTCTCAAAAGCTAAAAGATTCAAGGAGTTTCACTATTCCTTGCACTATTGGTAATTTTAATTTTGATAGAGTTTTATGTGATATTGGTGCAAGTATTAATTTGATGCCTCTCTTTATTTTCAGAAAACTCAGTTTAGGGGAAGTGAAGCCTACTACGGTATCCTTACAGCTTGCAGATAGATCTATCAAGCATCCTAGAGGCATTATTGAGGATGTTTTGGTAAAAGTGGATAAATTCATATTTCCTGCTGATTTTATCATTTTGGATATGGAAGAAGACAAGGATGTTCCACTTATATTGGGAAGACCTTTTCTCGTCAAAGGTAGAACTCTCATAGATGTTCATCAAGGTAAGTTGATTTTAAGGGTTCAAGATGAACAAGTAACTTTTAATGTGTTTGAGGCTATGAAATTTCCTTCCGATGTTGATGCATGTTTTGCAATAAGTGTTTTGGATAGGGTAGTAGCTAAATAATTTAATGAATCTTTTCCTCCCTTACCTTTGGAAAATTACATATTAAATGGTAAAACTTTAGGAACTCTAAGTGATGATGAAGATATAATTGAATGTGTGAATAATCTTGATGCTTTGCCACTTGTGAGTTTCCAAAAAGGCTTAAATTTAAAGAGTTAGGAGCTGTGCATGTTAATGAACCATCATCTAAAAAGGAACCTCCTAAACTTGAACTTAAACAATTGCCATCACATCTTAGGTATGCTTTCTTAGAAGAGTCTTGTTATTATCCTGTTATTATTAACTCTTCTTTGAATGATTTGGAGGAGGAAAGTTATTGAGGGTTTTAAGGGAGCATAGGAAAGCGATTTGATGGACTATTGATGATATCAAGGAAATTAGCCCATCTATTTGTATGCACAAGATTTTGATGGAAGAGAGCTACAAGCCATTGGTGCAACCTCAAAGAAGATTAAATCCTTCCATGCAAGAAGTGGTGAAAAAGGAGGCTGTGAAGCTTATGGATGCAGGTATAATTTATCCAATCTCGGATAGTTCATGGGTAAGTCCGGTCCAAGTGGTTCCTAAGAAAGGTGGTATGACCGTAGTGAAGAATGACAACAATGAGCTTATACCCACAAGAACGGTGACCGGATGGAGAGTTTGTATAGATTACCGGAAACTCAATGATGCCACAAGAAAGGATCACTTTCCTTTGCCCTTCATTGACCAAATGGTGAGAGAGACTTTCGGGCATGACTATTATTGTTTCTTAGATGGATATTCGGGCTATAATCAAATTCCAATAGCACCGGAGGATCAAGAGAAGACCACTTTTACATGTCCATATGGAACCTTTGCTTATAGAAGAATGCCATTCGGATTGTGCAACGCCCCTGCTACTTTTCAACGTTGCATGATGTCAATTTTTTTCGATATGGTTGAAAAATACATTGAAGTGTTCATGGATGATTTTTCTATTTTTGGTTCTTCTTTTGATAATTATCTTTCTAATCTCTCTTTGGTTTTGCAGCGATGTGTTGACACAAACTTGGTCTTGAATTGGGAAAAATGCCATTTTATGGTAAAAGAAGGAATTGTGTTGGGACATCGAATTTCTGTTAAAGGAATTGAGGTGGACCGAGCAAAAATTGATGTAATTGAGAAGCTTCCACCTCCTACCAATGTTAAGGGAGTTAGAAGTTTTCTTGGACATGCAGGATTTTACAGGAGATTTATTAAAGATTTTTCTAAAATTGCTAAACCTCTTTGTGAATTATTGGTAAAAGATGCAGTTTTTGATTTTTCCAAAGAATGTTTAGATGCTTTTGAAACTCTTAAAGTGAAATTGATATCTTCTCCTGTTATTGCTGCACCCGATTGGGAATTGCCTTTTACTTTGATGTGTGATGCTAGTGAATATGCGCAACGAAAAGATAAGGTCTTTCATGTGATTTACAATGCTAGCAAAGTTTTAAATGAGGCTCAATTGAATTATGCAACTACCGAAAAAGAGCTTTTAGCAGTTGTTTATGCTTTTGACAAATTTTGATCTTATTTAATAGGTTCTAAAGTGATTGTCTACACCGATCATTCGACTTTGAGGTATTTATTTGCTAAAAAAGATGCAAAGCCAAGGTTGCTAAGATGGATTTTACTTTTGCAGGAATTTGACTTGGAAATCAAGGACAAGAAAGGAACCGAAAATGTAGTTGCAGATCATCTTTCTAGGATGGACCATGTGCAGCCAAATGAAGAAGTTGATGGGGATATTAATGAGAAATTTCCGGATGAGCAGCTGTTTGCAGTTGGAGAAGCCCCATGGTATGCTGATATTGTCAACTATTTGGCTAGGGGGATTGTGCCTACCGAACTCACCCACCAAAGGAGGAAGAAGTTCTTTTCAGATATTAAGTATTTTATATGGGATGATCCATTCCTTTACAAGATGTGTGGTGATCGTATAACTAGAAGATGTGTGCCGGAAGAGGAGATGGAGAGTATTCTTCAACATTGTCATTCTCGCGAAGTTGGAGGACACTTTGGAGCAACCAAGACAGCAGCAAAAATTTTACAATCAGGATTTTATTGGCCTACTCTTTTTAAAGATTCATATAATTTTGTTGCCAATTGTGATAAATGTCAAAGGGTTGGGAATATATCTAGGAAAAATGAGATGCCTCTAACAAATATTTTGGAAATTGAATTGTTTGATGTTTGGGGTATTGATTTTATAGGTCCTTTTCTATCTTCTTTCTCTAATTGTTTTATTTTGGTAGATGTAGATTATGTGTCCAAGTAGGTTGAAGCTGTAGCATTGCCAACCAATGATGCTCTGGTGGTGGTGAGATTTCTGAAGAAGTATACTTTTACAAGATTTGGAACACCAAGAGCTATCATAAGTGATGGAGGATCACAATTCTATAACAAATAATTTGATTCACTTCTGAGCAAATATGGAGTGACACATAGGGTGGCTACACCTTATCATCCGCAGACAAGTGGTCAAGTTGAAGTATCCAACCGTGAGCTAAAGAGGATTCTAGAGAAGACAGTTAATTCTTCAAGGAAGGATTGGTCAAGCAAATTGGATGATACTCTATGGGCCTACCGGACAGCGTTCAAGACACCTATTGGAATGTCTCCATATCAATTGGTTTTATGGCAAATCTTGTCATCTCCCAGTTGAGTTGGAACATAGATCATATTGGGTTGTTAAGTTCTTGAATTTTAATTTACAGGCTACAGGGGAGAAGAGACAGTTACAGCTAAATGAGATGGCAGAGTTCCGGAACGATGCTTATGAGAATGCTAGGATCTTTAAGGAAAAGACGAAGAGATGGCAAGATAGGCACATTCACAAACGAGAATTCAAAGAAGGATACCAAGTTCTCCTCTTGAATTCAAGACTTAAAATTTTTTCGGGAAAATTAAGATCACGGTGGTCCGGTCCTTTCACTATCAACAAGGTCTTACCATCGGGGGCAATAGAAGTCAAGCATCCGTCGAAAGAGATTTTTACAATAAACGGGCAGCGATTGAAGCACTACTTCGGAGGGAACTTTAGTACTGAGCGGGTATCCATTTTGCTTTCAATTCCGAAGTGAAGATTCAAGAAAGTCTAGCTAAAAACTTAAATTATAGCGCTTCTTGGGAGGCAACCCAATTTATTTCAAAAATTAAAATTTCAAAGATTTAGGATTTCATTAGTTTATTTTATTTTAGTTTTAGTTGTTATTTTATTTTATTAGGTAGTTTAGGATTTGTTTTATGTTATTTGTTTTGATTTTAATTATGTTTGTTTTATTTTTCAAGTGAATAAAGAATTTCAGTGCTGCCCAGTCAATTTCGTCGCAGCGATGGGTACATGTGCGCTGCGGCGATTTCTAAAAATTAGATAAAGAGGCCAAGCCCCAAATTGAAGGAATTAGGGCAAGAGCTGCTGCGGAAATGACTTACCCGCCGTAGCGCGAGTCGCAAAGTTGGAATTTTAAGGGGTTAAACCCGTCATTTGGTTCAAACTTCTCACATTCTCTTCGCCCCTTTCTCTTCTTTTCTCCAAAAACCTCTCATTTTCCTTCACCTCTTCATCTTCCTCAACCTTATACCTCCTAACTCTATTTAAATCCACAAAATTTCTTTTATTTGTTCATATCACTCTCATTATTCACTTTTCTTCTCAGAAAAATGAAAGGTTGCTACTAAGTTTGGGGGAAGGAAGGTGATTGCATTGAAGTTCGGATTCGAGATTTGAATAAGAGGTTGAGGTTTACAAAAGTGGTAAGGGTTTTCTTCTCTCTTGATTGAAGTTCTGTGTTTAGTTGATTTCTGATTAGAAGAATTTTATTTGGTTTATAATGGCTTCATCAAGTACTTCTAAGAAAAGGAAATCTAGGGTTGTTTATGATAAAAAAAATTTGTTAGTGAAGATGCACAGAATAGGTTCTATGAATCGGTAATTGGTAGAAATCCCATAGTAGAAAGGGGATTAACTGTCACAGCTGTAGGATATCCTCGTATTAGGGGGATTATAGAAGAGAGGAAATGGGAAACGTTTTGTGCACAACCTAAGCCTGCAATAGTACCAGTTGTAAGGGAATTCTATGCCAATGCTCCTGAACATGACCATAGGAAGGTGTTTGTTAGAGGAAAACAGGTCAATTTTAGTGGGGAGGCTATCAACAAATTTTTCAAATTACCTGATATTACGAAAGATGATTATAATAGATTCATTGGGAGGCAAATAGATTATCAAGAGATATTGTAAGAGATTGTTGTACCAGGTACCCAATGGAAGCTAACAGAAGAAAAACCTGTGACATTTCCGAGCATTGGGCTCACTAAGGACTGTAAGGCTTGGTACTATTTTCTGGACGCTAAAATGATGTCAGTAAAGCATTTTAGTGATACTAATAAGGAAAGGGCAATTCTCTTGTACTGCATTGTGACTGGAAAATCTATTGATGTGGGGAAATTCATATCTTCTCATATTATACAGTGTTACAAGCACACTTCCATGTCATTATTTTATCCTTCCTTGATCACTACTTTGTGTGTTGCTGTTAGGGTCCAATTTGGGGCAGATGAAGAAACTTTGGCTCTTATAGCTGCACTTTCTGACAGTAAAGTGCAGGGTATGAAAGGGGTTGACAGAATGGCACCAGTTGTTCAAAGTCAACAGGCAAGACCACAGTCCTCCAGATCTCTCACTATGGTTGAGCGGATGGAGAGGTTGGAAGAAAGGATTAATCAGCAAGCCGAGCAGCTCCAACAGTTTACAGAGTATTAGTATGCCTGCAACAACACTCTTGAGTTGATGATGAGGTAGCTAGCAGTGGGGATAGCAGTGGACATGTCACAGTTTCCTAACATGCCAATTTATCAAGGAAAGTCACATGGATAGGGACTGGGGTCTTCTCGAGCGGAGGACGTAGATGGAAATGAGGGTGATAGAGCAACTGAGGAGGAGGAGATGTAGTCTATATTTTTATTTCGTTTTACTTTTCTATCTATTTCTCTATTTTTTATTTCAGTTTTATTTTCTGGATTTATTAGTTATGTTTTGTTTTATTTTGGATATTTGAACTAAGTATCAGTTTTCTTTGTGTATGTTAACGACTTAACATTGGTTGCAAGTGTGGCTTTTTCTTTTTTTTTTTAGGATACTGCTTGAAAAGAAAGGAGAAAATGTCGTTATACCCGAGATAAATCGAGAAGGGAGTTATTTTGTCCCTTAATTTCCTTACTTTAGTTTGTTTGCTTTTGTTCATTGAGGGCAATGAAGATAATTAAGTTGGGGGGGGGGGGGGAGGATAATTTGATTCTTTTATTCTTTGAGTTGTTAGCTACATTAAAGTCATACTATCATTCTTTTCATTCTTCTATTTTTCATTCTTTTATTCTTTTCTATTCTTTTATTTGTTTTGCATTAAAATTTTGCAATAAATTTTCAACTTTTGAGCATTTCTTTTGTTTTCGAGTCAATTCATAAAGTCAATGATGATAACTTGATTACTGTGATATGTGGTTGTTGAGTTGGAATTCGATATTACTTAGACTTTGAGGATAACTTAGACGTTTGTTTTGTTTGAATTGGATATTCAATGTTGGTCTAGTATGGTAATTTTGAATAATGATCCTGTTTTGCTACTTAGAGACATTTTATTTAGACATTTGTGAATGAAAAATAGGCCTCAACAGATTTTAGAACTTGGCTGATTGTCGCTCGAGGCGAAATCCTAGACTTTCATGTTGCTTAGGAAATGATTTAGGCTATCTTTGGACCGTTTGAGCTTTTCTTGCCTACCTTAATTATTTTTATCCGCTAGTTACCTATTTGAGCCATTTATTTAATTTTTAGCCTTAATTTTCTTTCTTTAAACTTATTTTCCTACCTGGTTTTGAGCCTAAACACTTATCCTTACCTTTAATGAGAATATTCACTTGTGTGTGATTTGTTGAGATTGAAGAGCAAAAATCTATTGTTAAGGGAGAAAAGGATAGAAAAGAATGTTGTTGACCCCGGTGATAATCAAAGATAAGTTAGGGGGTCTTGAAGAAAAATGAAGGAGGGATACAAGTTTGAAGAAAAGTGTTCTGCATTTATTTATCTTGTTTTGCAAAAAAAAAAAGAATTTGATGGTAGTAGTGGTGAAAGTGTGCGAAAGTGTTATAGCACAAAAGAAAGAAGGAAAGTATGAAAAGTGAAGTTGTGATGTTAGTATTCTTAAGCTCTTTAGAATGTTACATTTTGTTCGATTGTGAGTATTCTCATTCTTTGAATTATCCTATCCATTTTTTTGAGCCAATACCTAAACCAGACATTACAAGCTTAATTAAGACCTTTTGATCCGAGGTGGCATGATGAGTTTATATTAGTGGAGAGTGACAAGAAAGCCAAGCTTATGAGATTTGATATTTTCATTACTATTTAGAGGTCAAATTTGTTTGCATTGTTTTTATAAAATTATCCGAGTGGTAGAATGGATTGTTTTAGAGATTCCTTGCTTGGATTTTTCAGAGGATTGATGATTTGAATGGGATGAAAGTTTGGGTGATTTTTTAGTTTTTGTAATGTCCAATAGATTCTTGACGCTTTATGTTATCAGTAATTTATGAGACACTATTGTGAATTGTGCTTGTTCAATGAATTTGTTCTTGAAAGTTGAAGAGTCTGAAGTTAGTTTTGATTCAGTTCGTTCTAGGTTAGGTTTATTTCTGTTTTTGCTCGAGACTAGCAAATGTTTAGTTTGGGGAGAATTTGATAAGTCGGTTTGTAACGACTTATTCTATGTAATTTTACTTGACATTTTGTTAATTTGAGAGTGATTTTATTTAGTAATCGTTCTTTTTATTGTTTTAGGTAATAAATGGCCAAGAATACGAAAAGGAAGCAATTCGGGGTGAAATCGGAAGAAAAGAGGAAGTTTCGGAGAATGGAGTACAAGAGGCAGAGGCCGCCGTGGCGATGGATACATGTCCGCCCCGGCGGTGGATACATGTCCGCCGCGGTGCTCGTGTTTCAATCAACAAAGGCCTCAAGATAGGAGCTAGCCGCCGCAGTGGTGGGTACATGCCCCCGCGGCGCGATCCCTTTTCTGCACTTCGTCTCGTGTTGTTATCATATCTTTTAGATCCGATTTAAAGGGGATTTAACCCCAATTGTATTCAAAACGTATGGAGGCTATAAGTAATTTATTTTTTAGGGTTTAAGGAGAGGGGAGACGTTAGAGAAGAAGGGGGAGAGGAGATCAAATGATTGCTACTGGAATCTCAAATTTTACTGGTTTATTCTTCCTTTCTTCTATTTTTAATTTCAAGATGTTTGTTTCGTATTTCGTTATGAACTAAATTTCATTTCTAGGGTTGAGATGTAACTCAGATACAATTTCGTAGTTGTTTTATTCAAATTCAATTCCTTGTTTTGCAATTACTTATTTGTGTGTCTATTTTGAGTTTAATGCTGTCAAATCTTAAGGCCAAAGTTTTGATTGATTTATTGATCTAGGTTTATAATGAGAATTAGAATCTAGGTTAGATCAATAAAATAGATCATGTTAGAATGAATGAATGGTAGAGGTACTTTAGCATGTTCTAAGAGGTTAGTAGTTCAATTTACGATAATTCCACAGATTTTATGACTCTTTAATATTTAAATTAACATAGAGATGTGCTGAGTTAATATTTAAAGGAGTAATCTAGCGTATTTCGAGAGAAAACACTAGTTGGTATAGGGAATTAAACTTCCAAATAAGGCAAAGCAGGAATTACTTTGAATAATCAATTACGTAAGAGTATCTGTAGTGAAGTCGAAAGCCATAAGTTTTTAATCCAAAAGAATCCATTCTTTCTTGTTTCATTGTTATTTCAATTTGTAATTCTACAATTCTCGATTCATCAAATAGTAATTTAAGTGATTATTTTTGGTAGTTAGTAACTTAATCCTCGTGGGAACGATATCTTATATTATTACTTGAAACGATTAGTGCACTTGCTAGCATAAATTATACGCATCACCCGCAACTTCCCCAGTTGAGTTGCCAAGTTGTAGACATGAGATGTTCATCTTTGAACCTCAATGCTACATTATTTGAAGTTGCCACTATTCATTTTTTGAAATGGGTGTGAATGGATACTCGAATCAATCTTTTAGAAAAGTCATTTTCATGGCATTTTAGTGACTTTTGTTCATGGAAAAGATATGGTCTACCTAAGATCTAGGTAAGGGGATTCGATTAGAGAATGGGAAAGGTTTTAGACACCCCATTCTTTACGGTTCCCTTTTTAAAATTGGCCATTTTGAATAGGTAACAAAATAACAAAAATGCATGAGTTGTTTTTTTAGAATTGGTCATTTTGAATAGCTAACAAAACAACAAAAATGCATGAGATGCATGAAGTAGGTGTGTGTACATGGTGGGTATGTACTTTTTTAAAAGAGGGTTTAATGTTAGTGTTGACATGGGAAATATTCTATGGAAGAAAATATCCCTTGTAGTTATCACATTTTACATGAGTTGAAATGTTGGTTTAAGATTTTAGAGAAATTACATGGATGGAGTTCCCTTAATTCCATAGCCTTGATGCATGCATCCTTGACTAGAAACTTAATGTTTTAACCCTATCAAGAGAGTTACACATTTCTTCATCATGGCCAAGCATATGTGGTATCTATGCATATAATACATGATGATGCATGAGAGGAAAATGGGCTGAAAAGGACTTCAACCTCTATCATTTCAACCAAATGACCTCAAGCATTCCATACCCAAGGTTTAGATTCAATCTACTCGAGATGAATAAGGATTCTTTATTACATCGTAAAGGTTTCTAAAAAAAAAAAGAATAAAAGAAGAAGATGCAAACTTAAAAATAAATTAGATTTTAACCCATTTTGTTCCTTGATAGTCTTGAATGAGTTTGAATCTTGAGAGATGAACTTGGGAGTTAAGTGATTTAGTTGAAGGTGGATGGTTAGAGAAGATAAGAGTTGAAGGTTGGGAAATGAAAAATGGAGTAGGGATTTTGATAAAAATTTAAGTTGAGAGATGGTATTTATAAAAAATGAAGGTATTTATAGACTTTTTGAATAACTTTTAGGGATAAAGTGATCCAACCCTAAAAACAAAGAGAATGGACATAAAGTTTAGGTTTTTTTTTTTTTTCATTTTTATGAAGGCAAAGGTGGAATTTGTGAGATGAAACTGTAAAAGTATTTTTGAACTTTGATTTTTTGGTACATAGATGTGAGAAAACAAAAGTACTCTTGGGAGGGTGAGTAGGGGATTGACATGTGTAAAGGTGAAGTGGTAAGTAAAAAAGTAGACCTTGGTTCATTTGTAAATAACTCATAAAGATAAATGTATATTTTTGAAATGGACTAATAGGAGAGCCTCATGTATGTATGTGAAAATTCCTACCTTTTGAGGGTAAGACTGAAAGTTTTCTTAATTTTTGATTTTTTTACCAAAGACTAAAGTACCTTTTTGGTTTAACCACACTTTTTGAGAAAGGTACTCTTGGATTTTTACAAGGGGAGTTGACCCTCCAATTAGGTTGGAATATTGGGCATTAAGGACTTATGAGAGACCAACATGTGTCATATTTAAGGGAATGGGCTTGGCAAGGACTTGGGTTTGGATATTTGGGTTAGGTGTAAAAATGGGTTTGGTTTTGATTTAGGAGATGGATAATTAATTGGCTCATGGGTTAGGAATTGGGTATATAATTGGTTGGACTTGTATGGATGGGTAGGGACAAGGTTTGAGTACGCAAAATATGAGATGATGCATGGGTGTATGTATTCATGTATGCATGAGGAAATGTGCAAGTAGCAATTTCAATGCATTGTGAGCCCGTTGAAGGGTTTTAGACTTTTAATCAAAATCAATTTGAGATTTTCAGAAATTCCTAATGGGTTTGTATAAATTGGGGTGTCTACAATGATACTAATTTAGAAAATCCTTGTCATGTGATATTTTTACCTATTTTGAAATTTTATACTTGTGATATTTTCATAGATTCAGAAAGTTGAACATATGATGTTTTTTTTTTACCAATTTAAAAATTTTATGCATGTAATGATATTTACCAAGTTGAGAATCAATTATAGGTGAGATGACTATTTTACCGATTCAAAAACTATGTATGCATGCGATAAATTTACTAATTTGAAAACTATTTATGCATTTGAGAATTTTAATCTATTTGAAAATTATTTATGCACATGGCATTTCAATCAAATTTTGCTTTCATAAACTTGTCATGTAGCCTTGATATTAGATATGTTTTAGGTTTTTTCCTAATTGTTCATTTTCTCCTCGCGTGCGGAATTCAAAGAAATCATAGGCACGAGATTCGATTGGCCGATTCAATATAAAATGATGATATTTTGATTAGCCAACTTAAGATAAAATAATGTGATGATGATTGACCGTTGACCCTAGGATACTTATGTCCTTTAACTTTGACTCTAGTCTTTTCCCGATGACTTTAGGAATCTCTTAGATCGTAGTAGAGAATGATCACCTCGATCGGACGGGTTTGGTGTCTAACACCTTTTGAAACTCGTAATCTAACCCTCTAACCCTAATCTCTTACCTATGGACCGATCTGGATCCATTTTGGAGTTATTTTTTTATTCCTAAACCTAAACTAGGTGGCAATTCTCAATTCCCTAAAATTTTCTCAATTATCACGAGACTCTTTTGATTTTTATCACTAAAATTTTTTAATGCACTTTCAGTTACGACTCCACTAGGGACTTTTGAGTCAAACTTGATCCGATTTGAGACTTTCCTTAATTAGACCCTTTAATTAACCCAGTTGACTCAAAAAAAACTTAGTATATGTTAGCTTTTGTCATTTCTTTCATGGGTGTGTTTTGGTGATTTATTCTTATAAACATTTATGATCGTGCTTATTGTACACGTTGATTACTTGGGTGAGTATTCTTGAAAATGCCCCGAGCACACCCTATCCCTTTGCACTCACAAGCATGCATATTTATGTTTACATTAGGACATGTCCCTATATGCCCCATAGTCGGATATAAGTTGAATTGGTCCTTCGAGACATGGGGTCGCCTATGAATGCTACCACTTCAGTATCATATCTTCGGGTATATCAAATTGGAGCATCAAATATTATCTAATTAGGTGAAACTGGGAGGTATATTTGAAAACGCCATCGATCAGCGAGTGCAAATCCGCTTTTATTTTTTTGCAAGTCCCAACCTAGTTTTACTGTCTAGAAACCAAAATATGATTTTAAAGGAACAAGAAATATCAAACTACAAAAAGACTATGGGCATAGGGACTAAGTTACGGGATTAGAAGGTGTTGGGCACCAATCCCGTCCGACGAAAGTCAATGTCTACTCTTTTCAAATATTTACATTAAAAAACAACCTAGATCTAGAATAAATTTACCTGAGTGATTATGATGATTGATTCCCTCAGAAATTGGCAGAGAGCGTTTATCATGTGAATATTCTCGCTTTATTTTTATTGTTAGATCTGCCTCCAACCATTGAAATAAGACTTTCTTCCTTTAGATCTGAATGTTTTATTAACTTTTCAGGGTGTTTTAAGAGTTTCTGTATGTTTTTAGATTGACAACTAAGGCTTGGGGATTAGGTATGGACTTGGGACTTAAGATTTAAGATTTTGGAAAGTATTGAGAGAGTTTTTGACCTTTCTTTTCTAGAATTTTTCTTGACCTCCGAAATTAGGTGGTAGAAGCTCATTTTGAAAATTTTTTGTCAATATCAGGGTTTGGATTAGATCTCTTATAGATAAGGCATATCTCTAACTAATCTGTTAAGTTGTTTAGATTAGGATAATATTTTAAATAAGTTTATTTGAATTTTGAATTTTGAATATTTTAACTTGCGCAGAATGAGAATTTTTTAATTTTTGGAGAACCCCCCAATGGAAGGTTCTTAATTAAATTATTTTTTAATTCTTTGAGACCCCCGATGAAGGGTTCTTTATTAAATATCATGTGAGCACCACTTAAGTAAATGGGCCACTACTTAAAATTTTGCCCATGGGGTTAATTAATTGATTTTATTTGTTTAAGTATTTTAATTTGATTTATTAAGATTTTATTTTACGTTAATTAATGTTTTAATTAGTAGTTTCAAATTTTTGAATTTTAGGGTTGGAAAATTATCGTTTTACCCTCAAAGAGGACTTTTGGGTTGATAAATTATTTTTTGACGCTTTGAATATTTTGAAATCAATTTTTCATAAGGATTTTAATGGGAGAGTATTGGTTTGTGTCACTTATGGGTTTTTAATAAGTTTCTTAAAACACTCAATTATACACACATTTTCCAAACATTTATTTTGATTTTTGTCTCTATTTCTCCACATTAAGGTAATAATCATGATAAGCCTCGAAACACCATGTTGCATGTTAATTAGGCTTAAGTATACATAAATAAATTCATTTACTACATAAATCTAATTACGTGTATTTCTCGTGCAGAAAATCAATATTTTGGAATCAAAATCTCAAGGTAAAAGTATTTGGGCCCACTTTGGAATGCCCTAATCCTTAACTCATATTCTCCTCTTTTGTCTTTTTGTGTAAAGAAAAGTGGAGGCTACTTTTAGACTCTTCTACACACATTTTTCTCTATAAATAGAGCTTCAATCTTTAGAGAAAGGGTCCTTCTTGGTTCTCTTATCCAAGACTCCTTTAATCTAAGGTTCTTAGCCTATTATCTTATTTTTTGTATTTTTATCATCTAGTTATTTTCTTTTTGCTAAATAGTCTTGTAAGAAGTAGAAGAAGAAGAATTTGTAAGTTTCTCCATGAAATGAAGAAAAATTATTTCATCTCTTATCTTCCCTCTCTTGCAATGACATTAGGGTAAGTTCCCTTCCATTGGAGAGTGGAAAAGCCTAGAGCAAGTTCTGTGTTGTTTCTAACTTCATTTTTTTTTTATCTAAAATTCTTATGAGTTCTCTTTAAGATTTCTTGCACCTTTTATTCTTAATATAGATACTTTATGCTTAGATTAGATTAAGATAAAGTATGCTTAATCTAGATAATTGGTAGTAGGAAGTTTTGAAGGAATTCTACTTTTTTTATGTTCTCTCATTTGATTTCATTTGCTAAACTTTTCGATCTAAGGAGCTAACACAGAGCCCTTTATGATTGAGTTATAAAAATGCTAGAGATAGGAATTGCTCATCAACATGTTCTAGGTAGATCCACCTCTAATGGTGCTTTAATTTCATAAGTTTAATTGCTTCTAACTTTATTTACTTTAGTTCATTTTCTAGCAACTTTAAATATTCTTATAAATTCAAAAATAAAAAAAAAATAGTTTTAATTTCTTTTGATTAATTAGAATTTTATTCTCTTAGCTTAACTCGACTCTCCCTTTCTCTTGGATTCGATCCCCTACTTGCCTCACAAGTAAGGTAAAAGTAAGATTAATATTAACTCCAGTGAGAAGAACAACGATAGTCTCATCAGAATTTTGGCGCCGCTGCCGGGGAAAGGTAAAGGTAGTAGTGGTAAGTTTTGATTTAAAATTCATTTCTTTCATTTTTATTTTATTTTATTTTTTCTTTTAGTTTCTTTCTATAAGTTCAAGTGTTCTTGAAGTTTTAAGAGAGAAGAAAGAAGAAAAATCATTGAAAAAAAAAAGTCATTCCCATTTATTTTTTCACCCTAGACAACAGAACTTAAACTGACTGTAACTTTCTGCTCCGATCTCCGATTTACTATTATAGTATATCGATTTGAGTTAGAACGAAATTTTCTATAAAATGTGACAAAATCAGTAAGATTGTGGTAAGTCAGATTCTATTTTTGAGTCTGTTTACTATCATTTCTGCTAACATTTCTATTTTGCTCATTGTAGGTGAACATTTTTTTTTCTTTTCTTTCAATTTCCTTTAATCTTTAGTTAGGTTTATTTTTTTTATTTTAAAAACACTTGTATAAGATTCTTTATAATTTTTTTAATTATCCAAGAAGGCTTGGATTGTAATAGACTAACGAAGGACGACGGGTGGATAGTACCGTCACCGCTTCTTAGGTTCGCACACCAAAATTGGAGTTGGTGGCCTAAGTCGACTTAAACCGTCTTCACCCCGTCTAGCACGGGAGGTAATCTCGAAACACCCACACCTCTCTTTGCTAGTGGGTTACTCCTTGTCTTTGTATGTTATTTTTCCAATTTGTACACACTTGGAATAGTTAATTAAGTAGTAAAGAGCACCCCTCTCCTAGGGATGGCATGATAAGATAAGGATTGGAAGTAATTACCAATTCCTTGCTCTAATTAGGATAGTCAACTTACTAGTCATCCAATCAAATTAATTAAAATCAGTTAAACCTGACTATAGGTCCCACGAGCTCAATAGGAGAAATTTCGCTTTAAGTTGTGCCAATTGCACTTCTTGGTCATCTTTTGTATCTAGTAAGATCTTTCCCTTTGAAGGGATAGACTCAGTCTATTCAAGAAAGGAAGGTGACTTAAGAGGGCCCTTGCTTATGCAGTGTGCGCTACCTCCGATCTGGAGATCCGAATGATTCAAACTTGACTTCATAGAACCGAGTTGGAAGGCTAGTTGTGTTATTTCTACCCAATTAGGAGCTGTCTAGATTTAGGCAACCTATCTAGGTCCAGTCTTTTCTTTTTGTGATTGTTTGATCGATTGTGTGATTTGCATGCTTGGTAGACGTTCACAAAACAACGTGTTAGAACCATTTGATCCTGAGATCAAACGTACCATTAGTAGAATACACAAGACACCATCAATAGTTATGATGGATGATCGAGAGCGAACTCTCAATGAGCTCTTCGCTCCAGCTTCCGCATCTCCTCCTACATGCATTGTTTTACCATTGAATAATACACTACAATTTGAAATTAGGACTGCCACCATCAATATGCTCTCTAAGTTTCACGGTTTAAAGCGTGAACAACCTTACACCCACCTTAATCGATTATTGACTATATGTCAAACTTTTAAAAATCAGAATCTAGATGAGGATAGTATCAAGCTTATTCTATTCCCATTATCCTTAGAAGACTACGCAGCTGCATGGTTAAACTCCCTAACACCCAATTCCATATCTACCTGGGATGTTCTATCCAAGAAATTTATGGTCAAATTCTACCCCGTGGCCAAAACTGAGAAAATGAAAGACTCTATTAGAAATTTTAAAGTCCGTCTTGATGATGAATTTTCCCAAACTTGGAAAAAATTCAATGATTTATTGGTCAAGTGCCCACACCATGGCATTGACAAAGCACAGTTGATGCAAAATTTTTATAGAGGATTAACAATGAATCAACGTACTTAGTCGAGTCAATGCATAAGGGTCAGTTCATGAACCAGATTCCCAACCAAGCATACGATTTCCTAGTAGAGTTAGCCAAGAGTGTTCAAAATTAGAGCACTAACCAGGAAGAGTTTGATAGAGACGATCCAATTAGGAAGACAGGCATGTATGAGATGAAGGCAGACCCTGATCTCAAGAATGTCATGTCTAGTCTAATGAGTGGAATGAACAATCTCACGAAAAAGTTAGATGCCTTTACCATCTCAACATCCAAACCTCACCTAGACCCTCGTGCAATTTCGCAAGTGACTGTCAAACCAAGTTCTTTGTGTGTCATATGCGACGGCAACGACCATTTGGTCGAGTGTTGTCCCACCTTGCCTCAAATCAAAGCTGAACAAGCAAATGTGATTAATGACTATAGTACTTTTAGGAAGCCAACTCCAAACTTTTTTAGCCAAACGTATCACCCAGATAATAGGCTCCATCCTAATTTCTCATACAGACATAAAGAACCTATTCAATCTAATGGTCCGTCAGGTTACAATAGGAGTTTTCCTAGGCAATCTGGTTCTTTCACAAACCAAGCCATTGTTCCTCAAGTTCCTTATCAACCCCAACAATCTACAAATTACAGAGCCATCATATCAAATCCCATGACCAATTACCAGTAGCCTGCCCAATAACAGTCATCCTTAGAATCTATGATTGCAAAGTTGATGAGGCAGCAACAGCAGTTCATCCAAACTCAACAGCAAACCCTTCAAAATAAAACTCAGATTAACCAGGTCACTACGCAATCCATACCTAAGATGGAAGTTCAGTTGGGGCAGTTAGCTCTCTCCTTGATTGGAAAAGAGAAAGGTCAATTTCCTAGTCAGACTATCCCTAACCTTAGAGGTCAACCTTTGATTCCAAATGGATCGAAAGGTCAATACGACGTAGGAAGCCATTCTGGAGCTTCACAAGAATCAGTCCAGGCTATCCACACCTTGCGTTCAGAAAGAAGGTGGACAACAAGGTCCAACCTATTGACAAGGGAAAAAAAGTCCTAAAGAAGGATAAAGTTCAGAAAGAAGTCATAGAGTTTCCAAAAGAGAAGGAGAAAGATTTGGACAATCCTTCCATTATTTTGTCGATTCCAAAAGTTCCATTTCCCCATCGCCTTAGAGATTTTAGAAAGGTAAACAGTTTGAGGGTGTCTTAGAAATCTTCCAAAATGTGCATATCAATATCCCATTCCTAGATGCCATTAAGCAAATATCTTCTTATGCGAAATTCCTAAAGGATTTGACCACAGCTAAAAGGAAAACACCGTTGCCTCAGGAAGCCATCATGGCAGCCCAAGCTTCGTCGTTTATCCAACAAACGATTGCACCAAAATTTAAAGATCCTGGATATCCGAAAATTTTCATTCATATTGGAAATCAAGTGATCGAAAAATGTCTCTTAGACTTAGGGGCCAGTGTGAACCTTTTACCATATTCAGTTTATAAACAATTAGGTTTGTGGGTTTTGAAACCCACCGATATCACGTTGAGTCTAGCTGATAAGTCCATAAAAATTTCAAAGGGTATAGTTGAGGACGTGACAGTTAAAGTCAAAAACTTCTATTTTCCTGTTGACTTTGTTGTCTTAGATAAAGCCAGTCATCAATTCGAACAGTCATATTCCTATCATCTTAGGACGTCCATTCTTAGCCACGTCTGACGTAGTCATTTGTTATAGAAACGAGATTATGACTTTAGCATTTGGGGATATGAAAGTGAAACTGAACGTCTTCCACAATTTCTAAGGAATTGATGTAGATGATGGTATGGAGGAAGTAAACATGATAGATACACTAGTCAATCAAATATATGAAGAGTTAGGATACTCTGATTCCCTAACGAAATGTTTGACTCACTTCGGCCTTGACTTGGACGTAGAAGAGTCTCTAAGCAAAGTTAATGCTTTGCTTGAATCCGTTCCACTCTTAGATTCTGTGTGGTGGCACGCAAAATCTGAAAGTCTTCCTGTGCGCACATCCAATCTTATTCCTTCTAATGTCGAGCCTCCAAAATTAGAACTCTAGTCACTTCCAAAGACTTTGAGATATTAATTTCTTGGCAAGAATCAAACCTTGCCCGTGATCATTTCCTCTCACCTCAATGAAGATCAAGTGGGAAAGTTGTTAGGAGTATTAAGAGAACATCAAGAAGTTATTGGTTGGAGCATAGCTGACATCAAGGGAATTAGTCCATTTGTGGTGATGCACCTCGTTTAGAGGATTTTGGTAAGCCTTCCTTAGAACCTCAGAGACGACTAAATCCTGTCGTGAAAGACGTGGTTCGAATGGAAGTAATGAAATTGCAAGATGCGGGTATTATCTATCTTATCTCTAACAGTCCTTGGGTGAGTCCTATACAAGTAGGTCCCAAGAAATCTGGTATCACTGTGGTAGTGAACCAAGACAACGAATTAATCCCTACTCGAGTCCTAAATGGATGGAGAGTGTGTATCGATTATAGGATACTCAACTCGATGACTCCTAAGGATCATTTCCCCTTACCTTTCATTGATCAAATGTTAGAGCGTCTAGGAGGACATTCTTACTATTGCTTCTTAGTTGGTTATTTCAGGTACAAACAGATACCCGTTGCTCCAATCGATCAAGAGAAAACAACTCTCACCTACCCTTTCAGAACTTTCGTGTATCGTCGCATGCCTTTTGGATTGTGCAATGCATCTGCTACTTTTCAACGGTGCATGATGAATATATTTTTCAACATGTTATAAAGATATCTTTAAGTGTTCATGGATGATTTTTCAGTTTTCGGACCAAGTTTTGAGGAATGTGTCCATCACTTGACTTTGGTCCTTGTACATTGCAAAGAGGTCAATCTAGTCCTCAATTAGAAAAAATGCCATTTCATGCTAACATCGGGAATTGTGCTAGGGCACATTGTTTCTGCTAAGGGGATTGAGGTAGATAAGGCAAAGGTAGGTCTAATTGAAAAATTACCACCTCCTAAAACGGTCAAAGAAATTAGGTCATTCCTAGGCCATGCAGGTTTCTATCGTAGATTCATTAAAGATTTCGAGAAAATCTCGAAGCCTTTATGTGAGCTACTGGGAAAGGATGTTCCTTTCGACTTTTCAGAGTCATGTCTCTCTGCGTTAAACAAACTCAAGTTCGAGTTAACCTCGGCACCCATTATTCAACCTCCAAACTGGAGCATTCCATTCAACGTTACGTGCGACGCTTCGGATTATGCAATAGGCGCTGTTTTGGGTCAACGAATCGAAAAACAACCTCATGTTATCCAATATGCTAGTAAACCTCTTAACGATGCTCAGCTTAACTACTTTACAACAGAGAAGGAAATGCTAGCAATGGTCTATGCCGTTGAAAAATTCCGCCCCAACCTCATAGGATCTAAAGTTGTGATCTACACAGACCACGCAGCATTGAAGTACCTTCTATCAAAGAAAGATGCTAAATCAAGGTTAATCCGTTGGATACTACTTCTACAAGAGTTTAATCTCAAGATCCGAGATAAAAAATGGGCAGAAAATGTCGTAGCTGATCACTTGTCTAGGATAGTTAACAAGCCATCTGAGGAGTCCTTACCCATCTCTGAATCTTTTTCCGATGAGCAACTTATGCAAATATCTCAAGCCAACGTTCCATGATATGCGGACATTGTCAACTACCTAGTTACAGGTCAATTCCCAATTGAAATGAGTAGCCAAGAGAAACTCCATCTTTTGTCGAAAACAAAATGGTATTTTTGGGATGAGCCATACTTATTTAAGTATTATCCCGATCAAATCATTAGACGTTGTATTCCAACCTGTGAGCAAGTCAATATCCTAGAGTTTTGCCATAATCATGCCTGCGGAGGGCACTTCAGTGGTAAGAAGACTACCATCAAAATCTTACAATGCAATTTTTCTGGCCTAGTATTTTTCGTAATACCTACGAGTTTAGCAAATCTTGTAATAGATGTCAGAGATTAGGAAAAATCTTTAAAAGAAATGAAATACCTCAAAATCCTATCCTGATTATCGAAATTTTTGACGTGTGGGGTATAGACTTCATGGGACCATTTCTTATCTCCTAAGGTTACCAATACATCTTAGTTACCGTTGACTATGTGTCAAAATGGGTCGAAGCTGTGGCATGTAAAACTAACGATCACAAGGTTGTGATAAAATTCATCAAGGAGATAATTTTTTCAAGATTTGGTACTCCACGAGCTATCATAAGTGATGGTGGCTCGCATTTTTATAACAAGATCTTTGCTGCATTGATGAAGAAATACCTCATAACGCATAAGGTTGCTACACCTTACCACCCACAAACAAGTGGGCAACTGGAGATTTCTAACAGGGAAATAAAGACTATCTTAGAAAAAATAGTCAATCCTTCAAGGAAAGATTGGTCTTTGAGATTGAGTGATTCACTCTGGGCCTATAGGACCGCATTCAAGACACCCATAGGGATGTCTCCATTTAGTTTTTAGTAAGGCTTGTCATCTCCCAGTAGAACTTGAGCATCGTGCATATTGGGCGATCAAGCGCCTCAACTTTGATTTTGATAAAGTCGGTGAGAAGTGAAAGTTACAACTAGACGAGTTAGAAGAGATTAGAAATGACTCGTATGATTGTGCCAAAAGGTACAAAGAACGTACCAATTTCTTTCACGATAGGCACATTCTTAGGAGGACTTTTATTCCTAATAAAAGAGTTTTGTTGTATGATAACAGACTCCACTTTTTTTCAGAAAAACTTAAGTCTCGATGGATTGGCCCATATATTATTCAAACAGTCTACCCTCATGGTGCTGTTGAAGTCCTTAATCCTAAGGACGGATCCACTTTCAAAGTGAATGGTCAACGTCTCAAACATTTTCTTGAGTATATTCCGCAGGAGGAAGTTCTTCTCCTTGATGACCCCGTCTATCAAAGTTAACAAAGTTTTTGTCTAGCTAAAGACATTAAACTTAGTGCTTCTGGGAGGCAACCCACACGTTTCAGGGGACATTATGTTAAATATCAATAGGACTGTAAAGTCTTTCTCAGGTGCTATCTAATCCACTTCATTTCATTTTATCAATTTTAATTTTACCTTTGCATGTATATGTTGAAATATTGAGGACAATATAATGTTTAAGTTTGGGGGTGTATGGGTCGGATTTCCATTTATTATTTTCTTTTTTTATACAAAAAAAAATTGAAAAATATTTGATTGGCGACTTTGTTGTATTTTGCCCAAAATCTTAACTTTTATATTTAAGCACTTAGTTAAAAATATTTAATCAGTCTTTCATTTGAAGCTATGATCTGGAGTCCCCATTTGTGTTTCTCTTAGGTAAAAATTAGAGCAAAGTTATCTTTTGGTTTATAGTCACTTCTAATAAGGTTACCAAGAGTCTAGATTGTATTAAGAGAGCTTGTTACCTTCTTTCTACCTAGAGTTTAAGGAAAAACTAGGTTTGATGAACTTTGACTTCCTTGTTCAATTGGTTGGCTGATTAGAAGAAAAACAGAACTGGATTGTATATACCTTGTATAGCAACCATTGAATTAGACTGGGTACCTTGAAAAATGCTGCCTACTTTTCTTAGAAAAAGAGTGAAGAAGTAATAGAAAAAAAGAGACCTTTCAAAAAAAAAAATCAAAGATCCAAAAGTTTATGTAAAGTTTTAGTAGGGTGAAAGCCATCAAGTGTAAAAATGTGAGTATACTAGAATATCACAGATAAAGCCCTTAGAGGTATTAAAGTGAATATCCACACTTCTCACTACCCCAGACAGGATGCTAAGTTTAGAATTAAACCCTAAGTTACTCCAGTTATTCCTGAGTAGTTAGAAGGTTGAAACTCATGTTAAGAAATCGAATCTCTTAAATTTCTGAGTTAGAATCACTATCGCTTAACGGTCAATTTAAGTCTAAGTTTTGTCGTAGAGAAATAAGGGTTGGGACTCTATACCAAGCAGTACTTCCAATTGATTGACAAAACCAAAAAAAAAAACTTGTGCTTTTCAATATAAGTTTTGATTTTGACTATTTTTACTTTAAAGTTATTTTCAAATTTTGTGGGTATATTTTCTGTAAACCCTCACGAGTCAAACTCGTCCACTAGGGGTAACCTAGCGGTTCAAGGGCTTGCTGCATTCGCTAAATGCAATCGAGGTGCTTGCGAAAGTGACAGTTTTATTTTTTAGGGACTAGAAAAAGGTAAGTTTGGGGATGTGATGAGTATCTCGAAACACTCAATTATACTTACATTTTCCAAACATTTATCTTGATTTTTTTCCCTATTTCTCCGTATTAAGGTAATAATCATGATAAGCCTCAAAATACCATGTTGCATGTTAATTTGGCTTAAATATATATAAATAAATTCATTTACTAGATAAATCTAATTATGTGTATTTCTTGTACAGAAAATCAACAATTTGAAATCAAAATCTCAAGGCAAAAGCATTTGGGCCCACTTTGGAATGCCCTAATCCTTAACTCATTTTTTCCTCTTTTGTCTTTTTGTGCAAAGAAAAATGGAGGCTACTTTTAGACTCTTCTACATACATTTTTATCTATAAATAGAGCCTCAATCTCTAGAGAAAGGGTCCCTCTTGGTTCTCTTATCCAAGACTCCTTTAATCTAAGGCACTTAGCCTATTCTCTTATTTTTTGTATTTTTATCCTCTAGTTATTTTCTTTTGATTAGATAGTCTTGTAAGAAATAGAAGAAGAAGTTGTAAATTTCTCTATGAAATGAAGAAAAATTCTTTCATCTCTTATCTTCCCTCTCTTGCAATGACATTAAGCTAAGTTCCCCTCCATTAAAGAGTGGAAAAGCCTAGAGCAAGTTCTTGTATTATTTCTAATTTCATGCCTTTCTTCTATTTAAAATGCTTATGAATTTTATTTAAGTTTCGTATACCTTTTATTCTTAATATAGATACTTTATGCTTAAATTAGATCAAGATAAAGTATGCTTAAACTAGATAATTGGTAGTAGAAAGTTTTCAAAGAATTCTACTTTGTTTATGTTCCCTCATTTCATTTTATTAGCAAAACTTTTCGATCTAAGGAGCTAACACCAAACCCTTACGATTGAGTTATAAAAAGGCTAGAGACTAGGAATTGCTCATTAACATGTTTTAGGTAGATCCACCTCCAATGATGCTTTAATTTAATAAGTTTACTTACTTTTAATTTCATTTACTTTAGTTCATTTTCTTGCAATTTTACATCTTCTTATAAGTTCAAAAATACAAAGAAAAACAGTTTTAATTTCTTTTAGCTAATTTGAATTTTATCCTCTTAGCTTAACTCTACTCCGCCTTTCTCTTGGGTTCGATCCCCTACTTACCCCACAAGTAAGGTAAAAGTAAGATTATTATTAACTCCGGTGAGAAGAACAACGATACTCTCATCACAAACCTCACCTAGTTCCTCGTACAATGTTGTAAGTGACTGTCGAAACAAGTTCTTTGTGCGTCATATGCGATGGCAACGACCATTTGGTCGAGTGTTGTCCCAATTTGCCTTAAATCAAAGCTAAATAAGAAAATGTGATTAATGGGTATAGTACTTTTAGGAAGTCAACTCTGAACTCTTTTAGCCAAATGTATCACCCAGATAATAGGTTTCATCCTAATTTCTCATACAGATAGAACGAACTTATTCAATCTAGTGGTCCGTCATGTTACAATAGGAGTTTTTCTAGGCAATCTAGTTCTTCTACAAATCAAGCTATTATTCCTCAAGCCTCTTATCAACCCCAACAATCTGTAGATTATAAAGCCATCATACTAGATCCCATGACCAATTACCATCAGCCTGCCCAACAACAGTCGTCCTTAGAATCTATGATTGCCGAGTTGATGAGGCAACAACAATAGTTCATCTAAAATCAACAGCAAACCCATCAAAATCAAACTCAGATTAACCAGGTCACTGCGCAATCCATAGCTAAGATAGAAGTTTAGTTGGGACAGTTAGCTTTTTCCTTAAGTGGGAGAGAGAAATGTCAATTTCCTAGTCAGACTATCCCTAACCCAAGAGGTCAACCTTCGATTCCAAACGGATCAAAAGGTCAATACGAAGTAAGAAGCCATTCTAGAGCTCCACAAGAATAAGTCCAGGCTATCCACACCTTGCATTCAGGAAAGAAGGTGGACAACAAGGTCCAACCTATTGACAAAGGAGAAAAAGTCTTAAAAAAGGACAAAGTTCAAAAAAAAGTCATAGAGCCTCCAAAAGAGAAGGAGAAAGATTTGGAAAATCCTCTCATCATTTAACTAATTCCAAAAGCTCCATTTCCCCATCGCCTTAGAGATTCTAAAAAAGGTAAGCAGTTTGAGGGTGTCTTAGAAATCTTCCAAAATGTGCATATCAATATCCCATTCCTAGATACCATAAAGTAGATACCTTCTTATGCAAAATTTCTAAAGGATTTGACCACAACTAAAAGGAAAACACCAGTTCCTCGAGAAGTCATCATGGTAGCCCAAGCTTTATCGCTCATCTAACAAATGATTGCACCTAAATTTAAGGATTCTAGATGTCCAATAATTTTCATTCACATTGAAAATCAAGTGGTCGAAAAATGTCTCTTAGACTTAGGGGCCAGTATGAACCTTTTACCATATTCGATTTATAAACAATTAGGTTTGAGGATTTTCAAAGCCACCGATATAACGTTGAGTCTAGCCGGTAGGTCCATAAAAATTTCAAAGGGTATAGTTGAGGACGTGATAGTTAAAGTCAAAGATTTTTATTTTCTTATTGACTTTATTTTCTTAAACATAGAGCCAGTCACCAATTTGAACAGTTATATTCCTATAATCTTAGGACGTCCATTCATAGCCACGTCTGACGCAGTCATTCATTGTAGAAATGCGATTATGACTTTATCATTTGGGGATATAAAAGTGAAACTGAACGTCTTCCACAATTTTTAAGGAATTGATGTAGATGATGGTATGAATGAAGTGAAAATTATAGATACGCTAGTCAATCAAACGTATCAAGAGTTAGGGTACTCTGATCCCTAACAAAATGTTTGGCTCACTTTGGCCTTGACTTAGACATAAAAGAGTCTATAAGAGAAGTCAATGATTTGTTTGAATCCGTTTCACTCTTAGATTCTGTGCGGTGGCACGCAAAAGTTGAAAGTCTTCCTGTGCGCAATCCAATCTTGTTCATTCCCATGTTAAGCCCCCAAAATTAGAATTCAAGTCGCTTTCAGAGACCTTGAGATATGCATTTCTTGGTAAGAATCAAACCTTGCCCGTGATCATTTCCTCTCACCTCAATAAAGTTCAAGAGGGAAAGTTGTTAGGAGTATTAAGAGAACATCAAGAAGCTATCAATTGAATCATAGCTGACATCAAGGAAATTAGTCCAGCTGTGGTGATGCACCATATTCGTTTAGAAGATTCCGCTAAGCCTTCCTTAGAACCTCAGAGACGGCTAAATCCTATCATGAAAGATGTGTTTTGGATAGAAGTGATGAAATTGCTAGATGCAGGTATTATCTATCCCATCTCTAACAGTCCTTGGGTGAGTCCTATACAAATAGTTCCTAAGAAGTCTGGTATCACTATGGTAGTGAGCCAAGACAACGAATTAATCCCTACTCGAGTCCAAAATAGATGGAGAGTGTGTATTGACTATAAGAAATTCAACTCGATAACTCCTAAGGATCATTTCCCCTTACATTTCATTGATCAAATGTTAGAGCGTCTAGCAGGACATTATTACTATTACTTCTTAGATGGTTATTTCGGGTACAACCAGATACCCGTTACTCCAATCGATCAAGAAAAAATAACTTTCACCTGCCCTTTCGAAATTGTCGCATATCGTCCTATTCCTTTTGGATTGTGTAATACACCCGCTACTTTTCAGCGGTGCATGATGACTATATTTTTCGACATGGTAGAAAATATCTCAAAGTGTTCATGGACGATTTTTCAATTTTCGGACCAAGTTTTGAGGAATGTCTCCATCGCTTGATTTTGGTCCTTGTACGTTGCAAAGAGGTCAATCTAGTCCTTAATTGGAAAAATATCATTTCATAGTAACATCGGGAATTGTGCTAGGGCACATTATTTCTGCTCAAGGGATTGAGGTAGATAAGGCGAAGGTAGGTCTCATCAAAAATTACCACCTCCTAGAACGGTCAAAGAAATTAGGTCATTCCTAGACCATGCGGGTTTCTATCGTAGATTCATTAAAGATTTCGAGAAAATCTCGAAGCCTTTATGTAAGCTATTGGAAAAGGATGGTCCTTTCAACTTTTCAGAGTCATGTCTCTCTGCGTTCAACAAGCTTAAATCCGAGTTAACCTCGGCACCCATTATTCAACCTCCAAATTAGAGTATTCTATTCGAAGTTATGTGCGACTCTTCAGATTATGCAATAGGCATTGTTTTAGGTCAACGAATCAAAAAACAACCTCATGTTATCCAATATGCTAGTAAAACCCTTAATAATGCTTAGCTTAACTACTCTACAACAGAGAAGGAAATGTTAACAATGGTCTATGCCATTGAAAAATTATGTCCCTACCTCATAGGATCTAAAGTCGTGATCTACACAGACCACGCAGCATTGAAGTACCTTCTGTAGATACCCCATTTTTGCATCCGCCTGATTAATCAACTCGTCAACCCGATCGCAATGATTCCCAATGATGGATGTGTATTCTATTGCTTTATTTTGTTACCAGATGTGTTTCAGAAATCCGGATGAGGTATCTCAAACTGACAAAACCTTAGGAACCATGCTATGCTAGGAAAATACGACTCCAGAAACATAGAAATCATCATCTTGCAGACCAAAAAGAAGCTTCACGATAAAAATCACTAAAAATTGATCAAATTACCAAAATACCCCTAACCTCAAAACAACCCTAGAGCCTAAATTACACTTAGGAAAACTCTTTCAAACACATAAAACAACAAATCGAAACCAAATAAATCATTTCGCCAATTTTAACAGAATTCGACAAAATTACGAAAATACCCCTCATAAAGTTCACGACCATTTCACACAAAAAATTTCATAAATAACACAAACTAATATTTCCATTGAATTCCTTACGAAAAATTGATTCTAAAACATCCTAAAACATTAAAAACCGACTTAAAACGTGAAAAGTACTCTCTGGGGCAAAACGGTAATTTCACAATTTTCATAATTAAAAATTTCTAAATTAATAATAAAACATTAAATAATTAAAGTAAAACATTAATGAAATTAATTTAAAAATTGGAATTAAAAAAATCGATCAATCGGACTTTCAAGTAAAATTATTGAGGGTTCGTGAGATATTTCTTTAAAGACCCCTCCATTTGGGGGTCCAAAGAATTAAAGAAATAATGGAGGGGGGTTCTCCAAAAATTTAAAGTAAATCAAGCAAGACTAAGGTCAAGGTATTAAAGTCAATCAAGTGAGACTAAAGTCAAAATAAAAGTCAATTAAGCGAGATTACAGTCAAGATATTAAAAGTCAATAAATTAAGACTAAAGTCAAAACATTAAAAGTCAATCAAATAATACCAAAAGTCATAATAGAGTTCTAATTAAATAATAACTCAATCTAATAGAGTTCTAACTAAAAAACAATTCTACCTAAAACAATTCTAATTAAAACACAATTCTACCTAAAATAATTCTAACTAAAACACAACTCTAATTAAAAGAACTCTAATTAAATACTAACTCTATCCAAATCAACCCCTAAAAACATCTATAAATAGAGGTGCTCATACTCTTTCGTAGATTAGTTTGCCTTTTTTAGAGTCAGTTTGGTTCCTAGACCTTAACAACTAGGTGGCGACTCCCAAACCTCAAGGGTCAAAAGCGGATCCGCGCACCCCGCGGATCGAGGGCGCTTTCAGTGGCGACTCCACTGGGGACATTGAGGATCAGACTTGAAAAACCCCAAGTATGGGAACATTGCCAGTAACCTAGTTTTTATTTTATTTGATTTTTTAGTTAATTTTTTTTATTGTTCGTCTATTGTTGTTTTCATATATTTGTGAGTTCGATCATAATTTCGGTTCAATTTTGAGTACGTTGATCTGGCATATTATTATTTTTATATAGTTCAATCGAGAGTCACTTAGGGTGACTTTAAATAATAATACCAAATTTTAACGGATAGTTTTGTTGAGGGTGGAATAATGATCATTGAGGATGGAATAATGAAATGAAAGGGATTTTATTTTGGTTATTCTTCCTTTTGGGGTATGTCATCCATTTTTGGCTAACAAAAGATTTTTTTTCTTAAAGAAACATGGTGGATACGTTTTGATAATGTTATTTTTTTTTTTAAAAGAGAGAAATTTTTTTCGTTTTGATTAGTTTTTTGTTTTTCGCTTATTACGTAGGTAGTCAATTCTTTTTTTTAGTAGGCAAAACATGCTGTCCATTGACAGCATATATATTTAAAAAAAAAAAAAATTTAAATTTCTGCCGGCAGAAGCTTTTGGTGGTGTGTGCTTAGTAAATCAACTAATGATTTCAATGGGGTGCTGTTAATAGAAGATCCCTTCTACTTATCTATTTCCCATTCAACCCTTTTGAAACAGTTTTTTTTTTTAAAGAATCCATCTTCTTCTCCAACGGAAACAGCAGAGAAAGAAGAAGGCAGCAAGAGAGAAACGTTCTCCCTCTCCTTCTCTGATCTCTCTTTCTCCCTCTCTCTCTCTCTCTCTTTCTCTCTCTAATGTTTCTGTCCCGGAGAGGAATCTCGTGTTCTCCTTTGCTTCTTGAGAAAGATTTAGATCTGAAGAACTTTGGTGAAGTTGGGGTTTTGAACTTGGGAGTTATTTCTGTTTGTAGAGTATGAGTGAAGTTAGGATTTTGAGAAGTTTAGTTCGAGTTCTTCTTGTTGGTCTGTTGAAGGGTTTTTTTTTAATGAAGGAATGGTGAGGGAACGTGAGAGAAATTGAGCTGCCATTGCCGTTTGTTATTGTTTTGGAAAGCTTTTTGAGCTACTAAAAGGATTTTTAGTTCATAGTATTGGAATTGATGTCATGGGCAGGCCTAGAAGATATCCTTTTTTCACCTCTCTTGCAAGTTATCTTGACAAGAAACTTCTCATCTTGCTTCGAGATGGTCGAAAACTCTTGGGGATACCTTGTTCTTTCGATCAGTTCACGAATGCCGTTCTCGAAGGTGCGTGTGAGAGAACAACCATCACTTTGTCCTCTGATTAACTTCCCCAGAAGTTGCAGTATTTATAATAAACTCTCACCTCAAAATGATCTGAAGTAGTTCTGAGAGAATGTAACAGGGTTGATAGAAATTGGTGTTTTGGTGTTTTCACAGTTCGACAAGGGATGTTGATGATTCTGATTGGGAACTTGTATTTAAGCAGATTGAACACAAGTGGATGTACTCATAGATGCTGTGAAGCAAGGTTTTAGTTCTTAAGTGTTAGGTTATGAAATTGGTGTTAGTCGGCCTATGGTATTTGCAAAACTTGTTGATGCTGTTGAATTTATGGTTAAGATGTTGCAGGGAATTGATGTTAAGTGTGTTTGTTACCATAGTGAAAGTTCCTTGGAGGAGCGAACACAGAATTTGATTGATTTTCATGAAAGAGGTAGGGTATTTGTGTGTACTGATGCAGCTGCTCGTGGGCTTGATATTCCAAATGTTTCACAATTATTCAGGCTGAGTTTGCCACTTAAGCCATAGATTTCCTGCATAGAATTAGACGGACAGCAAGAGCAGGTCAAGCTGAACTTGTCACAAGCTTGCACACTGAATCTAGTAGGATTCTTGTTGCAACAGTCTGTCAGATAAGGCAAACATATCAGCCTTAATCTTTCTTCGCAGCTATCACATAAATCAGAACTTCAAGGATTCATTTCGATTTTGAGAGAGATGAAGGAGAGGGAGACGTCTCCTTTGCTGCCCCTTCAGCAGTTTGAGAAGAAAGAAAAAAAAAACTTTTTTTTTATTGTTTTGGTTCATTAACATGAAAAGAAAAAAAAATAAAGTGTAAGGGGGTGTTGCTGCCAGTAACATAAACAAATTGGGGCAGCATCATAAAAATAAGTAAGTTGTGACGTGATTGTTGCTGGCAGCAACATATATAGAGTTGATTCTTTTATAATTATTTTCTTTTATTTAAAAAAAAATTTATTATGAATGGGACTAGTATTACTAACTTAGTAATGCTTCTTTGTTGGTAAGTGTGGTTGAACTCATCACGTGTCACTTAAAATCATAATCCAATGTCATAGGCGTGTGGGAATCAAAATTTTAAAAACTTTCAAAAGGAAATCCTCAAGAAAAATTATTATGATTATTATTATTATTGTTATTTTGAGATTTTGTAATCGCTTATTTTTAAAACGTTGGATCAAAGAAAAAATGTGAATTTTATTTTTTAGATCCAAACTTTTCTATTAAGTCTAGAAGTTTGTGACATTGGGTTACCAATATGATGAACCACGTGACCTAATGACTCTTGGTAAAATTCGAAACCGTATGAGTTGGTCACACTAGCCTATGTTCTCAAAGGATTTCCCATGCATGTTTTTCAAAAAAATAATAAAATAAAAAAATTTCTCATCTCATTAATCATTGTTTCATTCTTGGTATCTCTTGAAATTTTGAATTATTTTAGGATCACTCAAAGCAACTTTTGATTGGACTATGAAAATTACAAAATTGTGCCTTTTGCAATGATCGGATCTAATTAATTATCATATGCCATATTTTGATGCCTAAGGTATATCCAACTTCTTTAATACCTTGATCACATGCCATTGATTGACGATCAATTCATTTATATTTATGTGATATCTCATACATATGCAATAATCCTAATTTTGATGTACATGCCCTGATTTGGATTTAGATGCTACGGTTTATGTATTTTAATATGTTAATAGTATGATCAGGCCCATGGGCCCATGTGTTTTAAAAAAGGCCCCGGGCACACCCCACCTTGCTTTGCACACACCACATGCACGTTTACTGTTTTACTCACTTACACGTCCCGTATAGCCAACGTGGCACTAGTGCGTGGCCCGATCTCCTCGGAGATGCGACATCATTCATGAAAACCACAACTCCAGTCACGTATCTTAAGGTATATCAAACTGGGGCATCAATACCGTCTGACCAGGTGATTCTGAGAGGTATATTGATGCACCCAGGCTGGAGCGACCTGAGCCTTTAACCTATTGTAAGCCACACAGTCACATGTCCCGATTGCCAACGTAGTACTAGTACGTGGTCAGTCCCCTCGTGGGATGCCAAACCATTTATGAAAGCTACAACTCTTGACTCGTACCCGTAGGTGTAAAAGATAATCTAAGTATATCAATTGCACTTCTTGGTCAAAACCGGTGCCTAAGCAAGATCTTGCCCCGCTGTACCCTACTGTACGAGGGGGATAAACTACGTCTATTCTAAACGAGAGGTATTTAAGTGGGCCCTTGCTCAACATTGTGCGTCACCTCTCAACTGGAGATCGAAGTGGCTGTTTTTGGCTTCAGAGAAGTGAGTTGAGGTTTTAGATTATCACCTATACGGTATATCAAACCAAGTCACCACGTATCGAAAGGTATATAGGTGTGCTTGGGCAAGGGTGGCCAGATAAAAATGCATCGCACGTAGTAAGCTTAGAGTCTAGAAACCTTCCCTGTAGGTCACGACTCGAACTTATCATGGGTGTTCCCGGGTTTTTTATTGAATGGAACCTTTGGATCGATGAATATATGTGAATGATGAGATCAAAGTGTATGATTGTCCTCAAGGATCAAAAATTTGTTTTGAAAATTAAAATGGGTACACCGACCCAATAAAGAATCCATTCTTTTACAATAATGACTCAGTCCATCCCGATCCAATAATCATGGTGGGTTGGGCCATTTAAATTGAAATAGAAATCAAATTTTCAAAGAAGAAAAATGGTTTACGAAGGGAAAGTGTTTTCTAGAAAAAGTGTTTTCCAAAATAAGTGTTTTCCAGAAAAAGTGTTATTCTCTAGAAAATAATATTTTCTAAGAAAAAGTGTTTTCCAGAAGAACAAGATTTTCCAAGAGAAAATGCGTTCCAAATAAAAAACTATTTTTCAGAGAAAAAATATTTTTCAGAAGAAAATATTTTCCGAAAGAAAAGAAAATGAAGGAAAAATGATTTGCAAAAGATCTATTTTTGCATGAAAAATTTTTGAAATATGTTTTTTACCAAAAATCTATTTTTTGCGTGGACCTTGTAAAATTATCAAAATATGTTTTTCTAAAAAGAAAATGATTGCAAAAAATAATCAGAATTGTGAAAATTGTTATTTAATAAAAACATTATTTTCAAGATACAATAAAATTATTTTCCTTCTGAATAATCATTGAATGGATTAATTGTTTAATGGATTGGTGTGCAAAATTCAATAAAATCTCAGGATTCATTTAAAATGTTATCAAGGGGGTGACATTGAAATTGGTTAAATTCACCTTCAAAGAGGTTTTAAGGGTTATCGTTGTATGTAAGCTCAATCGTCCATCGTCTAGCTAGGATTATAAATCTGATCAGTTAGAGTAAACATCAATATCAAGTCAACAGTCAGAAATGACCTCAAAATTTCTCAACATCATCCGGTTGTTCTTTAAAGATCGTAGTGCTTCAATCCTACCGGTTATAAGCAATATCTCAGTCCTCAGTCCTAATCAAACTCATGTGGGTACTTGTCTTGAGTTTTCATGAGTCATTTGGGTTAGCTCGAGTCCTTTTTTCCAGCAAGGTCATGTCTTCCTTAGATTGAATCTACTATTTTCTATTGAGTCAACTTAGTTCATCGAGTCTATAGAGGTGTCTGTTGCCCCATCTGAAATTGATCGGATAAAGAAAATTTTTGAATACCTCGAGCACATTAACGAATTAACTACTAATCTGGCTTCAAGGATAGATTTTTCTCCTGAGAAAGAAGATAAGAGTCGGACTCAAGAAAGCAAAGGTCATTGACCTCGAAACAGAAATAAATTCCTAAAAAGATTCAAATAGAAATCATCTTATCTCTAGAGGAACACAAGGGGATAATGAATTTTCTCAGAAATTTCAAAGACTTGTTCACGTGGGCCTATGAGGATATGTTAGGTACAAGCTTGGGTGTTGTCTGACACAGATTAGATATTGAATTGATAAAATAAGATCAAAGAAGATCTTACAAAATGTATCAGTGCTAGACTTCTCAACATGGTAGAGCTCCCAGAATAGATTACCATTATCAGATTATGAAACAGTTGAAGCGGTATTGATCTCTAATAATGGGTCGTACATCAAAGCTTAGGTTATCACTTTGTATTCAAAGTTCGAGAATCGACATCACATTATCTCTCTACCGTCCTCAGATTAATGAAAAGGTTGAAGCAGCCAATAAAATATCTCAAAACAATCATCAGGGAAATGTGTCAATCACACCAGGATTAGTTAGAGAAGTTACCATTCACACTAGGGGTACATCATACTTCAATACAGTCTTCCACTAGAGCTATTCCCTACTTTCTAGTGTATGATATGGAAGTAATTTTACCAGTTGAAATGTAAATCTCGTATCTTAAGGCCTTCAAGGAAAGTCAATTGTCAGAAGCAGATTGGGTTCGTCAACGATATGAAGAATTAAGTTTGATCGAAGAAAAATGACTAAGAGCTTTGTATCACATGCAAGCTTATCAAAGAAGAGTTGCCTGTGCGTTTGACAAAAAGATCAAGGCCCGTCACTTACAAGTAGAGGATTTAGTACTCAAAGAGAACAGGGCACCTATTTTTTATCCCAGGGGGAAGTTTAAACCAAATTGGGGAGGTCCGTTCATCGTCAAGGAAATATTACCAGGAAAAGCTGTCAGACTTCAAGATCATGATGGAATCGAATTACCAGAACCAACCAACCAACCTTGACCAAATCAAACGGTACTACATTTAAGGAGGCCATCTTTGGCCGAATCAATCCTCATATTACCCAGTTACCCAGTCCAACATATCCTTTCTCAACCCCTTTGCAGCCTTTTCAAAAAGAAAAATTATGCCTTTTTCTTTCTCAGCCCGTCACCTAACCTAGGGGAGGGAAGCTTCGAACTACGTTTTGTTCTGATCCCAAAATTCTGGGGTACGTAGGCAACCTGAGAAGTTACTTCAGGCCCGACCACATCAAAATAAAAATATATATAGATTCCCTGACAAAGAAAAAATATAAAAAGAAATAATACAAAAGAAAAAATTGTCAAAGTGGGAAAGAAAATTCAAGAAAAAAGAATAATTTAAAAGGAAATGTCACATAAGGGGCATTTGGGTTTTTGAGCCTCAAAATCCCTTTCTTTTTATACCCAGTCCTAAGCTTACCCATGAAAGTCCTCCTAAGTACCGTGCGAGAAGTCAAGGAAGATAACAAAGCAATATCAGACAGTAACTCTAGAAGATCAGAAGAGAAGAAAAGATAAAAAGAAAAAAAATGATGAAGCCTGCTAAGTTGAAAACCTGAAAAGGACGACTTAGGCAAAAATTAAGGCAAGCTCGCAAGGTTAAAAATCTGAAATGACAACTTTGGCAACAATAAGAGTAAAGAAAAAAGAGAAGAGCTCGCTAGATCGAAAACCTGAAAAGGCGATCTAGACAAAAACTAGAGTAAGCTCGCTAGATTGAAAACCTGAAAAGGCGATCTAGGCAAAAGTTAGAGCAACAAAGAAAAACAAAAGAAAATCCCAATCTGAGAGCGGTCCGAGCTGAAACATCAGAAGTCCGAATAATCAAGGCCAATACTTAGCTTAAACCAGGCATAGATTCGGAAGCCACAAGTATCTTGTCTACGATTGATCTGAAAATTCTTACTTCCCCAAGTGAACCAAGGGAGAGAAGAATGAATTCTATGATGAGTCTCAAAAGGAAATAATTTTGTTCTCTTGAGCCTGACTCAAAATCTTTAATAAAATTAATCAAAATTAAAAGTTGAATCTTTATTGCGCTTGTGGCAATCAAATATTTCAAACCTTCATACAAGGGGCATTTTCTTTCTTGTAACTTTTTCCCCTTATATTAGGGGCATTTTTTTTAATTTTTGCATGATGTGTTCAATAATCTTCAATGCCACGTACATTGTCAAACTAGAGGCATTTTGTCTTCGAGCAATGTTAATCCTATAAAAATAATAGGAACCCCAAACTTAAGGTTACCTTCTTGATAACAGTTTTTTTGAAAAAATTTTGAGGTTCAAAAGAAATAAAAACTTAGGTTTTAAATTCATAAAACTTTTTGATAAATCATTGAGGTTCAAATAAAAGCATTTTGGATCTCACATAGGAAATATGGCATTCTTTCGTTCTCCAGATTCTTTTCCAGATCCAATCATTCTTGGAATCGATCATTTCTCTTCCAGATTCATTATCTTCCAGATTTATTCGTTCTCCGATTCAATTAGTTTTCTCCAAATTCGGTCATTCTTTCCCAAAATTTATTCATTCCTCTGCCAGTTATGCTCAGATACCGCCGAGGGTTTTCTCGGAACTATGCTTAGTTACCGCCGAGGGTTTTCTCGAAACTATGCTCAGATGCCGCCGAGGGTTTTCTCGGAACTATGCTCAGATGCCGTCGAGGGTTTTCTCGGAACTATGCTCAGATACCGCCAAGGGTTTTCTCGGAACTATGCTCAGTTACCGCCGAGGGTTTTCTTGGAACTATGCTCAGATGCCGCCGAGGGTTTTCTCGGAATTATGCTCAGTTTATGCTCAGATTATATTCAAATTATGCTCAGATTATGCTCAAATTATGCTCAGATTTTAAGCCACACACTTGCACAGTTGCTACATCAGTCAAGGAGAATTTTCTAAAATTCAAGGATCTAACACCGTCAGTGAGAGTTTGCGCTCAAGGACCTGACAACCTTTTGATTCGGGGAGAGCATTACCCTCAAGGATCCGAACACCTTGACGAAATGCTAAATCAGGCTGCAAAATGAACTGTCACTAGCTTTGGCATTCAGATATCGCACTATCTACAAAAATAGATTTGCTATCTAGTTTTCTTCAACCCTCTGCCAAAGAGGGGCATCTGTAGATACCCCATTTTTGCGTCCGCCTGATTAATCAACTCGTCAACCCGATCGCAATGATTCCCAATGATGGATGTGTATTCCATTGCTTTATTTTGTTACCAGATGTGTTTCAGAAATCCGGATGAGGTATCTCGAACTGACAAAACCTTAGAAACCACGTTACGCTAGGAAAATACGACTCCAGAAACATAGAAATCATCATCTTGTAGACCAAAAAGAAGCTTCACGATAAAAATCACTAAAAATTGATCAAATTACCAAAATACCCCTAACCTCAAAACAATCCTAGAGCCTACATTACACTTAGGAAAACTCTTTCAAACACATAAAACAACAAATCGAAACCAAATAAATCATTTCGCCAATTTTAACAGAATTTGACAAAATTACGAAAATGCCCCTCATAAAGTTCACGACCATTTCACACAAAAAATTTCATAAATAACACAGACTAATATTTCCATTGAATTCCTTACGAAAAATCGATTCTAAAACATCCTAGAACATTAAAAACCGACTTAAAACGTGAAAAGTCCTCTCCGGAGGCAAAACGGTAATTTCACAATTTTCATAATTAAAATTTTCGAAATTAATAAATAAAATATTAAATAATTAAAGTGAAATATTAATGAAATTAATTTAAAATTTGGAATTAAAAAAATCGATCAATTGGACTTTCAAGTAAAATTGTTGAGGGTTCGTGAGATATTTCTTTAAAGACCCCTCCATTTGGGGGTCCAAAGAATTAAAGAAATAATGGAGGGGGTTCTCCAAAAATTTAAAGTAAATCAAGCAAGACTAAGGTCAAGGTATTAAAGTCAATCAAGTGAGACTAAAGTCAAAATTAAAGTCAATTAAGCGAGACTAAAGTCAAGATATTAAAAGTCAATAAATTAAGACTAAAGTCAAAACATTAAAAGTCAATCAAATAAGACCAAAAGTCATAATAAAGTTCTAATTAAATAATAACTCAATCTAATAGAGTTCTAACTAAAAAACAATTCTACCTAAAACAATTCTAATTAAAACACAATTCTACCTAAAACAATTCTAACTAAAACACAACTCTAATTAAAAGAACTCTAATTAAATACTAACTCTATCCAGATCAACCCCTAATAACATCTATAAATAGAGGTGCTCACACCCTATTTTCGGATCAAATCAAAAACCCTAAGAGAAGTAGGTCTAAAAGTCCCCTTTGCTTCCTATAAACCCTAGTTTTGGAGCCCCAACTCCTTACCTAACATCCCTCCTTCAATTTCAGCCTAGAAAACACTTAAAAGCCATCCAAAAACACCCCTAAATCCGCAACAAACTTGAAGAGTTCAGATCCAAAAACAAGGAGATACCTTGATCTCGAAGATCCGAAGTCAAATCTGGAGAAAGAACGAAGCAAAGGAGTACGGTACAAGGAGCTCTTTTTGTCAGATCTGAGGGAGCAAAATCCTTGCTATCGGAAAGGTATCAGATTTTTTTTATTTATTTCTATCTAGGTTTTTAGCAATGTGATTTACTTGGAAAGTTAGTAGAGACCGGCTTTGGCCGGGCAGGGTTGGTGCCTAACACCTTCCAACCCCGTAACGTGATCCCCGGACTTTTTTTTCTCTTTCGTAGATTAGTTTGCCTTTTTTAGAGTCAGTTTGACTCCTAGACCTTAACAACTAGGTGGTGACTCCCAAACCTCAAGGGTCAAAAGCGGATTCGAGCACCCCGCAGATCGAGGGCGCTTTCACCTTCTATCAGAAAAAGATGCTAAAACATGGCTAATCCGTTGGATTTTACTTCTACAAGAGTTCGATCTCGAGATCAGAGACAAAAAGGGGACAAAAAATGTAGTAGCAGATCACTTGTCTAGGATAGTTAATAAGACATCTGAGGAGTCCTTAACCATCTCTGAATCCTTTCCCGATGAGCAACTTATGCAAATATCTCAAGCCAATGTTCCATGGTATGCGGACATTGTCAACTACCTAGTTACAGGTCAATTCCCAGTCGAAATGAATAGCCAAGAGAAACTTTGTCTTCTGTCGAAAACAAAATGATATTTCTGGGATGAGCCATACTTGTTTAAGTATTATCCAGATCAAATCATTACACGTTGTATTACAACCTGTGAGCAAGTCAATATCCTAGAATTTTGTCATAACCATGCCTGCGGAGGGCACTTCAGTGGTAAGAAGATCGCTATGAAAATCTTACAGTGCGATTTTTCTGGCCTAGTATTTTTCGTGATGCCCACGAGTTTAGCAAATCTTGTGATAGATGTTAGAGATTAGGAAAAATCTCCAAGAGAAACGAAATACCTCAAAATCCTATCCTGATCATCAAAATTTTTGACGTATGGGGTATAGACTTCATGGGACCTTTTCCTATCTCCCAAGGTTACCAATACATCCTAGTTGCTATTGACTACATGTAAAAATGGGTCGAAGTTATGGTATGTAGGACTAACGATCACAAAATTGTAATAAAATTCATCAAGGAGACGATCTTTTCAAGATTCAATACTCCACGAGCTATTATAAGTAATGGTGGCTCGCATTTTTGTAACACGATCTTTGCTGCATTGATAAAGAAATATCTCATAACGCATAAGGTTGCCACACCTTACCACCCACAAACAAGTAAGCAAGTGGAGATTTCTAACAGGGAAATAAAGACTATCTTAAAAAAAATAGTCAATCCTTCAAGGAAAGATTGGTCTTTGAGATTGAGTGATTCACTCTGGGCCTATAGGACCGCATTCAAGATACCCATAGGGATGTCTCTCTACCGGTTAGTTTTTGGCAAGGCCTGTCATCTCCCTGTATAACTCGAGCATCGTGCGTATTGGGCGATCAAGCGCCTTAACTTTGATGTTGATAAAGCCGATGAGAAATGAAAGTTACAACTAGATAAGTTAGAAGAAATTAGAAATGACTCGTATGATTGTGCCAAAAGGTACAAAGAGCGTACCAAATTCTTTCACAATAAACATATTCTTAGGAGGAATTTCATTCTCAATCAAAAAGTTTTGTTGTATGATAATAGACTCCACCTTTTTCTAGGAAAACTCAAGTTTCGATGGACTGGCCCATATATTATCCAAACAGTTTACCCCCATGATATTGTTGAAGTCATTAATCCTAAGGATGGATCCACTTTCAAAGTGAATGGACAACGTCTCAAACATTTTCTCAAGTATGTTCCGCAGGAGGAAGTTCTTCTCCTCGATGACCCAGTCTATCAAAATTAATTAAGTTTTCATCTGGTTAAAGACGTTAAACTCAGTACTTTTGGGAGGTAACCCACGTGATTCAGGTGACAACAGGACTATGAGGTCTTTCTCAGGTGCTATCTAACCCACTTCATTTCATTTTGTTAATTTCAATTTTACCTTTGCATGTATATGTTGAAATATTGAGGACAATATAATGTTTAAGTTTGGGGGTGTATGGGTCAGATTTCCACTTATTATTTTCTTATTTTATACCGAAACAGTATAAAAATTTAAATATTCTAAAAAAAAAAATTGAAAAATATTTGATTGGTGACTTTGTTGTATTTTGCTCAAAATCTTAACTTGTATTTTTAAGCACTTAGTTAAAAATATTTAATTAATCTTCATTGGAAGCTATGATCTGAAATCTGCATTTGTGTTTCTCTTAAGCAAATGTCAATTTAAGTCTAAGTTTTGTCGTAGAGAAATAAGGGTTGGGACTCTATACTAAGCAATACTTCCAATTGATTGACAAAACCAAAAAAAAAAGACTTGTGCTTCTCAATATAAGTTTTGATTTTGACTATTTTTACTTCAAAGTTATTTTCAATTTTGTGGTATATTTTCTACAAACCCTCACGAATAAAACTCGTCCACTAGGGGTAACCTGGCGGTTCAAGGGCTTGCTGCATTCGCCAAATGCAGTCCAGGTGCCTTCGAAAGTGAAAATTTTATTTTCTAAGAACTAAAAAAAGATAAGTTTGGGGATGTGATGAATGTCTCGAAACATTCAATTATACGCATATTTTCCAAACATTTATCTTGATTTTTGTCTCCATTTTTACGTATTAAGGAAATAATCATGATAAGCTTCGAAACACCATGTTGCATGTTAATTAGGCTTAAGTATACATAAATAAATTTATTTACTAGATAAATCTAATTACTTGTGTTTCTTGTGTAGAAAATCAATATTTTGGAATCAAAATCTCAAGGAAAAAGTATTTGGGCCCACTTTGGAATATCCTAATCTTTAACTCATATTCTCCTTTTTTGTCTTTTTGTGCAGAGAAAAGTGAAGGCTACTTTTAGACTCTTCTACACATATTTTTCTCTATAAATAGAATTTCAATCTTTAGAGTAAGGGTCCCTCTTCGTTTTCTTATCTAAGACTCCTTTAATCTAAGGTTCTTAGCCTATTCTCTTATTTTTTGTATTTTTATCTTCTAGTTATTTCCTTTTAGACTAAATAGTCTTATAAGAAGTAGAAAAAGAATTTGTAAGTTTCTTCATGAAATGAAGAAAAGTTCTTTTATCTCTTATCTTTTCTCTCTTGTAATGACATTAGGCTAAGCACCCCTCTATTAGAGAGCAGAAAAGCCTAGAACAAGTTCTTGTGTTGTTTCTAATTTCATTTCTTCATTTTATCTAAAATTCTTATGAGTTCTCTTTAAGATTTCTTACACCTTTTATTCTTAATATAGATACTTTATGCTTAGATTAAATCAAGATAAAGTATGCTTAATCTAGATAATTGCTAGTATGAAGTTTTGAAAGAATTCTACTTTGTTTATATTCTCTCATTTGATTTCATTTGCTAAACTTTTCGATCTAAGGAGCTAACACCAAGTCCTTATGATTGAGTTATAAAAATGCTAGATACTAGGAATTGCTCATTAACATGTTCTAGGTAGATCCACCTCCAATGGTGCTTTAATTTCATAAGTTTACTTGCTTTTAATTTCATTTACTTGAGTTCATTTTTTAGCAATTTTAAATCTTCTTATAAATTCAAAAATACAAAGTAAAAACAGTTTTAATTTCTTTTGGTTAATTAGAATTTTATTCTCTTAGCTTAACTCGACTCCCCCTTTCTCTTGGGTTCGATCCCCTACTTGCCCCACAAATAAGGTAAAAGTAAGATTAATATTAACTCCGGTGGAAAGAATAATGATAGTCCCATCAGTTTTCGGTGTGAAATGATTATGGACTTATGAGGGTTGTTTTTGTAATTTTGTCGAATTTGATAAGAATTGGCAAAATAGTTTATTTGATTTTAATTTGTTATTTTATGTGTTCGAACGAGTTTTCCTAAGCATAATATAGGTTCTAAGGATGTTCTAATGTCATGGGTATTTTGGGCATTTGATTATTTTTAGTGATTTTTCTCATAAGACTTCTTTTTGTCTCAACATTATAGTTTATATGTTTTTAGGTCATATTTTCCTAACGTAACATGATTTCTAAAGTTTTGCTTGCTTGAAATCTCTTATCCAAGCTTTGGAAACAAATCTAATAACAACTAAAAACATTAGAATATTCATCCATCAACGGGAACCGCACAATCAGGTTGATGAATTGGTTAATTAGGCGAATGCAAAAAATGAGGTGTCTACAATATCGATGTTTCGGATTGAAATGACCTAAGCTCTGTTTATCCTAGTCTCAATTGTATAGTGAGCCTAGAAATCCAAACCTAGGTGTGCTCTTATTAAGCCATGACTTGAACTTATTATGGGTGCTCCCGAGTTGTAATTCTTTAATCCAACTAATAAGTAAGTAGGCAGACTGGTCCACACCACTCAAATTAAACCCCAAATATTGGTCCAACTCGATAAATCTAATTGGTCGATCAATGTGAATCAATTAAACCAATTGGACCCATTGGTAAATGGATCAACCGATCAATACTAGACTGGTTGGACCAATTAGTTTTAGATTTAAAGATTCAGACCAATTCATACCAAGAGGATTCAATCTTGTAGTTAAATCAATATACTTGACCAAGGGTCCAATTTAACCAAGATTAGACCTGCAACCAACCTTTATCACTTATGTGATTATTATATGCTTATAGTGCATTTAAACTGAATGATTGCCACTAGACTTGGGTTAAATTATATCAAATTTTAATCTTGTAATTAAGAGTCAATCCTTTAGAATCAATGGTTAATCCAATTTCAATTTGATCAAGTAATAATTGTTCCTAAACAACTAAACAACCCTCTGTGCCATTTTTGGGCTCGTCAAATGAGTCGTCTTGCCAGAATACCATAGTCAAGGCCGAGTAACTAACCTTTGCTATAAAAAGGAACAACTATTATGGACGAAGAAACACTCCCTCAAATTTTAGAATCCTTTCAAGATCAAATCATTTCCTCTATTCAAGCACAAATTGAGGGCTTGAACGTTGAAAAGAAGAAAAATAAAGTTATTTAACCTATGGTTGTATTTGGCTTTGTTGAAGATCAAGTACCCATCAACTCTATCTTAGCCTATCAAATAATTTGGCTTGAAATTATTCGAAAGAATATCAAGGACCCAGATGATCTAACCCTTATATTAGGGGCAATAACATTATTTCCTACTATTCGTCTACTAGAAAAATTCACAATACTAGATATAAATAAGTTTGACAAGATTGGATACCCTAGGACTCACTTAAAAGTATACATTGGTATCATGGATTGAATGATGAATAAATGGCTCAACTTTTTCAGAGAACTCTCAATGGGCTTGTCTTTTGTTGACTCATATCGTTGGACTCATCTCGTATAAGAACATGGTACTAATTGATGAAGGAATTTATCAATCGATATTTATTTAACACGAATATCAAACTCATAAGAATATATTTGGAAACGACCAAACAAAAGCTCTGGGAAATCTTCACTGAGTTTATCGTCCGATGGAAAGCTAAGGTTACTCAATTGTGAGACCAACCTCAAGAAAAAAAAATAAGTTAAGATCATCCCCAGGAATCTCATTCTGAGTTATGCCAAGTACATGATGGCTCAATACCTTCCCAATTTTCAGTCCCTCTTTGAAGTTAAAAATCAGGTTGAAGATGGATTTTCTTTAAGACTTTTTGGTAACTCGTCTAAGTCAAAACCCCAAAATTTAAAACCTAATGCCAATTTCTCACAACAAGCCAATGCCTCTTTCGCACTAGTTTCCCAAGCTACCCAACCTTCACAACCTAAGCCTAAGGACAATTCTCCAATTTTGGAATGTCACTCAGTGTCACCGTTCAAAAACTAATGAAAAAAGGATTACTGACATCATTGCAACCTAAGTCATTGCCTAATCTTCTCCTTCTAAACTTGGATAATAGACAGTTCTGTGAATTTCATTAGATACCTAGCCATATTCTTGATAGGTGTATCACTCATCCTCATGTTGTTCACAAAATCTTTGAGCAAGGAAAAGTCACCATATCTTCCCATGTCACTCTTAATGTTACTACCAATCCTTTGGCTACTTATCAAAACTAACCTCCACCCACTTTAGTCAAACCCGAGTCAGTTGACCCAATTCCTTTATTCACTCAATCGATCCTAATGGTCTATTTTCACTATATCACAATGAGTCCATCTCCTTATGATAACGACAATGTTAGAAGACAAAGAGTTTGTTGAAACAATGGATTATTCAATATCTGATAAGCCCGAATTAGAACATGAAACAGTGGTACAAGCAAATGAGTTCATCATGAAGATATCCAAAGTGACATTGATTCCAATATCATGTCCATCCATTTTGAATGATCTCCCATTTTGTAGGCAAGCGTATATGAGTTTTCTTTTTTAGTTTCAATTTAGTATCGTCAGTCGTTAAATTCAGTTAGCCATCAGTTATGTCAGTCCTTATTAGTCTACAAGTTTTAATTGAGTTTGTGAGTCTATATTTTTCTTAATTCTAATAAAATGAATGAGTTTTCTATTTATCATGCACATAATAATGATTTGAGCATAAAATATAATATGAAGAACGGGCTCAGAGCTCAATAATCGACCATGATAAATATTAGAATTAAAGAGTATAGGTTGAAGATTCGCAATCTTCAAACCTCCACAAGCTGAAGAAAACATGTCATTGGTTGGTGATTAAGTTGAATGTTTTCGTCTCCGTTTCTCAAAGTAAGCGACTTATGAGGCATAAGGTTACTTGCATTTGGGTGTAATAGTTTTTCATAGGACAAGGTAGTTTGTGCCATAGGTTAAGCTCGATAGTACTTATGTGCAATTCCAAAACAAGTTTGTCAACTTTACAAATAGGACACAAGAACATAAAAAATAGTTCGAAGATCACAAACATTCACTACAAAGAAATGAAATGAAGACAAGAAAAAACAAACAAGTTGGAGTTACAACACTTCAATAAAAGCCCAACATAAATGATTTGAGCCCTCGACATTTCCCGATGGAACCACTAAGTTGTAGATATTGTAAGAGTTTAAGTCTTTAAACCTCATCTACTTGGGTTTAAGAGTCATCACCAATCAAATGGTTTAAGGTGTGAACGAACACCATAAGAGAGGTTTTAAATTTTTGATTTTTAAAATAATAAGTCAAAATCTAGTCTTCACCTAGAGGTAAAAGGGTAAAGAGGTTCAGTTGTGAGACAATGACGGTGTTAAGCACCTTGTCTCACCAACCAAGTTGGCAGTTATTAAAGGTTGACCAAATATGAAGTTAAAACAATTTTTTTTTGGTCTTTTTAGAGTTTAGAACAGTAGTAGAATATTTACAAATCGAAAAAAGTATAATTTGACCTCTTAATTTAGCAAATGGGTTTAATGATGAAGCCATATAAGAAAGTACATGCTTCCTGAATTTTTTTGTGAACTTAAGGTTTTGGTGTAAATCAAGGTAGATTTTTCCCTTTTGAACCCCAAGCATGAACCACATATATATGTACTCCCTTGGGAATATGTTTTTGTTGGTTGAGTTTTTTTGGATACATCCATGGGTCAAATGAATCCACTCTGGACTCTTCACCTTATGCATAAAAATGTGTCCTATAAGGACTGTTTTTTGTAGATTTTGAGTTTTAAGAGTAAGTCTAGAGAGACTCACTCCTGACTCTTAGTAATTTTGGAAACTAAAATAGTGGTGTGTACAAGTGTGTATGCATGATATTTTCCAAGTGGAACTTATTCATGAATTTAGAAATGGGAGATTACTTCACATGAGGGTTTACTATCCCTTATTCTATAAAAAAAAAAACTACATGAATGCTAATAAGCTAGAAAGTAAAGAAAAAGGAACTATACTACATGCAAGGGATTTAAACCACTTAAAACTAAATTATTAAAGATTACTGCAAGAAACTAAAGTTCAAAATGGACTTATAGTTGGTAAGGATCCTCCCACTAGGGGGTTAACTCTCAACCCAAACTAGCTATTGACTAGAACTTAAAATAAATAGAAAAAAAAAAGATAGAATAAAAATGGATGAAACAATAAGATTTAAATTGATAAAAAAAGTAGCAACATAAATGTCCCATCCATCTTGGTGTTTTTCTTCTTTTTTCTTCATTTTCTTGTTTTACACTTCCAAAAGGTATAGGCAAAGAGTTGGACAATATATATATATATATAGGGAGTGGTTCAATAGCCCTAAAGTTTGCCAAACATTATGCCAAACATTTTTCAAAACATGGGTTAGAAGTTTTGGAATGAGCTGATTTTTGTGAGGATGATCTCTATGATGAGGAAATCATCCTCACCAACAATCAACCTATTCCAAAACTTCTAACCCCATCAAAAGTGATTTACAAAAATTGGATGGTCCACAATTCTTCAATTTGTAAACTAGGGTTAGAAATTTTAAAATGAGCTAATTTTTTGAGAGGATGATCTCTTCACCATAGAGATTATCCTAAAAAAATCCAGCTCATTCTAAAGCTTCTAACCCATGTTTTGAAAAATGTTTGGCAAACTTTAGGGATATATATAAGCTTTTAGAAAGCTTTAAGAAAGGATTTTGAATTTTTTTTTGAGATAGTAGAGCTCTCTCTCCTTTTACCCTTGAATAACCCTTTATTTATAGACTTTGAGAAAAAAAGAGTCCAAATTTCTTTAAATCCACAACATTCCCAAGAAAACCACATTGAATGACCATAATTGTGTTCCATCATCTTGTTCTTGATGGTCATTCAATATTTTTTATTCACACCAATCAAAATTCAAATGGCAAATGAGTAAAAGCACATGAAGTTCTAGAGAATTTTCTTTCGGGGGTAAAAGAGTCAAGCTCCCTTAACCTTAGTCAAATTACATTGAACTTGAGAGAAAAGGCTTTGAAATTTGAGAAGAGTGAGGGGTTTGGTGGTCAATTACTATAAAACAAGTCTCAACAAAGTAAGGGTATGGAGGTAATTACTTTCTTGTGGGGACCAAAGGGGTAAGGAGGAAATTTTCCTAATGTAGCCATTTTGTTTGTTGTAGTTGCCATTTTGCAATGCGTCCCGTCAATACCAACTTCTCAAAGAGATACTTCAAAGGATCCATCCGAGCAATGAGCATAGTCGAATAACTAAGCAAGTAGTAACGTAGTCGTTCTGACTCCCAAACGAGAGCACAACACGTCTTTTCGAGGGTCGAATAGTTCGCCTCATAACTTGTGAACTTCTTGCTAAGGTAGTAGATGGTTTGCTCTTTTCGATCAGTTTCATCATGTTGCCCCAATACACAGCCCATGGAGTTTTCTTGCACGGAGAGATACATCAACAAAAGTCGACCCAATGTAAGGGAACCAAGACTGGTGGATTAAGCAGGTATTTCTTAATTTTGTCGAAGGCTTCCTGATAGTCTATATTTCATTCTTTCGACTCATTAATCTTCAGTAGTTTGAATACTGGCTTACATATTGGCGTAAGTTGTGCGATGAACCAACTAATGTATTGAATTCTCCCTAGGAATTCCTTGATCTCCTTCTCTGATTTAGGTGGCTCCATAGTTATAATGTACTTTGTTTTAGCCGAATCAATTTCGACACCTCTTCTACTGACGATGAACTTCAACAGCTTTCCTGACATTGCCCCAAATATGCACTTTGCTGGATTAAACCTTAAGTTATACTTCCTTAATCGATCAAACAGTTTCTTAAAGTTCATAAGATGGTCCTCGTCGAGATTCGATTTAGCTATCATGTCGTCCATGTATACTTTTATCTCCTTGTGAATCATGTCATGAAATAAAGCAGTCATGGCTCACTAGTAAGTTGCCCCAATATTCTTGAGATCGAATGGCATGACTTTATAGTGAGAGGTGCCCCAACGTGTGATGAATGCAATCTTCTCTTGGTCTTCTTCAACCATTTTTATCTGATTATAACCTGAGAAGCCATCCATGAATGAGAACATACCGTGCCCAGCTGTATTATCAACCAAAGTGTCGATATGTGATAATGGAAAGTCATCCTTAAGGCTGGCTCTGTTCAAATCTCTGTAGTCTACATATATACGTACTTTTCTATCTTTCTTTGGCATAGGAACGACATTAGCGAGCCACTCAGGTGTCAATTCTGATTTTAATTTTCGTAATTTCTATTTTACTGACTTGCTTATTGGTATGATAAGTAACTTGTGAACGACTAAATCTGTGTCTAAATCGGGCATGTCTTGATAGGACCATGCGTAGACGTCTTGGTACTACTGTAAGAACTTTGTCATCTCTTCTTTCTTTTTAATTATCAATAGGACTCCGATCTTAATGATCCGTGGGTTATCTTCGGTGCCTAAGTTCATCGAGTTTGTATCCTCTATACTTGGTTGAGGACCCTTTTTGTGTCGTTTCATGAGTTTCTTAATTTCTTTTGAAGGATATTCAACCTTTTCTTCTAACTCTTCTTCAATCCTCATGAGATCAAAGTCAAGTTTGAGGTCGAAGTCGTATTCATCTCTTTCATACTCTGTTCTGTCACAAGGCTCATTCAACCGAAATTTTTTTTTGAAAACCTTTGGTATTTTGAAGATTTCTAATTTTTTTTGAAATTTTAAAAATATTTGATTTTTTTGAATTATGAAGGATTTTTTATTTTTTGAATTTTGAAAGCTTTTCAATTTTTTGGATTTTGTGGATCATCTGAATTTCTGAAAACAAGATAAAGAAAAATCATGCAAATTCATTAGCAATGAGGGTGAGCCCCCAAAATAGTCTTGTTTCGAGGACAAAGGCTCATTATGGTCCTCGAGCAAATGAAATTCAGCTAATGAAGTTTTTTTTGGAGGCCGTAGGGATTTTGAACCCCATTACGGCCTCATAAGTGATTGGGTATTCCTCCCAATTTTTGAAGGCTTTCCCTTCTTCTTTAGGTAGATAAATAGGAAAAGTGGCTCCCTTGACAGTTCAGATATGACCATCACTTCCGAGTGACTGTTGTTAGAACCGGGTACAAACATTTGTAGGGTAAGTGGAATTACAATAGATTCCTAATCGATTTTGAAAGGGAATAGTGATTCTTTTTCTTCCGCCTCAATGGGTTCTCTATCTTCTTTTTGACTATCTTTAAAATCCCCTTCGAACAAGATGTTTATGCCATCTGTAAAAGAATGCGGAGACTCAACAAATGAGTCTTCTTGTACTTGAATAGGCTCAATTTCTTACAATTCTTGGCACTCTTACGCGGTTTGTTGACAGTAGTTCTGACAAATCCTCTGGTCTTTTCTGCAATTGTGGGAAATTGACGCTGATATATGAAAATACATGAGAATCTTCATCTTTGAACCTCATTGCTACGTTCTTTGGAGTCACCACCATTTTTTTTGAAAATGGGTGTGAATGGGCACTCGAATCAAATTTTATTTAGAAAATCACTTTCATGGCATTGTAGTGACTCTCATTAATGAAAAAGGTATGGTCTACCTACGATCTAGGTAAAGAGATTTGGTTAGAGAATTGGGAAGGTGTTGAGTACCCCATTCTCTCCACCGAAAGTGGTTACTTTTAGATTTGGCCATTTTTGAAAAGATTGATATAACAAAAATGCATGGAGTAAGTGTGTGCACATGGTGAATATGTTCCTCTTTGAAAGAGAATTTAACGTTAGTGTTGACATGAGAAATATCTTATGGAAGAAGATATCCCATGAAGCCAACACATTTTTTGCATGTGTTGAAGTGTTGGTTTAGGATTTTAGATAAATTTCATTGATGGTGTTCCCTTAGATCCATAACCTTAATGTATGCATGCTTAGCTAGAAATTTAGTGTTTTAACCCCATCAAGAGAATTACACAATTCTTCATCATAGCCAAGCATGTGTAGTGTGGGTGCATAGTATACATTATGATGCATGAGATGACAATAGGTAAAAAGGGGTTCCAATCTCCATCCTTTCGACAAAAATCGCCTCAAATATTTCATGCCCAAGGTTGAAGTTCAATCTACTCAAGATGAATGAGGGTTCTCCATTACATCCTAAAGGTTACTAAAAAAGAAAAAAAAATGGATAGAAGAAGAAAATGCAAGCTATAAAAGAATTAAAACAAAATAAACTACAACACCCACCTTGTCTCCTTGGAAGTCTTGAATAAACTTGAGCTTGAGAGATGAATTTGAGGGTTGAAGGATGTAGTTAAGGGTTGAGAAAGTTGAAAGTTTAAAGATGAGAGAATGAGTAAGGATTTTAGTTGAATTTTAGGTTGAGGGATAGGGGCTTGAGATGATGAATTGTTCACAGAAAATAAGGGTATTTATAGAATTTTTGAAGAATTTTATAGGATAAAGTAGTCCAACCTAAAAATAAAGAGAGTGGACATGAGGTTTAGGTTATTTCTTTTTGGATTTTTCATTTGTATGAGGGTAAATATAACATTTGTGAGGAAACCTAAAAAATATTATTTGATCTTTGGTTTTTTTGTAAATAGAGGTGAGAGAACAAAAATACTTTTTAGAAAGGTGAATAGGGGGTGGAGTGATAGGTAAAAAGTAGACCTTGATTTATTTGTAAATAACTCATAAAGTAAGAGTGAATGTATATTTTTGAAATGGACCAATGAAAGAATAAAAGTACTTTTGGGAGGGTAAGTAGGAGAGTGACATGTGTAAAGGTAGAATAGTAGGTGAAAAGTAAATCTTGGTTCATTTGTAAATAACTCATAAAGTAAGGGGTGGATGTATATTTTATGAAATGGACTAATGGGAGAGCTCCATGTATGTACTTGAAGATTCTCACTTTTTGAGGGTATGATTGGAAGTTCTCTCAACTTTATAGATTATTACCAAAGACCAAAAAATCTTTTTGGTTTGACTACACTTTTTAAGAAGGGTATTCTTGAATTTTCACAAGGGGGAGTTGACTCTCCATTTGGTTGGAGCATTGGGTATTGAGGGCTTATAAGAGATCAACATGTGTCATCCTTTAAGGAAGTGTGAGATAATGGGTTTGGTGTTGTGCTTAGAATGGACTTGGGTTATGGATTTTGGAATTTTGAAAGTGGATTTGTTTTTAGAATTAGATAATGAACTTTGTTTTAGGCTTAGGTTGGGTTAGGAAATGGACTTGAGTTATAGGTTTAGTATAGACTTTGTCTTGGGCTTAGGTTGGGTAAGGAAATGGACTTAGTTTATGGATAATGGGTTTGAAGATGGACTTGGTTTATGGATAATAGTATTATGGACTTTGGGTTAGGGTGTGGGTAATGGATCAGTTAATGAAGGACGGATATGGATCCGGATTAGATCATGGAGGTGGTATGGAATTAAATTGGATTAAGGACAGGGTTAAGCATGTAAAATGATATGAAATGATGCATGGGTGCATACATGCATGTATGCATGAGGAATTGTGCCAAATGGCAATTTTTATGAAATATGGGCCCATTTAAGGGTTTTCGATTTTTGATTGAAATCCATTTGAAATTTTCAGAAATTCCTAATGGATTTGGGCAAATTGGGGGTGTCTACAGCCATTAACACAGATGTTGTGATGGTTCAAGACGCCATTAGTGAGAAGGTTAGAAAAAATAAAAATAAATAAACCCATTGAATTATTCTATTTTGTATCCAATTAAATGTGATTGATTTAGTAATTTGATTTCAATTTTGTCTTCGTTGGGTAATTTCATCCATTACATGGCTACCTTTGTGACTGGATTTGTGGTGGGTTTCACTATTGTGTGGCAATTAACCCTTGTCGCACTTGCTATTGTTCCTCTCATAGCTTTGATTGGGAGAATCCACACTACCATATTAGCTAAACTCTCCTCCAAAATTTAGGAATCTCTTTCTGAAATCGCCTCGACCCTTTTTTCACTAAATACTTTAAAGGGTCCGATTGGTAAATAGGGATTTTGGAAAATAGGAGCCACCACCTAGTTTAGGTCTAGGAACCATAAAAACTCCAAATGGATATAGATCGGTCCACGGATCAAAGAGATGGGTAAGAGGTTTACAAGTTTCGCAAGGTGTTAGGCACCAAACCCGCCCGATCAAAATAATCGGTCTCTACTACGATCCAAAACTAACCTATGGTCAACGTGGAAGATTATGGTCAAAGCTATGGTCCATTCATCATCATCAATTTATATCAGGTTTGCCAAATGAATCCTATGGCTAAGATTGTCTCAATTATTACATGATTATTTCTCAAATTTTGAACAAAAGGGGAACCTTGAAAAAACCTTGAATCGCACCTCACATTCTAGAATTCACATAACAACATTCCCAAATTATTCAAAATAGAAAGCTCCCGAAACATTCCCCAAATAAGGAAAAAAAAACATGAATACCAAAACTACTAAGTTGGAACTTGTGATATTTCTAAATTAGGAACTTGAATTTTCTTAATCTAGAATTTGAAAAAAATATGATGAGTTACCAAATTGGAAGTTTACAAAATGAATTCCCCAAAATGGAAAGTTCTCGAAAGATACCAAAATTTTGAATTAAGAAATCTCAAATTCTTATGGACATGAAATTGAATAGAAAAATGCAAAATTCTCTAAATTGGGAAATTGTTAAAACGTGAAAATCCTAAAATGGAAATTTATAAATATGTGTCTTCCCCAAAATAGAAAATTATGCAATCTCCTATTAGAAGGTTTCCAAATATGAATTTTCCAATGATTTGCAAATAATTTTCTAAAAGAAGAATTATATGAACATGAAGTCCCAAATTAGAAAATTACGGATTTGCCAAAAATCACCAAATTGGAAATTTATCAAAAACAAAGAATCCATGCTATCATACTTACCAAATTGGAGATCCATAAGTACCAATGCATACAAAATCTCAAAATTTGGGAAAAAATCACACTCAGCCAATTCTCAAAATAATAGATGAACTTGAATATCATCACAAATCATGCAAATCCAATTCGAGCATAGCGATCATGATATATAAAAAACATCTCCTAATCCTACTAACATGCAAAAATAAGTGTAAAGAAACTCATAATCCTATCGATACACAAAATAAATGAATGCATAAAAAAAGCCTCCTAATCTTACTGACGTGTAAAAACAAAAAAATAAAAAATAAAAGTTTCTAAAAGTAAACAATATGCCATAAAAACAGGGGGAAAAATAAGATAATACAAAAATAAAAATAGAGTTACCTATTGGACCGGGACAACAAGTTGATTCCTTCAGGTACGACCCGAAGGCTCGTGAGTATTCATTGCTATGGGGATCGCAAGAGATGAGGGCTGAGAGAGACGATGTAGCGGTGGTATGAAGAGCTTGGGCAGCGAAATGGGTTGTGTTACAACGACCAGAATGCAGTAAGAGGTTATGTTGTAGGACAAAACATGAGATGGGTACGCTGGGGCATTGTACTATGCAGAGAGAGGAGCAGAGATGCATGCAGCAAGGCTAGGGTGTATTGAAGATGAAGGCTGAGAACAAGAACGTGGCTACGCTGTTGGGGACATTGTTAAACATGAAGTGAAGATAGAGAGAAGGCTGGGGAGGTGTAGAGGACGTGATAAAGAGGGCTGGGAGTGCTGTTGCAGCAGTGGAGATGATAAAGGTGGGTTGGACTACTGTAGGACCGAATGTGAGAGTGAGAGAGGAGGGCAGAGATATAAAGGAGAAAAGGGTTGAAAATGTGGTTGGAAGAGATTCTTGTTGGTCTAATGAAGAAGAAGAAAATGAGGAACATTTCAGAACGTAAGTGGGATGAGGTTACAGCAAAGTGTCATTCTTATCTCTTCTTCTCTCTTCTCTTTCTCTTTTTTCTTTTGTTACTGTCCAAAATAGAGAGATGAGAGATCAGAGGGAAGAACTACAGAAAGATATTGGGGAGAGGGCTAGTTCAAGGGAGAAACATGGAGGAGAGGGACATAGGGAGGTATAGAGGCTGTTAGAGTAATGAGTTGAAGAAGATAGCAGGGACGTGAGTTGCAGATTTAATAAGGAAGTGGACGTTGCACGCTTAATGGATATGATAAAGGGGGGCTTAGTTACAGGTTTAATGGAGATGATGGAGGGGGCAGCAAGGGATGAGGACGCCGAGTGGTGGGCTGGAGAAGGCTACTATTGTAGAGGATGAGGGCTAAGAGTTGGGGCGTTAATGGAGTGGGTTGTGTTAGAGGTAAGTAGAGGTGATGTAGGGGTAGCAAGGGGAGGACGTGGAAAGGAGCTGGGCAGCAGGTCTGTACGTCTAAGAGAGAGAGAGAGAGCAGAGGGAGAGATGTTGAAGAAGAAGAGAAGAAGACGTGAAGGAAGAAGAAGACGTCCAGCCCACCACTAGAGAGAGACGTCTCTCTCTTTTATAACCCAACTCTTTCCTATTTTCTTTTACTTTCTATTTAAGAGGATGGGGGTGGGGGATTCCCCGCTACTCGTACCACGATGGTAGTCTCTTGTTGTCGAGTTATGGTTGGTCAATTTAATTTTCATTTTATCGATTGGTTAATTTTTTGTTTCGAGTTTTGGTTGATTAATTTTTTGTTTTTAAGTTTTAGTAGTTGATTAATTTTTTTTTTTGGTTTAGTTAAAAATTTAATTTGATATTAATTTTTAATTTTAATTTTAATTGACCATTTGATTTAGATTTTATTTAGTCGATCGATTGAGTTTGACCTTGAATTTTAAATTTGTTGATTGGGTTTCAGTAGAATTTGAGTTTAATTTTAATAGTTGAAATTTTTATTTTGCTTAATCAATTTTAAATTTTTTTGATTGGATTGAATTTGTTGATTACGTTTTAATTTTAATTTGATCGGTTGTTTGATTTTAATTCTAAATGTTTAATTATTTAATTTTAATTGTTGCTTTTAATTTTAATTGTTTGATTGTTTAATTTTTAATTTTAATTGTTTGAATTTGAATTGTTTAATTTTTAATTTGAGTTTTATTTTTAGTTAGATTGGATTTTTAACTGGATTTCGATTTTTATTACATTTTCCTAAGGATCGGGATCTCTAAGTTGAATTTGGATGTTGAGGGGCTTTTCGGTCATTTTTATGATTTTTTCTAAATTTCTCCATTTTTTTCGATTTGAGTCTCGTTAGACTTGAAATCATGTTTTGAGTGTAATGGAGGTACTTTCGAGGTCTTTCGAAGTTTCGAAATTTATGAAGGGTATTTTTCGTCATTTTGTCAATTTTTGTGAATTTTTACAAATTCTGGCTTGAGGTTTCTTTCAATCCCAACGTGATTATTTCTATGTTTCAAAGTTGCATTTTCCTAGCGTAGAGAGGTCTCTAAGTTATCGAACTGTACATCGAACCTAAGCATACGTGCTTGATAAATCGGGTGTAAGGTATAGCGATCCTATGCGTGCGTAAATTTCTATATCAAGTCGTAGTGAGTAAGGGAGATGAAGATTGGAAATGGGAAAAGTTAAAAACAGTACTCACAAGCCTTCGAGTTCTTTGCAATCATCATTAGGAATTTACGGTAACCGGGTGACGGATTGTCGAATTAGGCAGATGCAAAAATGGGGTGTCTACAGATGCCCCTCTTTGGCAGAGGGTGAAAGCAAACTAAATGGCCAATCTATTGTGGTAGATAGTGCGACAATCGAATGCCAAAGCCAGTGACAACTCAGTTTGCAGCCTGATTCGGCAATTTGTTGAAACGTCCACATCCTTGAACGTAACCTCTCATTGGACTAAAAATGTCAAATCCTTGATTTTGAAAATTCTCCTTGACTGATGCAAGTGCATGTGTGTGTAATAGTGTAGTAATGATATTAAAAAAGCGCATCTCTATTCAACGGATTCATGATGAGAGGATAACAAACTTATTGATGGAAAACTACGTAATAAAATCTAAGCAAAACCTGAGAAAATTATGAATTAAAAATTAAGTAAAATATGAGCATACACTGAGCATAACTGAACATAAGGTCTGACGTAATCTGAACATAATTTGAGCACAATCTGAGCAAAAGTTGAATGTCTTACTCTACCTACCTTGGGTGAAAGAGTAGGAATCCTATTCTACCTACTCATGGTGAAAGAGTAATGAACTTCTTTCTTTTTTGGAATTCTACTCTACCTATTCATGATGAAAGAGTAATGAATTATTTTCCTGGGAAGTCCTACTCTACCTACTCGGGGTGAAAGAGTAATGAACCATTTTCCTGGGAAGTCCTACTAGGGGTGAAAGAGTAATGAACTATTTTTCTAGGAAGTCCTACTCTACTTATTCGGGGCAGAAGAGTAATAAACTATTTTGTCTAGGAAGCCCTACTCTGCCTTCTTAGGGTGAAAGAGTAATAAACTATTTTTCTAGGAAGTCATACTATACCTACTTGGGGTGAAAGAGTAATGAACTATTTTCTTGGGAAGTCCTACTCTACTTACTCGGGGTGAAAGAGTAATGAACTATTTTGTCTGGGAAGTCCTATTCTGCCTACTCAGGGTGAAAGAGTAATGAACTATTTTGTCTGGGAAGTCCTACTCTGCCTACTCAGGGTGAAAGAGTAATGAACCGTTTTTCTATGAAGTCCTATTCTACCTACTCGGGGTGAAAGAGTAATGAACTATTTTCTTGGGAAGTCCTACTCTACCTACTCGGGGTGAAAGAGTAAAGAACTATTTTTCTGAGAAGTCCTACTCTACCTACTTGGGGCGAAAGAGTAATGAACTATTTTGTCTAGGAAATCCTACTCTACCTACTCAGGGTGAAAGAGTAATGAACCATTTTCCTGGGAAGTCCTACTCTACCTACTTGGGGTGAAAGAGTAATGAACTATTTTTTTAGGGAGTCCTACTCTACCTACTTAGGGTGAAAGAGTAATTAACTATTTTTCTGGGAGTTCTACTCTACCTATTCGGGGTGAAAGAGTAATGAACCTTTTTTTTGGGAGTTCTACTCTACCTACTCGGGGTAAAAAAGTAATGAACCTGTATTTCTGGTAGTCTACTCTACCTATTTAGGATGAAAGAGTAATAAACTATTTTTCTGGGAATTCTACTCTACCTACTCAGGGTGAAAGAGTAATAAACTATTTTTCTGGGAGTTCTGATTTACTTACTCGGGGTGAAAGAGTAATGAATTGTTGGTCTGGGAGTCCTACTCTACCTACTCAGGCTGGAAGAGTAATAAACTATATTTCTAGGAATCCTACTCTACCTACTCAGGGTGAAAGAGTAATAAACTATTTTGGGCAAAACAAATAGGGGATTAACAACACTTTCGAAAAAACTTGGATTTTATGAAGGTCTGGTCAACATTTTAACTTTCTTTGAATCTCAGGGGTTTTCAAAATTGCCATCAAAAGAGTAACATTTAATTCAAGGTTAACCTTATCCTTTAGGGTTGGAATTGATTAGGCTTCAGAACAAAATTCCCCTAGTTTGACAGGGAACATTCCACTGGAGATTATTGAACATAGTTTGAAAACAAATGCCCCTAGTGTAAGGGTGGAAACTGTACTTTTTAAAAAAGGAAAGTGCCCCTGCTATGAAAGTTTGAAATCTTTAATTACCGCAAGCACAATAAAGATTTAACTTTTAATTTTGACTTTTTATATTGAAGATTTTGAGTCAGGCTCAAAGAAATTGAAACAAAATATTTCTTTTTGAAATTCATCACAGAATCTGTTATTTCTCCCTGTCCATTTACTAGGGGACGTGAAACTCTTCAGATCAATCATAGACGAGATACTTGTATCCATTGAGTTTATATTTGGTTCAAACTAGGTATTGACTGTACGATGATTAATTGTTTGCCCCGAAGTTGATGCAGCTTAGCCATTCGGACTTTCGATATTTTGGCTCGGATCGCCTTTTAGATTCTCAACTTGATTGAGATTTTCCCTTGATTGCTCTGATTTTTGCCTAGATCGCCCTTTCAAGTTTTCAATCTAGTGAGCGTACTCTAGTTTTTGCCTAAATTACCTTTTCAAGTTTTCTATCTAGCGAGCTTACCATTTTTCTTTTATTTCTTTTCTCTTTGCTCTAATTGTTGCCAAGGTCGTCCTTTTCGGATTTTCAACCTTACGAGCTTGCCTTGATTTTTGCCTAAGTCGCCTTTTCGGCTTTTTAACTTAGTAGGCTTTATTTTTCCTTTTCTTCTCTTTTAAACTTCTGGAGTTACTGTCTGATCATGCTTTGCTTCCTTTCTTGACTTTTTCGCATGGTACTTAGGAGGACTTTCATAGGTAAGTTTAGGACTGGACATAAAAGAAAGGAATTTTGAGGCTCAAAACCCAAATACCCCTTGTGTGGCATTTCTTTTAAGTTATTTTCTTTTTCTCTGAATTTTCTTCCCCATTTTGACAATATCCTTTTTAAATTTTTTTTTCTTTTTGAATTTTTTCTTTGTGGGGGAATCTATTTTTTTTTATGTGGTCAAGCTTGAAGTAACTTCTCAAGTTGCCTATGTACCCCAGAATTTTGGGATCAGACAAAAACGTAGTTCCAAGTACATTCCCTCCCCTAGGTTGGATGATTGGGCTGAGAAAGAAAAAGGTAAGATTTTTATTTATATATACTTTTTGAAAAGGACTGTAAAAGGGCTGAGAAGGGAGATAATTAACTGGGTAACAGGAAAATTAGTTCGGCCAATGATGGCCTCCTTAAATGCAGTACCGCTTAATCTAGTCAAGGTTGATTGATTCTAGCATTTTGGCATCGTGATGATCTTTGAAGTCTAACAGCTTTTCCAAATAGTCTTATCTTGGTGACGGGGTGACCTTCCTTGTTGGATTTGCAATTTTCTTTAAAGGCTCAATATTCAACTTGCATGTTCCGCATTTTCGATTTCTTATCAAAATACAAATGATTTATGGCGATAAATCAAATTCGCTTCTGACGATGGGTTTTTTATTCACACTTTAATAAACGAACTTTCCATTTCAAACTTCCTTTCATGCCACATAGGAAATCAAGTTGAAGTTTGACATGTTGAGGGTGTGACCTATGATTTCTCTTGCCCCAATCTCGATGTGTCTCATATATTTTCGTGATAATGGCAATAGTAATCCTCTCTGGGTACTCTGCTACTTTGAAAATTCCAACGTGACCTGTCCTCCAATTATGTGATTCCGTACTAATTCGTAGGATAAGTACCTATCTCTTGTTGAACAACACCCAATCTTACCCAACAAATTTTCATAGGACCACGCGAACAAGTCTTTTGCATTTTCTAAATAAATTCACCATCTCCTCGTGTTCCTCTAGGGATAAGTTAATTCCAATATGAATTTCTTGGAAAAAATTTTGTTCCGAGGTCAACGACCTTTGCTTCCTCGATTAGAGGTTGAACCTGACCTTTGTCTTCTTGTTTAAATAATTCGATTGATTCTGGAGGGGATTCCTTGTTAGAGGATCATTTCCTAAAGTAAAATTACTAGTTAACTTGTTAATGCGCTCGAGGTATTCAGAAATTTCTTTTATTCAATTAAATTCAGATAGATACCATTGTAGACTCGACTCAGCAAAAATAAAATGTTAGACTCTATTTAAAAAAATAAGACATTATGAAATTAATAAAAAACTAGATTCAAACTAATTCACATGACTCGTGAAAAATTAAAGACAAGTACCCACAATGGGTTCGATTACAGACTAAGGACTCAGGACATCGCCTTCAACTGGTAGAACAACTGGGGAATGTTGATAAATTATGTAGTAGTTTGCCAGTCTTGAACTTCTTCTTCAGGTTCTTTGTCCTTTTCTAACATTTTCTTATTTAGTCTTGATTCCTCTACCTTGGCCAAGGTCGTGTCGAGTTCAGATATTTTGAAAGTTCTTTCTTCCTGAATTACATATTCATGTTCATTGCAATAAATGGAGAAAGGTATGTATTCTTGGTCCAACAAGTAAAGATTTTCATCTTCTACGAAACTAGATTCTTCCAAATCTGTCTGTGTTGAAGCATACGTGATGAGAGTAGAACTATCACGATGAGGTAGGGACAAGCAATAGATTTCATTTGAAATTAGGTTGAATGGTTCACAGCCAGTGGTGAGAACTTCCTTGGGGACTATCATTCCAATAAGAGGAAGGCTAGGTGGTTTAGGATTGACTGGGTGGATGAGGAGGACTGGGTCAAATGGGAGATGGGTATTGGATACCATGTTCAAGGTCTAGGGAGGTTGGTATGTAGGTAAAGGATGGGTGATAACATTCAGTTGCGTAGGGGTAGGGACGGTAACTTTTTTGGCATCGATGAAATTTTTGAATTGTGTGACGAAAGGCAACGCAACGATCAGTATGGTGACCAGGATTTTGGTAAAACTCACAAAATGAATTGGGATCATGAGAAGCGGGGAGTGAATTTGATAAAGGTCGAGGTTGGAAAGGTACAATGAACCCTTTACTTAAAAGTTTCTGAAAAACAATGCTCAAAGACATCCCAAAATTAGTAAATTTCCTACGGGGCCGAGGTTAACTAGAATTAGCATGGTTAATAGGTAGGGTAGTAGAATGGACGGGTGTAGTAGATGTATTGGCTACATAGGCATGATTAGTACTAGGCTTGGATTGGGGAAGGGTTTTTTGAGCTTATTGTCAGAAGGGTTGGAAAGGACCCCGGAAGCGAAGGCATATTCTATTTGACTACCGGCTTGTAACATGGACTCAAATGTGGGGAGGTATTGGGCGACTAAATGCTGAGCATACCCTTGCGAAAGATTTTTCAATATGATCGCCACTTGTTCTTTTTCTGATGGTCTATCCCACATTTGTGCAGTCTTAAATATTCAGCAGCTGATAAAGTCAGTAAATGTTTTTCCGTTATTTTGCTTAGTCGACTCTAAATCCCTTCGAGAGGTTTCGACCTCGATACTATTCTAGTACTGGTGCCAAAAAAGCTTTAACATATTCTCCCATGTCCCAATTGCAGATGGATCCTGAGACATCTGCCATCGTAAAGCTGATCCTGATAGGGTACGTTGGAATAATAATGTCATATATTCATCACTTAAGCCCAGAGTGCGCATGTTAGTGACTTTACTTTGAGGTGTGTTCTTGCACAACCTACCCCATTGAATTTTTTCATCTCTGGCATTATAAACTTCTCAAGCAAACAGATTCTAGGGATTTGATTTAGGGTCTCGATGCCTACTGCAATTTCATCAATCCTTTTTATGTTTTTCAAAGACGTTTCCAACTAAGTCATTCTGTTAGCCAGCATCAGATTTTCGTTAAAGTATTCTTCATTTCCATTGAGTTCATAAATCTCATCCAGGTTCCTAGTCGTCCTTCCTTCCTGTCCCTTGCCCCTTTGATCATCAGAGGGGTTTCTTGTTGATTTAGAGATTTGTTCTAGTACTTCTACCTTGCTCTTTATGCTGTTTATGTCCATTGCAAAAACTATCAAGATCTTACGAATCTCTGCGAGTTCAGATTCAGAGGCCATTTCTGACGATTCACTTGGTGCTGAAGTTCGTCCTAACCGACCTGACTTACGACTCCAACTAGGTGGTGGACGCTTAAGTTTAAGAGCAATGATATCCTAAAACCCCATCAAAAGTGGATTATTTATTATAGACCTGAGAATAGGTTTTAGCAATTAAAACTAAAGGTCCTTCTTAATAGCGTTTATTAGATGAACCCCCTACATTCAAAGTCTCTAACTGATGAAACATTTCGAGCAAGAGATTACGTGAAGATGATTTGCCGATTGATCGTGGGTCTTAGAAAATTTAACCATGATTTAGGGTTGTACGACTTTCAAAGAGTAAGATCTAGGTTATGCCATCAGTACATCCCTTAATATGTTTGCTACTAATCCTGATCTTGTTGATTATAAAATATTCAGTCCATTGAATTAAATTTGCCAATAAAAATGATTAGGACTATGTACCCATTTGAATTTGAGCCGGTTCGACCCAATGGATCCGAATATTCTACTTGAATCATTTAATCCGCTATTTTTAAGCCACTTAGTCCAACCGGTCCATGTCTTGATCCATAGGATCCATTTACCAATTGGGCTAACTAGTTTAACTTGATATTGATTGGCATGTTTCATCGATTATATTTATTGGGTTGGATTGGTATTGCCGGTTCAGTTTGAGCGGTGTGGACCGGTTCACCCTCTTACCTTTTGATTAAATTAAATAAAGCAACCGGAAGCACTCTTGGTCAATTCGAGTTGTGGCCTAGTAGGACCGCACCTAACTTCAAGGTTCTAAGCTCACTATATGATTGAGGCTAAGTTAGGACAAAGCTTAGGTTATTTCAGCCCGAAACACCGATATACTATCCCAATTTTACTTGGTTAAACAGTACATGGTGCTCCAGTTTGATATACCCGAATGTACTGTACTAAAGTTGTAGCGTTCACTGTCATCCCTTGTGTCTCGAAGGACCAGGTTAGTTTGGATCCGGCTATGCAGGTTTATAAGGACATGCCATGATGCAAATATGGATATGCATGCTCGTGAGTGTGTGCAAAGGGATAAAGTGCACCCGGGCGTTTTCACGAATATCCATCCATACAAATCACATACATTCAATCATCCATCCAATCATAATGAACATAGTAATCTATTACATCCAATTACAAACCAATGAAAGAAAGGACAAAATCTAGCCTAATCTAAGAGTCTCTTTGAGTCAACTAGGTTGACTCTAACAAAAGTCCACCTAAGGATAGTCATGGATCGGGTCAAATTTGACCCCTAAAATCCCAGCGGAATCGCTATTGAAATCGCCCCGACCCTTTTTTCACTAAATAGTTTAAAGGGTCCGATTGGTAAACGGGGATTTTGGAAAATGAGAGTCGCCACCTAGTTTAGGTCTAGGAACCATAAAAACTCCAAACGGATATGGATCGGTCCACGGATCAGAGAGATGGGTAAAAGGTTTCCGAGTTTCGAAAGGTGTTAAGCTCCGAATCCGCCCGATCAAAATGATCGGTCTCTACTACGATCCAAAACTAACCTATGGTCAACGTGGAAGATTATGGTCAAGGCTATGGTCCAATCATCATCATCAATTTATATCGGGTTTGCCAAATGAATCCTATGGCTAAGATTGTCTCAATTATTACATGATTATTTCTCAAATTTTGAACAAAAGGGGAACCTTGAAAAAACCTTGAATCGCACCTCACATTCTAGAATTCACATAACAACATTCCCAAATTATTCAAAATAGAAAGCTCCCGAAACATTCTCCAAATAAGGAAAAAAAAACAAGAATACCAAAACTACTAAGTTGGAACTTGTGAAATTTCTAAATTAGGAACTTGAATATTCTTAATCTAGAATTTGAAAAAAATATGATGAGTTACCAAATTGGAAGTTTACAAAATGAATTCCCCAAAATGGAAAGTTCTCGAAAGATACCAAATTTCTGAATTAAGAAATCTCAAATTCTTATGGACATGAAATTGACTAGAAAAATGCAAAATTCTCTAAATTGGGAATTGCTAAAATGTGAAATTCCTAAAATGGAAATTTATAAATATGTGTCTTCCCCAAAATAGAAAATTATGCAATCTCCTATTAGAAGGTTTCCAAATATGAATTTTCCAATGATTTGCAAATAATTTCCTAAAAGAAGAATTATATGAACATGAAGTCCCAAATTAAAAAATTACGGATTTGTCAAGAATCACCAAATTGGAAATTTATCAAAAACAGAGAATCCATGTTATCATACTTACCAAATTGGAGATCCATAAGTACCAACGCATACAAAATCTCAAAATTTGAGAAAAAATCACACTCAGCCAATTCTCAAAATAATAGATGAGCTTGAATATCATCACAAATCATGCAAATCCAATTCGAGCATAGCGATCATGATGTATAAAAAAAACATCCCCTAATCCTACTAACATGCAAAAATAAGTGTAAAGAAACTCCTAATCCTATCGATACACAAAAATAAATGAATGCATAAAAAAAATCTCATAATCCTAACGACGTGTAAAAGCAAAAAATAAAAAATAAAAAGTTCATAAAAGTAAACAATGTGCCATGAAAACGAGGAGGAAAAATAAGATAATACAAAAATAAAAATAGACTTACCTATTGGACCAAGACAGAGAGTTGATTCCTTCAGGTATGACCCGAAGGCCCGTGAGAATTCATTACTACGGGGATCACAAGAGATGATGGTAGAAAGAGACACTGTAGCGGTGGTGCGAAGAGACTGGGCAGCGAAATGGGTTGTGTTACAACGACCTAAATGTAACAAGAGGTTGTGCTATAGGACAAAACATGAGATGGGTACACTGGAGGGTTGTACTGTGCAGAGAGAGGAGCAAAGATGTATGCAGCAACGCAAGGGTGTATTGAAGATGAAGGCTGAGAACAGGGACGTTGTTGAAGATGAAGTGAAGATAGAGAGAAGGCTGGGGAGGTGTAGAGGACGTGATAAAAAGGGTTGGCAGTGTTGTTTCAGCAGTGGAGATGATGAAGGTGAGTTGGACTGCTGTAGGACCGAATGTGAGAGAGAGAAAAGGGGCTGAGACTAAGAAAGGAAGGCAGAGATACGAAGGAGAAAAGGGCTGAAAACGTGGTTGGAAGAGATTCATACTGGTCTAATGGAGAAGAAGAAGATGAGGTCAATTTCAGAACGTGAATGGGATGAGGTTACAGCAAAGTGTCATTCTTATCTCTTCTCTTTCTCCCTTTTCTTTTGTTGCTGTCCAAAAAAAAAGAGGAGAGATCAGAGGGAAGAACTACAGAAAGACATTGGGAAGAGGGCTGGTTCAAGGGAGAAACATGGAGGAGAGGGACATAGGGAGGTACAGAGGCTGTTAGAGTAATGAGTTGAAGAGGGCAGTAGGGACGTGAGTTATAGATTTAATAAGGAAGTGGACGTTGCAGGCTTAATGGAGATGATAAAGGGGGGCTTAGTTGCAGGTTTAATGGAGATGATGAAGGGGGTAGCAAGGGATGAGGACGCCGAGTGGTGGGCTGGAGAAGGCTCCTGTTGTAGAGGATGAGGGCTAAGAGTAGGGGAGTTAATGGAGTGGGTTGTGTTACAAGTAAGTGGAGGTGATGTAGGGGGCAGCAAGGGGAGGACGTGGATAGGAGTTGGGTAGCAGGTCTGTACATCCAAGAGAGAGAGAGAGAGAGAGAAATAGTAGAGGGAGAGATGTTGAAGAAGAAGAGAAGAAGACGTGAAGGAAGAAGAAGACATCTAGCCCCCCACTAGAGAGAGACGTCTCTCTCTTTTATATCCCAACTCTTTCTTATTTTCTTTTACTTTCTATTTAGAAGGCTGCTGTTGTAGAAGATGAGGGCTAAGAGTTGGGGAGTTAATGGAGTGGGTTGTGTTACAGGTAAGTAGAGGTGATGTAGGGGACAGCAAGGGGAGGACGTGGATAGGAGCTGGGTAGCAGGTCTGTACATCCAAGAGAGAGAGAGAGAGAAAGAGAGAGCAGAGGGAGAGATGTTGAAGAAGAAGAGAAGAAGACGTGAAAGAAGAAGAAGACGTTCAACCCCCCACTAGAGAGAGACGTCTCTCTCTTTTATATCCCAACTCTTTCCTATTTTCTTTTATTTTCTATTTAGGAGGATGGGGGTGGGGCATTCCACGCTACTTGTACCACGATGGTGGTCTCTTGTTGTCGAGTTATGGTTGATCAATTTAATTTTCATTTTATCGATTAGTTAATTTTTTGTTTCGAGTTTTGGTTGATTAATTTTTTAATTTTAAGTTTTATTAGTTGATTAATTTTTTATTTGAGTTTATGAAAGCGCCCTCGTTCCGCGGGGAGTGCGAATCAACTTTTAACCTTTGAGGTTTGGGAGTCGCCACCTAGTTATTACGGTCTAGGAGCCGAACATCGACTCTAAACAGATAAGGAAAACTACTAATCTACTAAAAAAATACTGAGTCCGGGAATCACATTACGAAGTTGGAAGGTGTTAGGCACCAACCCCGCCCGATAAACGTCGGTCTCTACTAATTCCCAAAAACGATAACATTGCACAATAGACCAAAAATAACAAATAATAAAAAATAAATAGAAAATTACCTTGCGGATTACAACGATTTCCTCGGCACTAGCAGAGAGTATCTTCGTATGTACTTCCTTGCTATTCGCCCGTCACCGGATCTAATTTCTAATATCCAAGTTGAGGTATCTTCTTCTTAGATTTGTGAGTTTTTTTATTTTTATGGATTTTAAGGTGTTTTGGAAGGGTTTTTGGGTGTTTTTTGAGTTAAAGTTGGGTATGGATGTTAGGTAAGGAGTTAGGGCTTCAGAATTAGGATTTTGGGAAGGTTAGGGAGGCTTCTTGACCTAATTTTTCTCGGATTTTTCTTTTGATACGAAAATAAGTTGTAGAGACCCCTATTTATAGATTTTTTTTAAATTTTTTTAGATAGAGTTAGAATTTGATTATATTTCTTTTAGATAGTTTTAAAGTTTAATTAGAATTCTATTAGATAGTTTTAGAGTTTAATTATGTTTCTATTAGATAGTTTTAGAGTTTAATTAGAATTCTATTAGAGTTAAGGTTTGACTTTGGTCTTATTAGATTGATTAGGGTTTTGACTTAAGTCTCACTTGATTTACTAGAATTTAGGATTTTGACTTAAGTCTAACTTAATTAACTAGAATTTAGGATTTTGACTTAAGTCTTGCTTGATTGACTAGATTTTAGGATTTTGACTTAAGTCTTACTTGATTGACTTGACTTTAGGATTTTGACTTCAGTCTCACTTAATTGACTTTAATTTTAATTAGGATTTCATTTTCCATTAATTAATGTTTTAATTATTAATTTTAAAATTTTTAATTATTAAAATTATAAAATTATCGTTTTGCCCTCGGAGATGACTTTTTGCGTTTTAAGTCATTTTTCAATGTTCCAAGATATTTTGGAATCGATTTTTCGTAAGGAATTCAATGGGAATATTGGTTTGTGTCATTTATGAAATTTTTTGTGCGAAGTGGTGAAGGGTATTTTCATAATTTTATCGAATTTTGTGAAAATTGACGAAATGGTTTATTTGGTTTCGATTTGTTATTTTATGTGTTTGAAAGGATTTTCCTAAACGTATTGTAGGCTCTAGGGATGTTTTGATGTCAGGAGTATTTTGGTAATTTGATCATTTTTTAGTGATTTTTATCGTGAAGCTTCTTTTTGTCTGAAAAATGATGATTTCTATGTTTTTAGAGTTATATTTTCCTAGCGTAGCATGGTTTCTACAGTTTTGTTAGTTTGAGATACCTCATCTGAATTTCTGAAACAGATGCTAACAAAATAGAGCACTAGAATAACCATCCATCATTGGGAACCGTCGCAATCAGGTTGACGAGTTGATTAATTAAGCGAGTGCAAAAATGGGGTGTCAACAGATGCCCCTCTTTGGCAGAGGATTGAAGCAAATTAGATAGCAATCTATTTCGATAGATAGTGCGATATATGAATGCCAAAGCTAGTGACAGTTTATTTTGCAATCTGATTTAGTAATTCTTCAGGGCATTCGGATCCTTGAGGGTAAAACTCTCCCCGAACAAAAGGTTGTCAGGTCCTTGAGCGCGAGCTCTCACTGACAGCGTCAGATCTTGAATTTTAGAAAATTCTTTTTGACTAATGAAACAAAATTGCAAGTGTATGCACTTTAAATCTGAGATAAGTCTCAGAGGGTCTAAGTGAAAACTGAGTAAACTCTGAGAAAACCCTCGGCTATAACTGGTTGAGCATAATCCAAGCAAACCCTCGGCAGCAATTGGCTGAGCATAATCCGAGTAAACCCATCGGCGGCAACTGGCTGAGCATAGTCCAAGCAAACCCTCAATAGCAACTGGCTGAGCATAATCCGAGCAAACCCTCGACGGCATCTGGCTGAGCATAATCCGAGCAAACCCTTGGTGGCAACATAATTCGAGAAACAATGGACAATTTTAGGAAAGAATGAATAGATCTAGGAGTTTTACTCTACCTACTCGGGGTGAAAGAGTACTGAACTATTTTGGGCAAAATCAAATATGAGATCAGAAACGCTTTTGTTTGAACTTCAAGATTTTATCCAAAAGTTTTATGAATTTAAAACCTGAGTTTTTTTTTCTTTTGAAACTCAAGGGTTTTCGAAAAATTGTTATCAAGAGGGTAACATTAAGTTTGGGATTCCTTTTATCTTTTAGAATTAACATTGCTCAACCTTTAAAAATAAAATGCCTCTAGTTTGACAGGAAACATGGCATTGAAGATAATTGAACACATTATGTAAAAAAGTTTTAAAAAAATGCCCCTAGTATAAGGGGGGAAGCTACATAATAGAGAAGAAAGAAAGTACCCCTTGTATGAAGGTTTGAAATGTTTGATTACCACAAGTGCAATAAAGATCCAACTTTTAATTTTGACTTTTTATATTGAAGATTTTGAGTAGGCTCAAGAAAACAAAATATTTCCTTTCAAGATTCATTGTAGAATCCACTATTTTCCCTTTTGATTCACTTGGAGAAGTAGAAAATTTTCAGATCAATCGTAGACAATGCTCGTGACTTCTGAGTCTTTGCCTGGTTTAAGCTAAGTAATGAGCTTGATTATTCGAATTTCAAATGTCTCGGCTCGAACCTCCTAAAATTTTCTTCTATTTTCCTTTATTGCTCTAATTTTTGCCTAGATCGCCTTTTCAGGTTTTCGATCAGCGAGCTTACTCTAACTTTTGCCTAGATCACCTTTTCAAGTTTTCAATCTAGCGAGCTTTCTTTTCTTTTTCCTTTGCTCTGATTGTTACCAAGATGGTCTTTTCAGATTTTCAACCTTGCGAGCTTGCCTTAATTCTTGCCTGAGTCGCCCTTTTTCGGGTTTTCAACTTAGCAGACTTTATTCATTTTTTTTTTTTTTTCTTCCCTTCTAAACTTCTAGAGTTATTGTCTGATCATGTTTTACTTCCTTCCTTAACTTTCTTACACGGTACTTAGGAGGACTCTCATGGGTAAGCTTAGGACTGGGTATAAAAAGAAGGAATTCTAAGGCTCAAAAATCCGAATGCCCCTTGTGTGGCATTTTCTCTTAAATTTTCTTTTTCCTTTGAATTTTTTTCCTATTTGACAATATATTTATTATTATTTTTATTTTTTTGTGGGAAAATATATATATTTTTTTTTATTTTGATGTGGTCGGGCTTGAAGTAACTTCTCAAATTGCCTACGTACCTTAGAATTTTGGGATCAGACTAAAACGTAGTTCGAATTTTTTCGTCCCCTAGGTTAGGTGATCAGGTTGAAAATGAAAAAGGTATTTTTCTTTTGAAAAAAACTGCAAAGGGGTTGAGAAATGATATATTGAACTGGGTAATATGAGAATTGATTCGGTCAAAGATGGCCTCCTTAAATGTAGTACTGCTTGATTTGGTCAAGGTTGGTTGATTTTGGTAGTTCAATTCCATCATGATCTTGAAGTCTGACGGCTTTTCCAAACAGTATTTCCTTAATGAATTAACCTCTCCAATTGGGTTCAGACTTCTTCCTATAATCAAGGAGGGGTGCTTAATTTTCTCTAAAGTCTGATGGTTAAATCCTTGACTTGTAAGTGGTGGACTTTAACCTTCTTGTCAAATGCGCGAGCGATTCTTTTTTGATAAGTTTGCACGTAGTACAAAACTTCTAAGTTGTTTTTCTTCAATCAAGTTTAACTCTTTGCACCCAATGATAAGCCTGGTCTGTTTCTAGCAATTGACTTTCCATCAAGACCTTGAGATATGAAATTTCCCTTTTAACTGGTAAGACTATTTCTGTATCCCTGTAGTGTGAATGGTAACTTCTCTAACTAATCCCGGTGTGATTGATACATTTTCTTGATGATTGTTTTGAGATTTTTTATTAGCTGCTTCAACCTTTCCATTAGTCTGAGAACGTAGGGGGATGATTTATGATGCCGGATCCTGAACTTTGAACATAGAATAATAACCTAAGCTTTGATGTACGACCAATTATTAGAGATCAATACTGCTTCAATTGTTTCATTAGTCTAAGAATGGTAATCTATTTTGGGAGTTCTATCATTTTGAGAAGTGTAGCACTGATACATTTTGTAACATCTTCATTGATCTCATTTTATCAAGCCAGTTTCTAATCCGTATCAGACAACACCCAAGCTTGCACCTAACATATCCTCATAGGCCCACGCGAACAAGTCTTTTGAAATTTCTGAGAAAATTCATTATCCCCTTGTGTTCCTCTAAAGATAGGATGGTTTCTACTTGAATCTCTTTATGAATTATTTTATGTTCCGAAGTTGATAACCTCTACTTCTTCTATTAGAGGTTGAGCCCGACGTTCATTTCCTTGTTAAAGTAATTTGATTATTTCAGGAGGAGGTTCTTCGTCAGAAGATTCTTCCTCCGAAGCTAGATTATTAGTTAAATTATCATTGCGCTCAGGGTAATCAAAAATTTCTTCCATTTCATTAAAAAAAGATGGGATAACAAGACTCATTGCAGACTTAATAGACTAACTTGACTCAGTAGGAAAAACAGACTCACTAGAAATGACAGACTCACTTGACTCAGCAGAAACAACTAATTTACTTGACTCAACAGAAATAAAAGATTTTCCAGACATGTCGGACTGAACAGGACTAATAGGACTGACAGAACCAGGCTCGACATGTAACACAGGACTCATTACATGATAATTAGCCAGAAACTCGACCGCAGGTTTGATTACAGACTAAGGATTTGGGATTCCTTTCTCAACTGACAACACTAGGACACTGTGATCTTCAATGAATAACTGATCAATATTAAGGGAGTCCAGATTGAGTTGCTAGTCTTCAGTTTCCTTTTCTTTAGCTTCTATGCTTGCTTCCTTTTCAGGCCATTCCATGCCAAAGAAGATTTCAAATCCCGACAGACAAGTACCTGTGATGCGATTAATGAACGGCTCTAGGAACCTACAATAACGGAAATCTTCTCCTTCTTTCATGAAATAGCCATTAAGGGTCTTACGATAAGACTTCATTTTAATCAGATCTGTGGTGCACCCTTACCTTTTTGCAATTGCCTTGTCTCGTTTTATCTTCCAGTATTGGGCCCAATCTTCCTTAGTAGGCTTATATCTTAACCCGAATGTGTCGATGACTTCTTTGATCACTGGTGCCTCTTTGATACCTTGTTGCTTGCGACCTAGGCTCATACCTAGAAAAAATCTCATTTTTTTAACATATTGACGATGTAGCAGCTAGATCTATTCTCGATAGGGAAATATTCTTTCACCGAGTGATCCCATTGGACTAGGCATATCTTTTCAAATTCAAACCCGTTGAGCTCTACCTCCTGTTGTTCCTGTTGAATCTCGAGTAACGGTTCATTCTTGGCTTCGGTACTGTTTACAATCCCCACAATCTCAGCATCTCCATGAAGGGTAATTACTAGTCGATCTTTGATAAACTTAACTTTCTGGTGTAGCGTGGAAGGTATGGCTTTGATCTGGTGTAACCATGGTCTTCCTAACAATAAATTGAAAGAGGACTAGATATCAATAACCTGAAATTCCATAGTAAATTCAGTTATGCCTGTGGACAATCGAAGGTGCAAAATTCTCAATACATTCCTCTTGGTATTATCATATGCCCTAACACCCTGATTAGTGGGCTTGAGATCTTCAGCTTTAAATCCAAGGCAACTAGCAGTCTTCAAAGGGCAAACATTTAATGCACTTCCATTATCAATTAAAATCAGAGGTACTCTCATCCCGTTACAGTCGACTGTGATGTGCAACGGCTTAGTGTGGCTTACTCCCTCTTTTGGGAGATCTAAGTCCGAGAAAGATAGGATATTCTCTACATAAGTCGCCCCTACTATACTGGCCAGTTGATCTGGGGAAGTATCAAGGGAAACTTAGGTTGTGTTTAGTGCTTTGAAAACAGCCTCTCTATGGGCATTGGAAGCCATGAGTAAACCCCAAACTGAGATATTGGCCCCTGATTTCTTCAACTGCTTGATCACAATGTTATCTTCCTCGATGTTCTCTTTGATAGGATCTTCTTTTCCTTTTCTAGCCAAGGTTGCAGGATTATTGACACAAAGATCTTGTGGCTTAAAAACTCTCTCGTCCGAGTCACATGTCTGACTACATCACAAGAAAGGGAGAAAGACTCATCTTTTTCAGTCAGCAAGTATAGATCTTTCTCTGTCAATGAGATGGGGCTTTCCAGTTTCATTTGAGCCAAAAGATAACTAGTGAATGCAGGACTATCATAACGAGGTGGGGATAGACGGTATGTATCATCTGGGGTTAGATCGAGAGGTTCATAACTTGTGGTGAAGACTTCGTCGGTGAAAGATATTCCGACAATGGGGTAACTAGGTGGTTTGACTTGGATGGGATAGATGAGAGAGACAAGGTCGAACGGTAACTGAGTGTTGGAAACCATGTTCACGATTGGTGGAGGTTGATAGGCAGGCAGTGGATTAGTGGTGACATTTGGTGATGTTAAGCTAGGGATTGTGATCTTTTTGCATCGATAAGATTTTAAATGGCATGACGGAAAGTGATACACCGATCGGTGTGATGGCTAGTGTTTTGATGGAATTCGCAAAACAAATTAGAATTATATCTGACTGGCAGGGGATTTGGCAATGGTCGGGGTTGTATCGGGGTAAGAAGACCTTTTTGAAAGGCTACGGTAAGAGTCATCCTTAAATTGGTAAATTGACGAGGAGTTCGGGGTTGACCTGGGTGAGTTTGATTATTGGACCGGCCTGGAGGTTGAACTGGGGTAGCTGATGTGTTGGCTATGTAAACATGGTTGGCACTAGGTTTGGGAACATAGGGTTTCTTAGACTTGTTATCCGAGGGGTTAGAAAGAACCCCAGAGGCAAATGCATCCTCGAGTTGGCTTCCGGCTTGTAATAGGGATTCAAAGGTAGGAAGATATTGAGCAACCAAGTGCTAAGCATATCCTTGTGTAAGGTTTTTCAGGATAATGGCTACTTGTTCCTTTTCTGATGGCCTATCCCACATTTAAACAGCTTTGGCCTTCCAACGGCCAATAAAATTAGTAAAATTTTCCCCATTTTTCTGTTTAGTTGACTCCAAATCTCTTCTTGAAGTCTCAATCTCGGTACTGTACTTATACTGATGCCAAAAAACCTTTGACATGCTCTCCCAGGTACCCACGGTAACTGGATCTTGAGACATCAGCCAACGTAGTGCTGATCTGATAGAGTTCTCTGAAATAATAACGTCATATGTTGGTCGCTGAGCCCCATAGTGCGTATGTTAGTAACATACACCTTAAGATGTGTTTTTGCACAACCTACCCCATTGAACTTGTTCATTTCAGGCATCACAAACTTCTCTGGCAAATAGGTTCTAGGGATACGATTCAGAGCTTCAATACCTGCTGCAATTTTATTGATACCCTTTATACTCTTCATAGCTGATTCTAACTGAGACATCCTATTGGCTAACACCAGATTTTCATCAAGATGTTCTTCATCTCCGTCAAGTTCAAAGACCTCATGTACACGTCTCGTTGCATTTTCTTCTACCCTTTTTCCTTTTGGATCATCAAGGGGATTGCCCGTTGATTCTGAAATCTGTTCTAAAACTTCCATTTTGCCTTTTATACTGTTGATATCATTGGCAAAGACTGTCAAAATCTTACGGATCTCTGTAAGCTCAGATTCGAAAGTCATTTTTGCTTGTTGACTTGGTGCTATCGTTCGTTCTAACCGACTGGACTTATGACTCCAACTAGGAGGTGGACGCTTGAGTTTGGGCACAATGATAATCCTCTACACCCCATCAAAGATAAATTTAATCAATTTCAGTGTTATCCCTTTGATAACATTTTAATGAGTCCTTGAAGTTGTGCACCAATTCATTAAATAATCCATTAATGCAATGTCATTCAAAAGAAGAATAAATGTTTATTCAAAAGAAAAAATAACTTTACTGAAAATTATTGACAAAGAAATGTTCTCATTATAACATCTTTTAACAAATCTGACTTAAACTATTTTTTTTTACATAGACGCTTGGCTTTGTCTTGATGGTCATCAGGATCGCTATCAGGCTTGATCCTTTTGGCTCTAACAACTGGCTCCTTGAATTCTGCTGGTCTGTCTGGATATCCTAAGGTGCGTTTGTTTCAAGCCTTCTCAATGAGATGCACTAACTTTTCAGTCAATGACTCGAGAGGAAAAAAAGCTCTATAGGTATGTCATACTGCTCTGGGATCAATGCAGGTTTGTAAAAAGATGTTTCTTCTAGTCCGATCAAACGAACATAATAGGATCCTTTGTTCCTAGAACAGGGGGATCAGTCATCCACCAAGGGCATCTCAAACCGATGTGTTAGGCAAAACGGGAATCCAATCATTTTCTCCAAGCTTTAAGTGAGTCATGACGCACTAACAGATTTCTTTTGGAAAAATGTTCTAGCCCATACTCGAGGTTTGAAGGAACATCCATAATTTTGAGACGATCAAACAGCCATATATAGAGTAGGTGGGGGCTTCTTTTGAAGTTTTCCTCCTCACCATTCTTTATGGCATTTAAACCTAAAAAAGTTTCAACTAGGATAAGAGGTACAGGGTTGGCTTTCCTTGAGAGTTAAGAGGCTATGTCTATGAAGGACTCAGGGACAGTCTGACCATTACTTTTGGAGGTCAGTATGTATTTGACTAAGATTCCTAGGCACAATTGATAGTCTTTAGTGGCTCACCAAGTTTCTGGTTTTACATTGACGAGATGACTGTGGGAGCGATACAGGCCCAATAAAGGTACTAAGTCCAATCTTCCGTTATGGACTAAGGCCTTGGCTTCTTCCTTTGAAATGTTCAATCATGTGGCAAGGTCATCAGAATATCCTATCTTCAATGAGGACCTGACTAGAGGTCCTGAAGTGGATATCCCCATGATACCACAATAATCCTTATGAATGAGGCACAAGTGCATACGTCGAATATGGAATATGTGAAGGTAGGGGTTCCAATGCTTAGCCATAGCACGTAATAGGTTCTAGTCAATTTCAAACTTGTGAAAGTAGAGAGCACATTTCAGCATGAATTTCCCAAAGTTGATCTTCTCTAGAAGGTGCATCCCTATGATGGTTGTTTTGACTAACTGATCGATTGGGTTATTGCCTGCGATTAGCATCCTGGTTTGACACAAAAGGATATCTGAAAGCGCCCTCGATCCGCGGGGTGCGCGGATCCACTTTTGACCATTGAGGTTTGGGAGTCGCCATGTAGTTATTACGGTTTAGGAACCGATCAATGACTCTAAACAGATAAAGGACTAATCTAGAACAGAAAAAACTGAATTCGGGGATCATGTTACGGGGTTGGAAGGTGTTAGGCACCAACCCCGCCCGGCCAAAGTCGGTCTCTACTAATTTCCCAAATAAGTTACATTGCTAAGAAAAAAAACCTAGATAATAATAAAATAAAAAATAAAAAGTTATACCTTTCCGATAGCAAAGACTTTGTTCCCTCAAATCCAACAAAAATTACTCCTTGTACCGTACTTCTTGCTTCGTTCTGTCTCCGGATTTGATTTTCGATCTCCGAGGCAAGGTATCTATTCTTTCTTGGATCTGAATTCTTCGAGTTTGTTAATGGATTTTGGGGTGTTCTTGAAGGGCTTTTAGGTGTTTTTTAGGCTAAAATCGAAGAAGGGATGTTAGGTAAGGAGTTGGGGCTCCAAAACTAGGGTTTATAGGAGGCTAGGGGGCTTTTAGACCTACTTCTCTTAGGGTTTATAATTTGATACGAAAATAGGGTGTGAGCACCCCTATTTATAGATTTTTTTAGGGGTTGATTTTAATGGAGTTAGTGTTTAATTAGAGTTCTTTTAATTAGAATTGTGTTTTAGTTAAACTTGTTTTAGGTAGAATTGTGTTTTAATTAGAATTGTTTTTAGGTGGAGTTGTGTTTTTTTAGTATTAGAACACTATTAGATTGAGTTATATTAATTAGAACTCTATTAAATAGAGTTATTATTTAATTAGAACTCTATTAGGATTTTGACTTTTGGTCTTATTTGATTGACTTTTAATATTTTGACTTTAGTCTTAATTGATTGATTTTTAATATCTTGACTTTAGTCTTGATTAATTGACTTTAGTCTTACTTGATTGACTTTAATATCTTGACTTTAGTCTTGCTTGATTGACTTTAAATTTTTGGAACATCCCCCTCTATTATATCTTTAATTCTTTGGACCCCCAAATGGAGGGGTCCTTAAAGAAATATCTCACGAACCCTCAACAATTTTACTTGAAAGCCCGATTGATCGATTTTTTTAATTCAAAATTTTAAATTAATTTCATTAATATTTCACTTTAATTATTTAATATTTTATTTATTAATTTCGAAAATTTTAATTATGAAAATTGTGAAATTACCGTTTTGTCCTCGGAGAGGACTTTTCACGTTTTAAGTCAGTTTTTAATGTTCTAGGATGTTTTAGAATCGATTTTTCGTAAGGAATTCAATGGAACTATTGGTTTGTGTCATTTATGAAGTTTTTTGTGTGAAATGACTGTGAACTTTATGAGGGGCATTTTCGTAATTTTGTTAAATTCTGTTAAAATTGGTGAAATGATTTATTTGGTTTCGATTTATTGTTTTATGTGTTTGAATGAGTTTTCCTAATTGTAACGTAGGCTCTAGGGTTGTTTTGATGTTAGGGGTATTTTGATAATTTGGTCAATTTTTAGCGATTTTTATCGTGAAGCTTCTTTTCGTTTGCAAGATGATGATTTCTATGTTTCTAGAATCGTATTTTCCTAGCGTAGCGTGGTTTCTAAGGTTTTGTCAGTTCGAAATACCTCATCTGGATTTTTGAAACACATCTGGTAACAAAATAAAGTAATGGAATACACATCCATCATTGAGAATCATTGCGATCGGGTTGACGAGTTGATTAATCAGGCGGATGCAAAAATGGGGTGTCTACAGTATCTTAGTACACTTTCAAGGTCCATGTAAAATATATTTTTATAAGTCATTTATTCAAAGAAATAAGTTACTTTTTTCTTTATATTCTTTGCTTTGTAAAATATTTTCTTTTGGAAAATCTTGTTCTTATGGAAAATATTTCCTGGAAAACACTTTTTCTGGAAAACATTTTTTTTAAAGAAAACTTTTTCTGAAAAATACTTTCCTTTTGTAAATCATTTTTCTTCTTTGAAAATGGGTTGAAACCCGAATTTAGAAAAGATTTGATTTCCATTTTGATTTAAATGGTCCAGCCCATCATGATTGTTGGATCGAGATGGACTGGGTTATTATGAATTATTGTAAAAAATGGATTTTTTATTGGGTCGGTGCACTCATTTTAATCAGGTACAACAAAAAAACTTTAATCCATGAGGGCAACCATACATTCTGATCTCATCATTCACATACATTCTAATCTCATCATTCGCAAGGACGTATTTAATAAACAACCCGGGAACACTCACGATAAGTTCGAGTCGTGACCTATAGGGGAGGTTTCTAGACTCTAAGCTTACTATGTGCAATGCATTTTTATCTAGCCACCCTTGCCCAAGTACACCTATATACCTCTCAAGCGTACTCAATCAGACGGTACGTGGTGACTTGATTTAATATACCATATAGGTGATAATCTAAAACTTTAACTCACTTCTCTAAAGTCAAAAGCAGCTAGTTTAATCCCCAGATCAGAGGTGACGCGCGATGCTTAAGCAAAGGCACTCTTAAATCACATCTTTTCTAGTATATCAGAACAGGATCTCGCTTAGGCACTGGTTTTAACCAAGAAGTGCAATTGATGTACTTGGATCATCTTTGATATACTTATGGGTACAAGTCGAGAGTTGTAGCTTTCATAAATGGTTTGGCATCCCACGAATGGACCGACCACATACTAGTATTACGTTGGCAAACAAGACATGTGACTGTGCGGCTTACAATAGGTCAAAGGCTCAAGTCACTCCAGCCTGGGTGTATCGATATACCTTTCAGAGTCACCTGATCAAACAGTATTGATGCCCCAGTTTTATATACCCTAAGGTACATGACTGGAGTTGTGGTTTTCATGAATGACGTTGCATCTCCGAAGAGACTGGGCCACGCACTAGTGCCACGTTGGCTATATTGGGACATGCAAGCTTGCAAAACAGTAAACGAACATGTGGTGTGTGTAAAATAGGGTGGGGTGTGCCCGGGGCCTTTTCAAACAAATAGGCCCATGGGCCTGATCATACTATACAAGTAAAGGTATTAAACCACACAGGTAAAGGCATACATTGATCAGGAAATATTAGAAACATATCCATATGGTTCAATTTAAGATTAAAACATACACATCTCATACATACATAAATCATGGCAAATCAATTAGTAAAGACAGCATAAAATGATTATCCAAACATTGCAATAGGCATAGTTTTTATAACTTTTATGGTCCAATTCAAGGATTACTTATGGATGATCCAAAATAAATCAAGATTCCAATGGATGTTGAGTTGATGATCGAATGATGGTTAAAGAATTTAGGAAGCCCCCCCCCCCCTTTTTAAAACAAATCAATTGTTTTTTTTTTAAGAAAAATATTCCTAAAACAAAACAAAGTCCTAAAAAAACACGCAACCAAAAAGTGAGTTACTAATTGCATACCACTTTTTCAAATGCCACCCCAACTCTTATGTAGATTACCAAGTTAATTGCACATAATTGCGATGTCATTAGAAGAGAATGGTGTGCCAAAAAACACTTGGCTACAAGAATGGCTACCACTAATCTTTTACAATATTTGGAATAAAATTAAGATCTATTATTGGCTCACTCACTATTTACTTACATCACACCAATTAAAAAAAATATTTACTCATGAATTGATGAGTTATAATAAAAATGGTGTGTTAATAAGTAAAAACCAATTCCACAGCTTCTTTAGTCTTCACCCTCGGATCCCCTAGTTGGATCCTCTAAAATCTCTTAACCATTAATTCCAAAAGTCTCTCAATGCTCTAACTTGACATTTAAATCCCTTTTTCGTGTTTTCCCCAAGGTAATCAACTTGTGATTTACTCAAAGAAATAACAGAACATTTACGCACTAATCGCTTTGGCATTACAGCAAACAGTTCCTAAAGATCTCCTTGATTAGTAAAATAAAGATGGAATATTAGTCTAAACTTCGGTTTTTTTTTCACAAGAACTGAGTCAAAAATCCAGCAACCGTAATCTGCATTCTTTAGCGAAAAAGTTTGTTGATATCAGAGGTGATTAACAAACATTCTCTCGGAGCTTAACAAGGAAAAACCAAAACAATATAAATGTTTCTAAAAGTCCAAACAAATTGTGCCGCCCTCACTACAATCCATTCGTGATCAGATCGAAGAAAGAAAAGAAAAACTCCAATTGATTAACGCCCAACCCATGCTGCCATTGCATCTCTTAACTTGAGATCAGACCGAAAAACAAATACTTTGGTTCATATTGTCATCGACGTCCCACCCACGCTGCTATTGCAGTGCTTAATTCGAAATCGGATCGAGGAAAACAAGATTAAGAATGAGCCAATTCTTTTCAAACAATTCTGATGATATGAAAATTGGAGATAACGATTCATTCGGGTTTTCCTTTTTTTTTTGTTTAAAAAAAAAACGGATAAAATCGAGAAGGGAAGCAAAACAAAAGATCTGTCGAATTCATAGTAAAACCCGAAACAATGGGTTTGGATTCGTTGGCCCAGATCGAGGGGAAAAAAAAAACTACATCAAAAAAAAAAAAAAAAACTACCGGTTCAACAAAAGGAATTTTTTCTTCTCGATCTTGACAGATTCAACCAATGTTGCTTAACGTTCATCAGGGACCTTGAATGGGCAGATCTAAACTCAGATCTTCTTTGGCTTTGATCCCATCTTAACAACCTGAATAATTAAGAGTTTTCGGCTGAACCGAACCAACAAGTTCTAAGATTTGCTTTGATAGGTTTTTAGAGAGACCGATGGGATTACTTGGGAGATCAGACCGATCGGCAGAAAACAATTTGAGAAGATGGTGTGAAAAATTAAAGAAAACAATTTTATTTGTGGCACACCAATCACACCAGCACATTGTTGCTGTTAAGGTGGTGTGAAAAATAAAAAAAAAAAGATTTTATTCGTGGCATACCAACCACAACAGAACATTGTTGCTGTTTACAGAAAACTTTTATTTATTTATTTATTTATTTTTTGTTGCTTTTCTTCTTGCTGTCAATGGACAGCACGACTTGTCTAAAAAAAAAAAAAACTACACAAGCATCTAAAAAGAAATAAAAAATAAAAAAAAACTTCATTGTTCAACCATCATTCTCCTCCCATCCGTAATACAACCACCCCTTTGAAATCCCGCATTATTTACAATCATTCCGAATGATCTTTAGATTGAACCATAAAAAGTGTGCCAAACAAAATATTCAACATAACGATTAATAATAGAACCAAAAGAAGGATAAATCATAAAAATAAACAGATAAACTAAAACAATAAATAATTAAAAAAACAAAAAGATTTATATTGGCAATGCTTCCCATACTTGAGGCTTTGAAAGTCTGATCCTCAATAGTTCCCAGTGGAGTCGCCACTGAAAGTGCCTTCGATTCGCGATGAGTACGGATCCGCTTTTGACCTTTGAGGTTTGGGAGTCACCACCTAGTTATTATAGTCTAGGAACCGAACATCGACTCTAACCAGATAAGGAAAACTACTAATCTACTAAAAAAATACTGAGTTCAGGGATCACATTACGGAGTTGGAAGGTGTTAGGCACCAATCCCGCCCGGTAAACGTCGGTCTCTACTAATTCTCAAAAATGATTACATTGCACAATAGACCAAAAATAACAAATAATAAAAAAATAAAAAGAAAATTATCTCGCGGATTACAACAATTCCCTCAGTACTGGCGGAGAATATTCTCGTATGTACTTCCTTGCTATTCGTCCGTCACCGGATCTGATTTTTGATCTCCAAGTTGAGGTATCTTCTTCTTAAATCTGTAAGTTTTATGATTTTTTTTTGGATTTCAAGGTATTTTGGAAGAGTTTTTGAGTGTTTTTTGAGCTAAAGTTGGGGTATGGATATTAGGTAAGGAGTTAGGACTTCAAAATTAGGATTTTGGGAAGGTTAGGGAGGTTTCTTGACTTACTTTTTCTAGGATTTTTCTTTTGATACGAAAATAGGTTGTAGAGACCCCTATTTATAGATTTTTTTTAAATCTTTTTAGATAGAGTTAGAATTAGATTATGTTTCTTTTAGATAGTTTTAAAGTTTAATTAGAATTCTACTAGATAGTTTTAGAGTTTAATTATGTTTCTATTAGATAATTTTAGAGTTTAATTAGAATTCTATTAGAGTTAAGGTTTGACTTTGGTCTTATTAGATTGATTAGGGTTTTGACTTAAGTCTCATTTGATTGACTAGAATTTAGGATTTTGACTTAAGTCTTGCTTAATTGACTTGATTTTAGGATTTTGACTTAAGTTTTACTAGATTGACTTGACTTTAGGGTTTTGACTTAAGTCTTACTTGATTGACTTTAATTTTAATTAGGATTTCACTTTCCATTAATTAATGTTTTAATTATTAATTTCGAAAATTTTAATTATTAAAATTGTAAAATTATCGTTTTGCCTTCAGAGATGACTTTTTGCGTTTTAAGTCGTTTTTCAATGTTCTAGGATGTTTTGAAATCGATTTTTCGTAAGGAATTCAATGAGAATATTGGTTTGTGTTATTTATGAAATTTTTTGAGCGAAGTGATTGTGAACTTTATGAAGAGCATTTTCATAATTTTATCAAATTTTGTGAAAATTTGCGAAATGGTTTATTTGGTTTTGATTTGTTGTTTTATGTGTTTGAAAGGGTTTTCCTAAATGTAATGTAGGCTCTACGGATGTTTCAAGGTTATGGTATTTTGGTAATTTGATCATTTTTTAGTGATTTTTATCATGAAGTTTCTTTTTGTCTAAAAAATGATGATTTCTATGTTTTTGGAGTTATATTTTCCTAATGTAGCGTGGTTTTTATAGTTTTGTTAGTTTGAGATATCTTATCTGAATTTTAGAAACATATCTGGTAATAAAATAGAGCACTGGAATAACTATCCATCATTAGAAACTGTCGCGATCAGGTTGACGGGTTGATTAATCAGGCGAGTGCAAAAATGGGGTGTTTACAGTTTAGTTAAAAATTTTAATTTGATTTTAATTTTTAATTTTTAATTTGAATTTTATTTGACCATTTGATTTAGATTTTATTTGGTCGATCGATTGAGTTTAACCTTGAATTTTAAATTTGTTGATTGGGTTTTGATAGAATTTGAGTTTAATTTTAATGGTTGAAATTTTTATTTTGGTTGATCAATTTTAAATTTTTTTGATTGGATTGAATTTATTGTTTACGTTTTAATTTTAATTTGATCTGTTCTTTGATTTTAATTCTAAATGTTTAAATGTTTAATTTTAATTGTTGCTTGATTTTAATTTTAATTGTTTAATTGTGTAATTCTAATTGTTGTTGTGATTTAATTTTAATTGTTTCATTTTTAATTTTAATTGTTTGAATTTGAATTGTTTAATTTTTAATTTGAGTTTTTTTTTTAGTTAGATTAGA